>NC_142130.1:61332249-61957249 GCF_024610735.1 Ursus americanus
ATTTATCCAAGTAAGAGGAAAAGTGTGGCCCACATGAAGAGGGCAATTACAATCTTTCCAAATCTAATAAAAATCAGAATAATGAACCTACTTGAAAATTATCTGAAAATTATTCAAGCTTTGAAACTTTTTTGATGACTCAAAGATAACTGCACTTGGGAATTTACTGTCCACCCACCTTAACTCAAATAATAAACAGATTTGGAATGATATAAATGCTTGTTTGAATAGAAAAAGACACAATAATAATGTCTTTAAAAGTGTGTGTGCGTGTGTGTGTGTGTGCGCGCGCGTGCGTGTGTACTGCCTGCATCTGGTATACTATAGATGACAGGGAGGAACACTACCTTGCCAGCCTCATGTCTTCATCGTCTCTTACACACTGTGTAACCCTATTTAATTACTTACAGTTCTACAAGCAGACCTTAATTTTGCATATCATAATCCCACTTTATCTAGCTAGTAAATTCCTATTTCTTATTCATTTGCTAAGAATCAGTTTTTTTTTTTTTTTTAAGATTTTATTTATTTATTTGACAGAGATAGAGACAGTCAGCGAGAGAGGAAACACAAGCAGGGCGAGTAGGAGAGGAAGAAGCAGGCTCATAACGGAGGAGCCTGATGTGGGGCTCGATCCCATAACGCGGGGATCACGCCCTGAGCCGAAGGCAAACGCTTAACCGCTGTGCCACCCAGGCGCCCCTGCTAAGAATCAGTTTTACCCTGAAAGTTTTTCTCCCCATTCATTCTGGCCCCAGCCCTGGGGCAGAGTTAAACATTCTCTATTCTTTCCACTGAGAATAGTTATACTTATTTATAAAAACCACATACATAATTGTTTTGTAACTGTGTATACCCTACCCCCTGACTTTGAATTTTTAAATCACAAAGACAGTATCTCATTTTTTGTATCCTCCTATCATTAGCATAGAAGTCGGCATATAGTGACCTTTGAATAAATGTTTGCAAATGTGAATGGGAGCAGGTCTATTCTATTGACTTTAGCTTCCTCCTGTAAATCCATCATTTCAGCTTGGAATCCTTTTCTGAATTCAAATTTCTTATTTCTGATTATCTGTTATAATTAGATATTTCCATCTAGATTTTCCAGATAGTGAATTCAAAATTCACTGCTTCAAGAACAGAATTCCTTCTCTTTCTCCTAAGTTCTATCTACATCCTCTGTCTTAACTCACGAAATTATCATGTACCCAGTTGCCCAAATCTGAAAATTTTAAGATTGTCACAAAATGTAACAGGCTACTTCCTTACCTGAAATCCTTCAACAATTCTAGTATATTTATAGGCTGAAGCTCTAATTTTCAGTGCAGCATGCAAGGCCCTGAAGGATTTCCAACAACCACCCCCCACTCCACAACTTCCTGCAGTCTCTCTGATTAGCCTCATCTCCCACACACCTCCCCACATTCCTCCTACCCTATTAATGCTGATAGAGAGTTGTGAGAAAAACAAGTAATACAATGAGGCAAAAATGCTCTGAAAAGCACAAAATCCTCTACATGTTAGTATTATCCTCCTCTATCATTCAAAACCCAGCTGAAAGCATCTTCCTCTGTGAAGCCTTTACAGATATGCCATCTGTAATGTCTCATTCTTCTGAACTCACACAGCATTGTTTGTGCCTCTTTTCACAGTCCTGGGCATATAAATGATCTATTCTATCAGTAAAGATGTTTTTAGCAGAGTATAAAGAGTTAAGCACATTTTTAATATTTATTTCATCTTTGTATTTTTCCTCTTATATTCTCAGGTTGACTAGATGTGAAAATAAGAAAGCTTTATGATAACTGGATGACCTTCACCTATATTGAAAAATTTCTATAACAAAAAATCTTTCAACTTGTGGTGCAAATAAGAATCCTATGTAAAAAACATATATGGATACATTTTATTTTTTTTAAGTTTTATAGGTGATTCTATGCACTTCAAATGTTGAAAAGGATTCTATAGCATAGTTTGGTTTCTTTTCCCTTTTTGATGTGCGTAGAGGTTAACTTTGACAATGCATCTGAATGACATTTCACTATTTAATAATGAAGCCATGAATGCAGTTAGTAAAATAAATAGGAAATTTATAAAATTCTCTGAGTACAATGCTGCTAACTTTATATCATAGAGATATAATCACTACATGGTCATATATCTAATGAGTGACAGATACTGTGATAAATGCATAAATATATAAGAAAAATTAAAATATATTATTTAATGGATGCCTCCTGTATATTTAAAAGTAACCCATATAAAGATTCAGCTAAATGGAACTACCTAAAATGTAGGATAGCTTTATCTTTCTTACCTTTGTATTCAAAGTTCTGTTAATATTTGAGGGTGAAAAAATTAAAGGATCTGTAGGATCCCATTTCATGTCAATGTAAGAGTCATGTGCAACTGTACCCACTTTTAAGTGACCCATGAAGACCTTACTTCAAAACTATTTTTAAAAACAGGTAATGGATTTCACTATTACTTTAAATACTCTAAAAATTTGTCAGGTTTCAAAAATGCTTCAAAATTCATTGTTCCTTTTTACCTGAATACCAGACTTAAAACTATGAACTATATTTTTCTGTAAAAGTGAGCAGGTATTACCTATAGATATACAAAATTCATTTGCAAATAACTTAAGATTCTACAAACATAATATATGGAGAATGTGGCCTTAAAATCCTCCTTCCCTTCAAATAAATTTTATCATAAAAGATTCACGTTTTGGTGAAGTATCATTTAAACTTAATTTAAAATTGAGGGATAAAGGTATCCTATTTACCTCATCTTTAATGATTTTCATGAAAGGAAATATGACTCTCACATTAGTTGCTGTTCTTAAAAGCTGGTAGCATTGATCTACAAAAACTTGTTTTGAAGGATTAGACTTAAGCTGAAGTTTACTCCATATGAAAATCAACTCCCTGTAAATGAGAAAAAAAGAGAAATATCAAAAATACAGTTTATTCAAATACAGATATTAGCTCTCTTTTACTGATTCTCTAAGTACCCTGGCTGGGGTGTATACAAAGTGGGCATTAATGGATATTACGTTAACCTCTGAGCTACTTCTGCTGTGTGGGACTAAGAGAAGCTGGGGGGAAAAGAGAGATCAGAATCTTACAGTGGTAAGGAATGAGTTCCAATCATATGCTGACAAACCTAAGCACCTCTAGTACATAACAAATTCTAATCCCTATGTATCAATATTAATGATACTACTTTAAAAAAATAAACTTTGGTCCTTAATACCTACTTGTAAATTTAGAAATCAGTTTTGTACACTTTCTGCAAAGAAACCCAAAGTACTATAGGTTAAAAGTGTAAGATATTATAGTACAGATTCTGAAATTTTATGTTTAAGATCATCTGCTTATCCATTAAGATGGAATACTTTTAAACAGACAAGCTATGGACCATTTAAAGTATTTCACAGGTAGATTCTTTTCTAAAACACAGCCAATGTTATTAGACAGACAAGGTGGGTGCAGGGGGTTTTGAGACAAAGGAAATCATAAGATAGAACTGATATATTTAGAAACCACAAATTGTAACTCTTTAAAATGTGTCAAGTGACATAAAGCATCATAATCTAAAAACTATTCAAATAATTGATAAAATTTTTTTAAAGTAATTTACTGAGGATATACTTTGAGCCCAACACATACAGCTATTAAGTCTAAGGACAGCATGACTACTATCATGAAGGTGCCACACAGTCTACTTAGACAATACAGAAAACACAAAAGAAAAAATGATAGCAAGCAGCAGAGAAGAAATAAAACCAAAATTCTACTTCCATTTCCTTCTGGGTATTCATAAGTTACAGTCACAACTCTACTTTTTTTGCATACATAAAAAAGCTCACCAGGTTACACTCCTTGTTCCCAAATCTCTAGCTCTGACTTCTTTCCCAGTTTCCATGCCTGGGTATTTCAATTTAGATTGCTATCACCAGAACCCACTTAGAACGAGTAATACTCCCGCAAAACTGATTATCTTTTCCTAGGTCAGTCAATGACACTAAACATTCCTCAAACCTGTTTGGTTCTAATCTGTTTATTTCCCATAGCCTATGTATTTCAATTACATTTTTGCTCACAACCATACCAGGCTTTCTCAGTGCTACCACCTTAGGTGCTCTAATCTTACATATGTACTTCTACAGGGGTTGCTAAACTGATCTGTTCCCAGACTTTCAAATCATTTCATTCAGTGTATCCCATATGTCATGTAGTATTAATAGCAACAAAAATATGGGTTTTGGGGTCAGAAGGATAGGATTTTAATCCTGTGTACTCTTCGAGGTTAATTAGTTAATGTGCTTTGTTGATTCTCATTTTGTTTATGCTAATTTACTGTACTTGGAAAGTACCTCATTTCTAAGATAAGCTTATCTTCAAAGTCCAATATCAAGTAACTTCTTCCTGAATGCCTTCATAAATACCCCCACACTAAAGTGACAACTACTTCAGAACAGATCTTATCCCTCTGGTTGATTTCATGCCTTTCATATGTTTCCTTGTTGATATTCTGTAGGTCCTGTTCTCCCAACTATTACTACATTGTAAATCTCAATGACACATTATATAGTAGTGGCAAGAACATGTGACTGGGAATAAGAGACTCTCAATAAGACATTATACACTGGTGTGATATTACCCAGTTCACAGTGAGCCACCTTTCTCTGTGAAGTAGCCCTAACTACACAAGGTTGGAACCCCACTGGCCATGTTTCCTCTGTGAACCTCCTCACCATCCTTAAGATATTAAATTAAGGGTAGGCAACTGACCCCAGTTAGGCCAGTCAGAGTCCCTGGAATGTTGTCAACTCTAAACTATGAAGGCTGGAGACTGTTGACATTCTTTCCAGTCTACAACAGGAAAGAATGAAGTAAACTGGCAGAAGAGAGAAATCAGTGTCCCTGGTAGCAGTTTTATTTGGGGACCTATTATATCTCTGCCCCCCCTTTTTTGGTCATACCCCAGTATTTTTTCCATGTACAATACCTTTTCCCTAAACTAATTAGACATAGGATGCTATCACTTGCACATTGACTAGTATAAATCCCAACCCCATTTTGTTACTACCTATGTGGCTTTTATCTCTTTTATCCACAGTTTTCTTACACATAAAAAGAATTGACAAAGGTAAGTAAAAACACCTAGGTGAAATATCTAGTATATACCAATGTTTAATAAATCACTGATTTCCTATATTCTTTCCTTATCTTTATAGTCTTAATAGTACCAAGCAGTGAGATTTATTCAATAAATATTTGGTAGTTAATAAACTGGTAAAAAAAAAAATGTATCCCTAAATGCTAAGAGCATTTAGAAGGAGTCTCTTGAAGAAATATATTAAGGGAAACTTAGACATTAGGGGAATGTATTAAGGGAAACTTAGACATTCTAAGGGGTATTTTATGAACAAAGGGATGAGGTAGAAGGCAAGAAGATTAACTGTTTAGGAAGACATGCCATATCTCTGCAACAGATTTAAAGAGAAAAAAAATGGTAGTTGGAAGTTATGGGAGGTTATTCCATTGCATTCAATTTTATACAGATGAGTGTTTAACATATTAGAAATGTATATATTCTCCAACTTGCTCCAAAGAATAATTTGAGACTCCTAATAGACATCCTTAGGATACAGTATTATTATTATTTTTTATTTTTTGAAGAGAGAGATCTTATTTCCCTTTGTCTCTGTTAAATCAAGATGAAACTTGGTGAACAAAATGTAATCTCAAGATCCTCATAAATTTGCCAGGAAAGGGCTACCAATATGGATTTAAGCTTTCTAGAAAGCAAAGCTAAAATCTCAGGATATGGTTATGAAGCTCTATTTTTGACTGAATTTACAAAAGGGTTCTCAGGTTTCACTTATACAATGGATTTTGAAGGAAAACAAAATACCCTGAAAACAAATGATAGTCTTCTTTGCTTATTAGCAAACACTGTTTATGAAGTTTACATTTTCTTTTCAAACAGAGGGTCCTTTAGAAAACACAGTACCTATATGGTATATAAACACATTTCCCAGGTAACTAACTACTAATAAAATCATCAACAAGTTGCAGAGAATGCAGGCTATAACAAGATCTGCAGCCACCCTTACAACATAGATTTTTTAAATATATATTTGACCTATATACAGTAAGTAGTATTTAATAGTAGAGGCTGTGAGTCAGGCTGCCTGGATATGAATCCTGGCTTCATTATTTTCTAGTTTCATGGCTTAGGCTTAACAGTATCTACCCCATAAGATTATTGGAATAATAAGAGAAGGCATATACAAAATATAGCCTACAGAAAGCACTCAGTAGATTATTAGTAGCTGCTGTTATTATTACTAGTATTTGTTATTAGCAATAGTGAGAGAAATGGGGTTGGTAACTTGATCCACTGGCTTCAGATAGAGCAAAACTGAACTGTGGATCAGGTTCTGTCCACAGAAAGGGGAGATAAGGTTAAGCTGGTTCATAGGGAAGGCCAAAATTAAACAGATGACACAGACCCTAGAGACTGGAAAGAATCCTGCTCTTCAATTACGGTGAAAATCAATCTTTAGAAGCAAGAAAAAAGGACCCCAGCAATTCAGAAATATAGAGGAGAGGTAGAAGAAATAAGAGAGCAGGCAATCAGAACTCCGCCTACTCAGAAGGAAAGATAAAGGAACAGTTAGGCAGCTGGGAGTTGCATACCCAGCTTCTATTCTTAGAGGGTGCCAGTGGCTGGGGGCAGGAAAGACAGGCACTCTTCTGTTTTTAAGGTCCCTCCCTAGAGAGTAAAATGGTTAGCCAAAAGAAGAAAATAAAATATCTTCTTGGTCTTTTTGTTTCTTTGTTTATACTTGAGATTCCAATATACTTATGAGTATATTAAAATGAAAAGGCTAAAGATATCCTGTTTAAATAGCTTAATATAGCCAAAGTCAGAACATTCCTTTCCTCCTTTCCCCACAGGAAAAGATCTACTATAATAGTTATGACTATATTCTGTTTCAGAATAACTACATATCAAGAAATGATAATACCTTAGGGGCACCTGGGTGGCTCAGTCGGTTAAGCGCCCGACTCTTGATTTCGGCCCAAGTCATGATCTCAGGGTTGTGAGACTGAGCCATGGGTTGGCATGGAGTCTGCTTGAGAGTCTCTCTCTCCCTCTCCCTCTGCCCCCCACCTCCCCCTCTCTAAAAAAAAAAAAAAAAAAGAAAGACATGATAATACTTTAAAAACTATTTAAAATTGTATGTCTTACCACTGTCTCTTGATCCCCTCTATTTGAAATTCCAATTTACATGGTAAACTTTTTAACACAAATTTGCAATAATTTAACTAAAAGTATACTCCTCTAGAAGATAAGGCCAGTAGTTTCTAGACCCAGCTCTGCTACTAATTAGCTATTTGTATCTCTGAGTCTGAAAATTTTAATCTATAAAATAAAAATATTAAATGAGTATCATTAAATCCATCAAGCTATTGTTTTAAATATTTAAGAATTTAGGTCCAAGATGGCGACATAGGGAGACCCTGAACTCAGCTTCTCCAGGGACACACCAAATCTATACTCATTTATAGAGCAATTCCTCCTGAAGAACTGAGGACTGACTGAACAACTTCTGCAAACAAAAGATAGGGAGACCACATAGAGAACAGCAAGAAAGATGGAGACACGGTAACAGGGGAACCCCCACTCCCAACGCTGGCACTGCAGTGGGGAGGGGTAGTACTGAGGGTCTGTGAGCAGATTCATCTGTCCTGAGAAGCGCACGCGCGAGCGCGCACACACACACACACACACACACACACACACACACACACACAGAAAGCTGCAGTTTAAAAGGGCAACTAGAATGTAAGGGATCTAGCCCTAGAACTCTGCCAAACGTCAGGGAGACTGCTGGAACTCTCTCTAAGTCAGTGAAGCTGTCAAGCACCACAGTTTACATTCCCCATCCACCTTGACAGTATGGATAGAAGCATAGTCTGGGCACCCTGCTGCCTCAGTAAGCCCTGGTCCTCTACCCATACCAGCCGCAACTGTCCCACTGGCAGCCCTAGTATAGTGCCCACCAGGACACCTGTAGTCAGTGTTCACTATAGCTCTAGACTACTTGACAAGGTAACACAGGCACAAAGCACCCTGAAATACTCCAGGCCCACACTACTTCAGCTCCAGACAACCTGCCAGGGCACACCTGGAGCAGAGCATCCCAGGGCACTGTAGTCCACACTTGCTTCTGCTCTGGCTGCCCCATGAGGGCAACCCCCTACACAGAGTATCCCAGGACACCCCAGCCTGTACCCACTTTATCATCTGCTGTCACCCTCAACACAGGAGAGCCCTGGGACCATCCTGCACCCACTTCAGCTTCAGCTGTTCTGCCAGTGTACCTGCGGTGCAGAGAACCCCAGCACCACCCCAGCCCACATGCACTTCAGCTCTGGCCTTCCCAACAGCATGGCCCCAGTACACAGCGGGCCAGCCACAGCTCTAGCTAGCTTGCCAAAGTCACCAGGCACACACAATCTACACAGGAGATGACCGTACACAAGATCATTCCTTCAAGTGTACAAGTAGCTGTTCCACCTAATTCATAGAAACAAAAACAAAGTGAAGCAAATGAGGAGACAGAAGAATATGCTCCAAATGAAAGAATAAGAAAAAAACCTCAGAAAAAGAGCTAAATGAAACAGAAAAGTGATCCACCTGATAAAGAGTTCAAAGAAATGGTCATAAATATGCTCACCAGACTGGAGAGAAGAGTGGATGAACTCAGTGAGAACTTCATCAAAGAAATAGAAAATATAAAAACCAATCAGAGTTGAAAAGTGCAAAAACTAAAGTGAAAAATACACTAGCGGGAATCAGCAGATTAGTGAATGCAGAAGAGATCAGCAGCCTGAAAGACAGGATAATGGAAAGCACCCAAGCTGAAGAGCAAAAAGAAAAAAGAATTTTAAAAAACGAGGATGGGTTAAGGGATGTCTTAGATAACACCAAGCAAACACACATTTACATTATAGAGGTCCGAGAAGGAGGAGTGAAAGGGGCAGAAAACTTACATGAGGCAATAATAGCTGACAACATCCAGGTTCAGGAGGCACAGAGAGTTTGAAACAAGATGAACCCAAGGAGGTCCACACCACTACACATAATAATTAAAATGTCAAAGAGGAAAGATAAAAAAGTATAGTTCCTTACCCAGAAATACGCAATTAAAAGCTCTGAGAGTAGGCATGAAAACCTGCATTAAATAACAAGCCCTCTGTGTGACTTTATGCTTACTGAAGTTTTTAAAGAGCTACTTGATACTAGAATGACAGATTATAAATTCCTTAAGATTGCTTAATGCATGTACCAATTTATAATTGTGTGTGTATATGGTGGGGTTGAGGAGCGATGGATGGGGTAGAAGAGTACTAAAGTATGCTAGTGTATAGTCTGGGAACTAGTTATGAAAATGACAATTTTCTTGAGGTAGAGAGTATGGCTATCAGGACAGCAGAGAGAAGATATATGAACAAGCATTGGTGACTGAAATGTCTTATGCTTATGGTGCTTGGTGGCTGTGGGTCACTACGTAAGTTCCTCTGTGAAATAAACCCTGTTATGGTGATAGTTTCCAAAAACTATTACAAGAAATAAACTAGACTGATGCATATAATGTAAAACATGTATTTAAATTTGACTGAATCCTAAAAGATAAAAATTGCTGGTTTTAGGAGTGTGGTATCCTTTTAAAGTCTAAATATCTCTTGACTCACTCTTCTGGATAATTTTTATCACTACCAATCACTCTCAAACTAATATATAACTTTAAATTAACAAGCTGGAACCACCAGGTTAAACAGTTTAAATAAGCTAGCAGTTTATTTCTTAAATTTCTTATATTCAGTGACATGAGTCCTGGAATTTCTCTCTTTAGAAGAATAAACTTTAAATATAGACAATATATAGTGAAGGCTTTCTACTCTATCAAAACTTGCCACTAATGTTAAGCTTATCTATTAAAAAGGATGTTTGTGCAAAATAAGTATTTCAGAATTTCCAATTCGGAAGTATTGATTAAAAAATGCCTATAGGTGGGGTGCCTCAGTAAGGGTCTGATTCTTGATTTTGGCTCAGGTCATGACCTCAGGGCTGTTAGATGAAAACTACAAAACTAATGAATGAAATAAAAAAAACTAAATAAATGAAGAGATATTCCATGTTCTCATGAATAGGAAAACTCAATGTTGTCATGATGTCAGTTCTTCCCAACTTGATCTACAAATTCAATGCAATCTCAATCAAAATCCCAGGAAGTTATTTTATGGATATCAACAAATTGATTCTAAGGTTTATATTGAGGCAAAAGACCCAAAATAGCCAATAGAATATTGAAGAACAAAGTTGGAGGACTGATGATACCCCACTTTGAGATGTATTTATAAAGAAAATGTTGTATTGGTGAAAGAAAAGACAAATATATCAAGAGAACAGAACAGAGAGCCCAGAAATAGACCCACATAAATATAGTCAACTGATCTTTGATAAAGGAGCAAAGATAATACAATGAACACAGTCTCATCAACAAACAGTGCTGGACAACTGGACTTCCACATGCAAAAAAAAAAAAAAAATTGAGTCTAGACACACTTTATACCTTTCACAAAGATTAACTCAAAATGGATCACAGACCTAAACATAAAATGCAAAACTATAAAACTCCTAGAAGATAACATAGGAGAACACCTAGATGACCCTGGGTATGGTGATGCCTTTTTAAAACAACCATAGTCATGATCCATGAAAGAAATAACTGATAAGCTAGACTTTGTTCAAAAATTAAAAACTCTGCTCTGTGAAAGACAGTATCAAGAGAATTAAAAGACAAACCACAGACTGGGAGAAAATATTTGTAAAAGACACAGAATCTGATAAAGGGCTACTATCCATAATACACAAAGACCTTTCAAAACTCAACAAAAAGAAAACTAATAATCTGATTTAAAATGGGCCAAAAAACTTAACCAACACCTCACCAAAGAAGATACATAGATAATAAAAAACAAGCATATGAAAAGATGCTCCACATCATACGTCATCAGGGAAATGCAAATTAAAACAGGATACCACTACACACCTACTAGAATGGCCAAATTCTGGAACACTGACAACAGCAAATGCTGGTGAGGATGAACAACAGGAACTCTCATACATGCTGGTGGGAATACAAAACAGTACAGCCACTTTGGAAGACAAGTAGGGCAGTTTCTTATAAAACTAAACCTATTCTTACATTTCAGTAATCATGCTCCTTGGTATTTACCCCAAAGGATTTGAAAACTTATGTCCACACAAAAAACTGAACAAGGATGTTTATAGCAGCTTTATTTGTAGTTGCCAAAACTTGGAAGCAACCAAGATGTCCTTCAGTAGTTGAATGTATAAATAAACTGTCATACATCCAGACAATGGAATATTACTCAGCACTAAAAAGAAATTAGCTATCAAGCTATGAAAAGACATGGTGGATCAACCTTAAATGCATATTACTAAGTGAAAAAAGCCAATCTGAAAAGGCTATACACTGTATAATTCCAACTATATGCTACTGTGGAAAAGGCAAAACAATGACAGTAGTAAAAAGATCAGTGGTTTCCAGAGGTGAGGGAGGGGAGAGGGAGATAAGAAACGAATAGGTGGAGTACAGAGGACTTCTGGGGTAGTGAAAATACTCCATATGATATTACAATGATGCAATTCATTATACATTTATCCAAACCCATAGATTATCTTAGGATTCACCATTGGTGTTATATAATCTATGGACTTCGGGTGGTTATGATATACCACTGTAGGTTCATCCGTGGTTTAAAAAAAAAAAAGCACCATTCTGGTGAGTAATGTTTTTTGTTTTGTTTTTGAGTAATGTTGATACTGGGGGAAGCTATGCATGTATGGGGATGGGGATATAATGGGAAATGTCTGTACTTCCCCCTCAATCTTGCTGTAAGCCTAAAATGGCTCTAAAAAATAAAGTCTTAAAAAACTAACAAAAAAATGAACACTCCACCTTTTATAATATATACTTTAAACATTTACACTGTCAATTACTGGTACATGGTCATTGTCTTTTTTAGGTATTACAACTTACTGTTGTTTCTTGCACAATAAATTTTTTAAAAGCAACTTAACATTTTCATATAACTTTCTGAAAAACAAAGTCCAGACTCTGCTAACCATTTCTCCTTCAGTTCCCCCATCTTATCATTTCAGTTTCTGTACTGGGAAAACTTACCAGATACAGTACATATCTCCATTCTGGAGCTGTGGAATAAGAAAGGATTCACATAGTTGCAGGGCTAACATAGTCTTGCCTTCTTTTTCAGTGTTACAGATGATATCAATTCCACTCTTACAATCAGTTTTCAATAAATGCTATAAAAGGAAAAGAAAAATCAGTTCTTATCATTAAAAATATCTAAAAAGCTAATTGCATTAAATGTGTGGAGTTAAAACTCAGGAAAAAATTAGATGTCTGGTTTTCTTCTACAAAGACGATGAATTACACAGAAATGTTTTCATAGTTTCACTATATAGAACCTACACTTTTATGACTACTTTTAATCTCATTAATGTCCACAATTTATAAATAGGTTCTATTATTAGGAAAAGACTGTTTCATCTTTAAAAAAAAAAAACAAAGTAACAAACATGAGCATTTAATTTCTTAGTATTTTATTTAAAAGGTAAAATACTTTATAAAAATGTATTTTAAAAAGTGCTGAATAATTCCTTGAAATCTTATTTAAAATGCTTTTCAGTTTTTATTTACCTCTTATCTGTCACAAGAAGCTCAACATGAATAATGCTTATTGATGAATGTTTTGTTAATTTCATCATTTGTTAATATCAGATTGTCTAATTCAACAGGAGCTTAAAGAATGGTGCCAATGAGAACACATCTAGACAATGTAATCTTAAGACCTTTGGTGTTACTGTAAAAGGAATTTAACAAGAATGGGCTACTTTTTTAAAACTTTTGGTAAGGTTAAAATAGTAATAGGTAAACATAATGTCAAACAATACCTCCCGGAATAGCTGATCTTCTACAGGTGACATAAACAGACATGTGAAGAGCGCTTGATGGAAGTACAAGTCTTTGCTGATTTCTGGGTGATTTATACAAGATTTAATAAGAGCCATTGCTTCAGGTATGCGTTCACAAGCAATTAGGTATCTGGCACGTAGTTCAAAGAACAGTGGATTTTCAGAACTTAAATATTTGTTCACTATATTAAAAAGAAAACAGACTCTTATTACTCTTAAGATTCTCAAAGTTGTTTGAAACTTCACCACTAATGTGGTATCTAAGTAGATTAAGTAGCTATTTAATTAAATAGCATTTTCCTTAGTAGGAGTTTATTTGTGAAAAGAATATTCAGTTACATGATTGGAAAAATGGAAATAAGAGCATCACCAAAACAGTGCTCAAGAACTATTGATTTCTTTTCAGTCTAAAAAGTGAAAAAATTTAAAAAGGAAATAAAATGAAATACTCTCTTTTCAGTTCACTAATATGTTAAAATGTTTCAGATAACATGGGGTCTGGAATTTCTAGTCTATTATATACTTTATTTTTTTACTGCCCAATATTTCATTACAATAAGATAAAAAGGCTGACTCTGAATTTATCATTAAAACCACATTGATGTAGATTAATTATAGAGAAAAGTAATTTGAGTTAGTGAAAACGTAATATATTTTATAACTTTTTAACAAAAAATTAAGTTGGAAGTAGTGCCAAATAGGATTGCTTATTAATATATGCTCATATGTCACTAAGAATAATTACTAATTAATACTTGCTTTTACACAGCTTAAAAACAGATACATACTTTTTATCTACATAAGTTTATTTAGACCTAACAACAACCTATGACAGGTATCATAGTACTTCTTTCACAGATCACAAAACTGAGTCTCAGAGAGGTCAAATGACTTGCCCAAGGACTTAAGAGTAAGTGGTAGAACAGGAACAGGGACCCATATTTCAAATCCAAAGTGTTTAAGTTGTGTATGTTTAATCAGTAGCTCCTAAAATGCCTATGAGTGATGTTTTATTTGGGCTTCAACATTTGCCTTGAAGTTCTGTGTACTGTATATGATAAGCAGACAGTGATTTGTGTATTTAATGCAAAGATAAACTTCAGACTGGTCTTTACCCTAGAAGTCACCAACTAGAGGAGAGTCATCCATATTCATCAGACTCTAGAGCAGCTTTTCCCAAAGTGAGGTATGCTAGTGGAAGTATGAAAGGAGTATGTACATAAGGACGAGAGAGAGAAAGAGAGAGAGAGAAATGCCATCAGCCCTCATACCAACCAACAACAGATCTGTTCTAGCTCCTAGTCAGAGAAGCCTCAAAGCTCCCCTAAAAGTCCAAACTTTCTTCTCCTGTTCTCACTCCTTTTGAAACTCTTTGTCTCACTCCTGTCTGCTCTGGCCACATTCCCCAGTTTCCTCATAGTTTTCTTCAGTTTGTCACCCTTGCCTTCCCTATCTGGACTCTTAATACTTTTCCTCAGTGATCTAACTCTTTCTCTTCAGTTCCAACTTCCTCCCTCTTCAGTTTTTTATTCCTTTCTGAAGCCCTCACATCAAGTTCCAGTCTCCTTTGTATCCCCTGGGTATTTACCACTAAACCACTGTGATATATACTGTAGCCTTCTCATCCCACCACTTTTTACTACTTCTCCTGGTCTTCTGTCTTTCTTCATCTTCTCTCACATCTCTGTCACAGTCCTCCACATTTGTATCTGGGGATGGCTTGCTCTTAAGCTGGAGAAGCATAGCCCCTTCTCCACTCAGTTCTACTCAAAGCCCACCCCCAACCCTTGACTTGAGACAAATGGAAAGATCCTAACCTGCTCAGCATAATATGTGGTGTGAAGTATCCTCACCAGACCAAGGTCTAAATGGTTCCAAGGCTAGGAAGTCTTGTCTCTTCCCTCTGGCCATCTTATAATTGCACTTCATGGGCTCTCCATGGTTTCAAATGTTTTCCATACTTTTTTGCTTATACTACTGCTGAGTTTACATTCTAAGTTTGGTGATCGAAAATGTTCTGGGGCTCAGGATTAATATGGCAAACATTTTTAAAAAGAATTAACTAGAAGTAACTGACAGAGCCTTTTGCCTCAAAAGGAAATTTTGGCCCACAGGAAACACTGTGGATCTAGGTTGAAGAGGAGGTGATGTCAAAGAAGTACGAAGGGCATTAAGGGGAACATCTATTAATGGATGAAGTTTGGGAAATACTGCTCCAGAGTATTTGGAATTGAAATTTACTTATTCCTTCAACTAGTCACTCATTCACTTAACACATTCATCATGTGGTCATTCATTCAGTTAACAAATACTTATACTGAGCACCTACTCTGTCCCAGGCCCTGGGCTGGGTATAGGATATGCAGCAGTGGTGATAAAAACTGGCAGAGTTCCAGCCTTCACAGAGTTTCCTGTATAAGGGAGAGTCCATGTGCTTAAGCAGGGTGTTTTTTTAAGTTTGTTCCTACTTAAATAGATTTTTAAAATATAACAAATGGCGAAAACAAACTTTCTGTAAGTAACATCTGGATAGTAAAAGTGTTCACACTCTGAATTCCCATTAGAATAAATGGGAAATTACTGGATATAAATGTACCTAGTCTGGTGTCAAAAGTCATTCTTGGGCCAGGTTAGTATAACAATTTAAACACATTTCATGTGAAAATACATTACTCTTATTCAAAGAAAAATCACTATTACTGCTCTAATTAGAAATGAAATTGCGCTTGCTTCTCACAAATGTTGGTTTTGATTTTGAGTCTCCTGAAGTACCTATCTCCTGAGATGCTGGCTGGGCTTTAAGAACAGCTTGCAACACTGGATCTTCCCATGGGCCACCATCTCTAATGATTCGAGTCACCAGTTCCAGATTCACATTTCCATATCTGCGGAGGTGATTCTGGCATTCCTAGGAGAGAAAAATCATTTTGGCTTTGTGAATTTAAAGGGGTTAAAAACTAAACTTGATCATCCTTGTCAATAAAATGACTGATGGTCAATGAGGCAGCTATTAAATTATAAAAGAGAAAGGGTTGCTATAGTAACCTAAGTAGGGTGTCAAAACCCCATCAGTACACAAATAGGCTTTAATGCCAAAGGTTACAGAGTTTTTACATAATTGGACTTAGAAAATCCAATTATAATAGGGATGAAGTGTAACCCAAGGGAAAAACTTAAGGGATGCATCATTTCTAGGAAAAGAACCAGGTTGCAAAACCTAAGGGAAAAACTTAACAGGATGCATCATTTCTAGGAAAAGAACCAGGTTGCAAAAATGTAAAACTTAAATGTTCAGTTAAATTTATGTGAGGGCTCGTAAAACTTTGGTTAACAATGGCAAGCAAGAGCCTGACTATAAAAAGGAGGTAGAGGGGTCCTTGGCCAATACAGACTGTGGTTGGCAGACAGACACAGGTCCCTTGCTCTGATCCCAAATGTATACTCTTGAGTTGTGCTAAAAGGCTGGAAGATAGAAATTCTGTTGCATTTTGTTTTGTTAGCAGATTTATAGTCTTGGGATGAAGAAATGGCAGACTGAAGGAATGAATCCAACCTCTAATACGAAAACTTTGCATTCGTTTTAAAATGAAGATGTATTGATAAGTTGGGCATTAACTGATAATTTGTCTATGCATTTTCTGGGAATTTTTTAAAAGATGTTTGAAATGTTTTTAGAGAATGTATATATGAGACTCGTGATTATAGTATGAATTATGTAACAAAGTTAAGCTTGTAAACAAATCTTAATATTTAGGAGAACTTGGCCGAATGAATTTAAAAATATGATTTATTAGATTTAGATTTATAAAATTTAATTGTTTGATTATGCTTTTTTAATTCATTATACACCTTTGTTGTTTTTGAAAATGTTTCAAGGAATTTAATTAGATAACTTTAGAAGATTAACTGAAGGCCTAGTGAAGGTATGACTAGATTTATTTTTTTAAATGCATACACTGAGCTTACAGCCTTAAGGAAAGAAATTAGATATTGAAATTGGCAATGTTAAAAATCTGAATAAACTGCACATCAATTAAAGCACAAACAATTGCCAAAATTTCTTTCTGTGCTCAAAAAATCCCTCAGACATTAAAAACGTAGCAACAGTTATAAAGCAAAGCTTCAGTATAAAACAATACATCATTACAAATCTTATGACAAAAATCACCAGGCTACATATTCAAAGTGGCAATAAACACTTTGTTTTTATATGTCATGTTCTTCCATCATTTGAATGTTACAAAGTGGTATCTATATGCCACTTTTTATTCTTTAAACACAAAAAGAGGTTTTATTTGTTTTATAAGAGAACAAAGCAGAAGAAATACCAAGTTTCAAGATAAAGAATCATTTAGTCACAGAAGTCAAAGGATCATGAAGTCATAACCTGAAAATAAGTATCTTCTAAAAGTTATTTAGAGTATTCCCAAATTAAAATGAGCAAGCAAGCAAGCAAGCAAGCAAACAAAAACTGTATAAGTAATGGGCAAGTTACTCAACCTCTCCGTGCTCCTTCAGTTAACTCATCTGCAGAATAGATACTAAAAACACCTACTTCACAGGATTGCTGTAAGGTTTAAATATACAGTATTGAAAAGTGCTTAGTACAGTGCCTGGCACACAGTAAGCACTTTTAAAATGTTAGCTATTATTTCTTCTAGTATTTTTTAACAATTTGGATAGTTTATCTTAGCATACCCAAATGCCTTAGCATAAAATTAATTAATTTCTACATTTCCATGTGTCAGCATGTTATAGCATTCATAAAAATAGGGTATAAAGTTTTTGATCAGCCATGATATGTTTTAAACACATGGAACATAGTAACAATCTGTGGTAACAACTTATGATTTAAAACAATCATCAGTTTCCAAGCTAAAGGTAAACTTCTAAATTACTCTAGACACACATACTGCTACCCCTAAAATTTAACTACTGTACGCTGGCTTTTGGTTCAATAAAAGCATAAGAGATAAGGTGAACTGGATGCTGGCCCCTGAATCACTGGTGAGCTTTAACTTTGCTTCTGAGCTCTTGGACAACCCATCCTTCTAGCTGTCTTATAGTAGGTAAGGTACCAATCATACAGCCATTAGCACTGTGGGCCCTATAACTGGACTTAGGCCTAAGTCAAGATACGGTGCAATAGGTCTATTGGTAATTTCCTAAATGTGGCTGAAGAGTAAGAAATACTTGGAGGTCTTGTTAAAAAACAGATTCCCAGGCACCAATTAAACATACTAAATCAAAATTTCTAGAGGAAAGCTCCGATAAACTGTATATTTAATAACTGCCACCCCTCAGTTAACTTTGGCATGCTTTTTAATTGTACCTTCTACATTTAGAGTGTACTTTCATAAATGCTAATACTAGAAATTACATACTTGTACTCCTATCAACCATTCTATTAAAAATTCATCAATTAGCTTAAGTTCATTTTTCTGAGACAACAATTATAAGGTAGAGTTTTGGTTTTTTGTGTATGTGCACTTCTTGAGTCAAGGGCACCATATTCTGGAGACCACTTTTATGGGAAATAGCTTTAGACAGGAAACAGAGATGAAATGAAGATTTCGTTGTCATTGTAGTATATTTAAAAAGACATGGGATGAAAGAGAACAAATCAGTCTGTAAATATCTTTTGGCTCCTCATTCCTTAAATAATACAGTGGCTTCTATGGATGAAATGCAATTTAAAAGCCTTGAAAGTGAAAAAGGAAGCATTTAAACCACTATAGAATTCACAACTTATCTTTTCTGTATATACATATTATATATTTTTTAGAATGTTCACTTAAAAACTTGGACCTGTATATTAACCTAATTCTTTAGTAAGTCATCTACACTGTGCTAACCATAATTTCCTCAGAAACTTCCATTCAACATTGTGTTTTTGCCAAAGGTAGAGAGAAGACAAAACTCCTTCCCTCACTCTTCTTTCAGAATCTATTGTGGTATGGGCTTAATGTTTTGTTCAGGAGAATTTTCTTCCCTTAACTTGTTGCCTATTTAGAACTGGCCCCTCAACATGTCTGCAAAGCTGTAGACCAGTTTTCTGGCCATTCTGTATACTTGATCTGAACTCTTTGGCAGCTCATAGGATAAAATTCTTTTTTTAATAGCATAAAATTCTTAATGCCCCAACCTCATATTTAAGGACCTCTGGATGTACCTTCCTAACTCATTCACCTAGTGTACATGAATCCATCTCTTCCTTGTCTCTTAGATTCATCAGGTACTGTCTTGCTATGCTTTTCTCATTATCACTCTCTTTCTCCTTTAACTTCCTATAAACCTTTCTAAACCTTCCCATAAGCCATTCTAAATCCTTTCCTATCTTTTCACAGTCCTACTTTTCCCTGAGAAGCCTCTACTAGCTACCTCAATCCATAATAAACTTAATTCCTTCTGCAGTACTGAAAATGAGTACCAGTCCACTCTGGTATTTATCATGTAAGAGGAGGCCTTGTATTATTAAAGGTTGACATCTTGCTTCTTAGGTAATTAAAAGCTTCTTCAAACAGAGCCAAGAAAGGAAAGGTATACCAGAGAAGATAAATTCTCAATAATTAACTTTTTAATTAAAATAGGGTTTTATGGAAATCCGTGTAATCAGAAGCACTGTGCAGTGTTTGTCTTATTTTGAATGAAATGCAGGTTCCAGAGTAAAATTATAGAATACCATGTCAAATTCATTCATAAAACAAGCTATTATAGCATAAATCAAAGCAAAAATATTTTAAAAAGGTCTTCAATGTGGTCAATATCACACTTTCATTGGTTATCTTAAAGCAAAGCATTTCAACAAGTTGTAAAATTTAAAGATGTTAAGTAGTTTTCTTTTAGAAAAAGACAACATCACACATTTGCTGTTCTTTTCTGTGGTAAGTTCCTAAGGAATATTTACCTAATGTTTTTGAAAAATAAGCATTCTGAGTTTGTCCATATAAAGAAAACAGTGTAACAGTGAGAAGGTTACTGCTTTTCAAAAGAAAGTTCTTATGGAGAAAATAATTTAAAATGAATGTTTGGAAGTGTTTGCATTTTTACATGTTTGCTGTTGCCAAAAATCAGCATGTCACCTATAATGTTTGTATCTGTGCCCTTAAAAAACTTAAACTAGAATTTTTTATTGAAAAATCTTTCAACTGCAGCATTTTATTAGGTTTTCAATTCATATGTTAAAAATGGTTAGTATCAAGAAAACATTGATTTCAGTAACAACAGAAATTTAGTAGTCAAATTTCAACCACTTTAAATTTGGTGGAAGGAATTTAAAACTGAGTATCATAGTTTAGAAGATTTTTTCATTTGCATCTACCAAAGGTGTCTTTTTCACCCATGACAGCTGTAAGTATCAAAAACTGAACCTAAAATCAGACTACGAATTACTATATGACCAAGTGTTAACATTTTTCAAAATAAACACATTCAGTCACACTGCTGTCATTAGTTTTTACACTGTTAAAACATGATTTTACTTTTATCTTTTTAAAGTGTTTTTATGTTTTATAATGTATATAATATTAGTATATGTACATAAATAACAAATATACATGTATTGATATGTATATATATTTTTAAAGCCTGGATGGTTGTCCTATCAAAAGTCTAGAGATTCCTGGTTTTAGCTATTATTTGTTTTTACATTGGATTTGGAATCAAATATAAAACTCACTGTCTTCTATTGATCCTAATATTATGTCACTTTTCTTTATTTGATGTGCTTCTTCCTGTTATTTCTACTGTTTACACTCTAGTATAGGCCTTCATCTGCTATCATTTAGATAACCACATTAATTTCTTCTTCCTCCCTCTCCCCAGTAAGTCTTTGGAAGGTCTCAAAATGTTAGATCACAAAGCATTTTATTAAGATAGCCATATAAATAAAACATTTTTTTAGGGGCACGTGGCTGGCTCAGTTGGAAGAGCATGTAACCCTTGATCTCAGGGTCATGAGTTCAATCCCTATGTTGGGTCTAGAGATTACTTAAATAAATAAAACTTAAAAAAAATTTCTTTAAACCTATTGTTTTGACAACTACATTACTGCAAACACATGATTATTTCAATTCATAGAATAGAATAAGTATAATATTGGTTGAAGGTAGTAAGACTTAGGCCCTTGTTCTACTTCTATAAACCTCAACTCCATCAGAGCTTAATTTTCTGATCTGTAAAATAAGGGATTATTGGATTAAACAATTATCTCAAAATTATAAAAATTCATGAATGCCTATAAATTACATAAATTTGATTTTTAAAAATAACTAGAATCATGTACTTAGTGAACTATTTAAGATGCCCTATTTGGGAACTTTAGAAAAAAATATAAGTAATTGTTCCCTGTTTAATAAACACGATTACATTTTTATACATTTGAAAAAATCTTAAGTAGTAAATGTAAATGTTACCTAAATTATCAACTGGAGTTTTATCTGAAGGGGAAGCCACTCCTAAGTAGAGCAAAACCTTCAACTGAGAGCATAACCAAATTTCAGAATTGGTGATTGTCACGCTAATGAAAGTACAACCCTATTATTAACATTTTTAAATCAGGAGGGAAATAATACGGCCAACAGAGAAGTGCTATTGTTATGATTCTAACCAATAAGACAGACGGTGACGCAGAATTAAGGTGTGTGCAAGATTTACTTGAGTAAAGGTTCCCACACAAAGAAATAAATATAAAATCTGATTCAGCAAAAGAGCAACAGAGTTAGTCAAGAGAACAGGTCACAGTACTGGCAATGCCACAAATTGGGCAAGTTAATCTCCAATAAATATTACTGAATGGATGAATGAATGAATCTCTGTCCTTGGTTTTATCATGTATTAAAGTTACAATGGATTTAATGACCTTTACAGTTCTTTACAGCCAAATTTTCTATGATCTAGTATTTTAGCTGGGAAAACATAAACTACTTCAAGCACTAATATGCTTATAATTCTAGCTATGTATTAGGACACTATAGAATCATCTTTCAGTGATCAATGAATGCCTCAATGACCCTGATGTGCTTTCAGAGCTATTTTCAAAGTATTAATCTACAATTAAATTTTGATTTTGAAGACAGTTACATGCCTGCTCCTAACAACACAAAACTGTAAGATGCTCAGAACATAAGGTCTTTGTTTATAGTTGGATACTATGGTATGAGTAACTATCAATGCACAATGTTCAGTACCTACTTTTGAGATGACTGTCATTCCATGTGTCAGGGTATACCAGCCTTTCCTGAGATTTGCAACTTATTGATGCTGACAGCCTTATCTTTTGGAGCTTGCTCTTGATCCCTGGGGCTTAACTGTCTCAAGTTTATTTATTGTATTATGCTTGAAATAACTCTGGCTCTTAAATCTCTTCAAAGTGATTATAGAACTTCAACAGTTGAGCTAAAGTGTTTCTATCTCAGATTTTAAAAAAAATAATAGAGAAAGTGAAAATATTTCTGAGGTGCTAATATACAAGAGTTATTAATAGGAGTAACAATTTCAAACATATAAATGACAGTGAAAAAATATCAAAGCTTTACCCATTTCAACACAAGATTTATCTAAGGAATACAATTTTTATAAAATGATTTCAGAATCTGAAGCTTTAATTGTAACATCAGTCTTTTTCATTCCCAGTGCTAAATATGTGGCATACTTGTCAAGCATGTTTCTTTCATAGATAGTGAAATCTCTTCCCTTATACCTTTCTCAATTAAGCAGACTTCTATTTCTCTTTTTTCTACACACTGTCAAAGTAAAATCCACAAATAAATATTCAGTGGTTTCACCCCATGAATGCATTTGTTGATCTGTCCCTCATCTCACTGTACAGTAGTAACCAATGGACCATGAGGTAAATTTCAGAAAATATACCTCATTTTTTCTTGTTTTTTAGAGTTCAGCAATGATGATCCATCTCTAAGAGGGATTTTTTTTTTAAAGAAAGAAATGCCTATGGACTTATTTATCCTTCGTTTGTGTTGGCAAACCTATCAATATGAGGGGCTAAGACTAAGTGCTGGACACGCAGGGATGAAAGTAGCCTCTGCCCATGAGCTCTAACAGCATAGTTGGAAAGTCTTATCAAACCACAGACAGAATACACAGGAATTAGTGTTTCAGTAACAATAGAAAAGCTTGTGATGGGGAAGGGGGTGGTGGCATCCTATGCAGTCAAAATGGAATTAAGCAAAGACAGGAGAGAACTTCTGTCAGAGAAGAATATGCGAACACAATTTTGAAACCGCTCCTCAAAATGTCTTGATATTATTAAGTTGGTATGATCATATCCTCTAAAAGCATTTTAACCAGTACTACAAAGGTGGTTTGAATACCATGATTAGGACTTTACCAAATAAAGTCTTTGGGCAGCTTATTCCAAGTGGTCTAGGAAGGAAACATAGTCCAGAAGGTTTTAGTAGAAAGTAGGTTCTTCATTTTAGGGGTGCCCGGGTAGCTCAGTCGGTTAAGTGTCCAACTCTTGATTTCAGCTCATGTCATGATCTCAGAGTTGTGAGATCAATCCCCGCCACTGGGGTCCACCCTCAGTGCTCAGTGGGGCGTCTGCTTGAGATTCTCTCTCTCCCTCTGCTCCTCTCCCCCATGTGCACTCTCTCTCACGCACGCGCTCTCTCTCAAACAAATCTTTTAAACTTCATATTAGCTAAAAATAAAATCTGGGAAGTATGCTGGGTTATAATGCCAAGGAATACACACTCTGACTCCTTAGGGAAAATCAACACTTGCCCCAGTGCAATAGGATGGGCATAACAATTTATTTAAATTCCTCTCTTGTGGCTGGTTCTTTTACTTTTGATTCTTTTTGCTCTTCTTTTACGATGCTATCGCAATAAAATAGTGTTGGGCCTCCTGCTGTTTGGGAGGTTGTATCCCCAATCTCCTCCCATCTGCTTTCCCCCAGTTATCCAAAGAAGGACAAGCAGATTGAAAAATAGAATACAGGAGCGCCTGGGTGGCGCAGTTTTTAAGCGTCTGCCTTTGGCTCAGGGTGTGATCCCAGTGTTCTGGGATCAAGTCCCACATCAGGCTCCTCCGCTGGGAACCTGCTTCTTCCTCTCCCACTCCCCCTGCTTGTGTTCCCTCTCTTGCTGGCTGTCTCTCTCTGTCAAATAAATAAATAAAATCTTAAAAAAAAAAAAAAGAAAAACAGACTACAGTCTCAGGAAAGAAAGCTTAACTAAGGCCTACTTCTAGTCTGAACAAAAAAGATCTTTGTGAATTATACATTGACCCCAAGGGATGAGAGGACAGAGTGCTCACTGAGGTCAGGGCAGGCTTACTAAATAAAACAACTGCAGAGCTCTAGCAGTAAGGCTTTTAGATTATTGGTTAGCGTTTTGCTGACTACTCCAGGGTCTTCTTTTTCCCCCCCTAAATTGGAGGCTTTATAACATCTATTTTTCTCTTGATTTATAAAAGTAATACATGTTCTTGGTTTGTTTTTTTTTTTTAAATAAAGGCAAGAAAGATGCAAATATAGACCCATCAATTTATCTATCATTGGGCATTTGGATGTTCCAAAGATATTTAAAACTCTGTCTGGAATGGAAGTTATCTTCTTTTTTTTTTTTTTTTTAAAGATTTTATTTATTTATTTGACAGAGATAGAGACAGCCAGCGAGAGAGGGAACACAAGCAGGGGGAGTGGGAGAGGAAGAAGCAGGCTCACAGCAGAAGAGCCTGATGTGGGGCTCAATCCCACAACGCCGGGATCACGCGCTGAGCCCAAGGCAGACGCTTAACCGCTGTGCCACCCAGGCGCCCCTGGAATGGAAGTTATCTTCTTTCTATATCCTGTTCTTCCCCCTATAATCACTGCCCACTTAGTGAATGGCACTACTCTATATGGTTACTTCAGCTTAAATGCCCCCAAAATATACCTGATTCTTCCCTATCCTCCTTACCGCCATCCAAACTATAATCTGAGATTTTAGTTCCATATCGTTACCTATGTGCTTGTATTTTCTTTTTCCAGAATCATTTCTAACATTAAAGAATTTTCATTACAGCCATATTAACAATAGTCTACTAATTTTTACTTGTTTCCTCACATCAGTCCTATTTTTTAGTTCTATAACAACTCATTTGTAAATTCTTTGTTTTGACCATTTCTAAATCAGCTGGCATACTTTTTTTTTTTTCTGATAAAAGACTTATAGTTGTTTTGTTTTTCTAGTATTTGGACTATTTCTTTCTTTTGCTCTCTCTCATAAACTATAGGGCTTGGCAGCTGTATTATTAAATAATATTTTTTCCCTTGAAAAACTCCACAGACATTATTTATTTATTCTGGTATTTGTTACAATGGGGAAGTTCATTGCTAGCCTGATTTTTTCCTTTGTGAGAATCCTGTTTTACATGAGTCCTGCATCTGTAGGAACTTTCCTTTATCCTGAAAATTGAAGACTACAATAAGATATGGCTGCATGTAACTATGAACTGAAAATACATTTTTAGAGATCTGTTTCCTTCACTGAGTTTTTTCTGGAGCTAATCTGCTGTTGATCGCCTACTTTTAATTTAGTAGTTTCATTTCCATGCAATATTTTAACTCCATACATTCTCTTGGATGGTCCCTTCTTTACAATTTCACTTTCAGTTTCATAGAGGATACCCTGAGCTCAACCACAGAAAGAACAAAACTGATCCTTTTTTTAGCTGTTTTATCTTAACCATGTAACTGATGGTAACTGGCATTAATCTCTTTATGAATCTTTACCTAGAATATCTGGAACAGAGAGCTGTTCTACTATGGATAAATAGGTCTCTTTGACTCCTTTAAGCTCAACCAAGACAGAAGGGAAAAGGTTGTAAGTTTACTTTGTTAGATCAATGGCCCATGAGGCAGAAAGAGGAAGCTACAGTGGGAGACAACCATACCTCTTTGCAAAACTTTCTAACCTCTGGATATTGGGGCAGGCTGCATTTAGTTTGGGTCATACTCTCATTTTCTCAATGGAAGGAATGCTTTCATGGAGAGCCACATACCCCATTTTTAATATTGATAGCTTAGTCATATCAGTATTCCTGTTCTGTGGGCTCTGCTGCACACCTGGCGCACTTTCAAGAAGCACCAACAAGAATGAGATTGGCCATACACCTAATACCCCACCATCTGGTATTTCTTCCAGTCCCCACTATTACAAGCTGACAGGGGTAGGGGTCATTACTGGATAGCATTTGGTAGGCCTCCCCTCTCTTTCCCCTATTTAATCACATTCAGTTAACCAAGTATTGTTTGGCCTATCACTTGAGATAGATTCATCCCTGAGGGCTTCATGCAGATCCTGATCCTAGTTTCCAACATTCATAAGAAATTTTGTTCTCATGTTATTTTTACCATTTCACTGGGAATCTGATTTAATCACGTTAATGGGTTTTGGAGACCTAGTGTATGAATTCAATCACAAGCCTATGGAAAGCTCACCAATGAACAGATTAAAAATAATAACGAGGTAGGTTCATCATATAAGCAATGTGTCGTCATCTTTTTTTGAGGTAAAGAAAAATTACTGGAAGACAAAAATTAAGAAAGCAAGCTTTTAGAAGCCAGCAAATGGAACATCTGGCTCTAAGAATGAAATTTCCTTTTGGAATAAGGTAGAGGAAAAATTATAGTCAGTCAGTAACAAGATTTAAAATTTCTACTTGAGTAGCTCAGATTTTAGAAGATTCAGAAATTCACTGAAGAAAAGAGTAACTTTAAGAATAAACTTAAGGGCCGGGTTTTGGTTTTACTGTGAAAACAGAAATCCAGGTAGTATGATTTCAGAGCCTACAATCTGACAGAAGGGATAATTAACTCAAATTCTGCAAAGAATATTAATCCCTTGTTAATTCAAGTTGTGGTCCCGGGACAAGCACTACAGGCATCACTTCTGAGCTTGAGAGAATTGTAGACTCTCAGGCCCCTACCCCACAACTACTGAATCAATATCTGCATTTTAACAAGATTCCCAGGTACATTAAAGTATAAGCAACATTATGTTTATCCTACTTATGGTAGAGGAGAAAGTGCAAGATCTGAAGTTGTTATAAATCTTTATGAAAGATGGATAGTAATTAACCACTTGGGGAAACAGGGTTTACATTAGAAAATATAAAAACATTCCAAAAAGTGACATTGGGATAATCACTGGACTTTGTCAAAGATAAGTCAAAGCCTGGGGAATTTACAAGACCTTAGCAAATGCAAGAGTTTAGGGAACTATACATGATGGACTACATGTGGGCCCTTCGCAGGTCCCCAAGGGCACAGGCCTGAAAGTACCAAATAGCGGCAGCTCAGTTCAGAAAATGGAGGATGAAAGGTGGTGAAATCTCTCCTAGAAGGCAGGAGTTAGAGGCCTGAGAAAACTCAAGAGTAGTAAGAAATAAGCGGAAGTAGGAAGAAGCCATAGCAACAAAAGTGGCAGAAGTGGCGTAGAAATTTTAAAAACAAAAGAGAACAAAAGGAGGGGCGCGTTTTAGAAATTGAGCAGGAGACAGAAAAGGGTACAAAACCAAGAACTCTTCCCTGAGGAATTATTTTGAAACTGAAAGGAAACCCTGCTCAAAAAAAAAAAAAAAAAAAAAAAAATCCCTTCACAGATGTTATGATTTCACACATTTAAAACATAATTCAAATATTGTCTCTCATCTACTCTACAAACACTTCAGCAGTTCCCATTATCAGTGCTCAGTTAACATTTTCATGAGGCATTTCCTGACGATCTCATTTAAAACTGAAATTTCCTTCCCCAGTACCATCGTGCCAGCACTCCCTATCTCCCTGGCCTGCTTCATCTTCCTGTGAGTCATTTGTCACTTCCTAAAATACTCTTAAATTTACGAAGATTTGATTTATTGTCTTTCTGTCTCTATACTAGAATTATACTCCACAACAGGAGGGTTGTTCTGGTTTTGCTTACTACTTTTTTTCCCAGAGCTTAGTACCTGGCATATACTGGAGAACTTAATAAATATATGCCTAGTAAAAATTCAAGAATGGAATGCCAAGAACACAAGTGTCAAAGGAAAAATGGAATGGAAAATTAAAAAGTTTTAAATACAGAATATAGACTTTAATTAGAATGTAAGCTCCATAATGGGGCACCTGGCTGTTCAGTTGGAAAAGCATAGGATTCTTGATCTCAGGGTCGTGAGTTAAGCCCCACATAGGCTGTAGATTACTAAAAATAAATAAATAAACTTAAGAGAAAAAAAAAGAATGTAAGTAAGCTCCATGAAAATAGGTATTTTTGGGGCGCCTGGGTGGCACAGCGGTTAAGTGTCTGCCTTCGGCTCAGGGCGTGATCCTGGCGTTATGGGATCGAGTCCCACATCAGGCTCCTTCACTATGAGCCTGCTTCTTCCTCTCCCACTTCCCCTGCTTGTGTTCCCTCTCTCGCTGGCTGTCTCTATTTCTGTCAAATAAATAAATAAAATCTTAAAAAAAAAAAAAGAAAATTGGTATTTTTACTTCCTTACTAAATAGAAGAATGGATAAAGTAGAATGTTTAATACAATATACCTAGTTTTATTGATTCTAAGATGCATTTTTTCCCTATTTCTACAATTCTAAAATCAGAATATGTTTTATAGTCAATGCTATCTTAGAATCCAAGTCAGCCTGGTAATGATCACAATGTAGCTGTCATTCTGTATCCATGGACATTCAAAGAGACAGCATAAAAACTTGCAAAAGGGTATATTGGTGACTCCGAATAAAATCCAAGAGACTACCAGAGCACTCTTTTAACTTGTGGGAAGCAAACAGTTTGAGGAGGGTACAGGGCAATTAACGTAATCTGACAATACTCTGAAGCAGGAGTCAAAAGCTAGCTGGTTAAACAGAACCATAAAACCAGCTTAAGCTTTTAAAAGCCCAGTGCCAATGGCTTTTAGTTCTTTTATCAACTACTTTAGGAAATGCTACCTCATCAACACTTTTGATGCCACTGAAGACAAAACAGTATAGAAAAATAGACAGTAACTGAGTAGAAAAACAAATCTAGAGTCAGATTCTGAGTGTGAAGAAGTTTTAGATATATCTTAGCCAATTAAGTCTGCCTCTAATTTTCTTATGTCTATGATCGCACCAGCGTGAGCAATCATAAAAATCTATTTTAATTCAGTCTAAAAGATCTCTTTCAATAAATACAAAATAAAAATTCTAGGTGAGAGAAAGCACTGCATGACTTTTTGGTTACTATGCTAATCTCCTTCCTAAAGATAGATAGCAATTCTCCTGGTTGACCATAAGCCTCTCTTTACTAACACGTAATAGGAATAAATGTTAAGATGTCTGAACACTTTACCCCTAGAGGGAGCTCAAAGTACATCTTCCTTTATTCCACCCCAGAGAATAATGAGATGACAAGGACACATTAGTGAGCCATATGTACTAGGGACTGCAAATGGTAAAAAGATCAAATGATCAAATGTTCTTGCTTCTACACGTCTTTGGATCTTTGTCATTCCCTTCTGGATTTACTTTCTCCTCTCATATAGCACGTGCCCCCCCCCTGCCCCCCATGCTTCCTATCTTGGGAAGGCTATTGAGAAAATAAATGAGAAAATCAGGATACAGTCAAGGGGAAAAAGTGATATGGGACAGGCAGCCTGCTTTTAGGCTAGGCAAGAAAAGTCCTTTTTTACTAGGGCTGAGTTCTACATGGGGCTTTGAAACCAAAGCCTATAGCAATAAACAGTGTGAGTATATGTGCAAGATGTGCTTAAGAATCTACAAGGGTGGTAGCAGCAAGCTCTGGTCTAGCAAATGTTGAACTGGAATGTTAATTTGAACTGCTTTTAGAAATATAGCTAGAAGTTAATTTTAAGAACCTTCTTTTTCTGCTAGTAAAATATCCTAATGACTGCCATCTTAGTAAATATAAAAACTTACAAGCAATAAATAATAAATATACCATTTTTAGAGGGAGAATAAGGCATGTGTTAAATGTAGACAAAATGTGAAGGAATAAACTGTTTTACCTGAAATGATCCAAGAATATCCTTTAAGGGCTCTTCATAAAACTCATCTCTTCCAAAGAACAGCAGCAACTCAAAGAAGCTCCTAGAAAGAATATGTGAATAATAACTTTCATTGCTTCTTTAATTTTTTTTTTGCCCCAATTAAAAATATTCTCAAGAGATAAAAGCTATGTAACATATAAGATATTTAGTTTTAAAATAGCCAGATTTGAATCATTACAATGAGCATTTAAGATTCATTTAGATTTTTAGTAAAATTTTAATAGACGTGTCTTCAAAGAAAATACAAAGAAATGTACTGAAGTTCTAGAACTATAGAATGAACAATTACATTACTCATGCCTACCAGTGTTCACAATGCAAAAAAAAAAAAAAATGCAGTGGTATAACAGGTGGCAAAATTGTTGCTACACATGTCAAGATGATTTAAAATGGATCCAGCTTCACCCTTGTACAATGGGCCCCTTAGAAAATTCAAAATTTAATTTTCTTCAGATGGATAAAAAGGATGGATAAAATTAACACAAAAGTATAAGAAAAGTAGAGAGTCACTGTGAAACTCTCAGCCAACATTAATGTTATAGCAATATCACCAATTCGGTATCTAATAAACAACACGTGGGTTCTCAAACTCTGGGCTTACCTTGATTATCCCACTCATGACAGACTGCCCAAAAATCTGTGGTTCCTCCTTTTTAAATAATTGTTTTTGGAAAATATTGATACTAAATACTTTATGTGTCTTTAATAATTCATAATTTCATACAGGAAGAAATAGGACTTATTTGCTAATCATGAGCATGAAAAACTATGCAAATTATTTAATATTGTATTTTTAATCACTTTTTGCCTTTAATCCAAATTAATCTCTAAGAATGAAGTTTTTAGGATGCAGATATAACTATGAGACTATATAGTTTTAAAAAATTATATAAAAGACCCAAGTAATACAAAATAATTACAAAAACTTCTAAATATAACATAATAACCATGCCCCATAACATATTTTATAAAACTTTAACTACTTAAAAATTTTAAATGTTAACAGACCAAAAAACATAAAAGTAGTCAAAGCAAAATGATGCACTGAGAAAGAATCTCTGTTGATTTCCTTAATTAAGAAGCTTAATTATTTTTTTTTAAGTAGGATCCACACTGGGCATGGGGAGCCCAATGCAGGGCTTGAACTCATGACTCTGAGATCAAGACCTGAGCTAACATCAAGAGTTGCACACAACCCAATGAGCCACCCAGACACCCCTGAACAAGTAATTTTTAAAAAGTTAACAACCTGGTAAAACACTGGGAGAGCACTACCTCACAGAAAAGAAACAAAAGTGAACTTTTTTTCAAAATGAAAAGATGTTCTACTTTACTCAAGTAAAAATTTATAAAGATGAAATACATTTTCCATCATATTTACAAAAACGAAAATGTTGACATATTCTACGATGGCTCTGATGTAGAGAAATATGCTCTGATATCTTGTTGGAGGGACGGTAAGAGATACTACCTCTTTTAAAGGGCAACACAGTAAAATCAGAAAATTTACAATACGCACATAATCATTTGACTTAGGAATTCCACTTATAGAACTAAATCAGCCAAATATACACACATTAGCTCAAAGACATATACGGATATGCACGCACAATGATTTGTAATAGCAAAAGAATAGAAACATACTAAATGTCTACCACAGGGGACTGGGAAAATGAAGTACAATACACCCATACAATGAAATATAATGCAAATGTTAATGAGAATATTAGTGAGAATACACTTAAATCTATATGAATAGATAATGGGAAAATTCCAAGATACGCTGTTAAGAAAAGATGCAGAAATATACTAATATATTAATTACATTATCATTTGTGTGAAGGGAGGGTGGGGATATGGTGCACATGAATACCAATGTGTATTATCAAACTATCTAGAGGGATATGCAACAAACTGGTAAAAGCAGTTGACTCCACACAAGTAAAACAGAATTTGGGGCCAGGAATGTAAAGAATTATTTTTCACTATTAACCCTTTTGCAATTATTCATTTTACCATCACTGAGTATGAAAAAAGCCCCATCAATGTACCTCAGGAATCTTCACTATCCCTATTAAACCTATTAATTCACATCTACATCACCATTAAACTACTTTTTTTAATAATATTTTTTTTATTATATTATGTTAGTCACCATACAGTACATCCCTAGTTTTTGATGTAAAGTTCCATGATTCATTACTTGCGTATAACACCCAGCGCACCATGCAATACGTGCCCTCCTTAATACCCATCACCAGCCTATCCCATTCCCCTACCCCCCTCCCCTCTGAAGCCCTCAGTTTGTGTCCCAGAGTCCATAGTCTCTCATGGTTCATTACCCCTTCTGTTTAACCCCCACTTTCTTCTTCCCTTTCTTCTCCTACCGATCTTCCTACTTATGTTCCATAAATGAGTGAAACCATATGATAATTGTCTTTCTCTGCTTGACTTATTTCATCATTAAACTTCTAATAGACCCTTCCTATCTCCAGTCTTGCTATTCTACACTTAAACTTAAAAGTACATGTTTAATATAGCTGCCATTGTTATCGTCCTAAAACACAGAATGATTTGACTACTTAAACTTTACAAACTGCTGTTTGGATTGTACCATCTAAAGCAAAGACCTTCAGCTAACACACTTATTTTGTATGGATAAAATATTTAAAAAAAAATATTTTAGTGAGTTGCTAATACTTAAAAACTGTGCTACTTCAGATTAAATCTAGATTTCTCTGAGCTAAAAAACAGGAACCCCTATAACACAGGGTTTGCATCTCTCTATGACAAAATAAGCTGAGCAGCTACTGCCTTTAAACAACATGAACCTCTTTTCCAATTTGCCAGGCTCTGTCCACCTCTCCAACATACTAGCTGCTTATTTGTTTTACTATCATTCCCTTTCCATTCTATTTAGGTATTTGAGATTATTAATCTAGAGCAGGAAATACAAATTCCTTATCATGATATAAAAACTTTTATGTCTGATTCAAAACTATACTCGACCCACACTGCTTTTATCAGAAATTTCATGTTCTCTAATCATAGCAAGCTTCTCCCCATTTCCTTAACTTCTATTTCTTAAGGTCTTTGGATCTATTGCTTCCTCAAGACCTATTTACACAATTTCACCTAGGAATCTGGTCTAAAATGCCCTCCCTTCTCTCCAAATACATAGCTGATTCTGTACTATCATAGTATTATACTTTACAAACATATTATAACTTGTTGAAATAGGCGTTAAATTTGCATGAAGTAGAAGGGAAAGGGATTGCATCATTATGTTGAGCGGATAGTACTGACTGGTAGAGCAATTAGTTGTATTAAAAGAGGGGGAGAGATAACAGAGGTTTTTAGTAGAAATAAAATGTGCTATGGAGTATATTTAGATATGTGAATGCAGACGCACGTGACCTTGTACAGAATCCAATAAAATATGGAGAATTATATAATGTCTGAATTATGTGAACATGAACGGGGAGCCAGCATTACAAAAGAGAGATCTGTGCATGCCCCACTATTGGCTACCTCAATAACAAGGCCCAACTCCATGATAATGATATTAAAATACTAAAACTACATGCAAAGTAAGAGTAAATAAAAACAAAAGAGTAAATAAAAACAAATCTAACTAGCTCTGCCTTAGGGTTTCAGGGAAGTCAACAAGGATTTATGTGGTAGTGAAATCACTGGGGAAAATTCTAGGTTATATACAGATGTAGAAACTTCAGGTTTTAAACCTATTGTACTCCCTATTGACTAGTATAAAGGATCAACTGAATGTTTAGAGATCAAGTTACCTAGCCCTCATGGAAGAAAACTCTATATGGGGGAGGGTGAGTCCAGAATAGAAGTAGGACCCCAAAATATCTGTAGCAGTCTAGAGAAGGGCTGGCAGACTACTGTCCACAGGCTAAATCTGGCCCAATGATAGCCTGTTGAATAATGCATGTTAAGAATAGTTAACCATATTTAAACTTAAAAAAAGAAGAAGAAGAAAAAAAAACCTGGAATAACTTTTCATGACAGGTAAAAATTATATGAAATTCAAATATCCAAATATTCAAATAAATAAGATACTACAAGAAAACAACCATACCCATCCATTTACATATTGGCTATGGCTGCTTGCACACTACATGACAGAACTGAGTAGTGGTAACAGAAACCTTATGAGGTAAGCCTGAAATGTTTACTATCTGGTCCTTTACTCACCCATGGTCTACAGCCACAATTGTTTGGGTTTCAATCTCAGCTGCACCACTTTCTTGATATGTAACCCTGGGCAAGTCACTTAATACCTCTATGCCTCAGTTTGTTTATAAAATAGAAACAATAATAATAACTACCTTTTGTAAAGCACTTAGAACAATCCCTGGTAGTGCTACTGATGCTTGCTGATAATATAGTACTGTTAATTTTTATTATTAACATTGCCATCAAAGTTCCTCCTTCAGTAATCTAAGAGGAAACACAAGATCTTCATAGAGTTGTTCTACTTTGCTGTGTACTGTTAGTTTTGTTAAAACATAAGACATCAATTTTTCTTCACTTAAATTATGAAGATTTTTAAGGTATCTGACTAAATTCATCAAAGGGTCTCTAAAAATTTATTAGTGTATGTTCATATCCGTTTTTAATTTTGAGTATGTTTAATATAATGTTTAATGTTTGTATAATGTATATTTAATACAATATTTTATATTACCAGTCTATACACTAATCAATTTATAATTAACCTTAGTCCAAGTATGAGTTAACTGAAGTTCATTTACATAAACTGAAATAATTATTCAAAATAGAATTACTTAAACAAAATGATTTCTATAAAAACAAATTATTTATAGTGGGACAAATACATGATTAATAGCATGCCTTTGAATTTAAAAAATTATTCCATATAATCATACTTAACTTGCATCAATCAGTATACTGCTATAAGTTATACAAGTTTAAATAACTAGAGTATTGTTACAGTTCCTATTTATGAAACAAACTATGTTCTGTCATCAGGATGCTTGGAAGTCAGACTATATTTTCTCATCTGTCACAAATGATAATAAGGTACCAGACTTCCTTAAAATAAGACACACATAGTAGACTGTTTGGTAGTTATAACAAGAATTGCTATTCTTTTTTGGGTCTCTGCAGCATATAAGTAATTTTCATCCTGAATACAAGAATGTGGATTTGTGTATTTATCCACCATAGGAAAATTCCACTGAAGTATGATGCTTAACTATCCAAATGCAAGAAATCCACTTACTAATATCGAATATAATGTAAAGAGAAAAAGAAATAGAAAATACAAGCAAGAACTGGAGATACAGGGAATGGAGTGTACATGTGTAAGATGTCTAATTATACTTGCACACACAAAAAAGAGATAAAGAGAGAAATGAGGTAAAGACAAAAACCAGAATTTTTCATACTTGGTGAAAAATACCAACCCTCAGATCTAGGAAGCCCAGGAAATCCCACAAGGATAAAATAAAAACAAGTCTACACCTAGCTTATCACAGTAAACCATAAAACATCAAATACAAAAAACAATGTATAAACAACCAGAGAAAAATAGAAACTGTTTTCAAAGAGATAGGGAATTAAATTAGTAAGAAGGATCTAAGATGCAAATTAGTGACTATATAGGCTACAAATTTTGGCACCATGAAGAAATAATCTCATCTGGGCTTTAAAATACAGCAAAAATACATGACATAAATAGCATTTAAGTTGGAAGGAGAAATTTTAGCATTATTGTTCCAGTGTCCTTGGACTGGAGGAAGGTAAAGAACATATGAAGTACATACTTCAATAATTTAAGCACTAAATTTGCCTTAAGCAATTTATAAATTTACATATAATAAAAGTACTTCCAAGTTTTGTGGAGGTAGGTGAGTTGATTAGAAAGTTGAATATCTAGAAAAACCATGAAACAGCAAGAGCAATGAAAAAGAGCTATGGCTATTAAACATTTTGTAAAGCCTCTATAATTGAACCACCATTGTACTGGCAGATGAACAAATAGCCTAATGAAATGAAAAATCCAAAAATAGACCAACTGCCTGTGAGAAGTGCATGTATGACAAAAGCAGCATCTCAAATCAGTAGGGAAAAAGTTGACTTCTTTGTATTGGATAGTCAAATGTTGTAAGATAAAACTGATTCACTCTAGCTTCCAAACAAAAAATTCAAAGTGGATCAAAAACTTAAATATAAAAAATTAAACATTACAAATATCAGAAAAAAATTCCATATAACCTGGTTATAGACAATTTTTCTTTATATCATTCTTAACTATGATTCAAGATGCAAGAGCAATAAAGGAATACTGGCAAAATTTAATTACATTAAAAAATATCTAAAAATACAAGCAACATAAGAAAAATCTAAAGATATATGAAAAAATAATGGTTTGTATGGATATGCAAAAAGATGTTCAACTTCACTCACAATAAGAAAAATACAATTAAAGGGGTGCCTGGGTGGCTCAGTCGGTTAAGCACTGACTCTTGGTTTCAGCTCGGTCCATGATCTCAGGGTTGTGAGAACCGAGCTCCATGTCAGGCTCTGCTCAGTGTGGAGTCTGCTTGTCCCTCTTCCCTCTGGTCCTCCTCCTGCCCCACCCTGCTCTTGCTCTCTCGTTCTCCCAAATAAGTAAAAAATCTTTAAAAAAGATAGAAAGACAGAAACAAAGAGAAGGAAAGAAAAAGAAAAATACATATCAAAAATACAAATTAAAACTACATTGAAGGGTGCCTGGGTGGTGCAGTTAGTTGAATGTCCGACTCTTGATTTTGGCTCGGGTCCTGATCTCAGGGTCATTAAGATCGAGCCCTACATCGGGCTCTGTACTCAGCATGGAGTTTGCTAGGGATTCTCTCTCCCTCTCCCTCTGGCCCTCCTGCTTGTGCTCTCTCTTCCTAAAATAAATAAATAAATATTTTTAAAAAATATACTAAAATGCCACTTTTCTTCTGATTAGCAAAAAAAATCAAAACTTTGATAACACAAAATTGGTGAGATCGAATGTAAAAAAGGGACTAATTTTGTGGGTGAGAATGCAAAATGGTATGAGATGTCTGCTAGATTTCTTTAGTCTTCTAAATTAGGTAATGCCTTACTCTGGTGGCCTTCAAGATATCCTCTCTGATTTTCAGAGTCTGAATGTGATTCATCTAGGAGATCCAGGTGGTAGGTCAGGGTGTGTATGTTTGACATTATCCTGCTTCTGAGTTTCCTGGATCTGTGGTTGGATATTTTTCTTTATAGTTGGAAAATTCATGGCCATCACTTTAGCAATATTTCTTCAGCCTCATTTTTCTTCTCCTTCTAGGATTCTAGTAGACATATATTATACAGTTTAAGATTTCTCCAAAGCTCTGGGGCGCCTGGGTGGCACAGCGGTTAAGCCTCTGCCTTCGGCTCAGGGCGTGATCCTGGAGTTCTGGGATCGGGCCCCGCGTCAGGCTCTTCCTCTGGGAGCCTGCTTCTTCCTCTCCCACTCCCCCTGCTTGTGTTCCCTCTCTCGCTGGCTGTCTCTCTGTCAAATAAATAAATAAAATCTTTAAAAAAAAAAAAAAAAAGACTTCTCCAAAGCTCTTAAATGCTGTTATTTTTTTTTCTTCTCTTTTTCTCTTTTAGTCTGGGTAATTTCTATTGACTTATATTCAAGTTCATTCATTCTTTCCTCAACTGTGTCAACTCTACTGATAGGCTCATCAAAGGCATTCATCCTCTATTACTGTTTTTTTCATTTCCAGCATTTCCATTTGAATCTTTCTTAAAGTGTCCCATCTCTCTACTAAAATCCCCAATATGTTTAACCATGTTATCAAAATTTCCACTAAAGCATTTATATCTGAATTTAGTTCTTCTAATTGATTTTCTCTTGATAGTGTATTTTTTTCTTGCTCTTTATGTGTCTACCATTCTTAGCTGAACGCTGGACTTCATGATATACAACAGCATAGACTGATATTAATAGTATTTATGCCTGGGGATAGACATGCCTTTTCTTCCCTTAGGCCTTTATTATGGAAATTTAAGTAAATCTAGTCATGAATTAAATGGGTTTGTATTATGTTGTTGCTATCATAACCTTCAGTGTACCACCAGTTTCAAATTCCTCTACTGTTGTTGTTTTTTTTTTTTTTTTAAGATTTTATTTATTTGACAGAGAGAAAGAGAAGGCACAAGCAAGGGAGAGCAGCAGAGAGGGAGAAGATGGCTCCCCAATGAGTAGACTGACACGGGGCTCAATCCCCAGGACCCTGGGATCATGACGTGAGTAGAAGGCAGATACTTAACTAACTGAGCCACCCAGGTGCCCCTCCTCTACTGTTATATTTTCTTTAGGGTGGAGGCTGGGTTGCCAGATATTTTAGGTTTGGGAGGCCACATAAGATCTCCATCACATTTTTAACACGACTGTTCAAAAATGCAAAGACTGGGGAACCTGGGAGGTGTAGCTGGTTGAGCGTCTGACTCTTGATTTTGGCTCAGGTTGTGATCTCAGGGTCATGAGATCAAGCCCTAAGTTGGGTTCCATGGTCAGCAGGGAGTCTGCTTTAGATTCTCTTTCTCCCTCTCCCTCTGTCCCTCCCTCTGTGTATTCTCTCTCTCAAATAAAATAAATAAATCTTTAAAAATACAAAGACTATTCTTAGCTTGAAAACCATATTAAAAAGGGAGGGAGGCATCGGCAGCATTTGACCCATGGGCCATAGTTTGCTAACTCCTAAGGTAAAGAATAACCATGTTAAGAAAGATATAAAAGACCCAAATAAAACTTATATAGATAAAAAAATGCAATATCTGAGATGAAAAATACATTATGTGGGATTAATGTCAAATCAGATAGTGCAGAAGGTAACATCAGTGAAAACAAGACAAAGCGTTATTAAAATAAAACACACCAAAAGAAAAGGGACTGATAAAAATTAACAGAACCATCAGTAAACTGTGGGTCAACTGTGGATTCTCTTCAAGTGTCATCCCTTAAGAAAACATAATGATGCTTTTAAAATAATTTTTCGAGGGTGCCTGGCTGCCCCAGTTGGTAAAGCATGCAATTCTTGATCTCAGGACTGTGGTTCAAGCCCCATATTGGGTATAAAGATTACTCAAAAATAAAAATCTTTTATTTTTATAAAGAAATTTCCCAAATTTGGTTAAAATTATAAATCCAAAGATCCAAGAAGCTTAAGATCAAGACATATGAGGGAAAACTACACAAGGCAAATTACAATCAAATTTCTTAAGACCAGGAATAAACTTCAGAAGATATCAATTAGAAAATGAAGACAGGCTACAGAGTGGAAGTATTTACTAATCACTTATCTGATACTGAATGTATAAAAAGAATATATAAAAAAAGTCTTACAACTCAATAGGGCAAACAATCCAAATGAAAAATGGGCAGATTTGAATAAACACATTACCAAAGAAGATATGTGATAGCAAATAAGTACACAAAAAGATGGTTGCCATCAACAGCATTGAGGAAATGAAAATTAAAGCCAAATTGAGCTACCACCACACGACTACTAGAATGGCTATTATAAAAAAGATAAATAATATAAAAAGTGTTAGTGACGATGTGGAGAAACTGAAACCCCACCTGGACAGCCGGTTAGAACTTCTAATGGTATAGTCACTTTGGACACAGTTTGGCAGTTCTGTGTTAAACAAATGTTAAACGTAACATATAACATCCATTCCTAGGTAGCTACTCAAGAGAAATAAAAACATTTGTCCACACAAGACTTAATAATACACAAATGTTCAAAGACAAAAATTGGAAACAATCCAAATATCCATTAGTTGCTGAATGCATAAACAAAATGTACTATTACCCATACAGTGGAATACTATTCAGCACAAAAAGGAATGAGTTCTTGATAAGTGCTACAACATGGATGAGCCTCAAAAACATTATTCTAAGTGAAAGAAATCATATCTAAAAGTCTATATATTGTGTCATATTGTTTGTATAAAATGTCCAGAAATAACAACTCTATTGAGATAGAAAATAGATCAGGGGTTGCCTTGGGCTGAGGAGGGACTGGGGATTGGCTGCAAATGAGCATCAGGGAGCTTTTTGGTGTGATGAAAATGTAAAACTAGTTTGTGATGATAGCTGCACAACTCTATGCATTTACTAAAAATTACCAAATTATATACCTACAAAGCATGAATTTAATAATATGAAATTTTTACCTCTAAAAGCTGTAAGTTAAAAAAAAGATAACCAGAAATGGGTATGGAGTGGGGATGTACAGAGAAAACAAGACTGATGATATGCTGATACTTGCTGAAGATGGTGATGGGTAGGGCAGTTCATTATAATATTCCTTCTACTTTTGAATAGGTTTGACAATTGTCATAATTGAAAAGTTTTTAAAACACAAGTACTGACAAAGGTATAGGGATACAGGTACTCTTACATTGCTGGCAGCAAAAGAAAGAGTCGACAGAACCAAAAGACAACCTACAGAATGGGAGAAGATATTTGCAAATGTCTAATCAGATAAAGGGCTAGTATCCAAAAGGTATAAAGAACTTATCAAACTCAACACCCTTTCTCTGACTTCTTTCACTTAGCAAAATGCCTTCAAGGTCTATCCACATTGTCACAAATAATGGGATACCTTCTTTTTTGTGGTATATATATGATATGATATGATATGATATATGATATATATATACATTTTATGTGATATATATAGATGTGATCTACATACATGTATATGTATGTATATATGTATCACATTTTCTTTACCCATTTATCCATTGATGGGCATGGAGGTTCTTTCCATGTCTTAGCTATTGCAAATAGTACTGTAATGAACATAGGGGTAACAATATCTTTGCAAGATAATGATTTTGTTTTCTTTGGATAAATACTCAGAAGAAGAATTGATGGATCATATGGTAGTTCTACTTTCTATTCTTTGAGGGTACTCCATGCTCTTTTTCATAGTGGCTGCAACAATTTACATTCCCACCAACAGGGCACAAGAGTTCTGTTTTCTCACACTCTTGCCAACACTTATTTCTTGTATTTTTGATACTAGCCATTCTAAGTGTGAGGTGATAACTCATTGTGATTTGATTTGCATTTCCCTGATGATTAGTGATGAGCACCTTTTCATATACCTGTTAGCCAACTGTATATCTTCTTTGGAAAAATGTCTATTCAGATCCTCTGCCCATTTTTTAATTAGATTGTTTGGTTTTTTACTATTGAGTTATAGGAGATCTTTATAGCTTTGGGATATTAACCACGTCAACAAATAGATGATCTGCAAATATTTTCTCCCATCTAGTAGGCTGCTTTTCATTTTGTTGGTTTCCTTTGTTGTGCATAAGCTTTTTAGATTGATGTAAGCCCCCTTGTTTATTGTGCTTTTGTTGCCTTTGCTTTTGGTGTCAAATCCAAAAATATCACTGCCAAGACTAATGTCAAGGACCTTATCACCAGTTTTCTTCTGGGAGTTTTATGGTTTCAAGTCTTAAGTTTAAGTCTTCAATCCATTTTGAGTTGATTTTTGTGAATGGTGTAAGACAGTGGTCTAGTTCCACTCCTTTGCATGTGGCTATCTCCAGTTTTCCCAACACCATTTATTAAAGAGATGGTCCATTCCCCAAAATGGTCCATTCTCCAATATATATTCTCAGGTCCTTTGATGTAAATTAACTGACCATATATGCATGAATTTATTTTGGGGCTCTCTATTCTGTTATGTTAATCTATGTCTGTTTTTATGCCAATACCATACTGTTTTGATTACTACAGCTTTGTAATATAGTTTGAATTCAGGTCACATGATGCCTCCAGCTTCGTTCTTCCTTCTCAAGATTGCCTTGGCTATTTGGGATCTTTGTGGCTACATTCAAATCTTAGGAATTATTTGTTCTATTTCTGTGAAAAATGCCATTGGATTTTTGATAGAGACTGGACTGAATCTGTAGATTGGTTTGGGTGGTATGGACATTTTAACATTAATTCTTCCAATCCATGAGCATGGAACATCTTTCCATTTATTTGTGTCTTCAATTTCTTTCATTAGTGCCATATAGTTTTCAGTGTACAAGTCTTTCACTTCCTTGTTGGAATTTCTAGATATTTTTTGTTACAGTTGTATATAGGACTGTTTTCTTAATTTCTCTGACAGTTCATTATTAGCACAAAGAAATGCAACATTTTTGTACACTGATTTTTCTTCTTGCAATTTTATTGACTTTTTTTATTAGTTCTAACAGTTTTCTTTATAGTTTTCTATCCATAATATCACATCATCTGCCAATAGAGACAGTTTTACTTCTTTTCTGATTTGGATGAGCCCCCCCCCCCTTTTTTTTTTTGCATGACTGCTCTGGCAAGGACTTCCACTACTGTGTGAATAAAAGTGGCAAGAATGGGCATCCTTGTCTTAGAGGGAAAACTTTCAGCTTTTCACCATTAAGTATGAGTTAGCTGTGGGCTTTTATGATGTTGATGTATGTTCCCTCTACCCACTTTGTTGAGAGTTTTTATCATAAATGGATATTCAATTTTCTTAAATGATTTTCTGCATCTATTGAGATAATCATAATGATTTTTATCCTTTATTTTGTTAATGCAGTGTATCACATTGATTTGTGAATGCTTGAACCATCCTTGCATCCTCTAGGAAAAAAAAAAACCCCACTTAATCACCATTTTGATCCTTTTAATGAGCTGTTGTATTCAGTCTGCTGACATTTTGTTGAGTACTTTTGTATCTATGCTCCTCAGGGATACTGAACTGTAATTTTTCTTTAATTGTGATGTCCCTGTCTGGTTTTAGTATCCAGGTAATGCTGGCCTTGTGAAATTAATTTGGAAGTGTTCCTGCCTCTTCAATTTTTTGAAAGAGTTTGAAAAGGATTGATATTAATTCTTCTTTGAATATTGGATGGAATTCACCAGTGAAGCCATCTGGTCCTGGACTTTTATTTGTTGGAAGGTTCTGATAACTCAGTCTCCTTTCTAGTAATTAGTCTGTTCAGATTTCTATTTCTTCATGATGCAGTCTTAGTGGATTGTGCACTTCTAGGAATTTATCCATTTCTTCTAGGTTGTCTAATTTGTTGGTGTGTAACTGTTCATAGTAGTCTCTTACCCTTTGTATTTCTGTGGGATCAGTTGTACTATCTTCTCTTTCATTTCTGATTTTGAGTCTTTTTTTGTTTATGAACCTAGATAAAGGTTTCTCAATTTTGCTTCTTTTTTCAAAGAATCAGCTCTTTGTTTCATTGATCTTTTCTTTTGCTTAGTCTCTCTTTCATTTCTATTCTGATCTTTGTTATTATTTCCTTCTATTAACTTTGGGCTTCATTCGTTCTTTTTTTCCTAGTTCCTTGCAGTGTAAAGTTAGGTTATTTATTGACCTTTCTTGCTTCTTCAAGTAGGCATTTATCCTTATGAACTTTCCTTTTAGCACTGCTTTTGCTGCATCCTGCAAGTTTTGGTATGTTGTACACATATCCATTTTCATTTGTCTCAAGGTATTTTTTGGTTTCTTTTTGACTTCTTTTTTGACCCATTTGTTCAACAGAATGCTATTTAATCTTCACATGTTGGTAGTTTTTCCAGTTATCTTCTTGTAATTGATTTGTTTTTATACCTCTATGGTCAGAAAAGATGCTTACATGATTTCAGTCTTCTTAAATGTATTAAGACTTTTTTGTGGCCTAATAAATGATCTATCCTGTGCGCATGAGAAGAATGTGTATTCTATTTCTTTTGGATAGAATATTCTGTATATGTCTGTTTAGTCCATCAGGTCTAATGTGTTGTTTAAGGCCAATGTTTCCTTATGTTTCATCTGTATGATCTAACCATTGATTAAAGTGGGATATTAAAGTTTCCTACTATTATTATATTGCTATTTCTCCCCTTAGATCTCTTAATATTTGCTTTCATGTAATTTAGGTGCATCTAAGGGCATGATTTTAAGATTTCTGTATAAGGAGCAACGGGCAAAACTTTGTCATCTTTTCAACAATTTCAGAAGCATTTCTTTTTTTTCCCCTTCTTCTTCTTGTTTTATTCCACAGTGAAAGCTGACAGTATGATGTTGTGGTCCAGTTCTATAAACCAAAGCTATTAGGAGGAAGGAAGGAAAAGTTAAAATGTTCAAAGCTGTAGTTTTTCAGGAATCTGGCTTAACCCAAAATAAAGACATTCAAATTCAGAAAAATTCAAACATGTATTTATACCATTCATAATGACTATATACATCTTCTTCTAAAGAATAAATAATCATCCTAATAGCAGTGAAAATAGTAACAGCTTTTAGTCTACTGCTTTTTCTCTCTATAGGTTTTTTGTATCTCCACTGACCAAGAATTATCAAGCCTTCCTTCAACTATATTAGAAAAGCAATAAATACCATTTTACAAAACTATACATGTATATACCTCTAGGTTCTGATATATACCAACATGGATAGGAATAGGGTATGTCAACACAAATATACCAGTTAATAATTCCTATCTCTTTGTCAATAAAATGACTAATAAATGCCAATAAAATGAAGTCTCAACTGCTTCCCCCCAAGATTAACAAATGGAACAATAAAGGCCAAAATTATAAGGAAAAAATATTTTAGGCACTACTAGCACCAAATGAAATGCTGAGTTTCTAAACATAGCCAGTATAAACAAATCCATGTAGGTTTGTCTAATGTTGACTTCAGCTACAACAAATCCTGAAAACAAAATATTTTAATGTAATGGTAAAGAAAAACAAAGCAATGCTGAGGGAATTTAGTATGGGAATTAAATTAAAACCATCAATTGCCTCAAAAAGGAAATCATTTCTTTTTTAATTAATTAATTTTTAAGTAGGCTCCATGCCCAATGTGGCGCTTGAACTCATGACCCTGAGAATGACTCATGTGCTCTACCAACTGAGCCAGCCAGATGCTCCAGAAATCATTTCTTTAAAGAGAGAAAACAAAGGCTAGATAGCCTAGATTTCTCTATAAAATAAATGGGATCACCTGCCACAAATGATTAGTAAAGATAATAGATAAAAAATTGGAGAAGGTTTTGAATAAGTGTTGGTCAAAATAATTAAAAAGTCAACATGCAATAAGAGTGCTACACATTGCACAGAAAGGATATACAGATTGGGGCCAAAAGACCAACACCTTTTGTGGGGCACGGCCCCACCCCAAAAAATAGCCCTTTATAATTATCCTTTCTTCCTTTAATTTCTAGGCTATTTCCTAAGTTAGTTGAAGCCCAGACCTAAGTTATAAATACAACCAAATAAAACTTGGTTGAGTAGAAATTAGGCACAAATTCTATGTTTGAAATTAATTCAATTTAGCAACATAGTCAGAAAGGGTTGATCTATCATTACATGTGTGGCCTAACACATGAATGTCTAGCCACTCTAAATAAGACTCTGATTATACCCATTTAATTCCATGAAGAGAAGGAAAAGGCCTTCTCTTCTAGGCAAATTGGCATATTAGGGTATACATTTTTAGTATTTGTCACTACACAAAATAAACACTACTAGCTAACTAGTTCCCTCTCCAGTGGATCATATAGATCTTTGTGGACCTAATGGCTGCCAGGCAAATAGGTATTGTCCATCACGGAACCTGTGTGGAATGCTACATTTACTTTCTTATTGGGCTAAAGGTGGCTGGGAAGGGCAGCATTAAAGTTTGCTTTTATTTTATATAAAACTGGTAAAGTCTAAGTTCTCTGCCTAAAGATTCACTTAGTTTCAGGGTATTTGGCTCTGTTCTACCTGTAAAACAGAAATCAGTGTTTAACCAATCTAAAACAAGAAAACAATAGGAAAAAACAAAAACAAAAAACACTCAACTCAGACTTGCAAAAGTCCCCTACAGTTCTCAGGCCTAAATTTTCTTATCTATAAAAGAGATTTAACCTGAGGTCCTTTTTAGTGCAAATACATACATACATACATACATACAAACACAGCTAAATCATTTTTTTTTAGAAAATACGCTTAAAAAGTCAACCTAGGTAAAATCATTAGTCAATTTAAGACAGTTCTCTACATGACTATATTCATTGCCACGGTTAAAAAAAAAAAGAAACCTCAAGTATGAATAAAAACAGAATCCTCTTCCTTCCCTGTAAAGAAGACCTTCACAAAACCATAGTTTTTGTAGTCTCCCTATAGAAGGCACACCTTCACATATGTATAATTTACAAGGTGGAACAGGCTTTTATGAAGGTGGACATATATGGACCAGATAATACTGCCACAGAATATAGTAACTTATATGTTTAACATATATATTATATATATATAAATACATACTTACATATATACTTATATAAAACAAAATCTTGTAGATACTACTTAACTCTTCAGCTCGCCTATAATTTTTTAGTATGTCAAGTGAATAAAAAATGTTAAGTACATGATATAGATCACAAACAAGATTTCAACAAACAGATATGAATTATAATGAAATCCATTAATATCCTGACATCCTATCCAGTCACCTCGAACATTCTATTTGCCATCCCAGGGAGGCTCTTCTGCTCCTTAATCTAATTAACTGTTACCGTTCGTTCAGAGCTCGGCTCAAGTTTTAGCTCACCAAGCAAATTTTCCCTGACCTCCCAGACCAAGTCAAGTCCCCTGTTATACTCTCTGATGGTATCCTGTAATTTTTTCATAATTATAATTACATAATAGTGTGACTGCTTATTTACTATTTTTTAGCTTTGTAAGGTCGTTGAGAACAAGGACTTACCTCTCTTATTTCCTATTTTAGCTTAGAACCAAGCACAGGAGATTTACAGAATGAATGAATGAATGAATATGGAATTAGAAAAATTTTCAGGCTTATATATTTATTTAAATAAACTGAACACTGTTACAGACTCTCTATGCTTTAATAGTATCACCATGTTGCTATTTCCTCATTTTTCTTCTGGTATTAAAAATACAATTAACTTTTCTGTTAAAGTAAATTCAAATAATGCAGGAAGTTTTCCTTACAAGGAACATTACTCTTTGACAAACCACTAAGATATTCTACTTTCTTGTGCCTAACACTGTCCATCTCAGATAAGATTTGCTTCTGCTTAATAATTTTTTTCATTAGCAGTAGTAAAAAAGATAGCAAGCAAAGAAAAACTAACAAATGAGTTAAATTTTAAATAAAATAAAGTACTTCTGAAAACCTTAAAAGCATTTCCCATTATAACATGAATGTTAACAAAGATTATATAGGTGAAAGGTGGGGGAAAAGTCTGTAAACAGGCACTGAAACAAGAATAACACTTCTTGCTTACAAATAATGTATTTATTTTAATACTTACAATTTTCTTTTCCTCAGAAATCAGCAGAAAATAACTAAAATCATTTTGGTAGTTTTCAAAGTGACACATAAAATTATTCTTTGTAGCAGACATCTGTTATGTTTGTTTACCTAGCTGCTCTCTTTCACACTACCTTATTTACTTCTTGAGGGAACTACTTACCCCTCCAACATTTCTATGGTTCTGATTGGGCTGTCAATGTAGTATCCTCATTCCCCCCAGCCATGGGGTGAGCTGATCATCAAACTGAGCCAAAAATCTTAGTATACTCTCCTAAACACAGCTATTAGTCAAACCAGGGGGTACATAAGTTGGCTGGGCTCAAGTTCCCAAAAATATTTTGAGGATTGCAAATGGGGGGAGGGAGTTTCTTCCCTCTTGGTTAATAAACTAAGCTTAATCGCAGAACTGTCAGGAGCCCTCAGTGAAGACAAAAAAGGGAAGACAGAAAGTGGGAGAACAGTTCTAGATGATATTTTATTCTCTGGATTCAGAACATCCTGAAACTAGTTCTGGTCCTTGCTTTTCCATGGTATAGTCACCCAATGAATCCCCCCCACACCCTTCTTTTTTTGCCTAAGCTAGTTTGAGTAAGTTTGTCAATTATAATCAAAAAAGTCCTAATACATCTCCCATATTCATTTGGGAATCATAAAAAAATAAATAAAAGAAACACATATTTTTAAACAATATAGTTTTCTTTATACTGCACTGCTCTTACAAATCTATAAGGTTATATTCTTTTTTTATACATTTTTTTTTAAGATTTTATTTATTTATTTGAGAGAGAGCGAATGAGAGAGAGAGCATGAGGGGGGGGAAGGTCAGAGGGAGAAGCAGACTCCCCACTGAACAGGGAGCCCAATGCAGACAGGATCCCGACCTGAGCCAAAGGCAGTCAATCGCTTAACCAACTGAGCCACCCAGGCGCCCTATAAGGTTATATTAAACTCTCCTTCCTCCTATAATTTTTTTTCCAGCTTCATTGGGGTATAATTGACAAACAGAAATTGTATACATTTAAGGTATACAACTAGATGTTTTGATATACATACACACAGTGAAATTATCACCATAATCAAGCTAGTTAACATATCCATCACCTCACAGTTCTCACCTATAATTTAAATATCTACAAATAAACTTTTAAAGAAACACAATGTACATGCACTCTTTTAAATTTTACATAAACAAAGCAAAAAACCACATAGCTCATATATAAGAAATTAATACATCTTCAAGATTTAAAAATGCTAACTGTACAAAAACAGTCTTCTCTCTCACTAGTCCAATGCCCCAGAATTAACAACTCCCAAAATTTTTAAAAGCTGTTGATAATAAGCTTTGTCAATATTTCTTGATTTACCATTTTTAAATATTACCTCTTGACTTCCTGCTGTGGGAAAAGAGAATTTAACTCCTCACACAACCAATTTACATTCCCATTAGTTACTATTATTTCATCTATTACTGATCTTTGTAACTTTATTTACACATTTATTTATGGTTTCATGTACTACTGATACTCCCATCTTGTAAAATAAGATCAAAGGATATATTTTAGTGCCCTTATTCATCTTAAAGATTTTATATATTTATTTGACAGAGAGAGGCTGCGAGAGAGGGAACACAAGCAGGGGAAGTGGGAAAGGGAGAAGCAGGCTTCCCACTGAGCAGGGAGCCCAATGCGGAGGCTCGATCCCAGAGCGCTGGGATCATGACCTGAGCCAAAGGCAGACGCTTAACAACTGAGCCACCCAGGCGCCCCTTATTCTTCACTTTCAACTTGTAACTTCCATCAAATAATCTTATGTTGAATGGTGAATAATTTCCTTCTGTTCTATAACTGTAATTATTTTTGTACTATACTAAAAGTTTAAAGTAGTAAACATCATTTACATTAAGAAAACTACGTAAATAACACTCAGTACATATTGAAGTAGCTTGCTATAATTCTGTGTTTTTTCCTGTTTAGATTATTTTTAATTTTCCTGGAGTGTCTAATTACATTTTCCTTTTCTTTGCCTTTTATCACTACCTTAAATGATTCTAAATTGTCAAGGTTACTCTCCAATCTCCATTTTTACTCAATATTTCCCTCTTCAAGGTGACATATCTGTAAGGCCTACTACTCAACAGTGATCCTAGGACTTCTCTTCCCTCTCGCTCAAGTAAAAAAGCCACTATTTTCTAGATCCACTGTCATTTTCTGGAGCACATTCTCCAATAACTTCCTAAAAGAAAGGGTATGTCGACAAGTCAATCTTCTACATCCTTACATCCTGGAAATCTTTCTCTCATATTCACTGACAGTTTGGATGAGTATAAAATCCTACATTGAAAATAATTTCTCCTCAAATCTTTCAAGACACTGATTCATTATATTCTATCACCCACTGTTAGTTATGTGTTGTATGAAGACTGATACCAATTTGATGTTTGTTCCTTTGTAGGCAACCTAGTTTTTCCTCTCTACAAGGTGTTCAAATCTGTTTTTTCATTCTTGGTATTTTGTGTTTTGTTTTGTTTTTTAAAAGATTTTATTTATTTGACAGACAGAGATACAGTGAGAGAGGGAACACAAGCAGGGGGAGTGGGAGAGGGAGAAGCGGGCTTCCCACTGAGCAGGGAGCCTGATGTGGGGCTCAGTGCCAGGACCCTGGGATCATGACCTGAGCCGAAGGCATAAGCTTAACGACTGAGCCACCCAGGCGCCCCAATTCTTGGTATTTTGAAATCACAAAATGATGTATTTAGCTGAGTATCTTTTATATTTACTATCCTAAGCACTTCTTGAGTTCTTTTAGTCTGGAAGTTCATGACTTTAAGCTCTGGAAAATTCTTTTATTTTTTCTTTAAAATTTTCCTCCAATATCTTTTCTTTAAGTTCTTTTTCTGGAACTCCAACTAGTTAGATAATGAACCTCCTACATAAAGGCACCATATCATTTTTTTTTCTCTGACATATTCCTTCTCTTTGGTTCTGTTTTACATCCTGGATTATTTCTCCAACTTTACTCTCCAAATTTCCTCCTACAGAACTTTAAATTTTAACCCATCATCAGATTTCCTTAATTTACACAAACTCATTTTTGATATCTCATTATTCCATTCACACAGTATGATATGTTGATGTTTTAATGTTACACATATCATCTTAACTCTCTCTGTAAATGTGTATTACATATGTTCTATTTTTCTTAATGTTTTAAATTTTCTTCCAAATTTTTTGTTTTTCACTATATTTTTTTCATGTTGAAAGCATTCCTCAACTGTCTTGAGGATTCTTGAATCCCCATTAATATTGAAGAATAAGGCTATAAAGATTAATTGGGAGTTCTTATGAACATGTCTAGACTTTGGTGACTGACAAGTTTTTCTTTAGGGTAATTAAGTGATTAGCTAGCTGTCTGAAAGAGGAAACTTTAACTGCCAGAAAGCAAAGGTCATTGCTCCAAAGTCATTTAATTCTCTAGAGGGGGAAAAAAAAAAGCAGCAACTCTGTTTCCCTACCCCAACCTGGCCCTAAGGTTTGGTGATTGGCCTGAATGGAAAAACTGCAATTAACTCCTTTATCTGCATTCTCCCAAAGTATCTCATTCCTCACTCTCTATTTCACACCTTGCATATTCAAATTCTACACCTCTCTAGGATTCTGGGGGGAGGGGGGCAGGACAAACTAGACCTATCTTATAAGGCAGAGTATAATTGTTTTAACTGCTACGGTTTTTAAACATGTTTTACAAATAATCAAGTATACACACATAAATGAAAATAAATATATAAGACAAGAATTTCACTAAGTAATACTTATCCTACAAGACATTCTGATATTTTCTGTTGTATTCTCTAATGTTGATAAATGATTTCACAACATGTTACCGTGATGTGTGATCTGAGGCGCATGCACACGCGCAAAACAAAAAGTGAAGTTGTGACTTGTTCTGTCATGTTTCAGTAACCACTCACTCTTTTGTGTTCTCTCCCATAGAAAATTTCTCAAATCTTTCATTCACTGATGGCTCTTCTCTACTTTCTTTTCACTGTATTTCTCTCTTTTACATCTTTACTATAACTTTAGTACGATCTACCAGAGCAAAAAGAATAAACCCAAGTGCTCACTTTGTGATCTTTAACTTGAATTCCTCTACAAGTGTTTTTTAAAAAACCAGGAGTTTCCTAAGCTCTCTCTGGCCTGATTTAAGGTCCCTCTGCTATATATCATGGCCGCAATTGCTGTATTTTGGAGCTTACTATTAGAGCTAGGGAATTATAAAAGGAAAGTGATGACAGCGACCATAAGAATCTATGTAAAAATTCCAATTAACTCTAAAGCTAAAAGTAAAATTACGGCTATATGTTTAAAGTTAAACCTAAATACTTAAATGAAGAAATGGAAATTTCTTTTCATTTTTGTTCTTTCTTTCTTTCTTTCTTTTTTTTTTTTTTTTTTAGTCCAGAGTTTTGGAAATTTCTTTTGAGGGAAGACTTTAGGAAAGGCTCCTTCCACAGAAAAAATAATCAAAAGCCAATTCTCAGCTATGTCAAGAAAAATAATACTTCATAAGAAGTAAAGAGTACTTACAAGGCAAGGCTACTCAAAACATACTGTACGTGCTCACATTCATCCGGGAATGATGCACTGGCTGATGTAAAACAGCAGAGTGCAGTCTGAAGAACCTGAAGCTGTGGCAAAGGGACCTGCCATCTTCCAGCATAATCTTCAACCACCTGATAGGAAAATAATCCAAACAGTACATTATTATAGAAAATGTTCTCAACATCTTGAGTTTAAAAATTATGATGAAACTACTAGATAAATTAAAGCATTAGTTCAGCATGAATACAAATGATTAAGGGGAAAAACGTTATTGTTTATTTTCATACTGTACATCTGAAAATAAAATTAACTATTATCTTTGAAAATGTGGGAAAGAAACACTATATGAATAATCATACTGTCCAACTGCCAAATCTTTAATAAACTGTAACAAAGTCCTTCACCTCCTATATCCAGCCTTTGTCAAAACATCAATTATCAAAGATTAAGATAGCTAGAGAGTAGAATATAGTAATAAAGAAAATTAGAAATGAACGTGATTATTATTACTATTTATTAAAGACTAAATTCTAAGCATTCTGGCACCAATGGGTATTAAAAAGATATAGTGGCATGATGCTCTGATTATAAAAGTTTAAGCTATACAATATGATGGAGAAAAGAGTCCAGAATATAATTAGTCTTGGCTCTGTCACTTTACTAGCTTTATGAATTTGGATAGGTCATCTTCCTTGTCTATGCATTAGTTTCCTCACTATGAAATAGAGATAATAATGCTTCTCTTGCAGGTTTACTGTGAAGCCAAATTAGGATAATTTATGAGAAAGCATTTTAGAACTATCAATTGCTATAAAATGTTAATTATGATTTCTCATATATAAGACTGCTAAACTGTTTTTATATGACCCACAAGCTAAGAATGGATGTTACATTTTTAAATGGTTGAAAAAAAATATTTTATGATGTCTAAAAATCATATGAAATTCAAATTTCAATGTCCATAGTGCTTTACTGGAACATAACCAGATTTGTCCTTTTACATCCTATCTATGGCTGCTTTCCTGCTATAACAACCAGTTATATAGTTATGACAGAAATCATACGGCTCACAAAGCCTAAAATATCTAATATCTGCCCCACTACAGAGAAAGTTTGCCAACTCTGTTTTAAAAGCTGGAAAAAACAGAACAGAGTACAAAAGCCAAGAACACTCAGAGCTCAAGGACTTTTCACACTCATTATTTCCTCTTAGGAGAGAATTTTCCATGGGTCTCTTGTATTTCTACAGTTTTTCAAAAAAAGGCCTGACTGCCTTCATCTTTTCAAAGATATTCATAGGCAACAGCCTTGAAAAGGATGATGTCTCCCTCCACAGCAGTGAGCCTGTTATCTATTTAGCATAATCACAAGGTCATCTCCCTCTGAAGCAAAAGCCAGGCAGACACACTTGTAGACCATTATAAAAGATTAGGGTTCCCTAAGCTTGGGCTTCCTCAGCTATGATAAAAACTCACTGTGAGTGCAGGATCCACCTATGCCACTTACATCACCTTTGTAAGAGTGGAGGGGAAAGGGGAACCACCACGAGCATGAAGCTCATGCTGCTTGCTGTGCCATGAGTAATAAAGTCCATTATCTCTGACCCAGGAGTTTCATGTTTTCTGCCAATATCCATGAAACTGTGGCAGGCTAATTTAGATACAATCTTATACCATTCACGGTTCTCTGACAATTCCAAATTGCACTACCAGAAAGTTAACCGGGAAGTAAAAATTACTACTGTGATGACTCCAAATAGGACAAACTTTTCTAAACTACCAAAGGCAAAAAAAAAAAAAAAAAAAAAAAAAAAAAAGTTACACTGTGGTTACCTGCCTTTAAATTCTCTCTTCACTAGAGTGTTTGACCAACTTTATTAGCCTCTTTTTGGCCACAACACCATTCCGATGACACATAAAATATAGGTAACCTGACAGTCTCATATCTTCCTGTCCTCCTTCCCAAACAGTTTGCCCTAATCCATATCTACTTATAACCTTATTCACTTCCTATTTATGGGATGAGTTTATCTCCTTAGAAGAGAAACTTTCTATTTTCTCAGCTTCTATTCTTACTATACCCTCATTCAACAAGATTCTACTACTAATATACGGCCTGATCTAGCTGAGCCCAAACCTAACACAATAAAAGTCCTTGTGGGCAACACCTCCAATAGGTTTGTTAGAATACCTACGAAGGGATAGAAACAAAATTACTGAAACTTACATATCTTCTTACACTGTTCAATATCATGCCAGACACTGCTAATACCCTGTAACATTAATCTAACACTTTAAGACTCACTATAACACTATATTTCTCTTTTAAATATTTTCCTTAAAACATGTGAAATTGTACATTATATTGCCATTTTATTTGAAATTTTTCTCCTGTGCTATCATAAGCACTCAGTTAATGAAAGTGGACACTATGACATCATAATCTGAACATGCTCTACCAGGCTGAAGTACAGCAAGCAACACATCTTCTATTTTTCTTTTTCTTTTGCATTCTAATAAGTAACAGTCTTTACATAACGGCCAGAATAATGTTGAAGTTGCTGCAAAGAAAGGAAAAGTATTTACCTGGATCTTTAAAATCAACCATTGCTACAGTTCTAAATTCTTCAAGAAAATGGTCTAAGAAACAGGATCAAGATCAATAGTCCATTAGAGATTGGTAAAAACCTTTTTTTTTTCATTCTGAAGGGTATAATGAACATACTGCAATGCAATTTACTATAATTTATAGAAACTACATGAATACTGCTGAAGTTACAGGCTAAGGTCAAAAGCATGCCATAATATAAGAGGAGGTGAAGAGAAGGGCAGAGCTACTGCCAAAGAAGATGCTGGAATCATGCAATGATCCTACAGCATTTTCTCAGCACTCCCATTTACAGGAGCATATATCCTGATCTAAAAGGGATGTAGTACATATTATATACTGCCATATATTCATTTACCAAGGCAAATTATTGTGAGAATGAGCACAGATTTATTCTCTGGCAAAACTGTCAAAAGACAGACTTACTGTAAACCCATTCAGTTAAAATTACATTCATTATTTAAGAACATTAAGATACATCATCCAAATCACTATGGAATGAAAAGTGTCCCTAAAATTCATATGCAATCTATGCCTTGAATTAATTTGCTAACTTTCTAAATACCTAAAGCATTGTAATAGACATTCAGTCTTTTCCCCACCCCCTTCTGTATGACTATGTTATTCATTTGTAATATAGCTACTATATATATAAATAATCCCCTAGCTCTGTCTACTGAGAGGACATAGGAGCAGTAACACCCCAGTAGCAATATATACACTTAAGGACCAAATCTTGGTTTCTAAACACTATTCTCCAAAAAAGAAACTTGGACTCCTCAAGGCCTCCTCCAGCAGGCCTGAAGCAGGGAAAACACAGATGAGAATAGAACATTTTCTGGTTCCAGAAAGTACTGAAATGCTGAAAAAAATCATGGGGTATAAAAACACAGGAGCCAACCTGAAGGATCTCCTAAGTGCTAAAGTTGGAACAATTTAAGCGACAAAATAAATTATAGTATTGTACTTTAATCCATAGAACAAGATAAATATCCAGGATACAAATAATCAGATAAATAAATGTTAGAGATGAGACAGCACTTCCTCACAGTAAAAATCCCAATTAATAAACACAGAAGAGGGGGCGCCTGGGTGGCACAGAGGTTAAGCATCTGCCTTCGGCTCAGGGCGTGATCCCGGCGTTATGGGATCGAGCCCCACATCAGGCTCCTCTGCTATGAGCCTGCTTCTTCCTCTCCCACTCTCCCTGCTTGTGTTCCCCCTCTCGCTGACTGTCTCTATCTCTGTCAAATAAATAAATAAAATCTTTAAAAAAAATAAACACAGAAGAAAAGAGATATAGAGAATTAGCATTAGGCAAATACACAGTAATGAATGCTGAAGACAAGATCCATATATCAATGCTAATATTTGTGGGTAAAACTTTGAGGCAGGGGTGCCTGGGTGGCTCAGTTGGTTAAGCAGCTGCCTTTGGCTCAGTTCATGATCCCAGAGTCCTGGGATGGAGGACCACATTGGGCTCCCACTTAGCAGGGAGTCTGCTTCTCCCTGTCCCTCTGCTCCTCCTCCAGGCTCATGTGCTCTCTCTCTCTCTCTCTCTCGCTCTCTCTCTCACTCACTCTCTCTCTCAAATAAATAAATAAATAAATAAAATCTTAAAAAAAAAAAGTTTGAGGCAATGCTGGATTTGCAGTCTCAAATTATCTCCCCCAAGACATTTATCAACTAAAAATAAAGGTAGTAACTTAAGAGAGTGTAGAAACCCCACAGACACAAACTTAACCAAATCATCAAAGTAAATATCACCAGTAAGTAATACAACATATCATCATCACAAATCTCTTCATATGGCATACCAAGAAAGAAGCAATGGCATTTTAGTGCTACTTTTGCCAAAAATGCCTAACCTCATTCCAATCATGAAAAACATCAGATAAACCCAAACTGAGGGATTTCTTTTTTTTTAAGATTTTATTTATTTATTTGACACAGAGAGAGAGACAGCCAGCGAGAGAGGGAACACAAGCAGGGGGAGTGGGAGAGGAAGAAGCAGGCTCCCAGTGGAGCATGGAGCCCAATGTGGGGCTCGATCCCAGGACTCTGGGATTACGCCCTGAGCCGAAGGCAGACGCTTAATGACTGAGCCACCCAGGAGCCCCAAAACTGAGGGATGTTTTACAAAAAAACTAATCAGTATTCTTCAAATGTGCCAAGGTCATGAAAGATAAGAAAAAAACTGAATAAACTGTTACACACTGGCAGAGACTAAGGGTAAATAACAACCAAATACAATGTGAGATCCAGAAATAACATTCTGGAACAAAAAAATCATCAGTGGAAAAACTGTTAAATTTCTAATAAGGTCTGTAATTTAGTGATTATTATACCAACGTTGCTTTTCTGTTTCTGATAATTGTACTATATTTAATAAGTATAAAATAAGTTCAGTTTTTAAAACTTTAAAATGTTTTTTTTTATTTTCACCTTTTCGCTCAAATTTCAATGTTCTAATTTATTTTCTAGATGCCATTTTATAACATAAGCATAATTCTACATTTACTTTCCTTACTTTGTTACCTAACTACACATCAAGATTTACCCTTGCCTATGGGTATTTTTTTAGGGTCAGATGGAAAAATAAATCAGGTAGATTGGCAGCACTGTAGAAAGAGTACAGGTTTTAGAATCAGACCTGCTTTTGTCATTTATTAGTTGTGTAAACTTAGCAAAATTATTATACTTCTGTCTCAGTTTCCTATAAAATAAATTTAGTAAAACCTTAAGAGCGATGAGAGAAGTAAGAGAATATAGAAGTAAGAGAATATATTAAAATCTAGGATAGGCACACATCAGTACACTTTAAGAAAATAGCCAAGGTAAGCTTACTTTTCGACTATTTCATTGCATCAGTTTTAACTAGTTAATTATTTGTTTCTAAGTACGATGAATTACAACAAATATTATGCACTTTTAGCAGGAGACAGGCCACTTCCAAATAAAATCTGTTCAAAAGCTACTGGAGTTTCAACTATTTAGTTCAATACTCATTGTCAAATGATGCATATCCTAGATACGGCAATACAAATAAAATGCTTCATGCCTGAACAGATACCTGAGGATTCCTTTTTTTTTTTTTTAACTGTTTTCCATTGAGAATAAAAAAGATAAAGAAGAGTTCTATTCAAAACAAGAGTCACTGTCATTTGACTTTTTCTATCACAATAGCCATGTAAAGAAAATCTAAAATTAAAGTCATATTTTAAAAACCCACCAAAATGGTTTAGAAATAGATCCTAATAAGTTAAAAGTTGTTTGGAATCTGCAAAGGACATAATCTTTAGTAACAGACAACCTAAAACCCAGTGCTTTGGGGGCTTAATTAAGCATAATGTTTATTCAGCTCACTACTCCTTAAATAGGTATTTCTGCAACATTAAGGTCTTAAATAGGTTCTGTGAATGTAGTAAGACTCAACTGTTTACAAAATGGAAAATGGAGTAAGCACCTCTAAATCTTAATATCCCATACAATCTTTTTTTTTCCAGATGTTATTTATTTATTTATTTGAAAGAGAGAGGGAGAGCACGTGTACATGGGGGTAGGGGCAGAGGGAAAGGGAGAGAGACAATCTCAAGCAGACTCCACACTGAGCACTGAGCCCAATGGGGGGCCCAATCTCAGAACCTGAGATCATGACCTGAGCCAAAATCAAGAGTCAGATGCTCAACCAACTGAGCCACCCAGGCACCCCTTAATATTCCATACAATCTTACTATTAAAAGGAATCTTCATGATTATCTAGTCAAAGCTATAAACCAAAGCAAGTATATCCATTACAGTATCATTGCCAGAAGGCTCTCATCTCCTCCTTGCGTTTTCTGCATCCATATGGTATGAGACAAGCCAGAGTCTTCCGTGTGGTTGCCTGAGCCTGCTTAAAGACCCAACTTGCCAAAAAGAACCCAACCCCCCCCCCAAAAAAACAAAAAAAAACATCCCAGTTTTTCTCTTAAGTTGACCCAAAGAAGAAATAGGCTCATTTCAAATACTTTATTTTTTTAAAGATTTTATTTATTTATTATAGAGAGAGTGAGTGAGCAAACAAGCAGGGAGAACGGCAGGCAGAGGGAGAAGCAGGCTCCCCGCTGACCAAGGAGCCTCATGTGGGACTTGATCCCAGGACCTTGGGATCATGACCCAAGCTGAAGGTAGATGCTTAACTGACTGAGCTTCCCAGGTGTCCCTCATTTTAAATATTTTAGACAAATTTTGATCCCTGTCAATTTTTCATTTGATTCCAAACTCACTAGGAAGAATAATATATAAATGCTTCCCTCATAAACATTAAAACTGGCAAATAAACAAGTGAACCCCAAAATATATGCACAAGCAAATGCATATGAACATCAAATCAGAATGCAGGATGCCAGTGGTATACACAGATGCGTGTGCACATAATAATGACTTAACGAGCTTGCACTAAACAGAGCTCTGCGTCTGACTTCAATTCAGCATGGCCTACCAGGTATGGCTGAGGCACTGATTTTATTATTACATTTTTAAAAAAATGTCCTTTAGTCATATAGGGGTTTAGACATTAATAGGTGGAAAATTTTTTGTTCTTTCTGTCTGGTTTCTCAAACAACTACAAGTCAGGGGATTAAACTGAGAAGTTGGTTAAATTCCATATGCGTCTTATAACACTAGTGTGTGAATGTCTAGCCTGTAAGTTGTTAGTCCTGTGGAATATTATTGGGCCATAAAAAAGAATGAAATCTTGCTATTTGCAATGACATGGATGGAGCTGGAAAGTATAATGCCAAGCAAAATAAGTCAGTCAGAGAAAGGCAAATACAATTTCACTCATATGTGGAATTTAAGAAACAAAAAAAAAATGCACAAAGGGAAAAAAGAGAGAGAGAGAGAGAGGGAAAAAAGAGAGAGAGAGGGAAAAAAAATCAAGAAACAGACTCTTAATTATAAAGAACAAACTGATGGTTACCAAAGGGGAGAGGGTTGGAAGGATGGGTTAAATAGGTAACAGGGATTAAAGCATACACTTGCTGTGATAAGCACCAGGTGAGGTATGGAACTGTCAAATCACATATTGTACATCTGAAACTAATATAACACTGTATGTTAAAAAAAATAAAATTTCTTATTTTGACAAAAACTGAAAAATAAATTGTTAGTCCTAGATCAGGTGAACTAACTCTGTTCCTCCCCCTCTTAATTTTGTTCTCAAAGAGCAGCTCTTAGATTCATGTGACTTGTCCAAAGGCTTCTAAATTCAGTGTCACAATATGATCTCAAGTAGCTTCTGGAATTGATAAGTACATAAATCTAATCAAGGCTGCAGATGTGAAGATTTTATCTGAGTTCAACAAAGATGGCCAGTAGATTTTACCAAGTGAACAGATGAAGAAGAGTCAGATTCCTTATTACATAGGACATAAATCACTTTCTTATGCTGGGACAGAAGAAAAATTCAATGGAATTATTACAAATTCAAAGGCCAAAAGAGACACTTAAAAGGTCCATGCATCAAACACTAACTTTAGGTACCAGATTTGCTCCATCTCAAGAACTAAACTTGCTTAAAAATGATGCACTTACAATTAAAATAACAGTGGGAGAATTAAAAAATAAAAGGAGGTCATGTTGATAAAGATGGAAGAGGGGTACTACCTTAAAAATAAGTTCACTCTTAAAATTAAGGCTAGATAGGGGCACCTGGGTGGCTCAGTCTGTTAAGCAGTCTGACTCTTGATTTCCGCTCAGGTCATGATCTCAGAGTCATGAGATGGAGCCCTGCGTCAGGCTCCGTGCTCAGTGGAGAGTCTGCTTGACATTCTCTCCCTCTCCTGTCCCTTTGCCCCTCCCCCTGCTCCCTCTCTTTCTCAAATAAATAAATCTGAAAAAAAAAAAAAAAAGAATCAAGACTAGATAGACAGGAAAAAAGAAAAAGGAAATACATATATACCAGAATTATGTGCTCTTAAAAGCGGAATTAAGGGGAAAAGGATATTTTAGTTGTTCCTCATTAGAAAGAAAGGGTGACTAGTTCCAAAGGTATGTAACAGGAATGGAAGGTAACTTTGGATGAAAATCTCAGAGTGAACCAGACTAGAAATCCAACTATGGCAATATGTTCTTTTAAAGAAATAGAAAGTCCATAATAAGAGCAAGTGAAAAACCACACCTTGAAGATCATTATATAAGGTAACATAAAATCTGTACAGATTTGAAGGTAAAAAAAAAAAAGAAGAAGAAGCTGGGAGAGTACCTTAAAATATCAGAAGCATTTCATGGACATTTCAAATTACTAGTTATTATGGAGGGTAATGTATGGTATGGCACGGTGCCACAATGGAAAGTGCCCAAGAAACTCAAAGTCAGGCATCAGAGAGTGAATAAGGAAAGCAACACTGAAGAAAAACAAAATAAGAGATCAGTCCTAGGTCTGAGGTTGAGCTGATAAAATTTTAAGTCAGAGAGATGAGAGTGGGCAAAATCTGTTTAATAATGAATGCTTTTCAATGAACTCAAAATTCCTTGACTTTCATCTATGACATGGGAGATCTTACAAGAGGTAACTGTAGAACATTCAAACCTGGGCCCAAAGGCAAAGAGAAAGGAAAAGGAAGACAAAAGAAGCCAACTTAAAAACAGGCTAAAATGTAAACAAAAACAAAAACCAGCCATGGTTATCTGAAATAGTGTAACCTACTATTGCTGAAAGGAATGTGACAAAAAGGAATGTTTACACTGCCAATGAAGTAGAACAAATGATGCAAGGCCCAGAACAGTTAAAAGCAGAATAAAGAAAAGGTCTAGAGGAGCAAGTGGCAAAAGAGATATTGTTTTCACTGGGTTCCTTTAAGCACAGACATCAGAAACATCAAAAGCAGCTTCTTTTCTGGTACCTGTTTATGGTTCTTACCCAAATAATACAAATATGGGGCACAACAGGAGTGCTTCTATGGTTTTAGCTCAATAGGCCTAAGAATCTCAGGGAAGATGGCAATATCCAAGGTAGCACAGGACTAAAAATGTCTTGGCACAAGGCTGGGGACAAAAAAAATCCAGAGATAAGGATAGAACACTGGGGCTTTGGAAATTGCAGGGCTGAAGTCTTCTGGAGATTGTGCCTTGAACTTGCCACACTACAAGTAAGTGATACACTATTTACAAGAGATAGTATAGAAGCTGTGCCACTAAACAGAATGCACACTTATTACAGCACAGGAACGCCAGGACTATACAGAAGAAATGGAAATTAAAAGTTTTTAATATGAAAAAAATCTAAAGGAGGAAACATCAAACACATTCTAGTGCCCCAGGCTGCCTTCCACAGAAATTTGCAAACTTTGCAAGGCAGAAAATTCAGGTACACTTTCAAGGAAGTAGTAATGTTCAGATTAAGTTAGCTCCCATTGCCCCCCAAAATATGGTTAACATACAGTGGCACAATCAACCACCTCATGAATTTTCCCAGTAAAACTTAGGTACAATTTCTAGACTCTGGCATTTGGCAGAACTGACTGGCATCCTAGTGAGGTTGAAACCAAAACTGACTTGATATCCTGTTTCCTGTGCACCCACCTTCCCTGTGATATCACTAAAATCTACTGGCAAAAGTAGTGCGAGTCAACTGGACTATGTACTAAGTTGAAGGAATTACTGTTCTAAATTTAATGGGTATCAGACTGGGTAGAGTAAAATTTTTGCCCTACTGACCTTCTAGATTCTTTAAAAAGCTAGTAAGACACAAAAGAAATTGGGAGTTAAATAATTCTCTTTTAGAGAAGTGAGAAAAGCTACTCCCAACCAGAGGAAGACTACCCAAGCTACAGCTCTAGAAAAATCCCCACCTCTAACCACAGGGGCACAGAAGACCCACTGGCTCTGACTAAGCAATATTCTGGAAGGGAAGAATTTGGGATCTTACTCTCTTTGGATTCTTTGTGAACCTGATAATGGAAGACAATTCATTTGATCAAATTTGATACATTATTAGTTGTGTTGACATTTGGTCCCCTGTCCCTAAATTAAAACCTGAAAAGATATTTTAAACTTAAAAAAGATCATAGGTAAGTTAACACTCAAACACAGAAGCCTCCTCTATTAAAAAGCCTTTACTCCAAGTACTAAAGTATTACTAAAAAGAGAAAAGAAATTATGAGTTCTGTATTTTAATAAACTTTATCATCGGTTACCTGAAAATGCCTTGTTCTTAAATGGGAATGCATATCCTCAACATTAAAAAAATGTCCATTCTGGCTAGTGATTAACAATTTCTGTTCCTCTTTTTTTTTTTTTTTAGAATGTACTAGCTCTTCAAACCCAGTAGTCAAACTGTACTCTTCATTTAAATCCCTTAATTGTTCCTTCTACCATTTACTACTAATATTACCACCATATTCTTAGACATTTCAACTAGAAACCCAATGCAAATTCATAAAATTCTTTGTTCCTGTCTCCACATTTAACCAGATGTTAAATACTTTATTTCCGTATTTCTTGATATTATTCTTGTCTTTCCCATTTTCATTGCCACTATCCAGTTGGGCCCTCAATTGCTCTTTTTCTGAAATATTCCAATAGCTTCCTTTTGTCTAGGCTTTCATTCATTACTTCATCAATCAAGTCTGTTTTAAAACAGGATTTCAATAATGGTACTGTTGTGCCCTTGAACCTAAAATTCAAATTCCTAAGCCAAGATCTAGACCAATCCATTTTTTCCAATCTTAATATGTACCAATACTTTTCTGAATATATGTTCTACTCCAGTGGTTCTCAAACTTTAGTATGCATCAGAATCATCTGGAGGCTTGTTAAAAACACAAACTGCTGGGCCCCAACCCAAGTTTCAAGATTTAGAAGGTCTGGGGTGGGGCCGAGAATTTGCATTGCTAATAGTGTACACATTCCTATTGCAGGTCTGGGGAATCACACTTTTTTAAGAAAGACAGCCCCACACAATTAACTACCCCCATTCATAAATACATCATATCATCTACCTTTTCACAAATTATCTGCTCTACTTATAATTTCCTCCTACTCATACCACTTTCTTTTTCATGTCTACACTTTAATATTAACAATTTTTTAAGACTCAATTCAAATGTTATCTCATCCACTAACACTTTCCCAAATTATGACTATCAGAGGTAGTCTCTCCAGTTGAACTTCGAGAGGACTTAATATACATTGTGTTAGTGGGACTAGCCATCATTTCGCTGTTTTAGGTTTATTTATATTTATTCATTCATTTATTCTAAGCTTATTGAGTGCTTACTGTGTACCAAGTACTCTAATGCTTTCATTTTTAGTGAAAGGAAAATTGGTACACAAATATATGTTAGATAGTATTAAGTACCTTGGAAAAAAAAAAACAAGGTAAATGGAAAAGGGAATGCTAAAGATGTGATGCTACTTTATACTTTATGTGGGGTGTTCAGGGAAGGCTTCCATCTCTCTTATTAAAAGGATGTTTGAGCTGGGTCCTAGAGCAAATCATATAGAAATCCAAATGATAAGTGTTTCTGGCAGACAAAACAAAAGCCAAGTGCAAAGCCAAAGGGCAAAGGGCAAAAGTGCTAGTGCAGCTGAAGGTAATTAGTGGAGGCAAAGAGTATTATGAGACTAATCAAAGAGACAGAAAAGAGCCTGATCATGAAGCACTATAGTCCACTGTAAGAATTTTTGTTTTGTTTCTGAGACATGGAAGGTTTAGAAGAGATCTCACATGTCTTTAAAAGGATCGCTTTGGCTGTATGGAGAATAAACAGAAAAATTGGAAGCAGAGAGATAAAATAATCCAGGGAAAAGATAACTGTGGTTTGGATCAAGGTTCTAACAGTGCATACAGTAGTCAGATATGTCTTTTTTCCCTTTCCAGATGATTCACTTCCTTGAAGGTAGAGGTTGTGACTTTTTCCTCCTTAAATCTCCTATAATCATTAAAATGAAGCTTTTCACATAATTTACAGCCAACTTTTTTCTTTTAGGAAAGAAAAATTTCTATGACACTTTTATGGTACTTCATGTATCTAGAGCTATGCCTAAAATAATTAAGGATAATTCAACTGATATTAAGAAAAAGTAAGTTATATACTGTTAGATACATATGTAACATTTTAAGAGCACCTATTAAGTTATCAGCACTTAATACTTGAAGGTAACTTCAAAGTATAAAAGAGAGAACAAAGAATCTCAAGAGTTTAAGAAAAATGATTTCAGTTAATATAGAAAATTAAGAAACTATAAATACAATTTTTTTTCATAAAATCAAGAAGAGTTAAGGAGCCGCATAGTAAGAGTTAAGTGCCAAGAAGAGAAGCAAAAATTCCATATCCACTAGAAGTATATAAACACAGGATGACACATAGGAAATCAAAATAATAAAAGGATAAATGAATTTTAAGATCCTCATAACTTAGTTCTACCTATTTTTTTTTACAACTTTCTCCTCTCTAGATCATAAGTTATATATGCTCGCTAGTAAATTGGGATTATATATGAAAACAAAATCATCAATCATTGTACTACTCACATATAACCACTGTTAACATCTTGGTATATTTCCTTTTTCAAGCTGTGTGACTTGGGGTTAGTTGCTTAACCTCTCTGAGTCTCAGCTGCACTATTCATAAAATGAAGATAAAAATAGCACCTATCTCACAGGGTTGTTGCAAAGAATAAATGAGAATCTAGGACAGGGGCTGACATACTTTTTCTTAAAGAGCCAAAAAGCAGCTTACGGACCATACATCCTCTATCCCAACTACTCAACCCTGCCATTGTATCATGAAAGGAGCCACAGAAAATGTAAAAATGAATGTGCATACTCCAATAAAGTTTTATTTATAAAAAACAGGCAATACTGCTTATGTCACAATGGCTTACAGCAAAGGTTCATAACTTTTTGGTGTGTTTGGACTGTTGTTGGGTTGTGTTTGTTTTTTTAGCAAGTTTTGAAATTCTTAAAGAGAATGTGACAAAACAGAAAACAGACCAAAACAAACAAACAAAAACAAAAAACAGACCTACTCAACAAAGAAATGGCAAATACAACTTTTTGCAAATAATTTCAGAGAGTTCACAGACTTTCTGAAGTATATGAATGGCTCCTATATTCTATCATCAAAAAATCTTATTTCTAATGAAGTGGCTCATTTATCTTCACCACACTTTCCCTCTCTAAAATCCACATATAAGCACAGTGAGACTACGTCCGAACTATATAATCCTGTTACAAATTTTCCACCTAAATTTTTTTGTATTATTATATTTTCCTAGGTCATTAGTTATTGAACACATCGTTTTTTAAGGCTAACTAATAGTTCTTGAGGGTTGAAAAGTTTTCAACTATTTTAGATGTTCTGGCTGCTTTTCCATTTTCAATTTATTCCTCTCATTAATTACAATTAATGTTATAATGCATACCTTTATATCCAAATTTATATTTCCTCAAAAGTTAATGCTTTAAGGAAAATTACTAAGCCAAAAGGTAAAAATTATTTTTAATGTTTGTAATATAGTCTAATGGATAGTAGTCCAGAAAGGTTGTGGTGATTTTTACTCCCACCAGCTGAAAATGAGCTAGCTATCCATTTCACTACACCCTCATGAGCATGGACTATAAATTTTAGACTTTACTTTTACTTGAGAGATCTTTAGGCAAGAGTTTTCAAGGCACGGTAAAAGGATAGATAATTAAGCCGAAAAATGCATATTCACTGTACCCTGGATTAGTAAGAATTCCACATCTGTGCAAGGTTGTATCTAAGTAATATGGAAAGATACTTTAAAATGTAATCTTTGAAGATAAATATCTAAAACATATTCCATACTCTGCTGCCTTCAAAACACAGTAACATAAAATAACTTCTACTGGTTTGTAATCATCACAACTCTTGCATTTTAAAAATAAACACTATAGTGAGCCACTGCTTCTGAGAGAAGTATATCCCATTTAGGTGGGTTGGGAGGAAAAAAAAATAAAAGGTTTGAGAATCACTTCTTAAAGGGAATTTCCAATAGCTTAAGTTTGATCTTTTTCTCTTTTACATTCATGAACATCTTTAGTTTCTGCTGCCTTCAGTCTTTTTTAATAACTATTTCTACTCAGTCCACAACTGCTTTATCAAATACACATACACAGATGCTACAATAGGTACCAAATGCATATTCCTAGGTACAGTATAATGTATGCGTGTATTGAAATGGCTAAGTACACACACAGGCTCTTGACAGGCTGGCCAGATTCCAATCCGACGATCACCAACTAGCTACAGTACCTTAGTTAAGCCATTTACTCTCTTGGTCTTAGTTTCCTGATCTGTAAAATGGGAAAAATGGCACTAACCTATAGGGTAATGGATTAAGTGATAAAACACATGAAAGGACTTATCACAGCACCTGACACTTGGAAAACACTCAAAATATGACTTATATATACATATATAGAACATTCCAATAAAATAAGTAAAACTTTCAGATATTAAAAATATAAGACACACACATCTAATCAGTGACAATAGTGATTAGGGAGTATTTAGAACACTTCAACTTCAAAATATACAATGGTTAATTTTAGTAAACTCCAGTTATAGAAATATATATTAATAAACTGTATATACATTTTATGGGGACATTATATATACCCACTTATATACATACACATATTTCCATTGCATAAAAAGCAATGCTGTGCACCTATTAATACCTATAGTAGTCCCCCCTTATCTTCAGGGGATACATTCCAAGATCCCCAGTGGATACCCAAAACCACAGATAGTATCAAACCCTATATATACTATGTTTCTTCTTATACATATATATCTATAATGAAGTTTAGTTTATAAATTAGGCACAAAAAGAGATTAGCAATAATAACTAATTATAACACAGAACAATTTTAACAATTTCCTTTAACAGAAGTTATGAGAATGTGGTATCTCTCTCTCTCAAAAATATCTTATTGTACTCTGCTCACCCTTCTTCTAATGATGATGTGAGATGATAAAATGCCTACGTCATGAAATGAAGTGAGATGAATGACATAGGTAATGTGACATAGTGTTAGGCTACCACTGACCTTCTGACAATATATCAAAAGGAAGATCATCTGCTTCCAGACCACAGCTGACCTCAGGTAACTGAAATCGCAGAAAATGAAACCATAGATAAAGGGGCTCCCATACTGACATAACTGCTTCTCTACCTTCTCTCTTTCCTCCTTTCACTTCTCCGTACCATGTTTTACCACAAATGGAGCCAGAAAATGAGCTTGTAGCTTGTGCCCTTCTTTCTCAAAGCTAATTAACTGATCAATTACAACATAATATTCAACCCAAAATGAATATAACTAATCATATAACTAATCATGCCTTCACCTATGCAGATGAGCACTGCTGAACAAAAGTACAGACTAGTGGTCACTCTACATTCATAATCAGTAAATCCAAATGGTTCTGTAGGTCAATTCAACCTACCTCTCTCTAAGAAGCTACGATTTTAGACCTCCATTTACCTTAAAGCTCCAACTAGTATCACGTACTCTCAACACATGAACTTTCCTGATACCTCAAAGCTCCTACATAAAGCAACCCCTCCATTTTGTGTTTTGAATCTTAACCTTCCTTCCCTTTTTGAAATCTTATTTTATAGATTATCCCTTCTTTCTTTTGTAGATTTACGTCATCCATTCAAATGAATCATTTTCATCAGATTTTAAACACGCCAAATTCTCACCTCTATATTTTTTTAAATACTCACCTTTAATCCACAAGCTCTCCAGCTTCTACTGATATCATTTCCTCTCCTTTATAAGCTATCCATACTTACTGTCTCTCTTTCTTTGCCTCTCACTCCTCAAACTACTCCACTCTGATTCTTGCTCCCATCACTACATTAAAACAGCTCTGCTTAAAGTCACCAAAGACCTCTCCATGTTAATTCAATGGTTGGATCTCAATAGCTTTCAATGTCAAGTACCATTCACTCCATCCTGAAACATTCTCTTCCACTGACTTCTGTGACACCATAGTTACTTGGTATTCTCCAACCTCTTTAACTAATCCTTCTCAGATTTCATCTGAAGACTCAATCTTTTCTACCAGGAAATTTAACTACGGAGTTGCTGAAGGTTCATTTCTAAGTCCTCCTTCTTTTCCCATTCCACATTATCTCCCTATGTTAGCTTATTCATACAGATGACTTCAAATACTATCCATCCACACAGCTAAGATAACCAGACCTCATCTCTGCATTCTGAATTCTGTAAATCCAACTATCTTTAAGATCTCTCCTTGGCTGAGGAAAGGTATCTTAAACTCAACATGTTCAAACTAAACCAAAAAAGCTCAGCAGACTTCAGCTTGCCCAAGAATACAAAAATAGGCAAGCTCTTATTAGGCCCTATTTTATAGTATTGTATACCTATTCTTCATAGAACTTATCAAAGTTATAACTGTACACAAAAACAAGGACAATGCCTATTTGCTTACTACTATATACCCAGTGTCTTATATAACTGACAAGCTTCATCTATAATATCAATGACTTTTTTTCCTACTGCCTAGATGGAAAGCCTTTCAGCTATTTTCATATTCAGTTCTGCTTTGAAGAGTTGAGTGTACCCAGTGCTTGGTACAGAGTGTCAGTGTACTAGACTTTAGGATCTTATGTAACAAATTATACAGACAGAACTCCTCTCATGTTGATTTTGCCACCAGTATTCCACCATGGCTCTAACCAGGTGACATTGATTGGGCCTCATACTAGGAACAGACCCATAGTGGATAGAGTATACTGCTGAAATAATGAGCTGACCAGTCAGAGAAATAGGGAGCTAAGAAATCAATGTGATATATATTATATGAAAGCTAAAGGTTACCGATCTAGTGTTAGATTTATTGGAAATTACAAAACTTAAAAATACTATCTAATTTAGACTAGGTACTACTATAAATGATTTACAATTTAACCAGAATTAATATTTAGTTTATTACCTTAGATTTTAAATGTTCCACTATCCTTACCATTACATATTAATATACATTTAAAATGGTATACCAACTAACTATATTTTACTGATCTTATTTATGTTTTCAAATAACTTACCAGACAGTGATTTTACCATAGCTTTCTTAAATTTAATTTAAAGTTCTCTTTTCTGCTTTTGTTTGTAATTGCTAAGGTATAGTTTAGCAATTTTTGGCAGAAAAATCAAGATTCGGTGCCAACAATAATAGTATAACTGGTGCCTCACTTCTGTTTGGCAGAACTGCAAAATGATGGTATCATTAAAATACTTAAAAGCAATGAACTTCATTTAAAAATATTTTCTCCTACCATTTAATCTACAAAATTAAAACTGAGATTGATTTTTTTAAGCCAGTATGATGGGTCGTTATTAGAAAGCAATATGGACATATTTTTTAATGCAAGATTGTGTATAAAGAAGTTATTTAAATTTAGGGTTTCATTGGTTAACCTAAAATGACCTTTGTAAGTTCACTTAACCAATTCATTTTTTAAAAATTTACATATTCTTAAGAAACAAGGAGTTAACATTTTATCATACTCAAGTAATCTGGCATTTACTTCATTTCTTCACAAAAAATAAGGTAGGAAGGTAGGAAGAGTAAAAAATAAAATGTTTTTATAATTTATTTTTCCTCTGATTATAAAGGTAGTTGGTTTAATCAAGAAAGTATAAAAAATTAGTAAGTGGAAAGAAAATAATCAAATTCAGCTATAAACTTATCACTAAGAAGTTATTCACTATTAACAATTTGTATATTTCTTTTCAGTCTTTTTTATTTACAAAAGTGAAATTACCTGCTTCCTGTGTCTTTTCAGTAGATATTATACCATGAACTGTTTCCCATATGAATAAATATTTAAAAATATGACTGTTAGGAGAACATAGGATTCTACTACATGTAACAAGTCCCCTAACTTTGGTCATTAAGGTTATTTTCAAGGATTTGCTATCATAAATAATGTCATAAGGAAAAATTAGTACCATTCAGTTCCGAAAGTCAACCTAAAATGCATTAAACAACAACAAAGCATTTAGCTCCCCAAATATAGCCATCAAGATCAAGGGTTCATTTTATTTTGTTTTTCCTAATTATAATAAACTAATGTGTTTCCATGGAATTCACCTTTTATGAACACTGGAAATGGCCCAAATGTGTCAAATTTTTAAAACCATTTTTAAAAAGCTAAAATTTTAATTTGCAATTTAGTAATAAAAATTATTTTGCCATAAGGAACAAAGTAAATCTGTGTGATGAAATTATTTCTAGCTCTGAATATTCACTACAGAGTACATCAGGAAGTAGGATACTCTTTTTCAAAAGTAAATAAATCACTCTGAATTAGTTTCAGTTCTTTTCCTTTTCATCATCTTTCATGTCTATTCCTTATTGAGCTGAAAAACTAACTTGAGACTTCTAGTTAAATGTGGCAGATTGAACATACATTTATTTCTGCTCCCACTTGAAAACTCCACTGAAATAACAGTAAAAATACTTTTGTTTCAAAAGACCTAAAACCACAAGGAGGAAAACAATGAAAAGAGATGACAACATTCAGATAGCTCTTATTTAGAAAGGAGGGAGGGAATTCAGGAACAAGTTAATTTGTACTGAAAACACCAGAAAATCTCAGGAATCTGAAATACCACATTATCTCCAAAAGTGGAGGTGAGAGTGAAAAACAGATCTGTTCAAAGTCTCCCCTAGATCTCTTCCCCTACTAGATCAATGGGAACTCTGCATTCTCTGAAGAGGCTGAACTGTAAGAGACTCAGAAATGACAGGGCAAGGGAGGAAGGGGTTAGAAGAAAGGGAAGCGATATAGAGGAAAGGGGAGAAGGGTGTAAAATCAAAGTGTACAAACTGAACAGTGATTCGGTAAGGTACTCCCTACCTCCTCCATCAACTAAGCTAACTGATCATATCTATAACGAGGAAAAAAATTATAAACATGGAGGTAAAAACTGTAAGAGCTAAAAGAGTTGCAAGTGATTGCCTCCAGGGAATATGTGGGTTAAGAATAGGACAGAGTATGATGGCTGCTTTTTATGATAAGCTGTGGGGGGGTGGGACTGGTTGCCTCTCTAATACGCAGTCTTGTTTACTTCTCCCTTACTAGTAGAATCACAGACACGTGTTTATCAGGAAATATAATACAAAAAAACAATACAAAAAAGTCCTAACATTTTTTTTTTTTTCAAATGGGGATAGCTAACAAGATGGAAATGGAAGTCACTGAGAAGGATTTGGGCAATATATGTTTGGCTTACCCCACACACACCCTATTCCTGCTACTGAGAACTCAGATGTGATGGCTGGAACTCCAGCAACTATCTTGAGTCTTGAGGTAAACTTGAGATAAGACAAGGATGACCGATAAGAAAAAGCAAATGATGGTACTATGATCATTCCTATACTATCCATTCAAGACTTTTCACATAAAAAAAATAAATGTATACAACGGTTTAAGCTGTTTAAATCAGGTCTCTATTAGAAGCAAAACGCAATTCCTGATATTTAAGTCCTATAAGACCTTTTAAAATAAATACATAAGAAACATTTATAAAAATTCAAAATAAATTTAAAATAATTCCAATTAATAGCAAGAATTATTAATAATGTATTCTTTACCCTAAGAAACTACTCAAAGAACTATAAATACTATGTAAATTCTATATTAAGACTAAAAAATAGGGGCGCCTGGGTGGCACAGCGGTTAAGCATCTGCCTTCAGCTCAGGGCGTGATCCCGGCGTTAGGGGATCGAGCCCCACATCAGGCTCCTCCGCTATGAGCCTGCTTCTTCCTCTCCCTCTCCCCCTGCTTGTGTTCTCTCTCTCGCTGGCTGTCTCTATCTCTGTAGAATAAATAAATAAAACCTTTAAAAAAAAAAAGACTAAAAAATAAAGACTATATTTTCCAAAAACAATTAAATTTTAATTTCTCTGGGGTGCCTGGCTAGCTCAGTTGGAAGAGCATGTAACCCTTGAGCTCAGGGTCCTGAGTTCAAGCCCCACGTTGGGTATAAAGATTACTTAAATAAATAAAACTCATTAAAAGAAAAGCTTAAATTTTAATTTCTCTAAAGTAAGAGACATTAGCATGTATTTTAAAATATACATTTTTGCCATTTGTATCAGTATTACAGACATAAAGTATCCACTGAGTTCCAAAGTAAGGGTATAGTAGGGTTTCTCAACTTTGACACTACTGATATTTTGGGCCAGATAATTCTTTGTTGTTGGGGCTGCCCTGTGCATGTTCAACAGCCTCCCTGGCCTCTACCCACAATATGCCAGTAGCAATCCCCCAATGAAGACAATCAAAAATATCTCCAGACTTAATGAAGGTCCCCTGAAGAAAACAAAATCTCTGAGAACATGCAGTTGTTTTGCATATCATTTAGTATTTCATCAGGGTCTTCTAGTTAAATAACAGAATTTTAGAAATGTAACATTCCTAAATTTTCTCTAAATTTTATTGTGGGATACAAACTATAAGTGACTTACAGATTAGATTACCTCTAACGTCCCTCTTAAACCTTCAGAGGATTTCGCACGACAGAAATATTAATAGCTTCTATCTATTTAATCTTACCTATGTGCTCGCTATAGTACTGAGCACTTCAGGTTCATTCTCTCCTTTTCTACTCATGAAATCCTCGTGGGATGGCTATTAACCCTAGTATAGTAAAAAAACAATTTAAAATCTACTTTAATCAACATATCAAAATATTTCCAGAAATACTTATTTATCACTCACTACATTCTTTCTGGCACTAAACTAAGAACAAAGTACCTTAACTTGTTAGTATACAACTTATGATGAAAACATTTCAATATACCTAGCAACAAGGTAAGCCGAATTATTATAACCTTCAAGTATTGGAGAAATAGTTCACAGTACCAAAGAAGTTAGAGAAATAATAATTATCTGACTATTTCTTCAAATATTTTTTATACTGTGGCATAATGAAAGAATACTTTAAAATTTTTTTCATCCATGATTCCCTGAGTACTTCCAGTAACTACTTTTCCCCTTTATGCAACTTGCCAAAAAAAGTTCATTTTATAATTATTTGAGAATTTTTTTAAAGATTTTATTTATTTACTTGACAGAGAGAGCATGCGCACAAGCAGAGGGAGCAGCAGTGGGAGAGGGAGAAGCTGAGCAGGGAGCCCGACGTGGGGCTCGACCCCAGGACCCTGGGATCATGACCTAAGCCAAAGGCAGGCACTTAACCAACTGAGCCACCCAGGCACCCCTAATCATTTGAGGATTTAATTGTAATTTCAATCTACCTTTCAGTAGAAATTGAAGGCTGGGCTCCAATCCCAGCTTGCACACCTATTGGAACTGAAGGCAAGTTAACTTGTTCAGGCCTCCATTTCAATTATGTAACTTGCATAATAAGACCAATGTGAAGGCCTTAAGAGTTAGTAGGCCCTCAATGAAAATTATTTTTCCCTCTCCTTTCCTCTTTAAAGCAAATGAAATATCAGTTAAGGGCCAATTTTATTTAAGCATTTGTTCAGAGTCTACAAATAAGAGCCAAGGGAGAATGTGACACAGCAGTTAGTCCAACATTAGACCATGTAACTATTTGGAAACCAACACTTTCAATCTCTCAAATGTATCATCTCAAAAATTAGCTGAAACCTCAAGGGCTATTCCCTTGGTTTAAGATTTTATAATTACCGGCATTGCTTCTCAAATAGAAAAGTACATCAAAGTATTGGGTATAGGCATAATTTATCACATGTATTACCTACTGTCTTCTGTTTTACTTTTCCTTGTTGTAAAAAAGACACAAGAACTTCTCTTCAAGTGTTCCTTCCTCTCTCCCCTCACCCACACAACTAACTGCCAAGAAATTTTGATTCATATTTCTCTCTAAAGGGAAGATAAATTGGAGTCTTTCTTCTCAACATCACAAGGTTTTGTGTATAATTCATATATTTAGTTAACTGTCACCCACCCAAGTGTATATTATCCATTTTATAGATTACCCATGATTAAGTAATTTACTAATGAATATACGTTACTTAATATTCTTCTTAATAAATATTAGGAAACCAAATGCTTAAAAAAAACAATCTTTGGTAATTAGTTATATGATCCACTGCTTCCCTTACTGGCAAATAAAACAGAACTACTATACTAGAATTATATTAATCAATGGATAAACTTCAACTTAATACAGATAATCCTTTATTCCATCTTAAAGTTTTAATACAAAAAAAGAACTTCAAAGCTCACTTGCAAGGTGGAACTAGGACAGGAACTCTAAGAACAGATCTACTGGTAATCCAGAGTACTATAAAATATGTAATGAGGTTTCAGGTAGAAGATGGTAACATGAAAGTATGTCAGTATAACTTAACTCATAACTTAGCAATATAAAAGTTCGTTAAGTATTTCCTGTTTAGTTTATTTTCTTGGATATTTAAGAGGTAGTGAAGTTTTATAGAACCTTCAACTTCATTTGTTCTTAAAATAATTTACTGTCACTGTTCAGATGCTGTATTTTACATGCTAAATTTACTCATTGTTCTTAAAACTGATTTCAGGATACAGAAGAGTAGTTAAAAGTTCAACAAAAATGTTCTGGCCCTCAAAATTTCAAATTCTACAGCAATTAACAGTTATCTGATCAAATAAATCAACAAAGCTAAATGTAAAGAAAACCAAGTTGCTGATTAATTACATAAAAAGCAAACATAGATAAAAATGAAGAGACTTTCTGCCACTGAATATATTTAAAAAATCAACTGTAACTTAATTTTCAGAAACTTAAAATTACTATAGATACAAAGTCTACCTATAACATGCTTTCTACATGAAAAATATACAGTTAAAAGATAAGTACTGTAAAGACACTGAATCTCTAAATCCAGTGGTGAATGCCAATACCAAAAAAAATTTTTTTCAAGAAAGTCACTAAATAGAGAGCAGTGCCAAAGAAAACTGACACACTTTATACCAGGACCATTTCCACCTTCAAACCAACTTATCTACTGAGGTGGGAGGAGGAGTCAAAAAACAATTGATTTAAACTAAAGTGTTAAAAACTTACCTGAAAATGTCAACTCCATCTTTTTTCTTTCAATGCTTGCAAAGGCATAAAATCAAATTTCAGCAAACACAATGCCCACTTTTTGTTAACTTTATTCCTACTTGTTACCACAATGAAATTAATAGCTAAGTTCAATTAATATGTAAAAGATTCAAATCCTTTACATATTCACTCATTTAATTACTCTCCCTATTTGGCAGAAGAGGAAACTAAGGCACAAAGAGGTTAAGTAACTTGTAGGTTACTTAGGTTGCAAGGTAACACAACTAGGAAGTGGTGGAGCAATAATTTGAACCCTATATAATCCAAGATAATAAACAAATAAAAAATGGAATGGAGTGTTAAAAAAAAAATCCAAAACAGTTCGCAAAACGAGAGTGTTGTGAATGAGAACGAAATGTTTAAACTATAAATACACGTAGATGTGAATGTAAATTGCACAAATTTTACCCCTGGACAAGTACTTTGTCGCTCTAATATTTTATTATGGTCAAACAGCTTAAACTACATCATATCGTAGTGGCAGACTACCAAGTAAATAATTTATCGTCACCGTTCGGACACTGTATTTTACAGGCTGCATAAAATACATTGTAATTTAAAAACGGAAGGGGGTGGTGAGGTAACCGGAGCAATAGTTTAAGGAAAACTACTTTTTCTATCAGCAGTTCATTAGAAAAGAGAGTACGCTTGTCGGGAACCAGGGTAAGAGAAGGAAAGATGACAATCACACTGCCTTAACCCCACCTCCCAAAAAAGTAACTAACAGTGGGTCAGCGCCTAAACCAACTGGAGAACTGGCCCAGTGGGATCTCGTGAGGGGATGACAGGAGACCCTAGCAAAGGGGGAGGGGTGGCGATGACAGGAGAGGGGGCGGTAGAGAGATGGCATGCCACCCATCTCCGAAAAAGGGGAGAATACGGGGGGCAAGGGCCGGAGAAGGGAAGGCAGGAAATGTTGCCAGAGATTCCAAATGAGATGAGAAGGAAGAGGGTAGGAAACCCAAGAAGGCGGGACCCTCGGGCAGAAAGGGGTTTGTTTGGAGGAGAGGAGGCATGTCAGTACACAGCCTTCCTGCCAGCTGACCCTCCTTCCCTCCAGCCCCTCCACCCCTGACAAACTCTCACTTTCTCAGCAACCCTAAACCCGCGGGTCATCCCAGTCCCTCTCCCTGCCCCCCACCCCAAGCCGGATAGGTGGAGAAGGGAGCTTCACTCTTTCTCCTTGTTGGGCTGGGGAAGCGAACACCGGACACAGCCCTGATTCGAGAACGAGAAGGCCAGGAGACGCAGGGAGGCCCAGGACCCGGGTGACAAGTCCGGGCGGCCGACGGGCGCCTCACCTGACAGAAGCGTCGGCAGTAATCCCGACTGCTGATCCCAAAGCCGCCGACACCGCAGCTGCCGCCGCCAGCGCCACCTCTGCCGTCGCCCGCAGCTCTAAACCCAACAGGGCCTGGCGGGGACTCCACAATGGCCACGAGCTCTTCTCCGAGGCGTTCGGCCTCTTGATCGCTCTCTTCCTCCGCCATGAGGCTCTCGCCGCCCAGCGCGTACCAGCCCCTACGCCGCCGCCGCTGTAGCTGCCTCGGTTAACCTCCTCCTCCTCTAGTTCCCTCCCCCTTCCCTCCGCCCCAGCCGGACAGGGGCCTCTCGGCTGGCTCTACTTCCGGCTCCGCCCACCCACGCCCCCAGTTTTCATTGGAGAAGCCTAGCCGCCAATCATACACATGCCCACCCTTCCAATCCCATTGGCCAAATCAGCCGTCTGTTTGATAGACTCGCGGTCCGTTGGTCAATGCTGCTCGGCGGTTGCTGGGGACCGCCTACGAGCTTTGCCGTAGGCGGTGCAAGAGGACGGGGCGCGGCGGGGGACACGGCGGCCGCCGCGGGGCTCGATCGGGCAACGGCGACGACGGCGGCGGCGGCGGCGACGGGTCTTCCTCCTCCCTCACCCCCTTGCTCCTTTTTTTCCTCCTCCTCCTTTCCTTTCCGGCCGGCTCTCGTCCACTTCCCCTAACGGCGGCCCCGATCCTACGGTACCGAGGAGCTAGGGAGGCCGAGGGTGGGCCCGGCCGTTGGTGCGGGCTTTGGGCCCGGGGCCTTCCGTCCTGAAGCGGGAGCCGGGGGCGGGGCCGGGGCGCCGTTGTCGGCGGGAGGAAGAGGGAGGAGACGGGAAGCCTGACAGCAGACGCCTCCGCCAGGCGCCTGCCGCCTCCTCCCTTGAGACTGCCGCCAACTCGGCTGTCGAGTTCCCGGGCCCACGGCCGGCAGCTGGGTCTCGGCCCTGCCCAGCTAGCGGGGCAGGGGTTGTGGGGCGCCAGCGTGCTGAGCTTGGCGCGGGAGGAGGGAGTCTAGACGCCGGGAACGTCCCGCGCCCCGCCTTTCCCTCCCCCTCCCGAACCCTGGGGCCTGGGGCGCGCGAGGAGGTGCAAAGCGGGGCTAACAACTGAGAAAGGACTGGGTTGAGGAGTGTTGAGGTAAACGTTGGGATCCGGATTTGTTGTGTGGAGTTAACCTAAAGGGAGCGATTTTAAAGACACCTCCGTGGTGGCTGTGTCGTTCTTGTTCGTCTTTTTATCTACCCTTCGTTCCCTCCCCCTCCCCCATTTTTTCTTTCCATTTGTTTTTCATGTTTTACAGTAAAGGCATGACTTCCCGGCACCGCAGGGAAAATAGGGTGCAAGCCCAGAAACTATTTCCCCATCACCACTTGTTGAAAAACTGATTTGAAAGCATCTGCGGGTTTGAACAAACGAAAGTGCCAGGATTTCAAGCGTCTTTGGTTTTGCGCTGGAGACCCTTCACAACTAAGTATCAAGACGAAAAAAACTGGAAACTGATCGGGTAAACACTTAAACTTGAAAACTTCTGAGTTTATTTCGACCTAGTAAATAATTTGCTGCTACGTTTTTGTTGGCTAATTCCTGCTTTTAACTTTTTAACTTCCTCGTTTAAGGTATCTTTACCTTCTGTTGAAAAACACTTTTGTTATTCGGGTCTCTGTAAAGTCGAGCATCCTCTACTGGGTGGATATTTGCCTCTGCAGTAAGAGAAACAGATTTTTGAAAGTTAGTAGACATTGGAATGTATAGGCCTTTCACATTAGCACAAATGATTGAGCATTTTACGATTCAGAGAATAATGAACATGTTTATTGTTTTAAAGTTTGAAATCCAAATATTTGAATACAGAAGACTTTCACATCGAAAGATTTAGGTATTCCTGGGCATGGATATTTAATGTTTTTCATTACTAGCTTAGAACAAAATTAATCATAATTTCGACTGATTTGCTATGGGAGTAAAAAATATGTACCATTGACTTAAAGTACAAACGTGTAGTGGTAATTCATATTAATTATTTTTGGGGCAGAAATCATATCTGTCTTATCTGCCATTGAAAACCTATAGCCTAATACAATATTTGGCACATGAGAGTCAAGCATTGAATAATTTGTTAATGGAAAAAAATTGAATTAAATGTATTAAAACCTAAACTTTATCATACTTTGCAGAATTTCTGTGAAACGTTAAGCCTGTCTCTGAGTTTATGTCCACAGGTGTCTAACACATTGGCAATTTAGCGTTCTTTTGAAAGACATTTCCTGTAACCCAATTATGAGTTCTCTAGTATGGGTTAAGAGAATACACCATTATTACTGATTACCCTTTTATTTTTTTTTTAAGATTCTATTTATTTATTTGACAGAGATAGAGACAGCCAGCGAGAGAGGGACATAAGCAGGGGGAGTGGGAGAGAAGAAGCAGGCTCATAGCGGAGGAGCCTGATGTGGGGCTCCATCCCTTAACGCCGGGATCACTCCCTGAGCCAAAGGCAGATGCTTAACGACTGTGCCACCGAGGCGCCCCTGATTACATTTTTAAAGCGTAGTTGTTGAGAATGCACTTAGGAATTTTTCTCTGATGTTACTTATAGAGAACAGAATTCCACCTTGAATTCTATCAATTTCATTTTAATTTCTTATATATAGGCAGAGCTTAGCCCAAAGGTATGGCTCCAGAGAACAAGTGGGTGTCACTGACTACATTTGTTCGGTATCTCAAGTTTTCAGTGTCCATAATGTAATGCCATGATTTTGGCAAAGATCCTAAAAATCTGTTATTAGGGTAAATTGAGAAATTATTAAGCTGCTTCTGAGTTAAATACTTGGGAAAATAGTAAAGATAATCATTTACTTAAAGTATTCCATCAACAAATTGTGATTGAGCGCCTATCATATATACTAGGCACTGTGTTAACTTCTTAGATTTGTTCTAACTTACTAGTTAATAAGTGAAATAAATAATTAACAAATGTATTAGTCTTTAATGGAAAAAAAGAGGAGAAAGTGTTAGAAAAAGCACTTAGCTTATCTTGATTATCACGTTTTAGAAAACTCAGTAGAGGTATATATGCATTAAAAAATGACTTACTTTGAGCTCTAGTTCTTGGCTTTAACATTTAATGTCTTTGTTACTACTGTTAATTGCAGTTGGTCTGTGTTCTTTTTTGTTTCTGCTTTTTTTTTTTCTTCTCAGAACAAATCTTCATATAGAATTAGGCCAGTTTAGTGGCCTACTTGTTTGAATATACTTTGTACACAGTTGCCTACAATTGTGTTCCTAAAATCAGTTGACCCAGAGCTGTGAAGGTAAAAGAAGCTCTTTTAAACTTCAGTACACATCTACATTGAATGAGAGTTAATAGAATTAATACCCTAAATATTGACATCGGATTAGGTTTTCCTAAAAGGTAGTAACATCTGGGTTAGTTGGAGTTCTTTTTTCATAGTTCTAATTTATTTGAATTTCATCAATTCAAGGAATGGACCTAGTTGTTGCTAATAACTTGTTCTGGTTTTGCCTTCCCTTACATATTTCAGGTAAGTTAAGACTTAATGGACACACAGTCTATTAATTTGAATTAAGTTTTCTAAAGTCTTTAAGTCTTAAAATGTTTATACCTTTTTTTTATTGTTAATTACTTCCTGAATGAACTGTTGTTATAACACTGATTTTTGTTTCTCTTGTCTTGAAAGAACCTTATTCAGAGTCAGAATGGAAAGATTTGTAGTGACAGCACCACCTGCTCGAAACCGTTCTAAGACTGCTTTGTATGTGACTCCCCTGGATCGAGTCACTGAGTTTGGAGGTGAGCTGCATGAAGATGGAGGAAAACTCTTCTGCACTTCTTGCAATGTGGTTCTGAATCATGTTCGCAAGTCTGCCATTAGTGACCACCTTAAGTCAAAGACTCATACCAAGAGGAAGGCAGAATTTGAAGAGCAGAATGTGAGAAAGAAGCAGAGGCCCCTAACTGCATCCCTTCAGTGCAACAGTACTGCGCAAACAGAGAAAGTCAGTGTTATCCAGGACTTTGTGAAAATGTGCCTGGAAGCCAACATCCCACTTGAGAAGGCTGATCACCCAGCGGTCCGTGCTTTCCTGTCTCGCCATGTGAAGAATGGAGGCTCCATACCTAAGTCAGACCAGCTGAGGAGAGCATATCTGCCTGATGGATATGAGAATGAGAATCAACTCCTCAACTCACAAGATTGTTGACAAGGAGGTTACCATCATTGTGATCAAGATAAATGTGGAGTATTAAAGTTATGTGTTGATTGTGTGGTTCATTTTTATATTTATTTCATTTAAAATCATGTGATGCAGAGTAGTTTTGCAATGTGTATATAGTTGCAGGCAAAAAAAAAAACAAAAAAAAACCAAAAAAAAAAAAAAAAACCTCACTGCAAAACTTGTTAATTTTAGTCACCAATGGTGTAAAGCAAAACTTAGGGTTTAGAGTGTGCTAGGATACCTGAAACCTGATGGTTATCTTTAAAATTGATGGTTTTTCTCCTGAAATGTTTGTGCATGGAAGAACTGCCCTGCTTTTTTACCCCGTTGCCATATATGATTATTCCTTGTGAGATTACTTAATTACTTGGATTGAACACTAGCCTAGGAAATTGAAGCTGCTGCCAGGCAACACCACTCACAGTAACTTAAAGGAATTATTTCTGATTAGAGGATCCCCTTCAGAAAGGAAGGGATGGTGGGAAACTGTTCTTTTATCTTCAGATCCCTCGAAGAAATGACTGTCTTTATTTCAAACTATGCGTGTATATGATGTAGTTATCTTATCCTTCAGTTCCTCACTGTCTTTTTTGACCCTTTTTAAAGACTTATTGTATTTAGTAGCAGCTTCAAGTGACCAAAAGACTAAAATCTTTCTTTCAATGTCAGTGCCAAAAGCCATGGGGAATTTTGCAGTGACATGATTTTAGTCTCTTACTATAAACAAATTTTTGAACCATAACTTTCATTTCAAGCATCCTCTTGAATTTGCAAGCTTCTTTTTTAATTTCTTGATGTTAAAAGATTTCAAGATTGGCATTTTAATTTAAACAGGCATTTTATGATTGAGTTTCCTGTTTTTACAGAAAACTAGTAATTACTTTTTGGCTGACAGATCAGATAATAAGGAAATTACTTTCTATACATTAATTTTTCCATATGATTTGTAAGACTTTAGGTAAATAGACTAGAAACAAGTTTACTTATTTTCACTTTTATGTGCTTTGCCTCTAGTGGTACAAGGTTTTTAAACATGGATGGTAAACAATTGTCTAGAAAAACTGGCAAGATTTTGGTAGTGGAGATCTGGCAGTATCCTGCATAACTGTTTGGGTGAGGAAATAATCAGTTCTGTTAAAGGTCAACCATGTTCAGGAAATGATCTCTATGTGAACCTCACTATCCTGTAAGGTCATCAAAGTAGCTTAGCCCAGTTATGTCCTCTCCATTGGAGACCCAAATTATATTTTTTAAAAACTAAACAGCTGAAGACTTGGACTAGAGCTTTAAAAAAGAATCTTAAATTCCTTGAAAACATTCAAGTTTAAAATACTTATAAAATATATTTCTATTACAAAGCACTGACATGAATACCCTATGTGACTTGGAATTTTCTTTGAGGTCATGTTACCACAAATCTTCATTAAAACAAAACAAAACAAAAAAACCAAAGTGAATAAGAAAAGGTTATATTTTTCAGAAACAGCTTCCCATGTCTAAATTTTTTACAGACCTAAGTTCCTAGTTCAGGTTGTCAAAATGCCCATCTGATTTTTAGATTTTATGTGGGTTTTTGTTTTGTTTTCATTTTAAAATAAGCCTGCCACCAAAAAAAAAAATTGCTTGTCAAAATTTGAACTCCGAGTTTTTCTCATATTTAGTTACGTGGAGTAGCACACTAGATGCCTGGAGCAGTGCTGTCATTGCTAAAGCACATACATGAGACCGGCGGCAAAACAACCAAAATGTACTCTGCTTTTACTTCCCCTAGAAAGAATTTGCAGGCAACCATGTTTAATTGGAATTATCTAAGATGATAGAAGATCTAAGAAGCTAGGAAAATAATTGAGTTTTATAGCATTTTGAGAATACAAAAATAAGGTTAGATATACAATCATTCTAATTTTTCAAAATTCCATGTGATTCAGACTGCTCCCTATTTCAATATTAATTTGCACTAACAGCAAACACATAGTGGCAGAACAGTTTAGAGTAGTCCTAAGCAGTAAGCTGGATGATGTTGCACAAGAAAAGCCAATAATTCACATTTGAGTTTCTAGTAGTTATTAATTGATTTGATATTTAGGTCCCATATGTCTTAATGTATTTCTCCAGGCTCCTAACTATTCCCACATACTCCCATCTAGGGGCATAATGCATCCTCCTGTTAGGATTATATCATGTCCTTAGAAGCATTTTCCATCCTGTTGTGGAAGTTTAATATGTTTGTTTACTGATTATGAAACTTTTTGTTCCCTGAAACCGGTTAACTTTGTCTCATAGTTCAATAGATAAGGCAGAATGATTGTTTTAGCCTGCTCAAACTGGTACAAATCCTTGAAACCATGGTTGGCGTATGTTGGATAACAAATGAAGATGTCTAAGGCGTATGCTGCTGTGGCGGTGTAGTGGATGTGTGTACAGAAACTTTCGATCTTAACTATATAGTGTTAGTGTGATGCTGTACTATTGGAAAAATAGCAACTTTTTCTATTTTATAAGTTGTATGCATAAACATAAGATTTGTAATGTTTCATTTATAAACTGCCTTCTTCAACACATGCTTACCTGTTAATAGTGTTTTCTTGAAGTATGGTAGTATGTCTTCCAGAATTTCACTATATGCTTAACAGTAAATAGTTACTAGCTTGTTGAAATGTTAAATTCCTTGTTGTTTTGTTTTGTTTTGTTTAATTCTGTGGGGCATATAGCAAGCCTGAAGGACATTGTAATCATTTCTTACAGGGTGAAAATTTAGAAAGATTGTGTATGAGAGCCTAAATAGTTATTTTATTCACTATCATCTTTAAGCCTTTTTTTTTTTTTTAAACAAATGCTACTTCCAGTTAGTGCATTTGGCCCTACTGAATTTTGGGGGACCAGAAAACTTTAAAGAAAAAGCTCTGCATCTTACAATTGTAACCAATTAAGTATCGGCTTGGGATTGTTCTGAAGTATTCATTGCTTAAAACCTATTGTAAGTAACAGTTGGCAAGATCTCCAAGCAGAAAGTTCCATGTTAAAACTTTTGCCTGAAAGAATTTGTATGTGAATGTTAATGGAAAACACATTTAAACAAAATAAAATTTAAAGTGGCCCAAAACGAAAGCCACAAACATTTCGTCATTTGGTGCTTAGTCTTTGTGAGGGCTGTCTGTGGTTTGACTTGCCCCAACTGCCTTTAAATGAGTACAGATCACCTTAAAACATACTCGTTAAATAGAAGATTCATCCTATAATTTCATTGAAAATCTTAACCTAAAATAAATTGCTTTAGTTTCTGGTCAGCGCTGATTAACTTGTGAATAGTGAAGTGGCTGCCCTAAACCATTTATCTCAATCCATACCATCCTAGACTTCTAAGACAAACACAGTTCTTACCTAGTGATGTTCTACTTGTATCCAGAATACTGTATTCATTAAAAATTTACTGTGTTTATTTTTGTATTCCCATGCTTACTTTTTTTTTCTCACACATGTATCCTTAGTATAAATGTGTCACTTTTAAAGTTTTGTCTCTGTGACTTTTAGAAATAAATTTCAAAAATTGTTTTCAGAAGTTTTTGAAAACACATTTTGTGAGTACCATCTATATTTTTTAATTATTTAAGTAATCTCTGCACCCAACATGGGGCTCAAACTCAGTGACCCCAAGATCAAGAGTCACATGTTCTACCAGCTGAGCCAGCCAAGCGCCCTATATTTTATTTTTTTAAGTAACATATAGTTCCAAAATAACAATTTTACTAATTGAGTTTTATTTTTCTACTACTTATATCTCAAAAGGATTATTAGCCCTTATGGCCAATGTAAAAGCATATATTTTGTCAAATCAGATACATACCATGGCTACAAATAGCTCTTTTCCTTGAAAGTTACATAGGTAATAGTTGAATTAACCTAGTAAGTGCTTTTAATTGGAAACATTTTAATTTTCTACTTCTAGAAATTTATGAAAGACAAGGGCCTAATTTGCACTTCATATGTTTTATTAGGTTTTTCAAAGATCTGCTATATTCTTATTCACCCCTGGGGGTGAAAAAATGCAAAGAAGTTGAAAATTGTCTTGCCTATTAGTAGTGTTACATAGTTTTGAGGGCATATATTTCTCCTATTCACTTCTGACAAAAAATTAATGAATTTATGAAGTATTTAACTATATTTCCTGGAATCAAAATGGTAGAAAGGACCTTTAAAAAATCAGTCAATACTAATGCATCCAGTTTAGTGAATCAACACTATCTTTACTTTTCCTAAAGAATCTCATCAAAACTTTTATTAAATGTAAACCAAGTGAATATATGTGCCTCTGGGTCTCATAACAGTTCCTGTTTTTTTTTTTTTCTGTCTATGTGTAAGTTGAATTGTATTATGTACCTGTAATACAGTATGTCATGATGCAAAGATGCTCCTGGGATCAGAGTAACTAACCTAGTCCTCTGAAAGCTAAAACTAGGTGGTAGAATAGGACTCCTTGTGATCTGATGCACTTGATAATGTAGGGCATGATTTCCATCTGACTACCCTCTCAATATGTTACTTGATTTCAATTGTTTTATATGCATACCATATACAGTGAATGTCTCTTACCTCCCTGTTGTTTAAATGTTGGAATCAGATCATTTAAAAGTCCTTAAGTTCTTGGTTAGATTTGAATAATAATCAACTAGTATTTATTGAGTCCCTATCCTATACCTAATACTACCCTAGCTACTGGAGACACATCAGAGAAAATAAATTTATGCCTTCAAGGAGCATACATTCTAGTGATAATACAGTATCATAATTCATTATCATAACACTGTGATGGGGGTGGAGGGGGACATATTGTTGTCTTTTCTAAGCAGCTCCTTCAAGCATTTGTCATAAGACTAGTTAGCCAAACCATTATCACTGGTTTTGTTTTGATTCTCAAAGTCTGATTTTGTACAAGAAGAGCAGTAAAAATTGAAAGTTTGTGGGTTAAATGGTCTGCATATCCTTTGAAAACCTGGTAGTTTTTGTAATCCACAAAGTATATATTTTCAGATTAAAATCTATTAAGCAATGGAATTGACCAGTTTAAATATCTGTAAAATATAAACCTGCCACACATTTTAATGCAATGTGCATGGTAAATCAAGAGCTCCATTGAATATTGGATATCAATACTCAGTGGTGTACCTAATCACACATTAACTAATGATTATCATAATCCAATGCCCTGGGCTGGTATGTATATTAGATGACAGATTCTCCAAACTTTTCTTTTTTAGCATCAAATGAATCAATGTGTAATGGGAGACATTGTACTTACATTTGTTTTTCCTCTCTGATTTTTTTCTTACGTTGCTCATGTAGTACCTATTCAATAATAATTTTAGGTATTCTTTTTAATTTAGCAAGTTCCACTTTTATGAATATATCCTATGGAACAAAATAGTCAATATGTAAAGATATATGAAAAGGAAGTTCATTTTAATATTATAATAATAATGAACAACTGCAAATACTATGAATGTCCAGCAATAGGGGAATGGTCCAAAAATTATGACACATCCATATTATAGAGCTATTCAAGTGATCTAAGAGTATAGATCTGAAGAGATATCTACAATATTAACTAAGAAAAAAATTATAAAGTGTATTTTCTCACTTTTGAGAAAAAAAAAACACTGTTCTAGAAGTGCATTTTGTATGAGTTGTTCAGCACGCACCATATGCCAAGATTGCTGACATGGTGATACTGAATGTGGTGAGAGAATACTTGCATTTTTACATCCCTGTGTATTGACTTATTTACAACAAGCAAAGTTATCTTTGTCGCACACGTGTGTGTAGAGATATGAAGTAGACTTTTACTGAAACCTGCAAACAATAGTTACAGCCAACCATGAAGAATAGCAATATCACATGATTCATTTATATCATTAATGAGAATATTAAAGTATTTGCGGAACAAATATTTTAAAACATCTTTTTTGGTTGAATTCTTTAAAATTTACTTTCATAAAATTTAGTTGCACATTTACAAAGTTAAGTCACCTCTCTTTTTTCCAAGTTATTCATTACTAAGTACATACTGGGGAGTTAATTTCAAAGCTACGACTTTAATATCCCTGTATTTTTCTTCTATAAATAGATTAAACTTTCTAGTTGTTCATAGTAGTTGTATACATTACTCCACCGTGTTTCAATAATGCCTATAACAAACGTAAATTTAATCACTGCTAAACCCCCAACAACGTGTTTCAAATTCCCAGTTAATGGGAATAAGAGAAATGTCATAATATATCATCAGGTAGTTCTTTATAACTTACAATGTCTGTGAAACACTTAAATTTTCTATTTCAGAAAACCAACATTATATCAGGATTGAAACTCCATGTCTGGTAATTGTTTGTCATTTAACTCCATTCCTCTCCATGAAGGTAGCTATTCTGAAATTTACAGTCTTTTGAAAACTCTTTCTAGTAGAGGATTGCCTCGCATCCCCTTGCTTATTGGCACAACAGTAATTCTTTACTATTCAGTATCTCAGTGACACAGAATATTCAAGGTGCAATCTTTCCCTATACCAATGGCCATCTGTTCTTAATCTTTCTGTGTTATCAGATTTCCTTCTTTCTTCTCTAATGCTTCTTCATCTCTTCCTCTTGTAGATTCTTAATGCTGCAACTTTGGCTAAAACAAAATATTATCAACTCACTGACATCACAAGAGTCATAAGTAGGAAATTCATGTCTACAATCCATGTAGTTATTAATCCACATTTTTACATATACCCATAGGGTGGAGTAGATTTCTGTAATTCAAATTGCAAATACTGGGGCGCCTGGCTGGCTCACTCAGTAGAACACATGACTCTTGATCTCAGGGTAGGGTTGTGAGTACAAGCTCCACGTTGGGTGGAGATTATGAATAAATAAATTTTAAAAAATGGTAAGGGGCGCCTGGGTGGCACAGCGGTTAAGCGCCTGCCTTCGGCTCACGGCGTGATCCCGGCGTTACAGGATTGAGCCCCACATCAGGCTCCTCCACTGTGAGCCTGCTTCTTCCTCTCCCGCTCCCCCTGCTTGTGTTCTCTCTCTCGCTGGCTGTCTCTATCTCTGTCAAATAAATAAATAAAATCTTTAAAAAAATAAAAATAAAAAAAAATAAAAATAAAAAATGGTTAAAAGGCTAAATTTAAAAAAATTGCAAATACTGTCAGAATGCTGCAACCAGTATCCTCACGGAGTTATACATAAACATGACGAGATTCTACATTTCTATAAGTTTTACAATAAAATTCTCTGCCTTTGCAATTAACCTTAAACTCATTAGGTGTATGTAAATGTACCGATCATGTTGACTTTTGTGTTTGTTAACTTGAATCAACAATGAAGCAATAATATAAATACCCGATCAACTTAATTGTTTTCTTAGGGCTGTATGTAGATTACCAATCATCATACCACATTTGGGAAAGACATAACATTTATTAATATGTTTTCAAATTATAATCAGCATATTTTGCTATTTTATTTGCTTCTATATTCTTTTTTAAAAATTTGTTACATTCGTCAAAATAACGCATGCGTATCGTTTTAAAAATCCGATAATGTAAATGATTTATAATCAATAATCCCTGCCTCACCCTCTCACTCTTCCCTATTCTTCAATTCTCCCATCACCTACCTTGAACTCTTTTACCTGTTTCTTCTACTTTCAGTATAATATGCTTATGCTACAACTTTAATTTATTCATTTTAGCCATGATGCTTAAAAATGAACATTTTGTTGTTTTCCACTACCATCATTCCACACTTTCTCTCACCATCGGATTTTTATGTAGTTAAAATTAACAAAAAATGTTTCCATTTTTATGGCCATGTAAATGACTGTTCACCACTGAACCGAATAGTGTACTGTGATTATTTTCTTTCTCAAACAATTTTTTGATTTTTTAAAAAACGTTATCATTTTATATCATTTTTTCTTTTGCTTATGTTCCCTTTTTTCCCAAATGCACTGAGATAGGGCAAATACCTATATACCTATTTATAGCAGATACTTTTGTAATGTAAAAATATGTCAAATAATCTATTAATCCTATTTATTTTCCCAGAGACCTTTCTTAGCCTTTTCTCCTCCTGCTCAAATTTGAATCTGCTTTTTTTTTTTTTTTAGGTCCAAAACAATGTTCATCCTTAGATGTCTCTTTGCTTTGCTGCTTTGCTGCTTGTCTGGCTAGGTCTTCCTTTCTTGTAGTCCACAACCTATGCTTTGCATAATCCATTGCTTGGTTTAAGCGTATCATCCAAAAGCTTCCCAAGAAAGAATGTATGGAAGATTTATTTCTTGATATGTTGTGTCACTAAAAATAACTTCATCATTGCCTCACAATCAAAATTTTGGCCAAGAAGATTGAAAATAATTTTCTTTGATAATTTGAAGTCATTGCTTTATTGTCTTTCATCATCTATTGTTATATTAATAAGTCTAGAGCTTTTTTCAAACTTGTTTCTTAGTTTATAAGGTGGTTTTACGTTATTTTTAGATTGTAAATATTTACTGCCAGAAAAGCAGTGAAGAGACATCGCGAGATGACTACTGTATTGGACCTAGAGAAACACACTCTTAAGAGTGCAGCAAGAGGGAAAAGAGTTGGGAAGGAAGGTCTCCAGGGAAATAAATGAAATATATGTATATTATATTTCATAAATGATTCATGTATATGCATTTTCATATATTCATATATGTTTCATTATATATATTTCATATTATACTTATATTTCTTTGATTATCTACTCTTCTTCATTTATTCTACCCTGCTTTTGATTTTTAAGACCTCTTTCTTTTTCTGTAAACATTTCCTTTTCATAGCATCCCATTATAAATTTATGATTGCAGGGGCTCCTCCTAGCTGGTTCATTTGGTAGAGCATATGACTCTTGAACTTGGGGTCATGCCTTTGAATCCCGTATTGGGGGTAGCATTTACTTAAAAAAAAATGATAAATTTATGATTGCAGTGTTTTATCCCTCTGTCAATATTAATTATAATTTTTTAAAAAGCTTTCTTCTGATCCTTCTTTGTATCTGTTTCCTACAGGCCTTTCTATTTCTGACTGTTTTAATCTGTCTCTTCCTTATTGGAAATATTATTTAGGTATCTAGTGATTCTAGGATGCTCATTCATATTTAAGAACTAAGGAGCTGATCGCAATCTCTGTACGCATGGGTGAGACTTGACAACAGGTAGAATAATCAGAAGCAAAACACAGTCTTTGAAGAACTCCAAATGTCAGTTTTTTAAAATCTTTATCTAGGTGGTTTCAATTTTTCAAACACACAGGGAGAGGGGTGACAGAGATGTGTATAGAATACCAATTATTGGAATTCTGAGAATAGGACGAGTAAGGGAACTACTATGGATTGAATTATGTACCCCTAAATTCAAATGCTGAAGTCTAAACAAACCCCAGTATCTCAGAATGTGACCTTATTTGGAAATAGGGTCACTGCAGATGCAGCTTCTTAAGATAAGGTCATACTGGAATAGGATGAGTCCCCAGTTCACTATGACGATCCCTTGTGAAAAGGGGAAATTTGAATATAGACATGCACTCACAGGAGGAATGCCACGTAAAGATAAGGGCAGAGATTGGAGTGATGCAGCAGAAGCTGAGGAACATGAAAGATTGCCGGCAAAGCACCAGAGGCTAGGAGAGAGATGGACAGATTCTCCCTCCCAGCACTCGGAACCTATTCTGCCTACATTTTAATCTTGGACTTTGAGTCTATAGAGCTGGGAGACAATACATTTCTGCTATTTAAGCTGCTGACTTGTGGTTTGTGGTATTTTGTTGCCACAGCACGAGGAATCTAATACAGGAGTTTATGGGTCAATATGTAATAATTCTTTTAATCCCATGTTGTTAGCCCCTTGCCTCCCTACTAGCCTCTATTTGACTGACTTTCTTGAATCCAGAGTTTCTCGGGCTCAGATTTTCCAGACAATAACCTTCTGGTCCTTTGATGGGTGAGGGGTGGAGATGCATGAGTGGGGGAATGCCTACCTACTTGCGTGGTCTAGGGAAGTGGGCCTGCAGCAAGCTGAGGGCCTCGTTTCAGCTTAAGTGCTGAGCCTCTGACAGGTTCTTTTTTTTTTTTTTTAATTTTTTTTTTAAGATTGTATTTATTTGACAGAGACAGACACAGCAAGAGAGGGAACACAAGCAGGGGGAGCAGCAGAGGGAGAGGGAGAAGCAGGTTTCCTGCTGAGCAGGGAGACCGACATGGGGCTCGATCCTAGGAGCCTGGGATCATGACCTGAGTTGAAGGCAGATGCTTAACGACTGAGCCACCCAGGCGCCCCCTCTGATGGGTTCTATAGAGTGAATAACTTGGGCACTTCCTCCACTCCAGGCAGTCAGTCACTTATTCCCCACCCAACCACACTCTGTCTTTTAAAAGGGCACCTGGGTGGCTCAGTCCGTTAGGCATCCGACTCTTGATTTAGGCTCAGGTCATGATCTCAGGTTGTGAGATTGAGCTCCAGTCTGGGTGTGGAGCCTGCTTAAGAGTCTCTCTCTCCCTCTCCCTCTGCCTGCCCCCTCTAAAAAAAAAAAAAGTTGGCAAAATTTATCATATATCAAGTGTCCTTTTCCATTTCATTTGTCCTTGTGTTTTATACACATGTACACACACATACATACACTTTAATATATTTTTATTTTAATGAAGTTTTATGGGACAGAGGAGATTAAATTCACCTTTCTTTTAAATAAAGACTTAGACAAGGTTTTTTTTTTTAAATAAGTATTTCTTGATTTTTTAAAAAATATTTTTATTTATTTTTTTAAAGTAAGCTCTACATCCAATGTGGGGCTTAAACTCACAACTGTAAGGTCAAGCATTGCATGCTGTACTGAGCCAGCCAGGCACCCCACTAATTCACCATTTTAAACTAGAAGTCCTTTGTTTCTGGTCTCAATATGTGACATTTAAACATCAAAGCCAGAGAGTGGATAGATATAACAAGCCGTACACATATATTTGCTTCCCTTTATGTCTCAAATCCCTTAAAATCTGAGAAGAAATTCATTGTAGCATTATAAAATAAGAAAGGCTTCAATGAACAGATAAGACATCTTAAGGAATCTCTGAATAATGGAAGGACTGAATTGTATAGATGATGAAAAGTAGATGGTATTAGATTGATTGAGAAGTAAGAGAGAGAAAAAACAAAGCCCAAGTGCTTTGAAGAAAACCACTGAAGAATTCAGAATGGATCCAGAAAAATGGCAAGCTCGGAGTGAACGAATATGAAGAGGAGATGTTGTCTCTGAGTAATCAGCAGGGTAAATGGCTAATAAGGCTAGCTAGATGGCAATACCGTACAGGGTTGGGGAAATGTTCTCCAGAAGGTTTAATATACCCTAAATCAGCATCTGATATGTGGTACTCTTTCTCCCACAAGCAGTGCAGGAATCGAGGAGTAGAAATGGGAGTGGTGTCATTTATTATTACCCCTGGTGACCCACTAGCAAAATATTTGCTTCCTGTTCTCATGACTTTATGCCCTGCCGGCCTAGATGTCTTAGTTCCAAAGGGAAGAATGCTTCTACCAGGAGACACAACTATGATGTTCTATTAAACTGGAAGTTGAGACAACGGTCCAGCCACTTTGGGCTTCTTGTGTCTCTGCATCAATAGCCAAGGAAGGGAGTTACTGTGCTGGCTGGGTGAATTGAGCCTGACTGCCAATGGGAATTGGACTGCTACTCCACAATGGAGGTAAGGAAAAGTATACAGAGATCCCTTAGGGTATCTCTTAGTATTGCCATGCCCTGTGATTTAGGTCAATGGAAAACTTTGACAACTTAATCCAGGCAGGGCCACTAAAGGCCCAAACCCTTCAGAAATGAAGATTTGGGTCTCCCAACCAGGTAACATGCCCACCTGTGGTACTTCCTGAAGATAAAGAATACAGAGTGGGCAGTGAAAGAAGATAGTTATATGTACCAGCAATGATCACAAAACCAAACGCAGAAATGAAGACTGTAATTGTCACTGAGTATTTCCTCTTTTTTCTTTTTTTTGCTACAAATACATTTGTGTGTTTATATATCTGTATCTATTTCTTTGTATCTTTCTTATCCTATTCCCTTATCATGGTACATAAATGTATTGCCTTTATATCATACTATTTACATATTAATTTTATATCATAGAATTTAAGTTAAAGGATATTAAAGAGAAGAGTAAACCTCACTCCAAGACCTAATCTTTTCTTCTAAGGAAGGTTTAGTATGTTTTTGGTTGTACACAGGATAGTTGTGTCATGTTAGGTGGAATTAGGACCTTATTATTTTCTTTATCTGAAGATTAAGTATGGTTTAATGAGATGTGTATGGGTGCCAGGTTGACCAGGGGCAGATTTGTGACGGTCAATTTAATGTGTCAACTTGACTGGGTCATGGAATGCCCAAATATTTAGTCAAACATTATTCCGAATGTGTTTGCAAGGGTGTTTTTGGAAGACACTAACTTTTGAATCAGTAGACTGAATAAAACAGATTGTCCTCTCATCCAATCACTGGAAGGCCTGAATAGAACAAAAGAGCTAACACTCCCTCAAGGGAGGGGAAATTTCTTCCTGCCTGGCTGCTTTGAGCTGGGACATCAGCGTCTCAAGCCTGCCAGTATTCACACTGGAACTGCAACATTGGCTCTCGGGTCTCTCGCTTACCAACTGCAGTTCTTGGGACTTGTCAGCTTCCATATGAGCCAATTCCTTATAATAAATCTCTTCGTACATATATATGAATGCATATACGCATGAAAACAGAAGTATATTCTCTCACAGTTTTGGAGGCTATATATTTGAACTGAAGCCTGTCAACTAGGCCATATTCCCTCTGAAGCCTATTGGGGGGGAATTCTTCCTTGCCTCTTCCCATCTTCTGGTGGCTTACAGGGAATCTTTGACCTCCAGCAGCAGCCCTCCAATCTCTGCCTCTGTTGTCACATTCTGACATTCTCCCAGTGTGCCTGTGCTTAAATTACCCTCTTCTCTCTCTCTCTCTCTTTTTTTTTTAAGAAGGAGGAGGGGGCAGAGGGAGATGGAGAGAGAATCTTAGGCAGACTTCACACCCAGCACGGAGCCCTGTGTGGGGCCGGATTTCAGGACCATGAGATCATGACCTAAGTCAAAATCAAGAGCCAGACACTTAACTGTCTGAGCCACCCAGGAGCCCCTAAATTTCCCTCTTACTGGGACACAGTCATATTGGATTAGGGCCTAAGCTAGTGATCTCATCTTAAATTGATTACATCTACAAAGACTATTCCCACATAAAGTCACGTTCACAGGTACTGGGATCAGGATTTCAATGTGTCTTTTCAAAGGACATAATTCAAACCATAATACCAACTTACTCATTAACTTAGTGCATCAGTCAAAAAGTGTACCAGGTATATGACAAAACCAAAGGCATTAAATAACATTGACTAAGATGACACATCAGATGATTCAAAACACCAAAAGAGAACATTTAAAAAATGAACTATCTTCAGATTGGATATCATACAAGAGAACACTGTATTCACAAAACTATAGGGTACAACAAAAAGATTGCAATCAGAGAAAAAAAATAGTTCCTCTAAATGAAAATGGACAATCAGTACTAAATGATTTGGGAGATAAAGTTATAGAACTCTCCACAATTGAAGAGCAAAAGGCAAAGAGCATGAAAGAGTAGGTGAGCTTGTATGTTGTCTATCAAAGTTCCAGAAAGACAGAAAAAGAGAATCTAAAGGGGACAAATAATCAAATATGCAACTGAGGGAAATTTTCCATGATGCCCCAAACCACAAATGTTGAGATTTATAAGAGTGCTCTGAATGGTTTTTTTTCCATTGTTAACACAATAAAAATCTTTGCCTTAGACAATTACTTGTGAAATTTCAGAATTCTTAGGACTCAGAAAAATTTCTGAAAGCTCCCCAAAAGGAAAACTATTATCCAAAGAGGAAATGATGCTTTGCACACTCTAGGGGCACCATGACATTCCCTGAGATTGTGTCTGGAGGTCAGAAAATGCCTCCAGGAGCTGGGCAGTACTTCAGTACCGAATAATACCAAATACTGGGTAATAGAAGTCAATAGATCAATACTGTGGCATAGTAAGAAATATATTTGGTCTTTATCCCTGGTTCATAGCACAGAGCTCCTAAAGTTCCTATAATTTCCGATGAGAGAGGCGTGTCTTTTGTTATTCACGGCTAACCCTTTAGAACATGCCTGAGTTTGATGAGCCTGAGGAGCTTCCAGGTTGGCGAAGGCACCCACGTGCTGGGAGGGTGTTGCATCCCAGTTCCAAGAGGACAGAAGCTCCAGCTCTTAAGGGCCCTCTGGACCTCACCTATGTACTTCTTCATCTAGCTATTTATCAGTATCTTTTATAATAAACAGATGAACGTAAGTAAATGTTTCTCTGACTTTTGTGAACTCCTCTAGCAAATTATAGCAACCGAGGAGAGGGTCACAGGAACCTCCCATTTATAACCAGTCTGTCAGAAGCACAAGTGACAGCCTGAACTTGTGATTGGCATCTGACATGAGGTCAGTCTTCTAGGACTGAGTCGTTAACTGGTGGGATCTAATGCTCTCTCCAGGTAGTGTCAGAATTGAGTTAAATTTGTAGGACACCCAGTAGGTGTCCACTGAGAATTGCAGAATCACTTGGTGGTTGTTGGCAAATACTCCAGAAATACCTTCCAAATGCTGGGTATGAATTATTCTGAAATCACAGGTATGTACCTATCCAACTAGAATGAATGAATGAATGAACGAATGAATGAATTTATTTATTTAAAGTAATCTCTACACCCAGTGTGAGGCATGAGCTCAAAACCTTGAGCTCAAGAGTCACATGCTCCACTGACTGAGCCAGCTAGGCACTCCTATCCAAACTAGAATTTAAATGTAAGATCAAAAAGAATGTTCTGACCTGCAAAGGCTCCAAAAGTCACCACCCACAGAACCTCTCTGAAATAATCACATGACAATACATAACAAAAAATTTCAAACGAATATAACAGAAGATGTGATATACAAGAGCAGAACATGAATACACAGTTAGATTTTATTTTTTATTTTATTTTATTTTAAAGATTTTATTTATTTATTTGACAGAGAGAGACAGCGAGAGAGGGAACACAAGCAGGGGGAGTGGAAGAGGGAGAAGCAGGCTTCTCGCTGAGCAGAGAGCTTGACACAGAGCTCCATCCCAGGACCCTGGGATCATGACCTGAGCTGAAGGCAGACGCCTAACGACTCAGCCACCCAGGCACCACCACAGTTAGATTTTAAAACTGTTGATGTATAATGCTTAAAAACAGTGAAAAACATGGTCCTAAAATTCTTGATGACAACATTTAGAGACTGGGATGAAAGTTTAGAGCAAAAACGAAAGTAAATAAAACCTAAAACCATGCTAAGATCAACCCTAGTTATAGCTAAATTATAACTTTTAGATGTTGCTATAATTAAATATAGATATTGCTAAAAAATATATATTTGTGTATTAATGAAAGAACAGGAACCATCTGTATAATTCCCAATTCTGTTAATGAAAATGAAATTTAGAAAAAGAAAACCATTCAAACAAATCAAGAAAGGAATAAAACAAGAGGAAAGCAGTGTGAAAGACAAAACATGAGGTGGCAGGAATGAATCCAAATACATCTGTCATTATCATATAGAAAAGTTTGCTATTGAAAGAATATTGGATTTTTAAAAAGTAACTTAGAACTGTACTCAAAATTACATGGAAAATTTGAAAATGGTGTATTAGTGAGAGGCTAGGAAAACGAGAACATTTTTGACAACATCACAATCAAGAACAAATAGAATCCGGGGGCCTGGATGGCTTAGTCAGTCAAGCATCTGCCTTAAGCTCAGGTCATGATCCCAGGGTCCTGGAATCGAGTCCTCTGTTGTCAGGCTCCCTGCTCAGCAGGGAGTCTGCTTCTCCCTCTCCTTGCTCCCCCACCTCCGCTCATGCGCGCGCGCGCTCTCTGTCAAATAAATAAATTCTTAAAAAAAAAAAAGAACAAATAGAATTCAGAATTGTAAAATGGAAAAAAATACTTTTTTTTTATACTGGTAGAATAGGCACTGTGCCTCTTTCTGGCCCTCTACTCTCCATTTTCATCAAAGAAAGAGCCAGCCTCAGCTCAGAGGCTTAGAATTTATAACACTGTTTTGTTTTTAGTACATTAGTTTTTATAGTTAAGTTCTATTTATGGATATTTCACTTTGCTTTTCCAATTACAGTTTTGCGAGTTTTCTTCTGAAATACACCCTGAAGTATAAAAAATAAGTGAATGTAAAACCTACCAAATAAATAATAGCATATATGAGACTTGGGTAGAGCAAAATACTCCAAGACACTGTGTAACACGACACAGATATGACAAAACCCAAAGGCCATGTGGCACAGTATGGCCAGCTGCTCCCCAAACTTGCATACAGCTGGACTGCATTTCCCAGTCTCCTTCTCCAGGTCATGGCATGCTGGCCAGTGGAATGTGAGTGGAAGTCAAATGTTACCTGTAGAGGCTGATTTTAGGCAACAGTCTTAACAGTGGAATTAGAAAAGGCCCACAGTGACCCCAACCCCCTGGCTGAATACAGACAGGCTCATCAGGAGACCCACCTTAAAATATCTCTAAGCCCTAGCTTTCCAATGGGTTATTTACACCTGGACACAGGTACCAAAAAAGTAAAGTTCCATATGCTCCCATAGCTCCTCACCTTCCCCCTTTAAATACAGCCCCCACCCATTCACTGCCTTGTGGCAGACAACCTCTCCTCTTCTGTCTTGCCCTTGCACCGTATTCAACAAAATTCTATCTCCTTTGTTCTGCCTCAGGTGAATTCTTTCACTGCCCGAGTGGAGCCGCCCGCTTCCACCCAATCTGGTCACCCCACATTTGGGGGCCCCCATCCAATCGGAGAGACACCACATTAACCTCTTTCATTCTCTTTCCCCTTTGCTGAACCCCAGGCTCTGAAGGAAGAACTGACAAAACAAAAGGAGCTTGGGACCTTGAACTGTGTTCCCATAGGGTAACATCAAATGTTGACACTGCCTTGTCACCAAGGAAGATCACCCTCTAAAAGGTCGTCAGAACAGTGAACTTTTTCTTTCCTTCATCTGGGTTGTGGTGTCATGGAAAGACACCCACACAGATATACACCAACTCACTCCACACAGTTATGCCTTGTGTTGTGCTGGTTTGCAATACGTTCCTTCATCTAACTGAGGTTTTTATTATATTATATTATATTATATTATATTATATTATATTATATTATATTATATATGATTACTATGTTTTTTTCTTTTATCAGCAATTCAATAATCAACAGAATCTATTGTATTACTTAAGAGAATACACTTTTTTTGAGGTTTTAGCAATGAATTTAATATACACAAGGGAAAGCTCTAATTATCTATGCATCTCGTCTGTTCATTGCAGCAGGCCCAGAAATAGGCTTAGAAAGGAATTTAGAAGCTCCTACTTCAAGTTGTGGGGCTATATTCATAAATTAGTAAAACCACACTTAAGAATTCTACAGTTAAGGATTTTAACTACATTAGAATGATCTTTTACCCATTAGTCCCCAAGAAAGTTCTTCTATTACACTTTTGAGACAGTGAATTTCTTCTTAATATTATTTATGTCTGAATCGTTCCATTGTATATTTGCGTGTGTATGAGTATATGACCAATTCCTAATTATGGGTGACCTTTGCTCACCATCTATTAAGTTTCTGGTCTAATATTTTTTTTTCTGATGTCATCTTCATTTATTCAATTAGCACTATTGGGTTCAAACTGGTCTGGGTGTTGTGAGAGACACTCTACTCTAGACCTGAAGAACACAAGATGAAGTTGATAGCAAGCTCAAGCAGCTCTAATAGGGTAAAGAATTGAGGGAAAATATCTCAGTACAGCATAATAACTTCACTCTATTCAAATAAATGAAAATTGAAATATCAGTGAGATAACTTATTTTTGGCTAGTAAAGGTGAGTATTATTTTTTAAATGTTATCAGCGTATGGGAAAGATGGATATCTCATATAATGTTAAGAGAATAAAAAATGAGGAGGAACACCTCATATAATGTTAAGAGAATAAAAAATGAGGAGGAACACCTGGGTGGCTCCCTCGGGTAAGCGTCCAACTCTTGTTTTTGGCTCAGGTCATCATCTCGGGGTTGTGAGATCAAGCCCTGCACTGGGGTCCCTGCTCAGCAGAGAGTATGCTTATCCTTCTCTCTCCCCTGCTGCCCTTCCCTGTGCCTGCGCACGCACACACACACTCTCTCTCAAATAAATAAATAAAATCTCAAAAAAAAAAAGAAAAAGAAAAAAGGATAAAAAATGGTAGATTCTGGATACAATTTGAGAATACACAGTAAAAGCCTTGAAACGTGCAAATATTTTGGTCCAGAGATTGCACTTCTTTGTTTCTGTCATGAAGAAATAGTCATAATGTATGCAATGAATACGCTTCTCGTATACTCATCACAGCGTTTTTTAAGAACAAAGAAGTGGATTTAAATAACCAATATTAGTACATTCTTATGAACCAGTAATAGGATAGAATGCTACACAGCTCTTAGAAAAAGATGCTGTAAGAAGAGGATGTAGACATGAAAAAGTTTTCACATTATATTTTTATATTAAATGAAAAAGTAAATTACAAATAAATCCATCCTGAGGTATTTACATTTGTCTTTGGGTAGTAAAATCTCAGGAATTTTTATTTTCTTGTACATGCATATTCATGATTTCTAACCTGAAAATGTGAGGCAGTTAATGTCCCTGGAGTGAACAGTTGACCAGTGGGACATGGGAGACTATCAAATTTATTACAAAGATATTCAGCTATGTACACGCTGCTTTTTTTTATGACTGTGAGAGAGCCTCAAGATATGTTGGTCATATTAATTCAGAATTATTGTCTTTAGGATCTGTGTAGCAGGTGTCAAACGTCTCATTGTATGCCTGAGACTCTAACAACTCAGGATATAGAATGTTCTGGCATCCTTCCTCTTTACCCAAATGCTCCTACACATGGTGCTTAATAGGCCTGGCAAGTGGACTAGTGTGTTTATTGGTTTATTTAAAGAATTTTGTCTATATTTTCAGCATTAAAACAGCTAGAGTTTATTGACAGTGACTCCATAAAGTAAGTGCTATTTCCTCAGTGGGGAGAATAGGCTAGAGGAGAAGTATAGTAAAGAAAAAGAATTTAGCTTGTGTGGTTTGAGAGGGTTGGTTATCACCTCGACTGAATGAGATTTATAATTTCCTTGGAGTGAGATTTCTCACAATGACTGAATTTCTTCTAATTATTTGTAAAACCAATTAAATAAGTAAATGCATTAATTACAAATGTTGTCATTATAATTTTATCTGATTTGCCTTTTATCAGTTCTCTACTGGATATCTGAGATACGGATTAATTATGTTAGCACATTCCTGTGGAAGGAAAATACACTATGTTTCTACAAGAAATTATCTTGAAAACAAGAGCCAGTGGTCCCATTTGGCTAAAGTGACCAGAACTGTCTTGGAGACAGGAAAGACCTAAGAGGTAGCCAGAAGAAGGACAAAGGGTTGGAAAGATGCCTTTGAAGAAGGGGAAAGAGACAAAGGGAAGTTAGTTTAAAGAGAGACACAGAGAGAGAGAGAGAGAAAGAGAAAGGGAGAGAGAGAGATGAATACCATGAATAGCATTTAGACTGAGTCTTGTGACACCTATTGATCAATAGTTTTAAGTGTTTATTTTTAAGATTTCATTTATTTATTTTGAGAGAGAAAGAATGACAGCACGTGGGAGCGTGCGACCTGGGGTGTGTGTGTGGGGGTGGGGTGGGGAAGGGCAGAGGGGGAGAGAGAATCCCAAGCCAACTCAATGCTGAGTGTGGAGCCCAACGTGGGTCTCAATCTCATCATCCTGAGATTGTGACCTGAGCTGAAATCGAGAGTCAGATGTTCAACCGACTGAGCCACCCAGGCACCCTTGTTTTTGTTTTTGTTTTAAATCTGCCTTCAGGAAATTCACTAGACTCTATGGTTTGGTATTCTATTTGATTAAATTGGCATTTTAAACAGTTTCTCCTTCTTAGTTTCCAAATAAAATTCCTTTTGAAAAAATACCAAAACAAAATACATATACTGTCAGCACAACTGAAGAGGACCCATGAGCCCTAGATGTTAGTTCCAGCTGACCTATAAATCATTTGCATGATTTGGACAAGTTGATATAATGTTCTCTGAACCCTGGTTTTTACTTCCATGAAATGTCAAGTCTGGTCTATACAGTCCCCAAAATGCTTTTTGGCTTTACATTTTACTGTTTAATGATAATGAGAAAAATTCTGTGCACACTGAGATGCTGGTAATGGCAGCACGCTCAGCCTGCTCTTAGAAGAGTGGAGTCTGGAAGTGTTTAAACAGTTGGGGGCAAAGAAGAAAAGAGTGGGAATGACAATAAGCATTATGAAGTTTCTCCCTGACCTGTCCATTCATACTGGTATATAAACAACTTGGGGGCATAAATGTAAAAATATCTCAGTGTCAACTCTGGAAGTGGTGATAAAATATACATGGTAGCCATAAAATGAGGTAGAATATGGTATGGCTACAGGGTAGTAATCTGAAAACAGAGAGGAAAAAAATGTTTCTTTCTTTTTGGTTTTGAAAAAAAAATGTATTGAAGGATATAATTTATAAGCAAGAATTACTGAAAGTTAATTGGGCTGTTAGTGGATTAAAAGTGGCCCCAAATTCTTTGACATTCCTGTCATCCAGAAGGGAGAGTCTATGTCCCCTCACCTTAAATTGTTGTGGGTTCTATGCCTGCTTTGACCAATAAGTTATGGCAGAAAAAACACTATGCCAGTTTCCAGGACCAGACCTTACGAAACTGGCAGCTTAAACTCCTGTTTCTTTAAAGACTCTTTCTGGGAGTCCTGGGCTGTCAAGTAAGAAGTCTGACTACCTTGCAACCATCATGCTAGAAAGGCCATAAACAGGGGCTCTGGGCAACAGTTACAGCTGAACTCAGCCTTCTAGATTTTTCCCACCAAGGTATCAGTTATGCGGGTGAAAGGTCTTGGACCTTCCAGATCATCCCATCCATGAATTTATAGAACCCAATGATTTCAATCAATCTCACATGGAGAAGAAGAGTCTCTCAGCTGAGACCTGCTCAACTTCCTTGCCCAAAAAATTGTGAGATACAGCAAAATTATTGTTTGAATTGCTAAATATTGGGCTAATTTGTTATGCAGCAATAGGTAACTGAAATGATCTGATAAATGATTGTTAGATTGTTAGATTTTTTGTCCTGGAGGTTTTGTTTGGTTTATGGTATATTGGGAAGGCAGTTTACAAAATCAGACCTTCTAATTCTGGGTCTTATTTGATGACTACTTGAATGTTAACATCTAGACAGAAAATTGCATTAATTCTACGCTCCTTTCTGCTCTTTCTCCTTTCTGTTTTTGGGTGGTTGCATGCCAGTTACAGGACCAGAATTCCCTAGGTCTGTCACCTGGTAACCCAAACTCCATTAAGTAAGATCTTGTTCTAAACAGGCAATTTCCCCCCAAATATTCTGCCTTCCTTGGTTGACACCATGTTGGGATTGGGAGAAATTCCGTATCTATCTTCTATCAGTTGGAATTAGATAAAAGAGTTTCAATTTTTGAAAGAATTTTTTTTTTTTCTTTTACTACTTATACTAATCCTGTTTCACCTCAGACAAGTTACACACACTCTCTGAGCACTAGATTTGCTGTTTTCTGTTTTGTTTTTAATGAAGCGAGGGTAATAATTCCTACTTTGTTGTGAGGTTGGTGGCAGCATATATATAAAAAGGACCTACCGTAAAATAGCTTGGCCGCATAATATGACATTGACATATAGTATAGAACAAAGTTGATGCTTAGAATAAATTTCTTCCAGATTCCAGTCCCAAATCTGCTTCTCTTTCTGTTCAATAATTACTGAGTACCTGCCATAATTTAGGCTCTGATCTTGATGCTGGATATACAAAGATGAGTAAGTCACAGCTTTTGGCCTTGAGGAGTTCAGAGATCAAGGAGGAGTTTGGAAATTAAATCAGGCATGTGAAACTACAGAGCTCACATCTGAAGAGTTGTCAGGCCTCAATTCTCAATCACAGCAGCTATAAGAACAAAACACAAAATCCAGGGAAGTTATTAAGATACCAAGTGATCAATGTGAAACTGAGCAGGAGAGATTCTCTACAAGCACCAAGTAAGGCAAGGGAAAAACCATATGCTTAAAATCACAGAGTACCAGTTGAGAACAAGAAAAACATTGTTAAACAAAAGATAGGCAACAAAAGCCCACGTAATTTAAATATGCAGAATAAGCATAAGTCTCTGAGTGGCATTTTATAAAACGTTTCATATAGGATGCTGTTCTTTGTTCCAGAGGTTTACAGGAAGCTAAGTTTAAACAGTTGGTGCCAGGAGTGCAACACGCATTGCCAAGCTGAACTATTACACCGTGAGAAATTGAAAGTGAAACTAACTGGAATAAATTCTCAGTAGCCTACTTACCAACGTCAATGCATACATACGTATGTTTGCATCTGATCTACAACAGCACTAAAAGTCACAAAGTCTACACCCTCGAGGACATCAACACCTCCTGATACATATTCAGCCAGAGACCTATTATAGGTAACATGAGCATTAGTAGAAAAAATTTTAGAAGTGCAGACAAAACTTTCACTCAGCCTCAACTGCAGTATCCTCCAGGCCCACCGTTCTGCCTCCTGAACCTTGTACTTACTTCTCCAGACAAAAGTGTTCAATTAAGGTATTTAAAAGGAAATGATATGCTGTGATAAGATGTGTTGGCCTTTCATTCATTCAAAGTATTAATTGAATACCAGCTAGATTTCTAGTATACAAATCATGTAAATTTTATTTTTCTCACTAGTGATACTTTTAAATAATAGTTTTCATGAACTATATTAAGGCCTCTTCCAGCCTTAACCCTGGAGCCAAGTTTTGTTTGGATTAGTTGTGCCTAAAGGACAGTTTTATTCTATCTTCACTCCAAAACTGATGACCAAACTTAAATATGTTGGTTTTTGCATAAAACCATGTTTGGCATAGGACAAAGCTATTATCAGTATTCAAAACAATGGAAAATATATGAATTTGGTTATTATGTTCCCAAAGTATCCAAAACAAAGATAAATTGACATCTTTGGGAAAGATCTTATAGTTATAAAACATATACTTTAAAACGTACAAAATGTTTATTTTATAACATAAGTCAATTAATATTTAGGTCTGACCTAAAAATGTCTTCATGTACATCAACTTCAAAAATCATTAAAATATTTTAAGGTTGGGGTGCCTGGGTGGCTCAGTGGGTTAAGGGTCTCCTTTCAGCTCGGGTCATGATCCCTGTGTCCTGGGATCAAGCCCCACTTCAGGCTCCCTGCTCAGCAGGGAGTGTGCTTCTCTCTCTCTCCCTCTGCCCCTCCCCCTGCTCGTGCGCACACTCTCTCTCTCTCTCTCTCAAACTAATAAAATCTTTTAAAAAAAAGTTAAAAAAAGGGAATTTAAACATTAAAAGTGTAGATCTAAAATTAGGATTTTAGGATCAAATAATACAATTTATAATTTATAAGATGTTTTGAAATTTGATTAACTATATATTTTCCCCTGACTTCCAACTTACCTATTTAGATATGAATTTTTTTTAAAAAAGATAAATTTGATTCTGATGTAACTTAGGGAATGTTTTATTCTGTTAAGTATCTACTTTTAGATTTTTATTTTGATGTTTACTAGGCGTATGTTTCCTCTAAGATTATATGTATAAATGTTGAGAATTTAGAAATATAATAATTTCTGTCTAGAACATTTATACATAGGAAGAAATGCATTTTGTTCAGATATCTTTAAGTATATTTTCTTTTCTTTTTTTTTTTTTTTTTAAAGATTTTTTTTTTTTTATTTGACAGAGATAGAGACAGCCAGTGAGAGAGGGAACACAAGCAGGGGGAGTGGGAGAGAAAGAAGCAGGCTCCCAGCAGAAGAGCCTGATGTGGGGCTCGATCCCAGAATGCCGGGATCACGCCCTGAGCCGAAGGCAGGCGCTTAACCGCTATGCCACCCAGGCGCCCCTTTAAGTATATTTTCTGAATTTTCTATTTATGAGTCATAGTATTGACCTTTTTTCACTGAATATTATTTATTATTTTAATTAACTCATCTGGAATGACAATATTCTATGGAGTTTTAATTGGATAAATACTTGAATTCCTTAGGGATTGAGAAAATTAGGGCCAAAGTTTGCTCACAGAAAAAGCATAATAAAACCCTAGGGAAACCTGAATCAGAAATCAAATCTGGTGTCTATTTATTTGGCCATATGAAAAAAGTATGATCTCTACATTATATAAAATAAAATTTTCCATGTCATGTAATTAGTAGTTAATAGTGACATACAATCTCTTTTTAAACCTCAGGTACAAATAGTTGCCAGGCTCATTTCTTGGTTCATGGTACACTATCACCATTAGCACAGTTTTCTCTTCTTTGATTTTGTTTTATTTAATTGCATTATATTTTCTCTTCAGATCTTATTCCAACTCATATCTGCTCCCCTACCCCCAGGGTATATGCTAATGTGTTTTATGTCCTAGAACATTTTTGTATCCCTAAAACATGTAGTGTTTCTTTTGTATTCATGTGTTTTTAATTTACACAAATGACATTATACTATGTATTTTTTTTTCACTTCTCATGGTTTTGAAGATTATCCATGTGGCTTTGATTATTTCTAGTTCATTATTTCTGACTACTTCATAGCATTCTATAATATGCACCATCACATTTTATCTATCCATTGTCTCAGTGATGGATAACTAAGATTCCTTCAAATGCTCACTTTCACAACTAATGCTGAGATAAACTATCTTGTATCTGTTCTTTTAGGGGTTTGTGCAAGATTGTCTCTGGGCACATTACCAGGACTGGGGTTTCGGAGTCATAGGCTGTATGTGTATTTACTTGTCTATCTTTGATTTTTCAAAGAACAGCTCTTAGTCTTATTAATCTCTCCTTTTCCCTTCATCATTATTATTATTTTTGGTTATTTTCTGTTTTATTGATTCTTCCTCTGTCTTTATTATCTTCTTCTTCCTCCCCACCCCCCATCAGTTTTACTCTGTTGTTCTCTCTCTATCTTCTTAGGTTGAACTCCTAGCCCATTTGTTTTTAATTGTTCCAGTTTCCTGATAAATACATTTAAAACTATAACGTTTCCATTAAGCAATACTTCAGTAATGTTCCTTAGACTTGATACACAGTACATTGTTTTTTAGTTCTAAGTATTTCACAAGTTTCTCTTATTTTTCTCTGTTTAATCAGAGGTCATTTAGAAGAATGCTATCCAAAAACTCCGAACAGGGGCGCCTGGGTGGCTCAGTTGTTAAGCGTCTGCCTTCGGCCCAGGGTATGATCCCAGGGTCCTGGGATTGAGCCCCACATTGGGCTCCCTGCTCCGCTAGGAAGCCTGCTTCTTCCTCTCCCACTCCCCCTGCTTGTGTTCCCTCTCTTGCTGGCTGTCTCTCTCTGTCAAATAAAGAAATAAAATCTTAAAAAAATAAAAAAATAAATAAAATCTCCAAACAGGGGTGCCTGGTTGGCTCAGTTGGTTAAGCGTCTGCCTTCGGCCCAGGGCCTGATCCCAGGGTCCTGGGATTGAGCCCCACATCGGGCTCCCTGCTCCGCTAGGAAGCCTGCTTCTTCCTCTCCCACTCCCCCTGCTTGTGTTCCCTCTCTTGCTGGCTGTCTCTCTCTGTCAAACAAAGAAATAAAATCTTAAAAAAATAAATAAATAAATAAAATCTCCAAACAGGGGTGCCTGGTTGGCTCAGTTGGTTAAGCATCTTGATTTTGGCTCAGGTCATGATCTCAGAGTTGTGAGATCGACCCCTGTGTCGAGCCCTGAGCAGATCTCTTTCTCTCCCTCTACTACTCCCCTCCCTTTCTTAAAAAAATAAATAAAATCTCTAAACACAGTTGCTTTTTTTTTTTTAACTATTTTTTTAAGGCATTCTTTTATGGCTCTATGGATGAGTTGGCTCAGTATGTTGGAGTGAGCTGAAAATGAACCACTGCTACACTATGGACCTACTCAGATGTGGCACTGAAAGACAATGATGAAGGGAAATCCTCCCAGAGGACACAGCTTCAAGCAGCACCCTAGGTCACCACCTTTGTGTAGACAGAAGAGTAGTCTGAAAGAAGACTATACGTAAGATCTTGAGACATGCCAGGTACCTTGGCTGGTCAGGCAGGAGTCTAGAAAGAGCAAGATTGAAAGATCAGAGTCAAGGAAGACTGAGCAACAGACATGTGGATAGATTTTTGGAATAAGCATAAAATGGAAGAGGAGGAACTAAACAACCAAGTGTACAGAATAACACATTCATGGAGGTTAGCTAGGCTCTGTCCTTGGCCAGTGGTCCCAGCATGCTGATAGAGGGCAGTCATGGTGGTGGAGATGGAGGTTGCACATGGGCTCAACAGCACAGCTTCCTCTTACCAGTGCTAATCGACTGCTGCTGCTGAATGTCAGATCTGCCACAGCAGAGACTGATGCTGGGCCCCAAAATGGTACACTCGCTCAAGGAGATCAATCAACAACTTTGTGGCAATTTGGTTGCTTTGGACCCCTTTACCAGCAAAGGAGGCATGACCATGTGCAGAAGACCGGGAACCACCGGTCCTACACTACATTACCCAAGCCTGCCAGTGTGATAGCATGTTGAAGTGACTTCAACAGGTACAATAGGTACAAGCTAAGTCATTCGTTTGTGGATGACATTCTGTGGCACTGCAGTGCTGTCCTTCAAAATGTGATATATGCTTTGAAGCAACGTTTATTACATGTGCTATCCCTGTGACAGCTGGAACACATAAATCCTGGAATCAAAGGGTAGAAGTAAGAGTGGCTCTTACCACTTACAATGGACCACTTTGGATGTTTGGACTTTCATCTGCAAAACCTGGATGATGCTGGACTACAGGGGCCAGTAAGGTTCTACTCAGTCTGAAGCTTTGGCTGCCATCTGGTCGTTTTTGGCTCCCCAGGCCAAGGAGAAGAATGTCTGGAACTTAGGGGATTCACTGGGTTCTTCTTGGTGCTTCTTTGTCTGACGATAACAGTGAAAAGCCAATTGCAACAACCATGGAATGGTTAGAAAACAGTAAAAAGGAGGGGCGCCTGGGTGGCACAGTGGTTGGGCGTCTGCCTTTGGCTCAGGGCATGATCCTGGCGTTGTGGGATCATCGAGCCCCACATCAGGCTCCTCCGCTATGAGCCTGCTTCTTCCTCTCCCACTCCCCTTGCTTGTGTTCCCTCTCTCGCTGGCTGTCTCTATCTCTGTCGAATAAATAAAATCTTTAAAAAAAAAAAAAGAAAGAAAGAAAACAGTAAAAAGGAGATAAGACCCCTCAAGAATGAGGTCTGAGTTTCACTCAAATGAAGCAAGCTCGACTAACAGAAATGCCAGCCAAGAATGAGTGGAATACAAAATGGCTGCTCACGGACTAAGACAACGAACAGCAATCATAGCCTCGGGATCAACTGCAGCCCCAGAGATTGCAGGTTGTCCTCTTAGCTTCCTAATGTTAGTTTTTCATTTTATTTTACAATTGTGACTGGCCACTAAATTGAAGAACCAATACTAGACAGAAGGAACTGAATGTGGGACATGAGCAGATTTGTGCAGTGCAAGGGTGGACTCCAGAGGATGCTGTTGGTGTCCAGCACATACATGCCCTGTTCCCCATGCCACTGTGTTTTCCACGCATGCCAAAAGCTTTTTACTTTGAGTACTGTGACCCTCAGCTAGAAGTTTCCTGGGCCTCAGGGGAGTGTTTGGCCATATATGGGGCAGAATGGGATCTCCAGGGAGCTAATGCCCATGAAAAGAGCCCTTAGCCAATGAGGGACAGGAGTTGGTGGGTTTTTTGTTCTTTGAATGGCACAAATCTGAGGCCTGTTCTACATCTTCCAGAAGGCCCCAGTGGGATTTAGTTTCATTGCCCAAAGTGAAACCCTGCTCCCTAACATGCCCAATATTGGCTTTCTTCCCTTTCCTGTCTCCCTCTGCATTTCCCTATTGGTGCTTTTTGGGGTCACCACCAAAATAAAATATTTGCACTCAAGTCTTTGGCGCAAGGTCTGATCCTGGCAAAATCCAGCCTAAAACAAGACTGGTATGTTCCCTTCAAAGAAGATCAGTATCTTAGCCCCCTTCCCCACTCTCACTGGTCTTCTTAGCACCCTTCAAGGGTGTTGACATTGTTATTCATTTATTGCAGAATCCTACTGATACATCTTTTCCCCCTTCCCCCCTTTTTCTTACTTTCTTTTTTTTGTAGTGATCATATAAAAAACAGTGAATGTTTTTGTTAATTTCTCTTCTTTTTGGAATGCTTATTCCATGGTTTTGATAATAGCTATGTATAATAAGATTTCTGAGACCTTGTATACTTGAGAACATCTTCATCTTACCCTCACATTTACCCTCATATCACCTAGATATAAAACTCTAAAATTCCTTCAGAGTTTCCAAATGAGTACTCTATTGTCCCTCCCTTCCTTCCTCTTTCCGTCTTCTCTTCTCTTCTCTTTTCTCTTCTCTTCTCTTTTACAGATTTTTATTTTTAAGTAACCTCTACACCCAATGTGGGGTTTGAACTTACAACCCCAAGATCAAGAGTCACAAGCTGCTCTGACTGAGCGAGCCAGGTGCCCCTCTATTGTTGTTCTTGAAAAGTCTGATGTCATTTTAAATCTTGTTCTACTGTAGATGTCTTGTTGCATTTCTCTGAAACGTCCTATTTTTCCTTGTACATATTTTATTTTCACAATAACTGAAAGAATAGTCCATATATTTGGCATTTAAAAACTATCCTATCATTTAAAAAAAAGCAAGCTTTACGGATCCCTATCATTTGACCGGGAAATGTAGCAGTTGTGAAGGTGCGTCACTTAGCTCTCCCTCAAGGGCGAAGCTGCAATGAGCTGCTCGCCTCCAAGTGCAGTGCCTTCAGGATCGGCCCCAGTGTTCACATCAAGGCCAAGCTCTCTCCAAACAGCTCCCTGGAGAGATGAAGCACAGCGGGCTACTTGAGCCTGGCTATTTCCTCCCACTTTGAAACTCCGCTGTGGGAAATCTTTGCACCATTGCTCCCCGTTGGGCTGCCTGAGACTTTCTCAGAGAGACACACACCATAGTCTGCGGCTCTTCTTGGCCGGTCTTTCATTCTTCCCCTTTCACTTTCGCAGGTGTCAGACGTGCGCAACGGACTGTAGGCTTTGTCTGCCCACTCTTGCTCCCTCTGCTTTTTCTCTTTCACAGGTGTTACCTCCTCTCTAGCTCTTGCATTTCTAACCTCATCTTGGTGTCTGCTTCCGGGACACCCAGACTGAGAGGAAAAAACGAGTGTGTGTGTGTGTGTGTGTGTGTGTGTGTGTGTGTGTGTGTTATTTATTTAAGAAAGCGCAGCCCAGAAGACTTGAAACCTGATCGTTTTCTGCATGCTGCCATGGGAGTTGTACTTCTGTTACCCAGCATGCTCTGCTTTTTCTATTCCTCGCCCCATCAAGGCTTGCAATGAAATGAATTTTGGGTTATCAAAAATAGATACATTTTTATTATAGATCAATAGACTTTTTTGGTATAGCCTTCTCTGGCTTGACATATTTTATATTTATAGTATAAAGAGAATACAACTGTTTACTATTATCTCTTTAACCCATTCATAGTTTACCAGACTCATTTTGCCACAGTAGGTCACAACTTGGGTATTGGTTTGGCAGTACTTGTTAGGTCATTCCTGCTTACTTTTCTGGTTTTAAGAAATCTGTGAGTGGTTTCTGACTCATTTAGAGTTAACGTTTTCCATCTTCAGTGTGTTGCTACTTTATAAAATGCTAAAACTTAAGAACATAGACACTGAGAACTTAGAATGTCTAGGCAAGTTCATAAAGAAGACAAAAGAATGCATGCTTACACTATAAAGGCACGAATTGTTTTTAAAAACTTGATTTTAGAAACACTTTTTACAAATATAATTTCAATATGTACATTTTTATATTAAAGCACATTGATTTAATAACACAAAAAGGACCACTTCAGCTACATTCTTAGTTTAGCTGTGGTAATTTGGATTTGTTAACCCCCCCAATTTATAGCTACTCCTCTATCTTGATCAATTCAAGTCACTAAAGTTTATAGTAGGAAGATTATATTTCTTTAGTCTGAAGGCTTTCTCCAATTACAGGTACTCAGCCTGCCAACAACATTTTATGAAAAACATGGGGTTTGTAGTGGTGTGATTATGAATACTTACATTTCAACTTTTACCACGTATTAATCTGCATACTGACTTTTTCGCTCTGTGGTTAGCATCAAATGTTTGGCACCAGTGTATTTGTATAGAATAGACTACTGTGGTTATACTTTTTTTGAGTTCACTACTTATTTTCTGTGTCCACAAAAACCACAGAGCTACTAGGTGTCACATAGCAGCTGCATTGCAGCAAATTTTTGCTCAAAGCCACATTGACTTTTGCCCCAATGTGGTGGATTTTTACTATATGTATTCTAAGACTTGTCCCTGGAAGAAAAATGCTTGGCATCACAAGTCGTTTTCTGAATTTTTTTTTTTTTAATTGTTAAATGTTGAATTTAAGGGGCGCCTGGGTGGCTCAGTTGGTTAAGCGTCTGCCTTGGGCTCAGGTCATGCTCCTGGAGTCCTGGGATGGAGCCCCATATTGGGCTCTCTGATCAGCAGGGAGTCTGCTTCTCCCTCTGTCCCTTCCCCATGCTCGTACTCCCCTCCTTAAATAAATAAATAAATAAATAAATAAATAAATAAATAAATAAATAAAATATTTAAAAATATGTTTAATTTAATTTTAGTATAATAAAGATGAAAAAATAACTTGTCACCTTGCATAATAATTTTAACATAAAAGGTTTATACTCATTTAGTTTACCAACATTTTCTTCACTGTATAAGAAAAATCCTTAAGAAAAAAAGAGACAGAAATCTGTGGGTCGTGTTTTATAAATAAACAAGGTAAGAACATAACGCGTTCAATTTTTGTTGGAGGAATTCTGCATTAAAGGGACTCAAGCTATTAGTAATAAAACAGAAATTATAAGAAATCCCTTGATGAGAGTAAGAAAACAGAATTATTTAGTAACTGGAAATGTACTAGGATACGGTGGTATATGAACAAAGTCCTTGCTCTTACTAGACATATTCCAAAGGAAGAGACAGATAATGAGCAAATTTAATGTCAGATAGTGATAGAAACTATTATTAATAAACCATGTACTCAGGTAGAGAGGAACTATTCCAAGTGACTTAAAACAAACAAACAGGACATCCCTGAATAAATGGCTAATTCCAGATCTTGGGCAGTAATAATACAAAAAAGAGTATCTTCTTACACCAGGAAGAGTAAATGAATTATCAAAGACTACACAATGTTATGTCAAAAGGACTCAGGAACCAATTTGAAGAAACTCCCATAGTCAAACAAAAGAAGAGCCACTACAACTATTATGGGAATAAAAGGGGTTTATTACAAGAATTTGAATTTACATGAGTGTGGAAAGCTGGGAAAGAAACCACAAAATCACATCGTTATTGTTTTCAGCTGAAGCTTGGTTTGAAAAGTATGAATTCTACAGGAGTTTGAGAAGCTGTCAATTTACCTACAATGTCTTGGAAGTAGAAGGTCATAGGTCTGTGAAGAGATTGAACCTGGTCCTAGCAACTCCTGAGAATAACAGCTTTCACTTCCGCTTCCTCTTCCAATTTTCAAATTTTACCCAAGTTCCTGTCATTGACAAAATCTGATCCAAATCACATAGGAAAGGTGATTCTGGGAAATGTAGTTTCCAGACTGGATGAGGCAAGCTTTCCAAATAAACACCAGCTCCCAGCATCCTAATACAGACAATTTGAGTATCAATAAGAATAACTGCAATTGACTAAAATACATCAATATGATTGAATCTATAAGTCAATAATAATTCTTAGACTGATTACAAAAACAACCTCAATTATTCCCTTTCCTATATCTCCGCCCCTTACAACTGTGACTGCAGCTCTTCCCATCAGGAGGTGGGGTATTTTCCCCATCTCTTGAATCTGAACTGGTTCTGTAACAGGCTTGAATGCAGCAGAAACGAGAGTGTGCCAGTTCTCAGACTGGTCTTCAAGAAGCCTTATATGCTTCTGCATGCTATCTTATATAATTGTGCTTTATTGTTTTTGCAACCCTGCCACCACACTGCGAGAAAGTCAGGGCTAGCCTGCTGGCCAATGAGAGATAACATGGAACAGAATTATGTTATCTCAGCTGAGGCCGTTCCAGAGTCACCAGCCACTTGGTGACCAACAAGGCCAGCCTAGAGCAGCTGAACTGCCTAAGCTTATTTTTTTTATTTTTTATTTTTTTTGGGGGGAGGGGCAGAAGGAAGGGGAGACAGGGAATCCCAAGCAGGATCCATGCCCAGCACAGAGTCTGATCTCACAACTCTGATCATGACCAGAGCGGAAATCAAGAGTTGGATGCTTAACCAATTGAGCCACCTGGGTGCTCCTGCCCAAGCTTATTTTTAATCCCTATTTTTTTAAACGAGTTTTACTGAAGTATAACAAACACATAATAAGCTATACATATTTCACATGTATAACTTGATAAGTTTTGGTGTATGTATACACACATGAAACCATCATCGTGACGATTTGACAGATATATCCATCAACTCCATTTAATCCTATTGTGATCAGAGGACATATATTGCATGACTTCAATCCTTTTGAATTAACAGAGACTTGTTTTATGTCTCAGAATATGGTCTTTCTTGTTAAGTGTTCTATGTGCACTTGAAAAGAATGTGTATTTTGCTTCGTTAAATGGAGTACTCTGTAACGTCTAGTAGGTCAAAGTCGTTGTACTCTTATGTCATGCATCAATAAACTTTTTTTTAAAGGGAAAGATAGTAAATATTTTGGCTTTGCAGGCTATAGAACTGCTGTCACAATTATGCTATTCTTGAGGTGGAAACTGAAGTCATTTATTTGAAATCGTTTTTCTTTTCTTATCTTGGCCCTTAGTGCTATAAATTTCTAAGTGATGCTTTAGTGGTGTTTCATAAAGTTTGTTACATTGGTTTTTATTTTCATTCTGTACAAAATATTGGCACCTAGTGCTATAAATTTCCCCCTAAATACTACTCTTCTGCTACAATGTGAAAGAAGCCATATATATCTTGTGTTGTAATGTGAAAGCAGCCATAGACAATACATAAATGCATGAGCTTGTCTCTCACCCAATAAAATATAATTTACAAAAACAGGTAAATCAGGGAGATGAATGGATTTAGCTCTCAGGCCATAGATTGCTGACCTCTGAGAACAGAGGTCATTACTGATTTTCATTTACTTGTTCCATCAATTATTGAGAGAATGGTATTGAACTCCCTGAATGTACTTGTGGATTTGCTTATTTCTCCTTAGAGTTCTATACATTTTTGCTTTGTATATTTTGTAGATCTATTAGGCAAATAAACATTTAGGAATCTTTTGTCCTCTTGATAAATTGACAATTTTATCATTGTGAAATGACATTCTTTACCCTCACAATAGTCTTTCCTCTAACATTACTTTGTACGGTATTGATATACCCATTCTAACTTCCTTTGATTAGTAATGGGCATGATATATCTCTTTCCATTCTTTTTATCTCAACCAATTCGTATTTTTGTATGAAGTGCACTTTTGGTAGGCAGCACAGAGTTGAGATGTGAGTTATTAATCCGATATGACAATTTCCTCATTTTAATTGGGATATTCAGGTAATTTATATTTAATGTGATTTTAAATATGGGTAGGTTTAAATATATCACCTTGTTATTTGTTTTCTATTTGGTTCATGTGATCTTTGCTCTCCTTTCCATCTCTTTCTTCCTTTACTTGGCTTAACTAAATATTTTATGTGATTTCATTTTATTTCCATTGTTTCCTTATTGGATATAACTTATTGTTTTAGTGGTTGCTTTAGGTTTTATAGTATACACCTTTACTTTATCACAGTCTACCTTTAAATGCAGCATAAGAACTTTACAATAATATACTCCCCTCCTTCCCCTCCTGACCTTTGTGCTATTATGGTCATACATGTTACTTTTATATATGTTATAAACTCCACCCTATATTGTTACTATCTTTGTTTGAACAATCAATCATCTTCTAAAATATTTAAATAATTTTTTTAAAAAACCCTCACTCATATAGATGGATTTAGCATATCTGGAGCTCTGCATTCCTTGATATAGATCATATTCCCATCATTGTTCTTCTAACTGAAGGATTTCTTTTAATACCTCTTATGGCATGGGATGGTGGAGATCTTCCAGCTTTTGTATGTCTGAAGATGTCTTTATTTCACCTTCATTTTTGAAAGATTTCACTGAGTACAGACCTAACATTTTTTTTTCTTTCAGCACTTTAAAATTGTTCCTCCACTAACTTCTTGCTTGCATTATTTCTGATAAGAAATCTGATATCTGAATTTTTCTTTCTGTATATATTGTCTTTTTTTTTTTTTTTTTTTTGGTCTGGTTGCTTTTAAAATTACCCTGGTTTTGAGCAAGTTGTTTATGATGTATCTTGGTGTAGTATTCACTATTTGTGTGCTTGAGATTGGTTGAGCTTTCTGGATCTGTGGCTCTATTCTTTTCATCACATTTGGAAAAATTTCAGCTGTGTTTCTTCAAATGCTTTTTCTGTCCCCTTCTCTCTCCTCTCTTATGGGAACTCTGAGTAGGTGCAGATCAGTCTTCTTCAGTTGGGCCAACTCAGAGTTTTATTCCTTTTATTAAAATTCCCTGTTCTCTGTGTTTTATTTTGGATGATTCAACTGCTGTATCTTAAAGTCTACTTAATTTTCTAATCTTTCTTTATGAAATGTCTAATCTTCCGTTAATCACATTTGACATTTATTTCACACATTGCAGTTTTAATCTCTAAAAGTTTGTTTTGGATCTTTTTAACTTCTTTTAGGTCTTTACTTTTTATTTTATTTTTTAAAGATTTTGTTTATTTTTAGAAAGAGAGAGTAAGTGAGCAGGTGGAAGGTAGAGGGAGAAGGAGAGGGAGAGAATCCCAAGCAGACTCCATGGTGCCTGAAGCAGGGCTCAAGCCCAGGACCCTGAGATCATGACCTGAACCCAAGGCAGCCACTTAACCAATGGAGCCACCCGGGTGCCCCTGACCTTTGGCTCTTAAATTTAAGATTCTTATGTGAAACCAACTCAGTACGTAGTCCAGTACTAATTAATCCCTACTGTGGAGATAAAACCCTTCCATGTACTTTTATTCCCAATGCTCAATGAATCATAGGGTTTTCTACACCGGCTGGTGGAGGTAAGTACTATTTCTGGCCCTATGTGAGTGGCAGGCACTGTGGCTTCTAATCCTCTCAGATGGTTCTTCCTCCAATCTCAAGTGGTTTCCTCACATGCAAGCACTCAGCTAACACTTGAGGAAGTATCTCTGCCTATCTCTAGAACCCTCTCTATGAACAATTCTCTCCTTTTTTGGTACTCTCTCCTATGAACTCTAGTTTTTTGTACTCCCTATAATCTTCACTATATCTCCTCAACTCAGGAAGTAAGTACTCTGGGGTCTGCCTCAATTCTCTCTCCCTGTGTCGTGGCCTATAAATTCCCTCAAGTCAGTATGGTGGGGCATTCACTGGGCTTACCTTATTTGTTTTCCATCTCTCAGGGATAACTGTCCTTTGTTGCCTATCACCTACTGTCTTGCAAACAGTTGTTTCGTGTATATTAAAAAAAATTATTTCAGGCAGGAGGTAATCTGTGCCTTATTTCTCCATCTTGGCCAGAAGCAGAAGTGCTTCGTTGTAAGCAGTTGAGTTTGTAGGGGGTGGGAGATAGTTTTGTTGTTGTTGTTTTTAACCTAACAATTAGCTAATTGAAACAAACAACATTGATTGGTAACTGTTGCAGAATGCTAGTGAACCCATTATTTTGAAATAATTTTTAAAAAGGAACCAATCAAGCATGTATCCTGTCTTTCCTATATGAACTCTATAATGGAGTAACCAAACTGTTGATGAGGTGGGGTTCTCTTTATAGAAATACTCCTGTTAATGAATTAAGATGGAACAAAAGAATTGGACTTTATCATTTTGCAACTGCTAATGGACCTACCTGACAAAAGCCAATGCTGTACTTTCTTTTAGAAGAATACTACACCCACTGTGAAGCAGTTTCACCAAGAAAATTTCATATGATCGAGCCACCACTGCACAGGAAATATGAAAGACAGGGAACATAGTAATGAAACTCATAAGCAAAATTCAGACTGTGGGAAATGTTACAGGACAAATGATTTGTTTTTTTTTTTAATAAAGAGACTGCAGGGGGGAAAAAGAAGGGAGAGAGACAGAGAGAGAACCTATAGGTTAAAAAAGACTTAAGAAACTTAACAACCAATCACAATTCTATATCTTATTTAAATATTTATTCAAATTAGGGAAAAATGACATTCACTAGTAACTTGGTAATTTGAACACTGGATACGTGATATATTACAGAATTATTGCCTTGTTTTCGGTCATGATATGGTATTGTGATTGTTTAACAAAAAGAGTCTTTATCCTGTAGAGATACATATGAAATATTTATGGATAAAAAGATATGATGTCTGGGAATGATCTCAAAATAGTATGTGAGGGGAATGTGAGTTCGGATCTTGATAAAACAAATTTGCCTATGAGTTTGGTAATTGTTTTTTTTTTTTTTTAAAGATTTTATTTATTTATACGACAGAGATAGAGACAGCCAGCAAGAGAGGGAACACAAGCAGGGGGAGTGGGAGAGGAAGAAGCAGGCTCATAGCAGAGGAGCCTGATGTGGGGCTCGATCCCATAACGCCGGGATCACACCCTGTGCTGAAGGCAGACGCTTAACCGCTGTGCCACCCAGGCGCCCCTGAGTTTGGTAATTGTTGAAGCTATCATGTCTACTTTCCTATATTTGAAATTTTCTATAAAAAGAGGATAACACAGGGGAAAGCAACTCTGTGATAATGAGCACTGTCTTATTAGGGAGATCAGGGAAGGCCTCTCTCAGGAAGAGACCTTTGAGAAGTTTGATGGAAAGGAAGTAGCACATGAGGACGAAAACAAGTCAATAGGATTTCTCACTTAGGAAGCCACTGATGACCTTTACCAGTTTTAGCAGAGTGTGGGGGATGACGTGTAAGTACACTGGCTGAAAGTGAGAGAGGGGAGACAGCATTATTCTGTCCCATAGCTTACGAAAAAGGTAAGAGGAGAGACAACAGTTTCTTCCTGGAGCAGAAGAAGACACTCTGTCTAGCAGAAACAATATACAATTTGCCATGTCTCTGCTTGGCATGACCATCTGACAGTTAGCTCCCCTTCTGGGGCCACTATTTCTGATCCCGTTTCCTTTTGGCTTCAGTCCAGCTGTCCTCTATAGCTCCTTTGGGAGCTGACAAGTCCCATGTCACATACCAGGTACCACAGAGAGGCGACGGCCAGAATTCTTGTGCTGTTGGAGGCTTTTAGTTCTTTACCTTTAGCCAAATTGATTCTTCAGTTGCTTCCTCCTCTGTCTGTCCCCCAATCTTGACTTCTGACTTCGGTGCTCACTTTCCATTTTCAACTTTGCCTTGACTTTTAGACTAAATTTTCAGCATTGTTTGCTTATCCATGATTGTGTCTCCTTTTTGATCAAGAATGAGGTCCCTTCTGTGCACTGCCTTGGGGTGCTTATCTCAACCCAAACCCAGGGCCAAATCTGTTGACTAAAAATATATCCGTGAAACCACACATCAGGTTGTTAACCTACAGTTCTGGATCACCTCCTTGGTAAAGCCAGGGTTATTTCATGCCCAAATTAAAGTTAGAGGTAGAACATTACTCTAGTAACTGGAATCTCCGGGCTCATTAACCATTAACAGAGACCAGGGCAGAACTGCCGGCTCTGCGTTCAGACGTCCAACCCCCACAGTTCTGCAAGCCCTCAGAATTCGATGGTTTACTCTAAAGCACCCGCTAAAGTGTTTTCCCAGCGGTTAGGCCTGCTCCTTTCTAATGTCCTGTATGATGACATGGCAAGTATGCATAAGGCAATTTGCTGAATACTGAGGTATTATGATGGCTATCTTGAGAAAAGCACCTGGACTCCAGTTTCAACTGCAACCTGAATTAGCTGCTGCTTTTCGTGGAATGCCATTTTTACTTGAAAGGGCGACTGGCAGACAGACCCTGGTTATTCAGATGTGGGCATTTGGCAGATACTTTCTTTCCTTTTTTAGATTTTATTTATTTATTTGACAAAGAGAGAGACAGCTAGAGAGGGAACACAAGCAGGGGCAGAGGGAGAGGGAGAAGCAGGCTCCCCACTGAGCAGGGAGCCTGACACAGGCTCAATCCCAGGACCCTGGGATCATGACCTGAGCTGAAGGCAGACACCTAATGACTTAGCCACCCAGGCGCCCCAGACAGATATTTTCTTAAAAATAAATGAAATGTGATTGTCAGTTCAAAGAAATCAACTGCGAGTATTTGTTGCCAATGATAACTTTCAAGTTTTCAAGGAAGGGAGAACGCTCCCTACTAAAGGGGGTTGTTTTAGTATTTTTCCTACTTCACATTTCTCTTTATCCAAATTGAAGGCCAGAAAACTGCCTTCAATGAAGTGACTTGCCTCATATAGTGTTTAGCATTTGAGATGATTCACTTATATAATTTTTGTTGTGGTCAGCGAGCTATTTCCTATAAAATAGGATTTCAGTGCCAAGAACTACACTTTTAAAATGTAATTTAGCAATTTTATTATCTTACCAGTAAGGGGCAGCAGACAACAATGTTTGTTTGAAATACCTTAAGTTATTGGACCTGTCCTCTCATTCTTTTGCTTCATGAATACGTCTCCGACCCCCTTCCCTCTCCTAGTGATGCTGAGCCAGAAAGACTGAGGGTGACTGGGGCATCCAAAAGGGAAAAAGAGTAACATTTAAAATACAATTCTAAGAAAAGGATAACACTCTGCCAGTCCTTTGTGTCGACAAAGGGTGAATCTCTTATTTCTAAGTCGGGGCCTAAGTAAATGTCACATATCAAATTAAGTACCCATAAAAATTATACACAGTCCATTAATGAGGAGGAAAGGGTGAAGATAATATCTTGCTTTTCGCCCTGCATATCTTACAAAAGACTTGTTTTTCCTCTAAGCTTTAGTCATCTAGTTTTTTTTTTTTTTTTTTAATTATTTCATTTTAACGAGGGTTGAGCATGTACCATAAGCCAGGAACCATTTCAGGTACTGAAGACAAATGATAAACAAAACCAACACAACACCTGTCCTCCTGGTGCTTTCTTTTTAGCTGGGGTGAGTTAACCAAACTAAGAAAGGGACTAGGTAGAATAGGAGACATTCTGAACATTAAGCATGAACAGAGAGGAAGATGCTAGCAAAGGGGTGGACACATGCCAAGTTCTAGCACTGGTAAGATTTCTTCAGAAATCTCTTTTGAATCTTTCATTGTTTCCCCCTCCCCCCCAATCACCAATGCTGGTAAGAAAAATTTAACTTTTTTTTTTTTTTGCATCTGGATAAAAATTCTATCTTAAGACACTATTCTGTCTGAAGGATAAACGGTAATTATTTCCAAGTAAATTCAGTTGCTCCATGGATATCTGAGTATTTCACATTTTACTCAAATTCAGAATCTGCTCTCCACCACATTCTTTCTTCCCAGGTTTGGAAAGTACATATACTTCTCTTGTTTGATCTGTCTCGATGCTGTATTATAATCTCTGAAATGTAGTACATTTTATATGGTACTCATACACTCTCTCTCCACGCTGACATAATTTTCAAGATGTGATCTAAATGGCCCTAGGTGCCCCTGGAGGCAGCTGGTTGGCTCTCTCTCTCTTTCTCACTTCCGAGACTTATCTCCTATCTTGGATCTTTGGAGAGAACTCTGTTACCCCTGGCCATAGAATGCTCATTGGGCCTGCATCATTCTCTTTTCTACCCCTGTATCCTATGCAACTATATTAAAGAGATTCCCACTGCAGTCTTCTAGAATGGAAAATTCTCTGGGAACTCCTAGTTGCTAAGGCCCCCAGAAGGAAAGTAAGCTCAGAAATCCTTCACTTTCAGGTCCCCTGAATAAATTCTGGGGTTTTTATTACCCAGCTCCGTACTTTGTAACTCAGTCACTGGCAGGAATTAATGAGACAAACATGTTTTAAAATTTCTTCTATGTTAGGGGTGCCTGGGTGGCGCAGTCAGTTAAGTGACCGACTCTTAGTTTTGGCTCAGGGTTGTGATCTCAGGGTCATAAGATTGAGCCCAGTGTTGGGCTCTGCCCTCAGGGTAGAGTCTGCTTAGACTCTCCCTCTCCCTCTGCTCCGACTCTTTCTCTCTCTGTTAAAATAAATAAATAAATCTTAAAAAAAAATTTCTTCAATGTTATACTTGTTTTGAGGCTTCTGAATTTGAAGGCCACTATTTAGCATTTATTCCAGAGAAACTGCTTCGAATGAGAATCTAATGGAAAGAAAATTCAGGGGAAAATAATGTAACAAGTGATGTTTCACATATTGAGCAATATATTTAAGAATCAAAACCAAAAGACACATAACCTCTACCCCAAGCACATTTCTCTTTTCCTTTCACTGCTACACTCAAAAGAGAAGTATCCATGTATCAATCATCTAACAGGTAACAGTTCCCAGTCATATGGCATCTATGCAATAGAAATAAAATGTTGAGATTTTATGAGCACTCTTGTGTCAAGTTACACTGGAATATACGGAGGGTTGTTTTTTCCGGACTTCTAATATATCTGTGAGTTTAAAATTCGCCTGCAGAGGGCAGCAGATAGTAGTGAAAAAACCCAGTGCTTTAAACCTCAGTCTTGGAGTAGCGGTTGATTCTGAATAAAGAATGAATGCTAGTTCACATTTAAAATCAACACTGAACAATTTTCTTGACATAAGGAAGACTTTTGTAGCTACTTTAAAAAAAAATAAGTGGCAGGCTGGTTGTTAGTGAAAAAGAAGTAGTCAAATTTATTTTTGTTAGCTTTGTATTCCTCTGGTACTTCTGGATCCTTTTTCCAAACAACCAGGACCTATTCAACACCTCTAGATACTGAGAACACTGGTCTCAAATGGGCTATCATGTAAGTCCAGCACCCAGAATTACACCCCCTCCAACAACTAAAAATTATCTTGTATTTCATTCCTACTTACGTCTTCTTTTATGGGTAGTGATAATTTATAAAAAATAACTACCTTTGTTATATGCACATTATCCTTCACAGATATATATTATTGAAACTTAATTATCTAAAAGTAAGCTTTTCATAAAAAGAATACTTTTTATTTTAGGATGGCATTTTAAAGTAAGTTTTGCTTGGCTAAGGGCAGTGAAAATGAGGCAAGAGTCCCCAAAATGTAGACCAAGGTCATATAATGACAAACACTTACAAAAGGGGGGTGGTGGTGGTAAAACCTACCACCAGCAACAAAACAAATAAAAGGTCACAACCTAAGACCATAAATGAAAAGAAATGGGGTCAGAGCAAGAAACAGAAAATATTGTCATATTGTGTTAGATCTCCTAAACCTGCCATTCACTTTCCAGAAGAATTAGTGGGAAAAAGGAGTCCAGAGTATCCTGAAAATTCTCACTAATGTCACTTAATTTGGGAATATGCAGACTGAGGAGTTAAGTTGCCTAACAAAATGAAGGTGAGACCTGCAAAAATGCAATCCTAACTACATCCTTGAGAATTCATCAGAGATAGGAAAGGACAATAGGCTTCCAATGTTTAATGGAACTGTGCGACACTGTAATGGCAGCCAATCCAACAATCCATTCATAACTGAACCTTAGAAGGGAACTTCAGATGCCAGATCTCTAACGAGTGTAACTCCCCTATAACAGGGCTCACCCGTCATCCTTGCAAGCTCAGCCTGCACCCCTCCCACCACCCCCACATGCTCAGCCTCCATCCCTGTCATCCCCAGTGCTCAGCCTGCACCCCTCCCTCCATGCCTTCAGGCTCCTGCACCCTTGCCACCATCCCCAATGCTCAGCCTCCACCCACGCTGTCATGACCCCTGTGTGCTCAGCCTGCACCCTGCCATCTTTGCATGCTCAAATGCTTGAAGAAAAGACCAGCTGGTTTTAGGTTAGATGCCAAGTGATTCAAGGAAAATGATCTACTTTGCTTTGAACTGGGCAGTAACACCTGATGATAAATATGATCAAGGTAAAAATAAATCACATGACAATTAACGAAACTATAGTAGAGTAAAAAAGAAAAACACTGGAAGGAAAGAAGAAAGGAAAGAAAAACAGAAGAATGAAGAAAGGAAGGGAAGGAGGAAACAAGGAAGAAAGAGACTTATGGTTTATATTATGCAAAAGTCTGGAAGTAGGCATAACTCACACTACAGAGGCAGAATCCCCATGAGTGTTTTATGCTATAAAATAACAAAATATAACCCAATAAAAGAAGAGCTAAAAACCAAAATGATTAGAGTTAATGGGCTAAAAGATTTCAGAGACAAGAAAACAATCTGAGAACTGACCCATAATTGTCAATTTAACAAATAAATCACAGTATCAGAAACAGCGAGAGACAAAATGATAATAAAATGGAGTAAAGGTTTGAGATAATTCTAATGAATGCAGGAAAAAAAAAAAAAACACGTTTAAAACAATTTTGCCTCTGACTACCTGAACTGATCCTATTGCTGAAAACAACTACAACTGCTGAGTAAAAATATTTTTAAAAATTTAAATGCGTGCAAATACTGGCAAAAAAGGTAAATTCTGCTCAGGCCAAAAATAAGTTAAACGCAGGAACCCTGAGATATAAGTAAGGCACCGAGGTTGGCTTTTTGCCTTACCAGCATTTGCTGAGCTCAGATGATCTCAAGCATAAATTTTTGAGTTTTCAAGGATGGCAGACAAAACCCAGACCTCACCCAAGTTAGGGATTATATTAGGGGACCCCTTTAAAAATAACACTGGAACCCCGAAGTGTTATACTTCCACTTTAAGAATGAACTAGAAAATATACCCTGACAGCAGGTCCTGAACTGACCAAAAAACCTTCCCTGCTCATCTTGAAACTTAAACATTGAACCTTGATTCTGATTGGAGGTAGAAAAGGATTTCTCCTCAAGAATCATAACCACCATCTGGCTTCCATTACGTTTGTATCCTGAATTCACACCATCTGGTATTATGAAATACACACACACACAAGTCAAAACCTCAAGTCAATAATTTAGTTTAAATTGAAACAGCACTGATAATGCCTATGGATACCTAAAAGAAGTAAATGTTAATCCCCCCAGGAAGAAATCCTCCCAGGCCTCAAAGAATTTCCACTGATAAAATTCAAATGAAAATGAGAGCCCAAAGTAAAGAGAGAGAGAGGAAAAAAAAAAAAATCAATAAACATAAAAAAACAAGGCACCATGAATGAAAGCAAGCATAAACAACATAAAGTTTCAAAAGTCTTCAGATAACAGGAATCGTCAGATGGAAAAAATAAAAATTATTTAAAATGTTGCAAAAAGTAAAAAAGCATAAAATCACAAGGAGTAAGTAGATGTGTAAAAAACCCAATGCTTCTAGAAATAATAATAATAAAATAACAGAAATTTAAACTCAATACATGGTTTTACAACAAAGTGTCTTCCTACAATCGAAGCCCAGGGAAACAGAGAAGTAGAAAATATGAGAGAGACATGAAGGACAGAATAAGATGGTCTAACATAGATCCAGCTGGAATTCTAGAAGGAAGGAGGGCGGTGCAATAGGGGGCTATATTTGAAAATAGTGATTGGGAACTTTTGAGAAACTCCTGAAAGAAAAGCATTAGAACCAGGAATTCCAATAAAGTCCAAGGAGAAAAACTTAAAAGAAATCTAAAGTCAGGATCCACCATGGTTAAATTGCAGGTCACTTAAAAGAAAAAAGAAAAAGAAAAGGGGAAAAAATCTTTAAAGTTCTATATGGCAGCTCTTATCAGAGGAAGAGATTTATCCAAATCGAATTCTCCTCCATGTTTCCAAGTCAGTTAGAGAAAACCCATGCTGGGGTAAATCCTATTCCTGAATAAGTCTTTTTTTTTTTTTTTTTTTTTTTTTGGTCATTTGGAAAGGTTCTATTTTAGTTGGCACCTGATGTACGATTGTTTTCAGACCAATGTCAAGACGTCATACGAGCATCTACATCTTCAAGCAGGCAAATGTGGTATTTCAATTGTGCTGCTATCACTAAATTAAATTCAGCTGGATTAAACTGACAAAGTACAAAGATAACAATTTGCTCTGAAGCCTCAACAAAGAAATCCACTGTGTGGTAAAACGGTTACCTCAAGCTGCGTGGTGGAAATAACCACCCCGGGCATTGTACAGCCATCTTAGTTCTCTGCGCGAACCCTGTCGCTGAGCGCGAAGCGTCCCAGTCCGCGTACGCACAGACTCCACGAGGTCCTGCATTGCGCATGCTCCAAATTCCAATCCCGCGATCTTTTTGAATCGCGCCAACCCCCAAAGCCAACGCCAGGGGGCAGATGTGGTCGTGGGCTTTCTGTCTGCAGAAAAAGGACAGACCTCCAGAGTCCCTTTAATATACCTCAGCAATCAAGTGGCTGGAAAACTCCACTATCTAAATCGCAGGTGTGTACACTAAATTGATACTGTAATAGAAAGAAGGAGGAGGACGGGAGAGGAAGGAGGAGAAAAGGAAACAAAGACAAAATAGAACCAAACAAACCCACACCTTTCTAGAAGTATCACAAATATTTTGAAATAGGTGCATGTGTTTCCCCTCCCCTCCATTGTTTCCTTCTGATATGGTTTGCTTAATAATTAATGAAGATATATCTTTGTCTGTGGAATATGTGCAAACATTTTCTTTGGCACTGTAACCTTTTCTTCTTTAAGTCCTCTGTAAGTGTTCTTTATTTTAAGAGGGAAAAGGTGAAAGACGCTGTTTCTCAAAATCTAATACATAATTCAACGTGATTACACTCAAAACTGTTCTTGAAAGATTGGAACTCAGAATAAAACAGTGCAGAGATGAGGAAAACTCTCATTGTTCTTTTCCATCTGTACTTGAATACTGTTTAGTAACAATATTTCAGGAACTACTTTTTAACTGATTTTTTTTTTTTTTAATTCAGGAAAGTAAAAGGAATTACCTTTGTTCTAAACAGAGTTTAAAAAAATGAGAATGTCAGTTCTGAGTGAAGCAAGGTGAAGGGCCGTAAGAGAAATTGTTCCAGGTTATACGGTCAAATAAGAGAGACTCATAAACTCAGGCTTCCACAAACACTATGAAAAAACATTTGAACACCTAAAAACTCCATGTCTGCGGCATATTTTTTATTCTTCCTTTGTAGTTTTTTAAATGGAATGCTATTGGATATTTTGAAATGATAAAGTGAAAACCAACGCTCATTATTTGAAGAATATGGTTTATTTCACAATTTACTATGTTTTTAGGCTAAAGCAACATCGAACTCCAGCATACACTTATTTTTATGACCCTCTTAACAACAACAAACTGAGTAGACTTTCATATTTCATAGACTATTAAAATTCATGTTTGAACATTTTCTATAGTTTGGGCAATTGCTATTAAAACTATTAAGATAAACAAGTGGTTTTTCATGTCTTTTTTTGTACTAAAGATAATTACTATATATTATTTTTCATCAATGGGAAGATTTGGGGGAAAGAAAATGCATTTGAAGGGTAGGCTCAGGTTTAATAGTGTACATACACAATTCTAGTTCAGCCATTACTCAACAGAAAATACAAACATAAGAAGTGAATTATCCAGTCTGAGCCTCCAGATATTTTGTTTATGACATACTTTGAGAACAGGGAAAATGACAGAAAATTCCTAATGTACCCATGCATTTATAATTAGTTACTTTGTGTAGGTATGACAAGTAGAATAGATAGAATTTAAACTTTTGGATTGATGGGAAGAGATAATAGAAGTGAAAATCAAGCCTAACACAAAAAGTCGAATTGTCTTATATTTTGAAACATCAGCACAAATGAAAACACGAGAGATAAAAATATGAGCTTGTAATTCACCTTTTATTCCCTTTTTTTAGAAGTATGTTATTAAAATCCAAGGACAACAATGACAGATATAGGATGGTGACGTAGGTGTGGGCTCCAATTACTTATTACTGCTTTTCAGATGCTTGACTAAGTCAAAGTGAAGACTCCAGCTTTTAAAGATATTCGAAATGATTTCTAGAATTCTCCAGGAAGTAAGAACTCTTCTTTTTGAGCTGAAGGTTATATTGCATTTTGTACTTAACTGCAGAGATATTTCCTCTTCTAAAATACTTTCTTCTTTTCATCCACATACAAATTGTGAAACAGAGTGGGACTGGGGCCAGGGAGGGTATATGAAGAAGGGTGATTTCACGTCAGGCAGGCTGAAAGCCAATAGCTGAACTTTAATATGACCAAGCATATTTATTTGTATGTGTTTTAGAATAGCAATGGAAATGTTGTCTTTATAAAGAGGTAATTTAAAACATTTTTATATAGCACATATATGATTTATAATATATCATTACCAAATAGCCAAAATTTATCATTATGCATAGATATTTCCAAAAATTAGTGTTCTATGAATTTTATGTATTTCATTATTTTATTGTCAGTAATATACAACCTAGTCATTGAAAAATAAGGGTTAGTTTTCTATTTTTAGCAAAACACACATTACCTCTCAGTTTCCTTTTTGATAAAAATCCATTGGAATTTCTTTTTGTTAAATTTAGGAATAACAATAAATCAACTGTTTAACTGCATTTCATTTACTAGTACACAGTGAAATGGACCGGATTACCTTAGAAAAGAAGATATAGATATAGACGGAATATAAAGAAATAAACGTATGTCCTTCAAGTGACTTACTACATTTAGTTGATATAAAAACCAAATACTCATGAAGAAATTAGTGATATTACGAACAGATAAAGAATTAGTGAATATAATCGTGTCTTTACAATACTGAAACTGAATACAAATTCAGTCTAAGAAGGAAATCGAATTTATTCTGTGCTTTGAATGATAAGATGCTTAAACATGAAAGATGTAGAGGGGGCTTCAGGTGCGAGGGAAAAAAAAAGCTAAAAGAGCCATGGAGGCAAGAATGAGCAGACATACTGCAAGGACAGGAAAGAAAGGGGGACCGGGTTAAAGAAGAGAGCACTTGCTGGGACTCAGTAGGATAAAGGGATGTAAGGTTTTCTAGAGAGTATCTTTGTTACTAATATTCAGGCCTTAAAAGCCAAGCAAGAGAGTCTGGATGCAGTGTCATAAACCATAGGGAGCCATTACAGAGTAGTTTAAATTTTAATATTCTTATTATAAATTAGTAATTTTTTTCTTACACTCAGTAGAGCCAAAAATTAAGCCTGCAGTCTTGTTTTCATCAACTTAGAATTCTCGTTTCAAATAGAGTTTCTCCTGTAGTGTTTAAAGGATTAAAAGTAAAACCCTAATTCCGAGACATATGGGAAATCACCTCTGAATCTATTAATAGAAGAAATTAATGCTGGAATAATTGTAGTGATGGTTTTAATAGGGTTGAAGGATTGCATTGCATCCTTCTAGAAAGCTCAACATGTTTTTGATGATGCCAGGCTTTTGGTAAGAGAAATGCCAGGATAGAGCAAGGGAGGTGAGGCCCTGCAGGGCAGCATTTCTATAGCTGCAGAGAGGACTGTTTGGAATTACTGCTCTACCCAGGATAGAGCCTCCAGAGAGCCAAGAGCAGGAGGCCATCAAGGACTTGCTGTTCTCCAGACTCAGAAAAAGGCCGTGAACAATGTAGAAGACCAGGTGCCATGTCAGATGTGCTTTGACTCCTTCCAGACCTACCATAGAGAAGAAGAAGAATGCTAATTTACATTTGGTAGTCTTTCAGCATTCTTCAAGGGTGTTGACTTTATTTCACTCTGTCTCCTAGCCTTTAACTCTAATGTGAGGCAAGAGGGATAGATGGAACTTGCTCAACATTAAGATAGTGATTAGCAGAATCAGGACTCCCATTTTAGCCTTTGCTGATTTCAAATCTAGAGAGTTTTCTACTCCTCCAAATTGCTGCTTTATATGTGATGAAAAGCTTATATTCTTTGCCCTAGGAAAATTTAAATAACATACTGATTGGAAATAGATTTTAATAGGTTATTTCCCCCCCCCCCAACTGAATGCTTTATAATACACTCAGCGATGTTGATGGGACTTTTACTTCTGTTTAGTTTTGTATTAGGCACTTGTCATGTAAGTAGCAAAGTAGTTTTCTGGATTCTGATGGGTTCTGTACTAGTGAAATGGTGGTGAAATTTCATTTTGAGTTATTCACTCTGTTCCCCAAAACACTTAACTAGCTAGGAACTTTCAAGCAGTGGTCTCTAGGAAAGCTCCATCCTCCCCCTTTGTTAGACGAGGCGGAGAATCTCGCTGAAGACCCAGATTTTGGCAGCTCCACTATGGACTCACACACTTGGAATCTTTGGACTCTGCCACCAGCATGTCAGGTGATTCTTCCGTGCAGTGGTTTTGCAAATCTAATACTAGAATTGCTCTGCTGCCTTTCTGTTAAAACATCTCCCTTTCTTCCTTTTTCTCCTTCATCTTCAAGTTCAATGTGCTGTACTAAGGAGAACATTTTTTTTCTTTCCAGTTCAGTCCTTCTTAACATCTACAAAGTCACTCTCTCTCTCTCTCTCTCCTAGGGTCACAGAGCCACTTGAATCCTAGTCAAGACAACCAATATAAGGAGGAAATTGTTGATGTGTATGTGTGAGAAGGGGCGTGGGGATGAGTAAAATTTTTCTTTATTAAGTGGGTTGGTAGAGGAAATCCCAAGGCAGCCAATCCAGCAAAAAATACATTATAATAATTAATAATGATTCAATATAAAAATATGATGATATAATAAGTATAATTTTTAGGAGTGAATATTAATTACATATAAATTAGGAATATTACTAGAACATTATGAAAAGGCCATTGGTGAGCATAGGAAGAAAGACATAGCAAGCTTTGCTGTGCAGACATAAATCAATAAGGTCATTGAGTTGCCCTTGCAGAGGTGGAAACTCTCCAAGGCAGAACTCAGACCTGTGACTACATGCCAGCTTTACCCAAAGGCTGCTTGGACAAGACATTGTTGTTACTATTGATAAAGATAATGTACATTTTTTTTTCTTAGAGGTTTTATGATTTGTGGCCTAAGCAGAGAATATAAACTCTGGAAAACTTTTATCCTTCCCAGGTGGGTTTCAAGTACTACTGTCACGTTTTATACAAAGAAGACATTCTATATCAATGACTACACATTTCGTATAATGTGGAAAATATTTCTCTCAACAATAACTTTATTTTAAATAATGGAGAAAGCATATTGATTCATAAGACCAAGAAAAATTACCACAATATCATAAGAATACTTACTTTATTCATGACAAATATTAACTTGCCTTTAGAAGTATTTTCTGGAGAATAAAGGTCTGAATGTAATCATTTGAGTTATTAGGAGGATATTAGAAATAAATTTTCTGAAACGAATGTGGATACATTCTGAATTGAACACAATTATTTTGGAAGGACTTTAGAATATAATATAGAAAAATCCTTCAATACTTGCTACTGCAATACAGCAAACCTATACTCTCTGACTGTAAGTCAAGAAAGCTCTTGTCTAAATTCATGAGGAAACTGTTCATTCCTTGATGTAGAGGAAAGCATATCAGCAAGAAGCATATGAGCGCCCCTTCTTTCATGATATATGATGTGGAGAACAAAGGCAAAAGAAATATAGGGAAAAAAATTAACTGCTCGCGGACAAGTAGTTGAGACAGGCAGAGTGACCTTCCTCCAGGAACTCAACTGACTCAATGTTAATACTTTGCTAGAGGCAAAAAGACAACCTTAGCTTGACAATAGCCCTACTTACAGGATTGTGTAAATCTTCTTAAATTTACAAAAATCCCTTTGGAGGGCGCCTGTGTGGCTCAGTGGTGAAGTGTCTGCCTTTGGCTAGGATCCTGAGATGGAGCCCCACATCCGCTCCCTGCTCAGCGGGAAGCCTGCTTCTCCCTCTCCCACTTGCCCTGCTTGTGTTCCCTCTCTCACTGCCTCTTTCTCTCTGTCAAATAAATAAATTAAATCTTTAAAAAAAAAAAAATCCCTTTGGAGGCTTCCTTTTCTCTACCCCCCAAGATATATGTAGCAATCATCCTCCAAACATATGGCCCACTGATACACATCCGAAGGGTCTCATGACTAAGGTTTTACTAGACAGTAGTAAAAGACATTATCCTGATAACAGCTAGCCCCTCAAGTTCCTAGAAACCTTGCTTCCAAATTCCTCAAAGACTGAACACTATTCCTAATCCTTGCCCAATTTGGAAGTATACGATCTGCCGCCCCTGACAATCCCAGTGCAGTGCTTTATGCCCATGGGTTCTGTCCCATGCTTTAATAAAACCGCCTTTTTTTGCACCAGAGATATCTGAAGACTTCTTTTTTGATTGTTCGTTCCAGAATCCCAACATTTCACATCAATATTTGGTAGAGCAAGGCAACACATTTTCTAGTAATTGGCTTCCAATTAATTCTTCATTTTTTTTGTTTTTCTGACATAAACTCGTGGATACAGAGGGACAAGCTTAAGATTGAGCTAATGAAGGTGAGGATTAGGTTCCACTAAGGGAATTTTATTTTATTTATTTTTGTTGTTTTTTAAAGATTTTATTTATTTATTTGACAGAGAGAGAGAGTGAGAGTGCACAAGCAGGGGGAGCAGCAGAGGGAGAGGGACAAGCAGATTCCCCGCTGAGCAGGGAACTCCATGTAGGGCTCAATCCCAGGACCCTGAGATCATGACCTGAGCCAAAGGCAGACCTTTAACCTACTGAGCCACCCAGCTGCCCCATCTACTAAGGGAATTTTAAAATTTGGAACTGACGTAACTGATATAAGCAAGAATTAGGAAGTGGGCCCCAAAGAAGTTTTTCTTCACTTGCAAGCTGGGAACACACACACCCTAGAGCCCAGGAATTGGGGTGGGGGAGGGAAATCAGTTGCACCAGAAAAGGGCAAGGAGAATTGGTTTTAGAGATACAAAATGGAAATTGGTCCTACATTAAAGATTGATCCATCAGCTGCCAGTGCCTGGATAAGCTGTTTATGCTATAAACTGAACCCTGTGGGCCTACTGTGGAACAAAAGAACAAAAAAACTATTAAGGTAGGCAATCCATATTCCTGTGCCAGTAAAATAAAGACGGTACTTCATAAGCAGAAGTGGATTTTCAAACATGATTTGTACATAGCAATGTATTGAACTGAATTTAGTATCTAGTAGTTTGACTTCCTATCTTCCTTTGGTGTTTTGTCCTTGCCTTTTATATATCCTTTACTTGGAAATAATTAGAAGAAGCAGAGCAAAAATAAAATCTCCACTTACATCTCTGGTGCTGGTATATTTGAAATTGTAGCAGGAAGTTAACCTTTATTATCTAATATTTAACCACTTTCTATGATACTTATATTTTCTTTCTCTACCTTATCAGTTAAATATATACAATATTATATTGTTACATTTGTTATAGGATGTGAAAAAATATTCTTCTGTGAAAATCTTCAGCTTTTAGTGACTTGAGGAATTTTCATTGAGAGAATAAATCCTATATCTTCAAGGAAGTACATCCTGTCATGTGTAATCTGTTCTTCATAAATTTCAAAGAAACTGCTGTTAAAGGACAAAAATTCAACTGAGTAGATTTGAAGATCGAATTGGCTTTATTAAGTGATTCATGAGTTGAGAGCTCTGAGGAATTGCATGAAATGGGAGTTTTTCATAGGAAGAAGGGAGGGGAAAGGAAATTATTAGTAAAAGAAAAGGACTGTAGCAGGCAAGGTCACTTTCCCTTAGGGGGAAGAGCAGGGAGTCTTATCATGCAGATTACTTCATCTTCCTTTGGGACAAAAAGGGCCCAGGTGACTGATTACCTCATTGGTGCTTATCAGAAAATTCCTGACTGAACAGTTAAAACTTCCATTTCTGGGAGAGGTTGGGTATTACACTTCAGTGAGGTGATTTGGTTTAAGTGATGACATTTGGGGCCTTTGGTTGTTGTTGTTGTTGTTGTTGTTGTTTTAATGTGAAAATGGCAGATATTAGCCCTGACATTACCTACCACTTAAAGATCAAAGGGAATGAGGGATGGCATGATCTGTGCCTTCAGCATGTGGAGGAAATACAAAGATGAAGTGCTAAGTAGTACAGTGTGTGATGGCCCCTTTGGATTAAAAACTATTTCCTATACACAGAAATAATGAACTTGATTCTCCCTGAGCTCTAAGGGGACATTTAACTTCCCTGTCACTTGATAGTATTATTTCCCTGGATTGGAGCTTCAGTCCAGCTCAGAGTAGAGGGTAGTATGCTTGAGATTTTCTCCTTTGGGTTGATGGGCTGTGTGTCTCTTAGAGATCTCCCATATAACTAAATAAATATCTGAGGTGGTTGTAAATAAATTAATTGAACAGATTGTTTCTGCTTTAGCAAGGTCTTTGAATGAATAAATCACAGAATCAAATTTTAGTGAGAAGGGGCAAGAAAAACAAGCAGAGAATGATAGGGACTAGAGTAGGCTTTGGACTCTCAACACAGCCCAGGGCCCCTGGGAGAAAGACAGAAGAAAGGAGGACAAAAAAGGTGGCCAGGAGCCCAGATAAACTTGTCATTTTCGCTTGCGCCAGACCTCCTCAGCGGTGCCTGTGAGCTCTCCTAGGTCTTTAAATGCTTAACATATCCAAGACAGAAGTCATCATTTCACCAACAGGCCCCTTCTCTCGAGTTCCTCATTTCAGTTGAGAGCAAGTTACCTCAGTGTCTCTCCATTTGTCTGCTTATTAACATATCTGCCATATTCTGTAGATTCTTTATCCATACTGTCTTCTGTTTTTTTTTGTTGTTGTTGTTTACATTCCCATTGCCAGATCAAGTTCAGAACTTTACCTCTTATTTGCATGGATTACTGATTTGCTTTCTAACAAGAAGTCATTATCACCCATACCCTCTCTGCTCAGATCCATTCAAATATACATTTTTCTTTTTAAGAATTAACCTAAGCTTGTACTATTTCTACTAAAGAGCATCAGCAATCACTCATTGACAGAGAACTGAACTGACTGTAAACTTCCTTTTCTGACATTCAGAGTCAGCCACGATAATGGCCAATTTCTCTTTTCATCTCTTCTTTTGTCCTAAATAGCTGCCAAATTCATTGCTATTTCGTCAACAAGACCCATGAAATGCTGGCAGGATTCACTCCTGATGTTGCCACCGCCTGGAGTATGCTTTTCCATTTCTCTTACCCAAATGCTGTTTATTATCTACTTTAGATACATTCTTTATGAAATTTTGCTATTTTTCTCAATCAGATGTGATCAATTTTTCCTTTGAATCATCATAATTATGCACGCAACTTCCATGCCAGAGCTTTGTTTTTTCTTCTTTATTATAATGTTCATTTGTTTCTTTGTTTCACCTTTTTACTTTTTAAAGTAAGCTCTATACCCAATGTGGGGTTGAATGCATGACCCCAAGCTCAAGATTTGTGTGATCTACCGACAGAGCCAGCCAGGTGCCCCGTTGTGTTTCACCTTTTAAGTTGTAAATATGTTAAAGGGAGAAACTGTATTTCATTATTTTCTGTATCTTCCATATAATATATCTCAATGCCTTATACAGAAGGAGAATTCTGTAAATATTTGTTAGATTGAGAGCAATGTGTCATAGATACATAAAAAAAAAAAATTGATGTATTCTTAAGTACCCGACCAGGAAATAATATTTAAAATACACATAAAGGTATAGCTTAAAAAAAGGAACGTATTGTTTTTCAAATAATCTTGGTTGATGGTATACCTTCCAAAAGGCAGTCTATCAACTTGCTGGTTCAAATGAAATGAAATCTTCTCAGAAGCCTGGTTATTTTATTTTTAAATCCTTCTATAAGTAAGAGAATAAATAGAGAAACTTAGGATATTCCTTAGGGTTACTGAACTAGTGGAGTGACTGGGAGATATACAAAAAAATATATTTATAATTAGCATGATATGAATCTCTGCCTCTTGATTTCTACCAATTGAAAACTTAGAGATGTTTTGGAAGTCAGTGGAAAGTTCTAAGAATTTCTGTCTCATTCCCTCTAATAAAAGGGATATAATGTCTAAATTGAAGGTTTGGAGCTGCTGAAGTGCCAAGTAACACTGACATTTTAGTTAGCAACTGAGCTTGTTAGCATTAACAGAAATGAAATCTATTTTATATTTTAAAAAAGGCATTAGGAATACAGTAACTATGGTGAGTAACCTAGGGTCCTTAGTGCCTTAAATCTGATAACTAAATAAACGTGGGGCAATTAGAATGCGGCCCCTGCACCGCTCTTGAATTACTGTTACTAGGGTAAGCTTTTGATTTCAAATGTTGGTAATACATGGTTAAGAAAATATTATTCTAGGAATTCATTTTGAACAAAGAGAATATGTTAAATGTGTACAAGTTCTGTGTTCAGAATTATTTTGGAGTGCCTAACTCACTTTATGATTACTCTTTACTATCTAAATACAAAGTCAGTATCAATCTCTGACTTTGACATTTTGTGCAGTCATAGTAGGAGTCCTTGTTTTTGTTTGTTTGTTTAAGGTTTAATTGTAAGTAATCACTATACCCAACATGAGCTCAAACTCACAACCTTGAGATCAAGAGTCACATGCTATCCCGACTGAACCAGCCAGGCACCCCAGGAGTCCTTGTTTGCTCCTTCCCCCCACTTCCCCTTTTTCCCAGAATAAGATGAAGAGGGGACAGGAGTAGTTAGGTAGGAGAAATGTGTGCTTTGTGGTGAGTTATCTTTCCTATAAAATAATAGAATCATGTAATAAAACCATGGGATTATATAGAAATTACAGATGTTGTTAATTGAACATGTTTCTGTAATTATTATAAGCCATAAACCTGGAAAATCACTGTTATTTATAATAATAATTATCATATATATTTCCAGTTAGCCTGTTAGGGACATTGCATAGGCAAAATATTGTTTATAAACAATAAATTATCTTCTCATTTGAGTACTCTAGAATGATGGTCAAAAGAAACATCTTTTACTCAATAAGTTTATCGTCATGTTGCTATTAAAATATAAATTATATTCTTATAATTTTAGCAGTTTTATTTCCTTTTAAAAGTTTAAATGTTTTATCATTTGGCATTCATTTAGTTTCTTCCTGTCAAGAACTTCCCAACCTTTTCATGATGAACTTTAACATCGGCATCGTACAAGCTTTTGGAATGCTTTCTTGAAGTCTTCATTAAAGATCGTATAAATCAGTGGATTTATAAGGGAATTGAGATATCCAAGCCATGTCAAAAAATTTGACATTTCTTCAGAAATTTTACACTTTTCACAGACATTAACAACCAATTCCTTAACAAAGAAAGGCAGCCAACATATTACAAATGCACCCAAGATTAATCCCAGGGTAGTGGCTGCTTTGCGTTCTCTTGTGCCTGAGATCTTTTGTCTTCTCCAAGATTTCTCATGCTTGAATTCAGACCTGGGGCTTTTCATCGTGCTATGAATTTTATCAAAGTCTGTTGATGGATCAGAGAAAGATTTTTCTAGCATGTAGGGTGTGGAGGCTAGTCTAGTGCTTTTCTCACCACCCCCCAAGAGGACTTGGCCATTCACCTCCTCCTTGGCAATCCTACTTGCTTGTCTCTTGTGGTATAACGTTTTTGCTGCTTTATATATTTTGTAGTAGAGGATCAAAATCAACGTTAATGGGATGTAGAAGGCTCCAAATGTTGAGTAAATAGTGGAAACAATGTGGTCGTGTTTGATGATGCACTCATCATCCCGGCTGGTTCCTTGATGCCTCCAGAATAAAGGAGGCATCGAGATAAAAATTGATATAACCCAAACAATTGTAATCATAATGCCAGCCTGCTTGGGAGTCCTCTTCCTGGAGTACTCCACAGCATCTGTGATTGCCCGGTACCGATCCAAAGCGATCGCAGACAGATGTAGGATGGAACACGTGCAGCACGTGATGTCAATGCTCAGCCAGATGTCACAGACCACCTGCCCCATAATCCAGCTCTCTCTCACAATATACACAATGCTGAAAGGCATCACCAGGACAGCGACAAGAAAATCTGTGACCGCAAGGGAGCAAATTAAATAGTTGGCTGGGTGGTGCAGCTTCCGGGTCACGATAATTGTGGCAATCACAAGGGAGTTGATGGTCGTTGTCATCAGTGCCAGCCCGGAGAGAGTGAGGGACACCAGAATTTTGGATGGCATTCTGTTTAACAGTTCTTCTGAGGTCAAGTTTTGGTCCGATGAATTTAAGAAATCCATTTTTTGGGGGTTTGCTTTAAAAGATCAATATAGCTGAAAAAATGGATACCTGTAACAAAGGAGGAGAAAATCAGTTCAGAAAAGTCTTCAAAAATTTTTCTCTGCCTTTCAGAATACATTTTTAAAAAGTCTATGTGTATGTTTTCCCAGAATATTCTATGGATTAAAAAAATGGGAGTTTAGATTAAAAATTTTCTTTTTTTCTCATTTTAATTAAAAAATTCTGATGAGAACAGTAATAATAACTTTCAAAACATTTCTTAAAATACAGCTCAAATACAACAATTTTTATGAGTCAACTTAACCTATTACTCAGTAAAATCTCTACCATTATAGAATTGCCTTTAAGAACTACATTAATCCTAGCTGTGTTTTTCCCTTCATCTGTGGAGAAAAGGTTTAATAGTACATGCCATTAATATATATTTATGCATTATATAATGTAATATAAGAAAATATCATATTAAAGGCAGTATTCAAAATCATAAGCAATTTTGTACTTAATTCAAAGTTACATTGAGGATATTATAATTGGGCTCATGGAGACTAAAGGAATTTTTAGTGTATTTCATATCAGGATATAAAGATTATAAAAGGGAAATAAACAAAAATAAAATATTTTTAGTATATCCCTAGCATTCTATGATCATTTTATGAAATTAGGAAAATGTCAGAGTGGTTAGCAGTCTTTGTGGATATAAGTAGTTAATTTGGTTTAAAAAGATGAAATAAAATTAGTTGGAGTCAAATAGCCATAAATCACTGCCCATTAATACAGTGACATATATGACCAAGTAACTCACTTAACAAGGTGAACTTGCCAGCATGGAGAGCTTATAATGGCATTCACTCTGAAATGGAAATTATTCTTCTTTACAAGTCACCATTGTAAGTACTATGTAACCTTACTTCTGAAAAAGGACACTCCAAACATGGCTTATAATTTTTGCTTCAGTCCATGCTATTGCTTAATTGTAAGTCAAAGTGCAATTGGAGTATGATGAAATAGGATTAATCTTTTCTGTAAGATAGTTTTATTTATTTATTTATTTATTTATTTATTTATTTATTTATTTACTTATTTATTTATTGCATCAGCCCTTCTCTCTTTTTAATAATTCTTTTTTTTTTTTTTTTTTTAATTTAGGGGCTCCTGGGTGGCTCAGTTGGTTAAGTGTCTGCCTTCGGCTCAGGTCATGATCCCAGGGTGCTGGGACTGATCCCCGCATCAGGCTCCTCACTCAGTAGGGAGCCTGCTTCTCCCTCTCCCTCTGCCTGCTGCTCCCCCTGTGCTCTCTCTCTCTCTGTGTCAAATAAATAAATAAAATTTGACAGAGAGAGAGAGAGAGAGAGAGCAAGCAGGAGCAGGGGGAGCAGCAGAGGGAGAAGCAGATTCTCCAGTGAGCAGGGAGCCCAACTGGGGGCTCAATCTCAGGACCCTGGGATCATGACCTAGCTGAAGGCAGATGCTTAACCGACTGAGCCACCCACCTGTGCCTCTTTTTTAATAATTATTTAGCAACTACCCGTATCTTAGGAAAAGACAGAAGACAGAAATCTGAAGCTTTATTATTGCATCTCCATATTTAATATTCCTTACATTATTTTTATTTTAAAGTGGTTATATTTCATCTGTTGGAACTGATAAAACAATACTTTAAAATACTTAATATTATTATATTAAGTGCTTCCTGTGAAGTGTGTGTGTGTATGTGTGTATAATAAAACCTTGTGGTACAGCATATCTAGTATTCTACTTGTGTTTGGTTACCAGTACTAAATTAATTTTTATTTTCTGATATTCATTGAAGGCAGGTGCTGATGGCTTGCCCCTAAGCGAATTGTGTGGCACAAGAAATTTGAATACCTGCTACCCAGAAAATGAGTAGTTGTCCTGTGTGTAATTGAGAAGGAGTTATAAATCTACATTCTTTATATCAACACTTGCCCATTTGTAAAGGACAACTAAGATAGCTCCAGAAAAAGAATGGAAGCTAAAATTTCCTTAGATATTCTAAACCGTGGTTCCCTGCTTTAGTTTGCCTCAGAACTGGCAGGAGGACTGTTAACACCCGGATTACTGGGTCTCACCCTTTGGAGTTAGAGATTCAGTAAAACTGGGCTGGGGCCCTCAAACCTGCATTTCTACCCAGGTCCCAGGTGTTGCTGCTGTTGTTGGTCCTGAGAATAGGTTTCTGGGGAGAACCCAACATGGGTGTTACTCAGCTGTTCGTCTAATTCTTTTACTGCTATAGCATCGATGAGGTCCTCTCAATTGAGAGCAGCTCTGACATTTCTGCTGTATGACTTTCTCAGCATCTCTCTTTCTCACATTCTTATTTCTTGGAGTTTTCCAAATAAATGATCTTACTGTAGTTTTTCTTCTGATGTTTCTGTGACGATTTTTATTGGTGTCTTTTTGCAGTACAGCTCTTGGACCTCCTGCTCTAAGACGGTTATTCCCCTCCCCCAACATCATTTCTACTCTTTTCAGCCTGTAGTTTCAGTTAGGTCAGATGACATAGGACCCTATTTCCTAAATCCCTACTGGATCACAGCCTGAGGTATAATAGTGTGATTATCTGTACCATTAGGATTGTCATGAAAATCCTTGCTTTTGTGCTTTCAATATCAGTGGACCTCACAGTCTTTAGCTATTTTCCCTGGAAATGTGTTTGGGCAGTCGATGGTCAAATGTGATGGTGAAACACTTACTCCAAGCCAATTAGACATATTAGGAACATGGTAGATTAATTAGTTTCTACCTTCTAATTTCCCCCCCATTCTCTCATCATAAAACTTGTACTAAATATTCAATTAAAAAACTAAATATTTTCCTGATTGGTTAATTCTTTCCAACAGTGTTTATTTAGTGTTTAATTAGTTAATTTATTATTTAGCACTATGGGAATTCATCTAGTGTTTATTTAGTGTTATGGAGTTGGTTTAAAAGTGATGACATTTTCCATATTATAAGCAAAAATAACTTTCCACTTTAATTGGCCTGATAAACAGTTTGACATAAGAGTCTCTTCAAGAGGTAATTCTGAAATTACATTTTGAATAGAATATTGAACAAGAGGAACTGTTTGGAAATAGTTATGTGTGTTTTCATAATAAAAATGAATTCTTTCGGTACATGGACCAGCTTAAAATTAGCAGGTGAATTGGTTGATAATTCAACTGAATCCTCTAAGAATCATGTTGTAGCATTTAAATTAAATTCAATAAAATGGTAGTTAATGCTAAGGAAAAAAATCGAAATGTGTCATATAAATTTGATTGCCGTGTCTAAGAAATCTTACCATTATTAAATTTAGAAAACGAATCTTCTTATAGTTGTTTTTATTGAAAACAAAGAAAATAGGAAAACAAATGTAAGCAATCACAATTGGGTTTCTTTTTCTTTTTGTTTTATTTTCCTTGCCACTTAGAATTTCAGTAAACCATTTACCTTCATTAATTCATACATGACCTCCAATCAGATTCTTTCCTATTCCTTTACATGGTAAGTTCCCACTTACAATGAGAGGAAATATTGTTTTAAAGATTTATTTATTTTAGAGAGAGAGGGACGGAGGGACAGAGGGTGAGGTAGAGAATTTTTAAGCAGACTCCCTGTTGAGCACGGAGCCTGGTGTGGGGCTCAGTCTCACAACCCTGAGATCAGACCTGAGCCAAAACCAAAAGTTGGAGGCTCAAATGACTGTGCCACCCAGGCACCCTGACGTAGGTGCAATGATTGTTTCTCCTTTCATAGATAAGAAAACTGAGGTACCAGGGTTCTATAAACTTCTCTACGATGACAACATAACAACAAATAATTGGTAGAACGAACCCATCCCTTAATCACCATTTTGCTGTCAATGAAAAATTTCTTATTTTACTTATAGTCTGTTATACTCATGAGATCTACAAAGTAACTACTTTTTTGGTAAAGATTTTGTTATAGAGTAAGAGGTGTTTTCAAGTGTAGGCAAATATCCAGTAGAATGAACTGCTTATTTCTTTATGGGGATGTTTAAGATAGTGACTATGTCTAAATATGTAAATTGTGATAGAAATGTGTTCATAGTGTTTTCAATTTTTTTTACTGCCTTTCTAATTCAGAGACTTCCTTTGTGTTTTTATTATATTTCTTTGCCTCCATTTATTTCTTTAAGAAATATTTACTCAGGGGCGCCTGGGTGGCACAGCGGTTAAGCGTCTGCCTTCGACTAAGGGCTTGATCCCGGCATTATGGGATCGAGCCCCACATCAGGCTCCTCCACTACGAGCCTGCTTCTTCCTCTCCCACTCCCCCTGCTTGTGTTCCCTCTCTTGTTGGCTGTCTCTATCTCTGTCGAATAAATAAATAAAATCTTAAAAAAAAAAAAAGAAATATTTACCGAGTGCTATTTATATGCTGATTAATCTGCTAGGTGTCAAAGAATGGCAAAAAACAAACGAGCAAACAAACATACCGCTGAACAAAACAAAACAGCAAAACAACACATTGTTCTTATTTTTAAGAGTCTAGCACAGTAACGAAACAGCCAAACATACAATACAACAATACGATGCAATAAGGGCATCACAGAGGTGTGTATAGTGTCCTAGAAATGAGGGAGAGTTAATCATACCATGGTGAAAATGGTGAAAGCCTTTCCAGGTAGAGGGGAAAGTATGAGCAAAGGCAGAGGCATAAAAATATAGGATGTGGACTTCTGCAAGATGGCCACATAGAAAGATCCTGAATTCACCTCCTCCCATGGACACACCAAATCTACAGCTACATATGGATCATTTCCCTCTGAAAAAGATCTGAAAATTAGATGAACTGCTTCTCCACAGCGAAGGATTAAAAGACCACATCCAGAGAGGTAGAAGAGGCAGAGATACGGTCTCACCAAAAACCCCATCCCTGGTATGGTGATACACAATAGGGTGGGATCTCACCAGTCTGGTTCTTCTCCTGGAGGAGCAATGTGTTGGTGCCCCACATGAGGCGCCTAACCCCTGGGATCTGCACGGGAGGGATAAGCCTCCAAAACGTCTGGCTTGCACACGGAAGAGACCCAAAGTGTTATAGAAAACTGAGATTTCCCTTTGAAAGGGCTCAGGCGTGGTCTCACTTGCCCTGAGACCCAGTGAGAAAACAGCAATTTGAAAAGCGCCTAGACTATATGTAAAGGAGATTCATTTGCTAATCTAAAAGCATCTGCTGGAGGGGCCCGGGGCAGTTGAAACTCTCCCTGGAGATAGAGGCCCTGGTAGACACCATTTTTGCACATTTCACCATCTTGGCACACTTCACCTACCCTGCACAGGTAGGGAGATTGGACATCACGCCCTTCTGCTATCTTGCTAAGACAGGCATGGGTGAGTGGTTGCAGCACTATCACGCTGCCTTGTGGAAGCTGGAGAGCCCAGATGGTTGCAGCACTTCCCTGTGAGCATGAGTGGTTGTAGTGTTCTCCAGTGCCCCAGCTAAACTCAGTGAGCAATGGGTGGTTGTAATATCCCAGCCCCTCCTAACTGAGGCTGGTGAGCAAGGAATCACAGCATCCTCCTGCTCTCAACTTAAAGTCAGCACACATACAGACAAGGCTCTTTCCCATTGCATTCCTGAAGACTGCGGGTGCCTGCTGTCAAGACATTTCCCTGCTGCCATTCTGAAGTCTGCCAGAGTACCCCACCCCTTGCACTCTAGCTTCCTAGCTAAAGCCAGCAGGCACATGCAATCCACATAGAGGACACCCTTTAATTGCCTGGCCCTGCTAGTCGAGGGGGCTGGGGTTCCTGTGCTCCCAGGAATGTAACAACCAGAAGACAGTTCTTGGCAGGCCACCCCTCTTCAGGTGCTACACAGACAGCAGACTAAAATACAACCCTGACTGCCTGTGAAAAAAGTCTGTTTTCTTAACCTAGAACTTCAGCCTAAGGGACAGGCTTCAGGTTTCTCACACAAGTAGAAGCTAAGGAGGTGTTTGCAAAATATAAGTGGGGAGAAATTATGCTTGTGCACCCACCAGCCTCCCTAAAGCTTGAAGAGACCTCCAGAAAGGAGCGTAACACTCATCTGGAGTCCCAATTTTTGGAACTATCACCTAGGGGATACCTCCAGATTTCTTGTTCTGGAAGCTAGCAGGGATTTTGATTCTGGCCCCACATGGCTGTATATATTTGCATACTTTAAAAGTTGTTGCCTCAGGGTCTGACTTCCAATCAGGTTGAAACCAGGTGCTAAATGAGATTCCTCCCTTGGATCACTGACAAGTCTTGGCACACCCTCCACAGCTAGGGCATATCAAGAATAACTCAAGTGGGGGGGGCACCTGGGTGGCTCAGTCGTTAAGCATCTGCCTTTGGGCCCCGGCCTGATCCCAGGGTTCTGGGATTGAGCCCCATATCAGGCTCCCTGCTCTGCTGGGAGCCTGCTTCTTCCTCTCCCACTCCCCTGCTTGTGTTCCCTCTCTCGCTGGCTGTCTCTCTCTCTGTATATAAATAAATAAAATCTTAAAAAAAAAAAAGAATAAATCAGGTGGTTTAGACAATCACAAAGGTTTGAGAAACAACCAAATTTAGGTTGAACAAGAAGGCTCATCACATACACAAGGACACTCCTTAAAGAGAGAGAGAGAGAGCTGTTTCACTTAATACATAGAAGCAAACACAGAGAGTCAAGCAAAATGAGGAGACAAGTATGTTCCAAATGAAAGAAGACAAAACCTCAGAAAAAAGCCTTAATGATAAGAAGATAAGTAATCTACCTGGTAAAGAATTCAAAGTAATGGTCATAAAGATGTTCACTGAACTTGGGAGAAAAAATGGATGAACACAGTGAAAACTTCAAAGAGATAGAAAATATAAGAAAATAGAAAATAGAAGTCACAGATCTGAAGAATACAATAACTGAACTGAAAAATATACTAGAGGGGTTCGACAGCAGATTAGGTGAGGCAGAACAGATCAGTGAACTGGAAGACAAAGCAGTCGAACTCATCCTGACAGAGGAGCAAAACAGAAACAAACAAACAAATAATTTCTTAAAATGAAGATAACTTAAGGGACCTATGGGACAACATCAAGTGGAATAAAATTTGCATTATAGGGGTCCCAGAGGGAGAAGAGAGAGGAAAAGTGGCAGAAAACTTATTTGAAGAAATTATGGATGAAAACTTCCCTAACCTATGGAAGGAAACAGACATCCAGGTCCAGAAAGCCCAGGAGGTTCCAAATAAGATGACCCCAAAGAGATAAACCACACCGTAACACATTATAGTTAAAATGTCACAAGTTGAAGATAAAGAGAGAATCTTAAAAGTAGCAAGAGAAAAACAAATTGTTTACATAAAGGAAACCCCATAAAGCTAACAGAAGATTTCTCAGCAGAAACTTTGCTGGCCAGAAAGGAGTGGCATGACATATTTAAAGTTCTAAAAGGAAAAAAATTCCAACCAAGAATATTCTACCCAGCAAGACTATCATTTAGAATTGAAGGAGAGATAAAGAGTTTTCCAGACAAGCAAAAGCTAATCACTACTAAACCAACTTTTCAAGAAATATTAAAGGAACATCTTTAAGCTGAAAAGAAATAGCGCTAATTAATAAGAAAATATATGAAAGTTAAAATCTCACTGGAAATGGTAAATATATAGTAAAGAAAGTGGGTTAATAACTTATAAAGCTATTGTGAAGGTTAAAAGACAAAATTAGTAAAATTAACTAAAATATAATAATTAGTGAAGGGAAAAAACAATAAAAAGATGTAACGTGTGAATTCAAAAATATAAAACATGGGAAGGAGCAAAATATACAGTTTTGGAATGTGTTTAAATTTCAGTTGCTATCAACTTAAAATACACACAGACACACAGCCACACACAGACACACACACACACACACACACACACACATATCTCAAAAAGATGAGGAAATGGAGGCACATAACAGCCACTGATTTAAATCCACCCAGGCAAATGCTGTCATAGTGCTCTATTCTGAGGGTTAGAAATGCACCTTCATTAGATCCACTTCTACTTGTTAATTTGGTTCTCTAATCTGCTGTGGCTCTTGAATCCCCTCTCTGGGCTCTTGACTGTGCTCTCAGAGAGGTCCTGTCTTTCTATGAGAAATAGTCTGGATTTACAGCTAGGTAGACTTCACAGCCTGCTTTCTGCCTATAGAAAATCTTTTCATTTTGAACACTGTCTTTCCCCTTTGGTCCAAAGTAAGTAAAATTCTCTTAAAAACTTTGTTTCTCTATGAGTCTGATTGGAAGTCATGACAGGCCCCAAAATACCACATGCATAGTTTTACAGGACAGATTTCTCTTTACTTTGCCTAGAGTATTAGGTCTGTGGGACAACATCCTTAAGATTCTCAGAAGCCTATTTGCCTAGCAGAGGACTCTACTAGGCACTCCTTTAAACCTTTCTGAAGTCTTAATAAACACTTTTACAACTATACCCTTGATCTATTCTTCATCCTAAGGCCTTTTTTTATTTTGAGAATCTTTTGCTATCTAGACAGATCAGTGATATGAAGTAGGTTTGTTTTCCTATCTTGACAAGTCCTGGCTCTTATATATTTCTTCTAAATTTTGCTTGCAAACTTTAATTCCTCTCTTTCTTTCCATACCTTATTATATACCGCTAAAAAACTATCAGTTTGCACTTTAAACATTTTGCCTAGGAATCCTCTTGGCCAGATCCATAAGTTCATCAAGCACATTTATCTTTCAAGTTACTGGAGGCCACACTTTTACAAATTGTTTTGCTACTACAACACATGGGCTGCTGTTTTTCTAGTCTCCAAGATGGTTTCATCACCTCCTTTCCAGCCTCCATAAAAGTTCGTGCACTAACAGTCTTCCCACTGTTTTTTTCAGGATACTACCTTGTTCCAAAGCCAATGTCATGTGTATTGATGTTGATTTTACAAGGATGGACCATGCTCCAGTGTTGAGCTCCTAATACCTGCAATGTAAGGAGCAGTAGGGAACAACATTTCCCAGAATCTGCTTTAAATCTGGCTTCAGAGTTTGATAGTGAGAGGAATTCCCACAAGATTTGGGAGGGAGAAGAGAAGGATGGTTGATGACTCTCTGAATGTGGTTGCAGCCAGATGCATGGTCAAACATTGACAGCAGCTTCTGTGTGCTCTTGGAAATAGTTCTTGGGAATTTTCTCAGGTTTTTTGAGAATTACAACAGTTTCCAAGAAAGCCTTTGAGAACTACCTATTTAGGGCCTTTAGGCTAAGGTGCTTCAGTGTCTCCTTTGACTTTAGGCAACAATTGGGTTGAATTAAATTTTGACTTTCCCGACCTTCCCCCCAACCTCATGGTGTTCCACATTAACATAAACTCCAATGTCATCATTAAATCCTTTTATTCCAGGAATATTTTGAGTGACTCTGTGTCCCTGACCAGTCCCAGACTAATACAAGCAGATACACTGCTAGGTGATTGTTGGAAATTAATAACCAAAGCAGCTATAACTGAATATTGAAAATATTAAGCAATATTTTCATTAAGACCATTAATGAAAGCAATTTTAACTATTGAAGGATTAACCAACTTTAACCAAACCTTAAAAATCTTTAGAAAGAAGAGAGAAATTCTGATTTTAAATGAAATTCACATATTTCATTGCATGAATGATTCTGGTTATTGTTTTCAAGAGACACCTGCATAGTAGTCTGATAAAAATGGGAAAACAATTAAATTGCAACAATGGAAAATCTTAGGGAAAACTGCACTACATTCAATGAACTGTAAAAACATCTATAAAAGCACCTGTTATGGAAAAGGAAGCAAATACACGTGCACAAACTCAGTATGTTATACTACTTCCTTTATTTGTTGCTGACACCTAGGGGGGAAGAAGCTAAATGTGTGTATGTGTGAGCAGAGGAGGGGTGGAGGCTATGGAAGAAGTAGGGCTGTGAAGGCAGTAAGAACTGATGCTTATTTCTGAAATTGGGGCTTCAGTTTAGTAAGAGATTATCACATATTGTAAATAAAAGCCACAGTGCTAGAGTTAAACAAATCTTCATCTGAAGCCTGTCTCCCCACTTACTAGTATGAGCTCAGAAAGTCATTTCAACTTTCAAAGACCCGCCCTCTTTGGTGAAGTGAAGATAGTAAGAGTCAAATCTTTTAAAGTGTGGTTGAAGATTAAATATAAATCCCTTAGGTCCTGACACCTAATAAACTCACTATTTATATTTGTCCTCTGTAGTAAGGATTAGTGAAAGCATTAAATGCATCTAACAGGGTAAAAAGTATTACAGTATTTTTAGTTTTACCTAGTCTTCATTTTATAGTATCTGTAGTATCACCATTGTCTAATGCCAAGTTTTCTAATTCCACAAAAAGAAAATGGCAGTGCGAGGAAACAACGTGCAGTTACCATGTGTGAGAAGTGATGTACTCTTCTAATATTTGAGTTAAAATGGAAAACAAGTAATAGGTTGGTTAGCAAGCTAGAGATCAAATTTTGAAAGAACATGTTCATGATCTTTCTCTCATCCTTGCCTGACGTTACCTTTTCTTGAGTACTCGGTAAGGCAAATAGTTCACTCTATAGTGACACTGGATATAATATGTCTTATGTAAGTGTTTATCACCAGGAACAAGACAAAGAATCTGGAAATTCTGTACCTTTACTGGAAGGTTAATAAAAGTTGAGTTTTAGCTATATGCTAGATATGAAAAATATATTTTTAAAAGATTTTATTTATTTATGTGACAGAGAGAGAGGGAACACAGCAGGGGAGTGGGAGAGGAAGCAGCAGGCTCCCAGCGGAGGAGCCCGATGTGGGACTCGATCCCGGAACGCTGGGATCATGCCCCGAGCTGAAGGCAGATGCTTAACGACTGCGCTACCCAGGCGCCCCAGATATGAAAAATATTTTTAAAATTTATTTTTTAAAAAAAGATTTATTTATTTATTTAGCGTGTATGGGGGCAGGGGAGGGGCAGAGGGAGAAGGAGAGAGAGAATCTCAAGCAGACTTCCCACTGAGCATGGAGCCCAGGATGGGGCTTGATCCCACGATCCTGAGACCATGACCTGAGTTGAAATCAAGAGTCAGACACCCAACCAAATGAGGTACCCAGGCACCCCTAAAAAATTTCTTTCTCAAATTAATTATCAACAATCTGGTAAATATCTTAATCTAGTTACTTAATTTTGTATTCTTAATGTAGAATAAAATATCAGATTGGACAAAATCTTAAAATGTGAGGAGACAATAGCTAGGTTTACCTGCACATGAATAAAAATGTCATGGTAAATTATTTTCTTAAAAAAAAGTCACATGCTTGGGATGTGTTAAAACTCAGTGAAAGCTGTTGTGAGATTAAAAAGAGATCTAATTTTAGTGATGATTTTTGATTTGACAACTTCAATCTTTTTGACGCATAATATCTAGTTAACTGCACCAAGCTGGTGAGTTTTAAGCCATTTCAAGCACAAAAATCTCTTTTTATCTTTCTCTCTTTTTTTTTTAAACCAGCACTTGAAAAACATTAGGCTATTATATTTTACATTTTATGCAAATGTAACTAATGGAATGAAAGGTATTTCACTCCAGTGGGATGTATGCTCTTCCATTTTATTCTATTTTTCTTTTGTAAATATGTTAAATTGGAGTATTTCTCCTTTTTTCATCTTTAATTCACTTTCTCTCTTTTGACCCCTTTTACTTAAGCTTTATAAAGCACAGATCTATATTTGGTAGGTTTAGTAAGTACCACTTCGATTAACTGAGTATCATAGAAAAAAACAAATGATTAATATTGACATTTATTGGACACCACTGGCTTCCTAGGTCTGATATACAAAGCAGAATATCTAGTAACATAGTATAAGTGCTTAATTGCTGTCAGTTGAAATTGGGTAATTGATTTGTCATCTTCAATTAATGATAGCATAGAATGTTCAGCACTGAAACACAAGACAGATATTATATAGCCATGACTTGGGGCTCTGCTTAAGCATAATCTGGTCTTCCAGTCTGCTGGTTATTAACTACAGACTATTAACTATAATATGAAGAAAAGCTTAACTTTTAAACTTGGAAAAGATAGGCAGTGATTGACTGAAACGTTTAGCTTAAACATACACTGCTTTCTTTAAATATATGGTATAAAGTAGCCACAGTGTTAAATAAGATGGGCATCTTTCTATTTTCATTTTATTTAGTTGGCTTTACATAATGCTGTGGAATATAGTATCTTGTATTTCTGTGCTTTACACAGTAAAGTATCCTAAAATGCCAAGATATAGATTAAAGCACAGGGTTAAGATAGTAACATTTTAAGACTCGATCCCAAAATAATTATGAGAAATCTGTCTATATCTGAATAACAAGAAAGGAGAACTCCTCTTCATGTACTTTGACTTACCTTTTTTTTTTCCATCTGAGAATACTGAAGTTGCTACCAAATAGTTTTTCTCTGGTCCAAGATTTTTGGGCTAGCTTTTTATAATTTAAAATACAAGTTCTCATTCAGTAACTTCAATTACTTCTACCCTTCTTCTACTTTGTTTACTATCATAGTAGTGGCTATTATTATCTTTAGATTAAAAGTATTTTAATGCATGTACTTGGAATTGACACTAGTAAAGTCATATATTTTAGAGAAAATTATAAACAAGTTATAAAGAGTTTGTTGGATGTTTTATATATGGCATGGCTAAATGATGATGATTTATATATTACCTAGTTGTGACTTAGCATAGAACAAATCTGAACTGTCATCTGGACAGAATGGCAAAATACTGGAGAACACAATGTTTGAATGTCCTGATTTTGCTTCCTAACTTTTGAGCATCAGTTGATAAAATTTATTAGGCAATGCCGTGTGTGTTAGGTTCTACACGTGATGCATATGCATGAAACATGCAGCCCATGACATCAAGGACTCTATTGTTTATCAGTAGTTGGGGGAAAGAGACATTTATTTATTGAGGAAATATTAACTGAGTTTCAGCATTGTAGTTGGCAGTCTGGATATAAAAATGAATATGTCATGGGGCACCTGGGTGGCTCAGTTGGTTAAGCGTCTGACTCTTGATTTCAGCTCAGGTCATGGCAATGATTGTAACTAACAATGATGAGTTTGGTAATGAGCATGTACCAAGGACAAGTGAATCTTAGTGATTTTGTAGGAGTTCCAAAGAAGGGGAATTTTTATTTTTCCACTGGACATTAAGCCATGATTATTTAAGTTTAGATCTCTTGAAATCCTTTGCTACCACGTGAAGTCTGAGAATGAAGCCAGTACTTATAACCTGAAATGTACTATGTAATATATGCATTGGTAAATATGTAAGAAAGAAGCCATGATCATTCATAGGAAGAGCAGCAGTTCTGTCGGGAAAGACCAGAAAAGACCTTACACAGGAATTTAAATTTAAACTAAGACTTGAAGAATGAGTTTCCTGGATCATTAGGTGGTTGGGGGGAGTAGGTTGCAGTGAAGGCCTTTTGAGGGAGGAAATCATTTGCAAAGATATAATATCAGGAGGACTATGGTAGGAGATAATTTGCATGGGTATGACAGTTGAAGCTAAAAAATTGGACAGGAAGTAAGAGTTTTAAATACCACGATGGTGGAGGCCATGCAGAACCACTGGAGAATATGAAGCAGGATTAGGTAAAGGTTGGAGGCTATGATAAGAGATTTGTAAGTAGGGCTAGGTGAGAGACAATGAGTCTTCAGCCAAGGAATGAAACAAAGGGCTGAGGAGAGAAAATAGTTTTAAACACCTTTTTAGTGTATGACAGGGTTTGACAGCTAACTTAATTTGGGGGGTGGTGAAAGGTTGAGGTGAAAGGAGGAGCCTAGAATAATTCCTGTGTTCCATGAGAGGCAACCAGTTGGATTATGATACCATATACATGAAGAGGACACAGGAAAAGGAGGTTTGGTGGGGAGGTAAAAGGATAGGGCCATGGTGAAAGTAATAGTTTCAAACACACTGAGACTAACATATAAGACAACCTGTATGGAATCATCTAGAAGGCAGATCAGGATTGGAAATTTAATTCATACATTATTAGCTGAATCCCTGCATATCTACAAAATCACTAGGGATTGAAGAAGGCAGTGCACGGAAGAATGAATGTAAGATGAAGAATTGGATACAGTCAGTATGAAGTATTCCTTTAAGATGTTTGATTACTAATGAAAAACTTAAAATTAAAAATCTTTTCCAAAGGTAAAAAAAATAGAAACTCTGGGTTGAGAGATTTGATTTTTTAAAACACAAACATAATTTGGTGTACTTATGCAGTATGGGAACTAAAGGTCTCAAGCAAAGTGAAAAGTAAAATTATAAACTCAACTGTCATTTCTTTATTTGTTTATTGCACTTTCCCTCATTAGAATGTAAAGTATATAAGAGCAGAAACTTTAGTTCCTGGGCCTAGCACAAAATTTGGCTCATAATAGTCACTCAAAAAATATTTGATGAATGAATAATGAATGGAAAATACTCTGTGTTGATTGAGACTGAGGGAAGCATATACTCTTACACATTGCTGAAATAAACTACCCATGGAGACAATGTGGTGATAACCTTTGATACAATCATTCTATTTCTAAGAATTTATCCTAAGAATATATTTCCATGTATAAGAAATGAATGTCCATCAATACATACAGACAAATAAATTATTGTGCATACTTATAATGAATAAGTAAGCCCTTTATATTCTGACGTAAGATTTCTTAAAACATGTTTTAAAGTGAAAAATCAGAGGGTAAAAAAGTTTGTATGGTATGTTACTATTTGTGTAACATAAAGAATATGTCTGAATACAGTTGCTTATTTATACATACACTCTCTCTGGAAAAATACACAAGAAACTGATAATTGTGGTTGTCTCCTGGGAATAGAAAAGACTCTAAAATTTTATACTCATTATGTGTTTACCTATTTTTCAAAAGTAATAAACTAATAAAGCAAAAAAAAGAAGTACCAAACTTATTTGAGCACATTAGTTTATGTCAAACACCTTCCTAAATACTTTGTATGGTCTTATTTGAGACCAGGGGAAAGAAGATACGTGAAGGAAATAAGTTTGTAGCTAGTGAACATGTGAGCACATATGTATTGGAGGAGGGTGGAAAATGGCAGGAACTTGGAGGTTTTCACGTGTCATAGACTGTGTTTTCTCTCTGAATAGGAGACATTGTCATCTGTTGAGGGGGAGGAGGCAGGGATCATGAAGGGTAAGAAGAATATTTGGCACAGTTGCTATAGAGAATAGGAAGGGAATGATCAAAGGCAGAAAAAAAGAATTCTGTGTATTGTTTAATGCTGTTTGGGCATCATTCTTTACCACAGTGCAAGTGAAGGGAGGGGCAGAGGGAGAGAATCTTGACGTAGACTCCCCACTAGGCATGGAGCCGAATGTGGGGCTCAATCCCAGAACCAACGAGATCATGACCTGGGCTGAAATCAAGAGTAGGTCGCTTAACCTACTGAGCCACTCAGGTGCCCCAGTTGCCATTTGGAAATCCTCAGTACCCCTGGTATAAGAGTGTAAAATAAATGTTGGATTATATGTATTTTTATGGAAGAAGCACAATGAGGATATTTGCAGAAAAGTAGCTAAAGTTAAATGATAAGGACACCAATTGGGAAATAAGTTTAGATTACAACTGGAGGAGGTAGCATTTTGAAGGAAGGGATGAATTTAATGAGTCAAATGAGAATTTCAAGTCTGAGCTGTGATCTTGTCCAGTTGATCACGAAAATTCTCCCTTAACCTGTGGTTTTCTGTTGCTCAGCCCACAGCCTCAGAAGGTAGCCCTCCAGGGTAAAATTCTTCCAGAATGGCTCCAGCTAGCTCTTTGCTGAGCAATCATGACAAGTAAGCATCTGAACACATTACCACCTGGGGGCCTTTGCTCTAATTCAGTGGTTCTCAAAGTGTAGGTCCTGAACCAGCAGCATCAGCATCAGGAGAAAACTTACAGAAATGCAAATTCTCTTCCCCTCTCTTGACACTGAATCGGAAACTTTGGGGGTATATTAAAGCCTCTAGAGGTTTTGGACACATGCTCACATTAGAAACAACTGCTCTAGTTGTTCTCTCTTACCTGAGATAACCACTTAGTTAATTAACCTCATCAACTCCTTTAAGTGTTTGCCTTACATTCCCACCACTCTACTTAATATGTCAACCCACCTTTACCTTTCATACTTCTTATGGTACCCCTTCCCCTTCTTCTTCCTCATCAGCTTTATTTGTTCTTTTATCCTTAGCCCTTATAATTTCCTGCACTATATACTTACTTCATATGAATGTTTTTGTCTAATTGATTTGAGTGCAGGAATCTTTTTGTTTTGTTGACATTGATATCTTCCAAGTTCCTAGAACAGTGCCTAATGTATAATAGGACCTCAATTGATATTTGTAAAATGATTATTTGTCCATTGTCTAATCAAGAGCCATTTCCAAAGCAGTCCCCTTTGCGGGGTTTGTGGCGAAACAGTTGGCCAACAACAGTGTTCCACCTGAGAATTTTTCAGGTGTGGGTCTCCCACCAATCTCAGTTTTCCAGACTGTAGGAGCCATGGGCAGTCTCCTTAGAGTTCCTCTCTTTCGGTTTGAGATGAGACCTCCACCCTCACCCCCAAACCTCCCTCACGTCCAAACATACTCACTTATAGAAAGTGGAGGTAAACTCTCAGCGAATCTATAACTTTCTCCAAATATTGTCCTCATCCTTTTTTTCCAATTCTTACTCTCTTCAATTTTAACACAACAGTAATCTTCAGGTAGTGAAAGCTAAGAGATATAAAACTCGGTTTCCCCACTGCTTTCCGAACAGTTCTGAACAGGGCATAATTTAGTCTAGCATCTTGTACTGGAATATGGTAGTTGATATCTGCTTTCTTAGGGTATCAGCCCAAAATAGAATGTTTAATTTTTATTCATGTCACATGGTGTTCTTGGCTTTTATAGTCCATTTTTTATATTTTAGGCAAAGCGAGTCCTTAAAAACATGGCTAAATGATTCTTTTCTGCTCTTCAAAATTTTCAATGACTTCCCAGTACACTTAGAATAAAGTCTAGATCCTTAACATTGCCCTCAAGGCCCTTATGAATCGGTTCTCACTCACATTATCGGTCTCCTAGGGTGTCAGTTCGTGTATGCTTACTATTCTTGAGGCTACAGGCCTTCTTAGTTTTTTTTAACTTTTTTTTTTTTTAAGATTTCATTTTTAAGTAATATCTACACCCAACATAGGGCTCTAACCCACAACCCCAAGATCAAGAGTTGTATGCTTCACTGACTGAGCCAACTAGGCACCCTGGGCCTTCCTAGTTTTGCTACTTGATAAAATCAGACTGCTTCCTAGGTTATGGCCTTTGGGCTTGCTGTTCCCTCTGCTTGGAAGTTTCTCTCCTGGAGAACTGGTTCTTCCTCATTAAAGTTTCAGACACTCTCATACTACGTTATTTTTCTTTATAGTATTTATCCCTATCTAAAATTCTTACAGTTTTTTCCCAGGTATTATCTGTTTTGCCTGTTAGAATGTAAGAGTCATGAAACAAGGATCCAGATTTTTGGTTCAATGCTGTAACCTCAGTGCCAAGAACAATATCTAGTATGTAAGATTTTAGTAAATACTTGACAAACATTTTATTATATGCCTCCTACATTCTAGGCCCTCTGCTGGTTACACAATTTCAATTAAAAAAATTTTTTTAGTCCCTGCCCTTAAGAAACTTCAGTTAGAGTATGAAAGAAATAAGAGGGGTGCCTGGGTGGCTCAGTCAGTTAAGCGTCTGCTTTCAGCTCAGGTCATGATCCCAGTGTTTTGGGATGGAGCCCCACCAGCAGGCTCCCTGCTCAGCAGGGAGTCTGCTTCTCCCTCCCCCTGCTCTTTCTCTCTCCCTCTCAAATAAATAAATAAAATCTTTCAAAAGAAAGAAAGAAAGAAAGAAAAGAGCCAACTTTTCATGTGGCCTGATAAGTGTTAGATAAGATCAAAGTGTAAGGGGTTCCATGGTAGTAGAGAACTAGCGGTGGGGACAGCGGTGTCAGAGGGTACAAGGTGGGATTTCAAAATGCATAGACTACTTCCTGATGTTCATGGAGAGCTGAATGAGGGATGGAAATAGCTAGGGGCAGAGGGGGAAGGTGGTGGTTGGGTAGTGGGGATGGGTGACCTTTTCTTTCATTTTTGGTGTCTCTACACTGTCTGAAGGACTTGGTGTTGAAATGGGAGCCCACTTGGACTTGTCTTCCAGAATTTATCCACTTCTGTCACTGCTTACGTTGCATAGATCTACGCATCTAAAATATAACAGCTTTTCTAAGACTAAATTTAGTGGTATCATGTGACAATGGTATTCTGCTATAGTAGAATGTCTACAATAATATCCAGAAAACTAAATATATATAAAATTTCTATTTATTTCTCAGACATTTGTTTCCAGCACACTTGACTATTAAAGTATTGATCTTTTTGCTCAAAAAGGGCTTAAAAACCATAAACATGAGTACTATAAACAAAAGAATTAAACAAACATGATTGAACCCATTTCTATTTAAATTTTATTACTGCTTGAGTAGACTTAGGTTAATATTTTAATGATCTGTACTGTAATAGGAGTTTTTAAGGTCAACAAATCATGTAAATAATTCTGGAAGCAAACACCCTTTGTAAATTCAGCAAGCAGAATAATTAATTAAGAGTATATGAGTTAATGTATTTGAAAGATTTTCTAAGCCCTGTTAAAGCAGAGCTGTTTTTTTTATCTTATGAGTTTTAAAAAGCATGTAAAATAATCTAATTAATCAATAAATATTCATTTTAATTCTTAGATCACTAATGAACTGGGTGTATTTTTGTCATTTGGGTTATCATCAACTTAAAATTTAACTTATTTACCATTTTCTGTCAGATGTCAATTGTCATAAAATGATGAAAAGAAATTACAATGCAAAAAATGTCCATGTGACAGACCATTATTTTTGTATCAAAGCTGAAGTTTAATCTATAATAGAAATAGAATACCATATTTAGCAATCAATTTTCTCCTTTGAATAGAAAAAAAGGCTCACAAAAGTGAGAGAAAAAACGATTCAGAAGTTAATTATGCAACAGTTCTGATACCTCTCTAGGTGTCCTACTCTAAGAAAGGGAGGGCATTATGTGAAGTCCCTAAAGGACATTTTAGTAGATAATTCAAAAGGCCATCTGAGATGCAGGGGAGCTAAGGGAAAGTAGAGTGCTAGCAGTTTCAGCTGATGTGGCTCTAACCTTGGCAGGTCTAGCCTTAGTCAATAACCTTTTGGCATTGACTTGAAGAGCAACTCATGGGTATATAGATATTCCTTGTCTTGATCTCTCCTAGCTAAATTTTGTGTTAAATTTTGTCTTTGTACAGCATATTTAAAATTAGTGTTTTGTGGGTATAACATTTGGCATTTGTGTTAATTCTGTGTTTGTTTAGTATCCTCAAAATGTCTTGCAAAACTATATTACTCATAGGTTATGGCATCAGTTATCTCTAAGGACATCATTATTATCTATTGTCCTTGGAATATGTCTACTGACTTTACTGTTAAGAAGGCAGCATACAATCAAAATGCTTTTTGTCTATATGGAAGGTCCAGAATGAAATGGCATCCTCTCCATTTTGTTTTGGCTTTGTATGGTCCAGTTCAGTTGTACAATTTCCATTCTTCTATTTCATAATTTGATATCAGTTACCTCCTTTTGACTGAAGTTTACTTTTGTAATATATATGAAAAAGTAAGTGAATAGTGCAAAAAAGGATAGGAAATGTCTATTAAACAGCTTTTGGAACATCTTTTTAGAGACCATATGATGTAGCATATTGTTTGTATAAAAACGTAGGTCACTGGGGTCCCTGGGTGGTGCAGTCGGTTAAGCATCCAACTCTTGGCTTCAGCTCAGGTCATGATCTCAGGGTCGTGGGATCAAGCCCCACATGGGGCTCTGTGCTCAGAGCAGTCTGCTTAAGATTCTCTCTCCCCAATGATATTTGTAAATGTCTTATTAGATAAAGGGCTAGTATCTAAAATCAATAAAGAACTGCTCAAACTCAACACCCAAAGAACAAATAATCTAATCAAGAAATGGGCAGAAGTCATGAACAGACATTTTTCCAAAGAAGACATACAAATGGCCAACAGACACACGAAAAAATGCTCAACTTCACTCAGCATTAGGGAAATACAGATAAAAACCACAATGAGATACCACCTCACACCATTCAGAATGGCTAAAATTAACAACACAGGAAACAACAGATGTTGGTGAGGATGTGGAGAAAGGGGAACCCTCTTACACCATTACTGGGAATGCAAGCTGGTGTAGCCACTCTGGAAAACAGAATGGAGGTTCCTCAAAAAGTTAAAAATAGAGCTACCCTATGACCCAGCAATTGCGCTACTAGGAATTTACCCCAAAGATACAAATGGAGTGATCCGAAGGGGCACATGCACCCCAATGTTTACAGCAGCAATGACCACAATAGGCAAACTATGGAAAGAGCCCAGATGTCCATCAACAGATGAATGGAAAAGAAGAAATGGTATATATATACAATGGAATATTACTCAGCCATCAAAACAAAAGAAATCTTGCCATTTGCAATGACATGGATGGAACTAGAGTGTATTATGCTTAGCGACATAAGTCAATCAGAGAAAGACAATTATCATGTGATCTCACTCATATGTGGTATTTAAGAAACAAAACAGAGAAGCATGGGAAAGGGAGGGAAAAATAAAACAAGATGAAATCAGAGAGGTAGACAAACCATAAAAGACTCTTGATCATAGGAAACAAACGGGTTGCTGGAGGGGAGGGGTGGGGGAGCAGTAACTGGGTGATGGACATTAAAGAGGGCACGTGGTGTAATGAGCACTGGCTGTTACATAAGACTGATGAATCACTGAACTCTACTTCTGAAACTAATAATACTCTATATGTTAATTAATTGAATTTACATAAAAAATGAAAAAAATAATCTAGGGGGAAAATAAAAAGATTATCTCTACCCTCTCCCTCTGCCCCTCCCCCGCTCTCTCTCTCTCTCTCTCTCAAATAAATAAATTAAAAAAAAATTAAGTCACTAATTCACAATTTCAGCAAATTCATGTTATTAATTGAATTAATATATGTTATTAATTGAATTCATATGGGTTTATGAAGGGCATAACTTCTTACAAAAAAGAAAAAGAAATCCAATCAAGCCAGTTTAAGAAAAGGGGGTCATTAGGGGCGCCTGGGTGGCTCAGTCGTTAAGTGTCTGCGTTCGGCTCAGGGTGTGATCCTGGCATTCTGGGATCGAGCCCCACGTCAGGCTCCTCCGCTGGAAGCCTGCTTCTTCTTCTCCCACTACCCCTGCTTGTGTTCTCTCTCTCACTGGCTGTCTCTATCTCTGTCAAATGAATAAATAAAATCTTAAAAAAAAGGGGGGGTCATTGGAACAAGTGACTTTATATCACACTAGGTCAGAGAATAAAGTATAGTAGGCCACTGAAGGGACTGAAAGGGAAATAAATGGAAAGGGGAATCATCCTACTTTCTTTCCAGATTCAGTTGGTCTCTCTCATCTGTATTTGCCTTTGCTGTTTTCTTTACTAATTTTCTCTGTTTGCTCATGGAACACTACATCAAAAACTAATGATGTACTGTATGGTGACTAACATAACATAATAAAATATTTTTTAAAAAATTAAAAAAAAATTTTTCTGTTTGCTTATCGACCAACACGAAGTCCTGGCTACAGTGTCATATAACTTTTCCATTCAACTTCCTGTTTCATCCAGCAGTTAACTGACTCAGTATCTCTCTGCCCTATTGGTAATTTCTGAGGAGAAAGCTTGAATTTGTTTTAATGTAAGGTGGTATTAGGTGTTGTCAACAGAGTGGATTTAGGAGCTATGGTAAGGTGGGGTGGATGACCAAAGGAATTTCAAAGAAGGGGCAATTACCCCATACTATGTCAACAAAATCTAAATATTAGATAGTGTTGATGGATTGAATTTCTGATTACTCCATATTGATTATTTTTATTGGTATGTTTGTGATCAGGGTAAATAAATGACATTGGAGCCTTAGCAGTGACTTACTTTGGCCTAATGTACACTCAGTTGAAGAGAAGATTCAGAGTAAGAGTCTGGCTCTGCCACAGTTTTATACTCTAAGATTTGTGGACAATGTTGTAGCATTTTAAGGCAGACTTGCCATTAGAAGATCCCTGAAAGAGGTTGAATACTTCGGCGTTCTTCCAATGCAGGGAGGAAAACCAGATCAGAAAACCTGATGACCATGATATTTTGGGCAATTGGCACAGATGTTGCCCCAATCTCTTTGAAATGTGGCTACTTCTTCCTCTCCAGGTCACTTTGTATTTGCAGGACTATGTCAAGGCAGTCTCAGAGGAAATTACTCTAATTGAACTACTTTTTACAGTGCTAGCCTTTTTGCATGCCCTTCCTCCCTGGGTCTTGCTTCTTCGAGAAGAGTTAATCTAAATCTTTAAGTCGGAGAAATAAATAAGCAGAGAACTGTGATACTTGTTTTCTGCTAGGAAATCAATTATAGGGGAAAAGAACCTTAAAGGGCTTGTGTGGGTTTTGGGGAGAAAGAAAGTGGTTTGAATACCTGGATCTTACTGTAAGGAGGGGAGGAAAGCCCATAAAACTGGCCCGGACTAGACAGAGGTCCCTGTGCTGAACAGAAGAAGGATGTGTTTAATTTCTTAGTCTTAGTCTCTGAAAGTTTGACGAGCTCCTACCAAGTTTGAAGTCAGTTGCTCTGGGGCTATGAAAAATAAGAACCAATTATAGACCTTGATTTCAAAAGGTTTACAACTCGGCCAGAATGACACATCACATGAATTGCTAGATAAACTTGGATGAGATACACCATGGATTTAGAGGGAGTTAAGCTCTCTGGCCCTGAGGCCATAGCGTAATTGCTCTCTCCCAAATGCTTTCAACTCTCCGGAGTTTGAGGAGTCATGAAGCCAGTTCTTAGTTCTGAGCTACAAAATCATGGATTTCCTACTCAGGAACCAATGTTGTAGGTAACACAATGTCAATGTTGAGGCAACAAAAATGTCAAAAGTGAGGGCTGGAACCTGGCCAGGGGAAGGCGGTAGTTTTGTGTCACCATGGAGTACACAACACACCTCAAGTCTCATTTTCTTCTTGCAGCCTTTACTTTAAGAACAAGTAAGATGTAGCAAGATAACTCTGGGTTTCTTAAATTCTTCATGCTTAGGCAATGAGGTAGACCAGGACAATTATCGCCTCCTTCCCACCTAATATTCAAATAAATATATTATAAGAAGCTTTTCTAGAGATGTGGCAGAAATTGTTTTTTTTTCCATAATGTGAAACTTTTTCAGAAATAGTATTAACGTTTCTGATTAATGTCCAAAAGCAATCCTTATTGAGAAGATACTGTGTGTGAGTTCTTTTTTTTTTTTTTTTAATGATTTTTTATTATATTATGTTAGTCACCATACAGTACATCCCCGGTTTCCGATGTAAGGCTCAATGATTCATTAGTTGTGTATAACACCCAGTGCACCATGCAATACGTGCCCTCCTTACTACCCATCACCGGTCTATCCCATTCCCCCACCTCCCTCCCCTCTGAAGTCCTCAGTTTGTTTCTCATAGTCCATAGTCTCTCATGTTTCATTCCCCCTTCTGATTACCCCCTCTTTCTTTATCCCTTTCTTCCCCTACTGATCATCCTAGTTCTTATGTTCCATAGATGAGAGAAATCATATGATAGTTGTCTTTCTCTGCTTGACTTATTTCACTTAGCATTATCTCCTCCAGTGCCGTCCATGTTGTAACAAATGTTGAGAACTCGTTCTTTCTGATAGCTGAGTAATATTCCATTGTATATATGGACCACAACTTCTTAATCCAGTCATCTGTTGAAGGGCATCTCGGCTCCTTCCACAATTTAGCTATTGTGGACATTGCTGCTATGAACATTGGGGTGCATATGGCCCTTCTCTTCACTACGTCTGTATCTTTGGGGTAAATACCCAGTAGTGCAATGGCTGGATCATAGGGTAGCTCAATTTTTAACTTTTTAAGGGACCTCCACACTGTTTTCCAGAGTGGCTGTACCAACTTGCATTCCCACCAACAATGTAGGAGGGATCCCCTTTCTCCACATCCTCTCCAACAATTGTTGTTTCTTGCCTTGTCTATTTTTGCCATTCTAACTGGCGTAAGGTGGTATCTCAGTGTGGTTTTGATTTGAATTTCCCTGATGGCTAATGATTTTGAACATTTTTTCATGTGTCTGTTAGCCATTTGTATGTCTTCATTGGAAAAGTGTCTGTTCATATCTTCTGCCCATTTTGTGATTTGTTTATTTGTTTCTCGTGTATTGAGTTTGAGAAGTTCTTTGTAGATCTTGGATACCAGTCCTTTATCTGTAGTGTCATTTGCAAATATATTCTCCCATTCCGTGGGCTGCCTCTTAGTTTTTCTGACTGTTTCCTTGGCTGTGCAGAAACTTTTAATCTTGATGAAGTCCCATAAATTCATTTTATCTTTTGTTTCTCTTGCCTTTGGGGATGTGTCATGAAAAAGGTTGCTTTGGCCGATGTCGTAGAGGTTGTTGCCTATGTTCTCCTCTAGAATTTTGATGGATTCCTGTCTCACATCGAGGTCTTTCATCCATTTGGAGTTTATTTTTGTGTATGGTGTGAGATAGTGGTCAAGTTTCATTCTCTTGCATGTAGCTGTCCAATTTTCCCAGCACCATTTATTGAAGAGACTGTCTTTTTCCCACCGGATGTTTTTTCCTGCTTTATCAAATATTAGTTGCCCAAAGAGCCGAGGGTCCATTTCTGGGCTCTCTATTCTGTTCCATTGGTCTATGTGTCTGTTTTTGTGCCAGTACCATGCTGTCTTTGTGATCACAGCTTTGTAGTACAGCTCGAAATCTGGCATTGTGATGCCCCCAGCTTTGTTTTTCCTTTTCAACAGTTCCTTGGAGATTCGGGGCCTTTTCTGTTTCCATACAAATTTAAGGACTGTTTGTTCCAGTTCTTTGAAAAATGTCCTTGGTATTTTGATCGGGATAGCATTGAAAGTGTAGATTGCTCTGGGTAGCATGGACATTTTAACTATGTTAATTCTTCCGATCCATGAGCATGGAATATCTTTCCATCTTTTTATGTCTTCCTCAATGTCTTTCAAGAGTGATTTATAGTTTCTAGAATATAGGTCCTTTACGTCTCTGGTTAAGTTAATTCCAAGGTAACGTATGGTTTTTGGTGCTATTGTAAATGGGATGGATTCCCTAATTTCTCTTTCTTCGGTCTCGTTATTCGTGTATAGAAATGCAACTGATTTCTGAGCATTGATTTTGTATCCTGCCACGTTACTGAATTGCTCTATAACTTCTAATAGTTTGGGAGTGGCTTCTTTTGGGTTTTCCATATAGAGTATCATGTCATCTGCAAAGAGAGACATTTTGACTTCTTCTTTGCCAATTTGAATACCTTTGATCCCTTTTTGTTGTCTGATTGCTGTTGCAAGGACTTCTAGTACTATGTTGAATAATAGTGGCGAGAGTGGGCATCCTTGTCGAGTTCCTGATCTTAAGGGAAAGGCTTCCAGCTTTTCCCCATTGAGAATAATATTTGCAGTAGGCTTTTCATAGATGGCTTTTATGAGATTGAGAAATGTACCTTCTATTCCTACACTCTGAAGGGTTTTAATCAGGAAAGGATGCTGTATTTTGTCAAATGCTTTTTCGGCATCGATTGAGAGGATCATATGGTTCCTGAGTCTTTTCTTGTTGATATGATGTATCATGCTGATTGATTTGCGAATATTGAACCACGCTTGCATCCCAGGTATGAATCCCACTTGATCGTGATGGATAATCCTTTTAATGTACTGTTGGATTCTATTAGCAAGTATCTTGTTGAGGATTTTGGCGTCCATATTCATTAGGGAAATCGGTCTGTAATTCTCCTTTTTGATGGGGTCTTTGCCTGGTTTGGGGATCAAGGTAATATTGGCCTCATAGAATGAGTTTGGTAGCTTTCCTTCTGTTTCTATTTTTTGAAATAGCTTTAGGAGAATAGGTATTATTTCTTCTTTGAATGTTTGGTAGAATTCCCCAGGAAAACCATCCGGGCCTGGAGTTTTGTTATTTGGAAGGTTGTTTATCACTGACTCAATTTCTTCATAATTAATTGGCCTGTTTAAGGAATCAATTTCTTCCGGTTTCAATCTTGGTAGTTTATAGGTTTCCAGGAAGGATTCCATCTCTTCCAGATTGCTTAGTTTATTGGCATATAGCTGTTGATAAAAATTTCTAATAATCCTTCCAATTTCAATGGTGCTCGTCGTGACCTCTCCTTTTTCATTCATAATTTTAATAATCTGGGTCCTTTCTCTTTTCTTTTGGATAAGTCTTGCCAGTGGTCTGTCAATTTTATTGATTCTCTCCAAGAACCAGCTTCTAGTCCTGTTGATCTGCTCTACTGTACTTCTGGTTTCTGCTTGATTGATTTCAGCTCTAATTTTGGTCAACTGCTTCCTCGTGCGTGGATTAGGCCTGTCCCTCTGTTGTTGTTCTAGCTTCTTGAGGTGAGAATATAAAAACTGCATTTTAGATTTTTCTATTCTTTTGAGTGAGGCTTGGATGGCTATGTATTTCCCCCTTAGGACTGCCTTTGCAGTATCCCATAGGTTTTGGACTGTTGTATTTTCATTCTCATTGGTCTCCATAAATTGTTTAATTTGATTTTTGATTTCCTGGTTTATCGAGTCATTCCTGAGCAGGATGATTCTTAGTCTCCAAGTGTTTGAGTTTCTTCCAAATTTTTCCTTGTGGTTGAGTTCCAATTTCAGAGCGTTGTGGTCTGAGAATATGCAGGGGATAATTTCAATCTTTTGGTATCGGTTGAGACCTGTTTTGTGTCCCAGAACATGGTCTATTCTTGAGAATGTTCCATGGGCATTAGAATAGAATGAGTATTCTTTGGTTCTGGGGTGTAGTGTTCTATATATATCTATGAGGTCCAACTTGTCGAGTATGACATTCAAAGCCTTTGATTCTTTGCTTAGTTTTTGCCAGGGTGTTCTGTCTATTTCTGATAGTGGAGTGTTGAGGTCCCCTACTATTAATGTATTTTTATTTATATGTCTCTTTATTCTGGTTAAGAGTTGGCTTGTGTATCTTGCTGCTCCCCTGTTGGGGGCATATATATTTATAATTGTCATATCCACTTGTTGAATACTTCCCTTAAGAATAATATAGTGCCCTTCTGCGTCTCTAACTATAGTCTGTAGTTTAAAATCCAATTTATCTGATATGAGAATTGCTACCCCAGCTTTCTTTTGAGGTCCATTTGCGTGAAAGATGGTACTCCATCCCCTTACTCTCAGTCTGAATGCATCTTTGGGTTTGAAATGAGTCTCTTGTAGACAGCAAATGGATGGGTCATTTCTTTTTATCCAATCTGCAACCCTGTGGCGTTTATGGGATGGTTCAAACCATTTACATTAAGACTGATTACTGAGAGATATGATTTTAATGTTGCCATGTTGCCAGTAAAGTCTTTGTTTGTATTGGCTGTGACTTTCTGTTCTGTATCACTCTTGGGGCCTTTTTACTTTTATAGAACCCCCCGTAATATCTCCTGTAGGGCTGGTTTCGTGGTTACAAAATTGGTTAGTGACTGGCGATTCTGAAATGTCTTTATTTCTCCATCAATTCTGAATGACAGCCTTGCTGGATAAAGGATCCTTGGCTGCATGTTTTTCTCTGAAAGAGCTTTAAATATGCTCCCCCAACTCTTTCTCTCATTCCAGGTCTGTGTAGACAGGTCTGACGTAATTCTGATGCTTTTGCCTTGGTACGTCAGAAATTTCTTTGCCCTGGCCGCTTTCAATACTGTATCCTTGGATCTCATATTTGCGAAATGCACTATGACGTGACGTGGCGTAGGTTTGTCATGGTTGAGCTTGGGAGGGGTCCTCTCTGCCTCTTGGACACGAATGTTTGTTTCCCTTGCTAGATTAGGGAAGTTTTCAGCTACAATTTGTTCAAATATCTCTTCTAGACCTCTGTTTTTCTCCACCCCCTCGGGGATGCCGATGATTCTAACATTGGATCGTTTCATTGAGTCAGTAACTCCCGTAACCTACATTCATGGGCGTGGATTTTTTTAAGACCATCTTCTATTTTCATTTTTTCCTCTATTAACCCATCCTCCAATTCACTAACCCGTTCCTCTGCTTCTGCGACCCTGGCTGTCAGAGCCTCTAGTTTTGCCTGCATTTGGCTCATAGAATTTTTAATTTCTGTCAGATTCGCTCTCATTTCTGTCCTTAGGGATTCTATATTCTCAGTAACCTTTTCGTTAATAGTTTTTTCAATTCTACTCATCATTTTAACTATTGTTACTCTGAATTCCATTTCTGATAATTTGGTTACATCCATATCCATTATTTCTGTGGCAGAGGCCACAGACTCACTGTCTTTTCTTTGCTGGGGGGGCTTCTCCTTCTTGTCATTCTGATGAGGAGAGGTTGCGGGGTTGTCCAGAGCCCAAATTATTGACTGGGTCCCAGGCTGTGCCCCTTGTTTTATAGGGATCTTAGGGATGTGGGCTTCTTCTTTAAAGATTTTACTTATTTATTTATGTGGCAGCCAACCAGCGAGAGAGGGAACAGAAGCCGGGGAGTGGGAGAGGAAGAAGCAGGCTCCCAGCGGAGGAGCCCGATGAGGGACTCCTTTCCGGAACGTCCGGATCACGCCCTAAGCCGAAGGCAGGCGCTCAATGACTGTGCCACCCAGGCGCCCGGGTTGTGGGCTTCTTGATTTTTCAGCCTGCCTTCTGTGTTCTGGGGGAGGGGCCTGCCGCGCCGATACTCAGGCAGCCCTGTTTGGGTAGAGTCTCCACGTCCCCTGCGAGGGGGGATGGGGATGGGCACTCCCTGAGCCGGTATTTCCAGGCTTTTGTTCTCTGGCGGCTTTCCCTGGCTGTTTGCTGTGCCTCTTCTGAGAGTCAGAGCAGCAGCGGCCGATTTTCAGCCTCTGTCACAGAACAGAAGGATTGCGGCCCGTTCTCTACTAATGTTCTGGCCACATTAACTCTGTTTCTGTTGGTGCTGCTCAATCCTGCAGCGTCCCGGGATGTGCGCCCCACACCCGGCGTCCCAGCCCTCACTTCCAGGGCCGGCGCGTCTCTGTCCTTTGTGTTTCTAACGCCGCCAGCCGCCAGCCGCCCCGCGCGCGCTCCCGGATCTCCCGGTCTCAGTCTGGATCCAGTGAGCGCACCGGGATTCCGGTGTCCCGCGAGATGGCTCACGGTCTCAGTCTGCTATTTTGCGGGTGCCGTCCGCGAGCCCCGCCCGCTCTCCCGTGCAAGTGGCTACCGCTTCCTGGCGCCCGAACGCGGCGGCTCCCTCCCCCTTCCGTTTATCTTCCGATATCTGTGCACAGTTTCATGGCTCCCCACTTCGTACCTCAATCCTCAGCGCTGGAGATGTTCATTTGTAGAGATCCAGATGCGTCTTCCTGCGTCTCAGGCTGGTTCCGTGGTTGTTTAGGCTGGTCTGGTACCTATCCAGCTCGACTCGGAGGACCGGCTGAAAACGGTGTCTCCTACTCCTCCGCCATCTTAACTCTCTGTGTGTGAGTTCTAAACACGTTTGAAGCAAATGAAAATGTTCTTAAGATAAATTTAGTATGAAAAACAAATCAAGAAAACAAAGATGGTTCAATGAATAAGCAAGCCAATAATTCAGATTTGTTAGATTCATGTGGTCGGAAAGGTTAAACATGTCACTAACTCTTGCCTAAGACTACTCATTTTCTATTTATTGAAACATTTAGTAAAATATCATTATCAGGGTATAAAATCAGTATTTTAATCCTAAGCAGACTACTGAAAAAGATGAAATCACAATTATTTGCTCTATTAGGAATTAATGAAAAGAGTTAAAAAAAATGAAACATAATATTTGGTGTTATTAGGGTGGTATTTATTATACATAAGGATCATTAGGTTTAACTGTGGAATCAAAGGGAGAATTTGGTGGTGGTGGTGGTAGCGGTAGTGGGGTGTGTGTTTGTGTGTGTGTGTGTATAGGGGAGTGGTGTTGTCTGCAATTGTTTAAGAGCTATTAAGAAACAATTTAATTTTGATTATTTATTTCTAATTTAAAAAATTCTGATTATTTAAAAATGATCTTTTCTGGGGCGCCTGGGTGGCTCAGTCGTTAAGCAGCTGCCTTCGGCTCAGGGCATGATCCCAGAGGATCGAGCCCCTCATCCGGCTCCCTGCTCCGCTGGGAGCCTGCTTCTTCCTCTCCCACTTCCCCTGCTTGTGTTCCCTCTCTTGCTAGCTGTCTCTCTCTCTCTGTCAAATAAATAAATAAAATCTTAAAAAACAAAAAACAAAACAAAACAAAATGATCTTTCCTAACAAGGACAAAGCAAATTGTCAGTTATATTCCGTGTTTCTGTTTTTCCCCCCATTAGTTAGATACTATAAAAATTTTGTTGATATAAATCTAAGGAGTTATAAATATTGAGATAAAATGCCAATCAATGCAATTGATATAATTTAGTTTTCAAAAATTTCTGATTACTTCATATCTTGTTATTTTAAATATAAGGGAAAAATCTATTATGTTTATAATGAATTAAATCATAATGCAGATATGCATTTAGCTCCTTTTTTATTTTAATTTTTTAATTTTAATTTTATTTTATATCCTAAACATATAAAATATTATTTATTTAAGAGTGCAAGCGAGAGAGGGAAGGGGCAGACGGAGAGGGGGAGGGAGAGAGAATCTGAGGCAGACTCCACACCAAGTGCAAGCCTGACTCCGAGCTGAGCCTGAGATCAGGACCTGAGCTGAAACCAAGAGTAGGATGCTTGACTGACTGGAGCCACCCAGGCACCTCTGCTCCTTTTTTATTTTTAAAAGCAGTTCTCTGACAGTGCAATTCTCAAATGTTGACTCGACTATAATGAAGTTCATGTTTTCTTTTTGCATGTGAATGTCTTCCTTGGCTTATCTTTAGTTTTATGCTCAAGACATTTTACATTCATTCAAATAAAAGCTGTTTATGGGTTTACGACTCTTAAAAAATGCGGTTTAAAATAGCCTTTGTAGCTATTTCTCACAGTATTAATCTCCATTTCCCAAAACAGTTTCTGCAAAATTTATTTGCTTATTAGTTATCCATTTTTGCTCGTAAATATTGCTGTCCTAAGTCATTGCCAAATAAACTATTCTGAATTCCTAGACAGATCCTAATTTTTATCATCTGTTTGCAAAAAATCAAAGTTGCCTCATTCTGTTTCCCTTTGTCTTTTTAATTGTGGCATGTCAATAGTTGAAAGCTAAAAAATCATCAATTTTCATTGCTTGTCTTCTATGTGTATTATTTTTAATGCAGTCTAGATATTTAACACATTCAGGTTGCCAGATTTAACAAGTGAAAAAATAGAGAATGCCTAGTTAAATCTGAATTTCAGATAAACAATGAATACTTTTTGTAGTATGTCTGGAATGCTTATTCTGACAAAAATATTCATTGTTTATCTAAACTGCAAATTTAAGTTGGTGTCCTGCATTTTGTCTGGCAACCGTAATGCATTTTATCGTATTTGGTAGGATTTGTGTAAACATTCCATTCCTTTTTAGATCCTATCTCCTCTCTTTTTTACTGTCTTCTTTATTTATTTTTGGATTACAAAATGAGAAAACAGTGAATCCAGTTGTATAATTTTTGCCATACAGAGGAGTTGTCATAATACCAGATGCTATATTTACACATAATACTGTAAAGTTATAAGAAAATTCAACAGCACAAGTAGTCACAATCCTGACGACACTTTGAGCTCTAACTAAATCTCCACTTCAGCATTTTACCTCAGAATTTACTTTAAAACTTCCCCCACAGCTTTTAGGCTTTGTCCCTGCATTGGAGTTGGCTGGGGATAGGCTATTCCCTAATGACATGGGGGAGCAAGTTAAAACAAGTTTTCTGGCTTTTGACTAGTCATCAACAATATTATTCAGCAGTATTTCTCAAACTGTGCTCCTCGGACTTGGCCTCCGAAAGCTGTTAATGGGTGCCTCCGTGGGGCAAGGGTGGTCAATTAAAATTAGGATATTATGGGTTAAGGCATATCTCTACTGTAGAACTCTGAAGCTTCACTACGCTACTTTTTGCTGGGCATCTGTAAGAGGGGACCACAGTTTACAGCTTTTCCCTAGTCTTTGTTTTTGTTTTTTTTTTTTTTGACTATACACCTTTTTGTGTGTGTACACACATTTTGTGAGACATTAGAGTTTTAGGAAACACAGGGGATTCTAAAAAAAGTTCCAGCTCATTTTCATGTGATTTCCAGATCATGGGTGGCTTGAATGCTAGAGTAGTATGACAATCACCAGAAACCAGTCTACCATAGTATCAGTAAGGCTGCATCTAAGGGACAGATTTCAAATGGCCCACTCTGATCATTGGTGGGTTATTTCAAATTGAATAAACTCAATTAACAAGTAACAGGGAATAGAGAATAGGGAAGGCACAGGGGTGGAATAAAAGGAAAATTGGAAATAAACTTTTTTGTGTGTGGCATGGCCTTCTTCATTTCTAGAAACTGAAACATAGTAAACACTCATTAAATATTTAGTAAGTGAATTTCTAAAGGATAAATATAATAACATAATATAGGTATAATGCTAAAAAATGCATTTACTATAGTTGGTGTACAAGATTAATTTGTGTTAATGATTATTAAAGTTATTAACTATTGTTACTAATATTTCAGTATAGGGTTATTGACTCCACATAAGGTGATACTGAGCTGTCTTGAAAAGTTAGTCTTTGTTCACAGGATAGAATCTAGAACAACACTATCCAAGAGAAATATGATAGGAATTACATACTATGTAATTTAAAACTTTATAATAAACACATTAAACATTTAAAAGAAACAGCTAAAATTAATGCTAATAACATTTTATTCATCTGTATATATCCAAAATACTATTATTTTCACATGCAATCAATATAAATAATTTTTCATTAAGTATTTACTTTTTTTTTGTGCTGTCTTCAGTGTGTATTTTAAACTTCTGGTACATCTCAATTTGTATGAAAAATTTTTAGCAGAAATATTTTGTCTTTAGAGGTCAAAATTTGGAAATAACCTTTGTTGGGTATCCACTATAGTATTAGAAAACGTGCAAGATGCCTTATATGTCTTGTTTATATGATTTTCATAATATCCTCATAACAAAAGCATCATACCCTTTTATATAAGAAACTGAGGCTCAGAAGTCTAGTGATTTGTTTATTGTCATATTTCCAGTCAAGTTGGCACAACTGGGATTTGTTGCAGGTTCTTTAGGCAACAAACATGTATTGTTTCCTTACTCATAGAAATCCACTTAAAGTCAATTTCTTTTGAATTTTGCTATCTCAAGAACTATCCAGACTACTTCAGTTTTTAGAATTACCACTCTAAAGCAGCAATTATTTTTTTTAAATTTTTTTAAGTTAATCAACTGGACAGCTATTTCCTGGAAATTTACAATGACTACTTCTTTTTGTGGTTCATCTAGAATGCTTTCCAAATTGTAGATCAGTAACCACTCACAGGGGTAAAAGAAGGCTCATCAGGTACTGAAAAGGGAGCTGTTCTTAATTTGCTGGCTGCCATTTTGAAATCACCTGGGGACTTTTAAAAATGCTGATGCCTGGTCTCAGTCCCAGAAATCCTGATTTAATTGATCTCGGGTGTGGCACTGGGATTTTAAAACACTACCTAGGTGATTGTAATGTGTAGGCAGGCCTTGAGAATCACTGTTTTTAGGTGATCAAGGTGAATTTTTAAGTATTTCCATAAAGAAGCAAAGGAAACTAGTCAATGTTAGTTTTTATTTAACAAACTCACTTTTAAAAAAATAGATGCCCAGTCAATTTTTTCAGATGGAAAATGAGCAAGTTGCAACTTGGCATCTTTTCCTATTTAAATGATATTTATATTCAGTTGGGCTACTGTGGTGTAAAATATGTACTTATTTCATTAGTTAGGTTACTGAGTCATTTCTATTTAATCTGTAAAACTCATAATCCTCCCTAAACCATGGTGGTCTCACATCACATCTCAGTGTAAATTTAATTATTGCAGTAAGAAAATCACATTATCAAAACAGCATGAAATATCTCATAGCAATATCTTAAATCCTTTTGCTAATGCACTTTTTACATCTCACATTTGTGTCTCTCATACTAACGTTGTCTGAAGTATCACAAAGTGAACTTAGGCAAACTACCACTTTTTTTGCTGTACCAAAACATTTTTCAAAATCTTCCTTAATTTTGGATATTAATTTGTTTTTTTTAATTTGCAAAACTGAAGACAGAAAATTAAAGAAGACTTTATTAGATTTGCTCTAGTATAATTTTAATTAAAAAAAATGCTAAAGTAACAGTAATGACAATAACAATGGTGTTTATGGAAAAGGCAAAGAGCTCAAATTGCCAGGCTGTGGCACTGAATGGGTGTAGGAAGCATGGGGTAATTCAAAGATAATAAGGCTGGCAAAAGTCTATGATGTACTAATTGCATCATAGTCATCAGCTCAGTTCAGGCTCCCAACAATACTAAGATTTATGTTCAATTATTATCCCAACTATACAGATGGGGGAATTGAATTCAGAGAGCAGTTTTGAACTCAATCTGGCTCTAGAGCCTGTAGTCCTAACCAATATATGTTTTTGCCTTCCTCAACTTGAGTGACTGAGAGGTTGATTATGTCAAACAACATAGATGTATAATTCAAGTCAATTAATAGTTTCAGGGTAGTGGTCAAGGTAATGAGTTTGTACTTAGACATATGTAATCTGGGGTGCTGGAATTTGACCTGGAGGTAGTATTCATCAAGCAGTTGACAATATGGATCTGAAATTCAGGAGAAAGTTCAGAGCTAGCAAAAAAGATGTGGGTACTATATGCATAGAGGTGGTAGTTGAGATGAAATAACCAAAGGAAGAAGTATAAAACAAGAAGAGTTTTAGGGGCGCCTGTGTAGCTCAGTTGGTTAAGCACTCAACTCTTGATTTTGGCTTAGGTCATGATCTCAGGAGCCCCATGTATGGCTCCCTGCTGAGCGTGGAGCCTGCTTAAGATTCTCTCTTTCCCTCTGCAACCTCCCTTCCCTGCTCACAGTCTCTTTCTTCCTTGCTAAAAACAAACAAACAAAAAATCCAAAAAACAAGAAAAGTTTTAAACACTGAATCCTGTAAGGGAACATCTCTAATTGTGAAGCAGATAGGGCACAAGTAGATTAGGGAAGGAGATGACAAAATAAAGTGCATGTACATCACTGAAATCAAGGGAAGAGATTTTAAGAAAGAAATGATGAGTGGTGTGTCAAATGCACCAGAACTATACTGGAAGAGGGTGAAGGTACAGGGATCCTGGATTTGGATTTGACTATTGGCAAATTATTAGCAACCTTCTAAGGTATGGTTTTAATATCCTTGTAGGGCTGGAATAGAGACTGTTAGCTTATTGAGTAAACAAAGAGTGTTAGTTTAGAAGTAGCTAATATTTCTGGAATGCTTCTTATCGGCCATGAACTGTTGAAGGGTTTGACATGTTTTTAAATGAGTTAACAACCCTACTTGGGGATTCTGTGTGTTCAAGGGCACACAGAATTAAAGGATTAAAGAGAAAAATAGACTACATGGTAGAAGTTTAAAAAAAAACCAAGGGGCACCTGGGTGGCTCAGTTGGTTAAGACTCTGCCTTCAGCTCAGGTCTTGATCCCAGGGTCCCAGGATTGAGCCCTGCATCGAGCTCCTTGCTCAGCAGGAGCTTGTTTCTCCCTCTCCCTCTGCCTCTGTCTGTTGCTCCTCCTGCTTGTTCTGTCTCTCTCTCTCTGTGTGTCAAATAAATAAAATCTTAAAATAAAACAAAACAAAACTGGGGCACCTGGGTGGCTCAGCTGGTTGAGCACGGGACTCCTGGTTTCAGCTCAGGTCTTGGTTGCAGGGTTGTGAGATCGAGCCACGCTTCAGGCTCTATGCTCAGTGGGGAGTCTGCTTGAGATTCTCTCTCTCCCTCTGCTCCTCCCCCCTGCTCGCTCTCTCTCTAAAATAAATAAATAAATCCTAAAAAATACAAAAAACCCCATAAACCCTTCTTCAGCAAATGATAAAACATTTAGATCAAAAAAGAAAGAAAAGAACGAAAGAAAAAAACAGAAAGAGAAGAGTAAGAACACAGAGGATCTAAACAACATGTTTTCTAACATGGTCTAATTTATATTTATAGAATACCTGACAATATATACAATGAAATATACATAAGATGAACCCTAAGTATTTGGAAATTGAAAAACACATTTCTAAATAATCCATGGGTCAAATAAAGAATTACAAGGAAAGTGTACATATTTTGAAATGAATAATAATAAAAATACTATATATCAAAATTTCAGTAGACAACTAAATAGTTCTTAGAGGAAAATTTAGAACTTATTGCCTGTATTAGAAATCAATGACTTAAGACTCCAACTCAAGTTCTCCATATGAGTGAAATCATGTAGTATTTGTTTTTCTCTGACTTATTTTGCTTACCATGGGGAAAAAAGAGAGAGGCAAAACAGAAAGCAGACTCTTACCTATAGAGAACAAACTGAGGGTTCCTGGAGAGGAGGTGGGCAGGGAGATAGGTTAAATGGGTGATGGGGCTTAAGGAGGGCACTCATGATGAGCACTGGGTGTTGTATGTAAGTAATGAATCACTGAATTCTAGTGAAGCTAATATTACACTGTATGTTAACTAACTGGAATTTAAATAAAAGCTTGGAAGAAAAAAAGACTCCAACTCAATAAACTAGAAAAAGAAGAGCAAATTAAACCCAAGTAAGTAGAAAAAAAAGGAATAATAAAGAGTAGCAATCAATGAAATAAAAAGATAAAGAAAATTAACAGTCAAAAAGTTGTTTTTTGAAAAGACAAGTGATGAAATTCTAGATTAATCAAGAAAAATTAAAGATTAAAACCAAATCAGCAATATCAAAACTGAAAGAAGAGTTTTCCATACAAATCATACAGATATTGAAAGGATAATTAAGAGAATATTAGGAATAATAATGTCAACAAATTAGACAATTTAGATAAAATGGACAAATTCCTTGAAGGATACAATGAGATAATAGAGAATATTTATACTGGTTTCTGCTGCAGGTCCTGACACAGGGCTCTTAAAACCCTTGTAAACTAAGTTTTAAGAGCAGCAGGAGCATCTTCTGTTCAATTGAGGTGACTCTGGGTGGACTCCTGGATGAGGGGTGGTCACCAGAAAGACCAATCCATGATTAGGAGCTTGGCTGTTTCCACTCCACCCCTCATCTTCCACGGCGGGGGGGGGGGGGGGAGGGCTAGAAATGAAGTTAATAATGAATTATGCTTATGTGAGGAAGCCTCCATAAAAATCTCAGCCGTGTAGGGTTTGGTGAGCTTCCAGGCTGGTGAACACAGCCATACCAGGAGGTGGCACACCCCAACTCCACAGGGACAGAAGCTCCTGAGCTGGGACCTTCCCAGACCTTGCCTGACGTATTTCTTCATCTGGATCCTTTATTATATTCTTTAATAAACTGGTAAAGGTAAGTAAGCATTTTCCTAAGTCTGTGAGCTGCTCTGTAAGCAGAGTTAGTGGTCCCCAGAAAAAGAAAGATGAGACATAGCTTCCAGGACACAAGAAAAGCCACTTTTAGACCCCAAGCTATTTTCATAATCTCTGTCCAACTGGCTCTATTTGCCCAAGAAAACTTCTTGCAGAACTTTCTAAAGGCATTGGAATTATAAAGAAATGCAAAACCCTCAGTAGTTACGGATTTTCAGGAAGGAAAGGGAATGTAAAAACTTACGGTCTCTACCAGGCCAAAAAATAGCCTAAGCCACATTAGTGGTAAAACTCCTGGTAGAGATTGACCTAGCACACATTCTTGAGTCATTTTTGCAGGATTCAAGCCTCTTTGTGCACTTCAACACCAGACTAACTGGAGCCAGCAAACTGATAATGCTGACCCTTGCTGGCCCTCAGGACTTCAGTCAACTAGGACTTAGATTCTTGGTTGTGTCTTTTGGCTGGATGCCCACCAAGAGGTGAACCCAGTTTCAGATTACAGCTCTACCGAATTAATGGAACTCAAGGAGGGGTCATTAGAACCTTGGATCTCTAGCCAGTCAATTGGAAGCACAGGTGATAACCTAGCTTTCTGAAGGGGGTGGGAAGCAGTCTTGTGGAACTGAGTTGTTCCTACTTGCAAGATCTGATGCTATCTATGAAGAGAGAGTGTCAGAATTACAGGTCATTGCAGGTAATTTATGACACAAATTACCAAAGTTCACTCAAGGAAAAAAAAAAGATAATCTGAAGAGCCTTATATCCGTAAAAGAGACTAAACTGGTCATTAAACACCTTCCTATAAGGAAAACTCCACATGGTATCACTGGCAAATTCTACCAAATATCTAAAGCAAAAAAATGATATAAATTTAATAAAAATGCTTTCAGCAAATAGAAGAGGAGGGAACATTTACAATGTTATCCTGATAAGGAAAACAGAAAAGGACATTAAAGACAAAAACAAAAACACCTAATAGTCCCATTAATTTACATGTTAAAATCTTTACCAAAATACTAACAACTGAATCCTGCACTATTTAAAAAGGATAACATATCATGATTAAGTGGGATTTATCTCAGGACTGCAAAGTTACATTGACGTTAATAAAATCAATCAGTGTATTTCAACATATTAACAGAATAATGGAGAAAAACCATGCTATTATTCCAATAGAAGCAGAGAAAAAAAATTAATAGAATTCACCACCCATTCATGGTAAAAAACAAAAAACAAAACCTCTCTGAAAACTAGGAATAGAAGGAACTTCCCCATCTGACAAAAGTTACTTATTAGAAATCTATAGCTAACATCATACTTCCTTGAGCAAGTCTGAATGCTACTCTCCTAAGCCTGAGAACAGGCAAAGAGGCTTGCTCTCACAGCTTCTGTTCAACATTGTATGCTACAGACATATCAAAAAAGACAAGAAAAAAATTCTTAAGGGTCAGATAAAGAGGTAAAGCTTCTCTACTTGCAGATGGCACATCTATTTACTTAGAAAATGTACAGGAATCTAAAAACCAATTATAAGAATAAGTGAATTTTTCCAAGTTGCAGAACACAAGGTTAATAAAATCATTTGGAGTTTTATATACTGGTAAATGAAATTATAAAACTCCATTTCCAAGAAAACACTAAAAATGCAAAGTATTTGGGAATTAATCTTATGAAATTAATTGCAAACCATTTGTTCTGAAAATTATAGAACATGGCTGAGAGAAATTTAAAGACCTAAATAAATGGAGAGGCATGGATCTGAAGACTCTACAGAAATAATTTCCTCTAAGTTTATCTATTAGTTCAGTATTAGTACCAGTCAGAATTCAAGTAGGCTTACTTTTAGAAATTGGCAAGCTGTAACTAAAATTTAATGAAAAGTTAAACCTACTTCTCAGAAAAAGAACATATAGGATGTACAGTTCTTGAATTCAAGGCATATTCTAAAGTTATTGTAATAAAGACAGTGTAGTATTGGTGAAAAGATGGATGCATAAATCATAGGAATACTTTATTGTCTGGAAACAATAGAACAAACAATTCTAAAATTTGTATGGAACCACAAAAGATCCCAAAGAGCCAAAACAATCTTGAAAAAGAAAAGCAAGTTTGGAGGCATCACAATTCCAGACTTCAAGTTATATTACAAAGCTGTAGTAAACAAAACGGTATGGTACTGGCACAAAAATAGACACATTGATCAAAGGAACAGAATAGAAAACCCAGAAATAAACTCACAACTATATGATCAATTAATCTTTGACAAAGCAGGAAAGAATATTCAATGGGGGGTGCCTGGGTGGCACAGCGGTTAAGCGTCTGCCTTCGGCTCAGGGAGTGATCCTGGCGTTATGGGATCAAGCCCCACATCAGGCTCCTCCGCTATGAGCCTGCTTCTTCCTCTCCCACTCTCCCTGCTTGTGTTCCCTCTCTCGCTGGCTGTCTCTATCTCTGTCGAATAAATAAATAAAATCTTTAAAAAAAAAAAAAGAATATTCAATGGGAAAAGGACAGTCTCTTCAACAAATGGTGTTGGGAAAACTGGACAGCAACAAGCAAAAGAAAGAAATTGAACCACTTTATTACACCAGACACAAAAATAAATTCAAAATGGATTAAAGACCTAAATGTGAGATCTGAAACCTAAAAATCCTAGAAGAGAACACAGGCAGTAACCTCTTTTATATTGGCCATAGCAACATCTTCCTAGATGTGTCTCCTGAAGTAAGAGAAACAAAAGCAAAAGTAAACTGTTGGGATCAACATCAAAATAGAAAGCTTCTGCACAGCAAAGGAAACAATCAACAAAACTAAAAGGCAACATACAGAATGGAGGACATATTTACAAATGATATATTCAATAAAGGGTTAGTATCCAAAATATATAAAGATCTGATACAACTCAACGCCCCAAAAACAAATAATCCAATTAAAAATGGCCAGAAGACACGAACAGACATTTCTTCAAAGAAGACATGTAGATGGCCAACAGACGCATGAAAAAATGCTCATCATCACTTACCATCAGGGAAATGCAAATCAAAACTACAATGAGATATCATCTCACACTGTCAGAATGGCTAAAATCAACAACACAAGAAATAACCAGCATTGGCAAGGAAGTGGAGAAAAATGAACCCTCTTGCACTGTTGGTGGGAAGGCAAACTGGTGTAGCCACTATGGAAAACAGTATGGAGATTCCTTATAAAGTTGAAAATAGAACTACCTTATGTTCCAGCAACAGCATCAGTGGGTATTTACCCAAAGAATACAAGAACACTAATTCAGAGGGATACATGCACTGCACCCCAATGTTTATAGCAGCAATATTTACAATAGCCAAGATATGGAAGCAGCCCCGTGTCCATCAGTTGATGAATGGATAAAGAAGTTGGTACACGCTGGAATATTATTCAGCCATAAACAAAAAAATGAAATCTTGCCATTTGCAATGACATAGATAGAGCTAGAGAATATATTGCTAAGCAAAATAAGTCAAAGAAAGACAAATACCATATGCTTTCACTCATATGTAGAATTTTAGAAACAAATGAACAAAAAAGAAAAAAGAGAGAAATTAAGCATAAGCAAATTAAATCTCTCTTTTTTAAAGAAACAGACTCTTAATTATAAAGAATAAACTGATAGTTACCAGAGGGGAGATGGGTGGGGGAGATGGGTTAAATACGTGATAGGGATTAAGGAGGGCCCTTGTGATAAGCACAGGGTGATGTATGGAACTGTTAAATCACTATTTTGTACACCTGAAACAGGTGTACAATTGGAATTAAAAACTTAAAAAGTGTATTTTAACTAATTGGAATTAAAAACTTAAAAAGCAACAGAAAAAAGAAAAAGAGTCTGGAAACAGACACATACATATATGGTCAATGAATTTTGAAGAAATTGCTAGGGTAATCCATTCAGGAGAAGGAAGGTCTTTTCAGTAAATCATGCTGAAACACCTGGTTATCCATATGGAAAAAAAAATGAATATTGGTCCTTCACCAATGAAAAAATATAACTTGAATCACAGACATAAAAGTAAAAGCCAAAGCTTTAAAACTTTTTAAATAAAACATAGGAAAAAATCTTAGTCACTTTAGACTAAGCAAAGCTTTCATAGATAGGATTAATTAATACAAAGCATAGTGAAAGAAAATCATTAAATAAGAATTTATTGATGTTTTAACCTTTCCATTTCTGAAAAACGTTCTTAAGAAATAAAAAGTCTAGCCACAGAATGGGAGACAATATCCATTTGGCATATAAATGGCAAAAGGTTTATATCCAGAATATATAAGGATCTCTTATAACTTGCTAATGAGACAAATAATTCATTTTAAAAGGTGAACACATGGTTTAAAAGACACCTCACAAAAGAAGATATCCGAATAGCCCAAATTTCATGGAATATAGTCAACATCATAGTCATCAGGGAAATTTAATTTAAAATAATAATGAAATTATCACTAGAATGGCCAATGCTAAAATGATGGAAAATACCAGTTGCTGGTGAGATCATGAAGCAAGTGGAATTCTCATGTACTATCAATGGGAGTATAAAATTATACAACTACTTTGGAAAACTCTGCATCTAAACAAACAAACAAACAAACAAACAAACAAACAAACTTTAAACATATACATGTCATATGATCCAGCCATTCCATTGTTAGATCTTTACTCGTGAGAAATGAAAATGTATGTCCACAGAAAGCCCTGCACATGAATGTTCAGTACACTTTACTCATTACAACCTCAAACTAGACGCAACCCAAATGTCCATCAAGGTGAATGGATAAATAAGATACGTCATTTGTACCACTGAATGCTACTCACTAGTATAGAACAACAGACTACTGACACATGGGTTAACATGGATGGACCTCAAAATCGTGCTGAGTTAGAGAAGCCAAACAGAAAAGTGTACATTTTGTATTATAACACTTATAAAACATGCAAACTAATATAGGTGCCCAAAAGCAGATCAATGGTTGCTGGCTCCAGGGACAAAGGGAAGGAAGGGCTACAAAGAGGCTCAATGAATCTTTTGAGGGTAGTTTAAATGTGTAACTTGATTATGGTGGTGGCCTCATGGTATCTACAACCATTAAAATTCATTGAATTTTATATTTTAAATTGATATAATTTATCTTATGCAAATTACGCTCAGTAAAGTAGATAGGCAAAAATAAAACAAAACATAGATGGAGGCATAATAATTGAGGCCGTAAAGCAGAGTAGCCATAGCCCAGAATATTTACCAAGCAGAATATAGCATAGAGTAGAACAGTTTATCTTGGAGAACCTGAAAAGAATTGATGATCTACAAACACCAGGTATGATATAAGATGGGAGCAGGATGAGGGGCTGAAGACAGGAAAATGAACTGAAAGTTTAATAAGCTTCTCCCAATGCTTTTTAAAAATTCAGATCTTTTAAAAAAATCTATCCTTTTTTTGCTATAATAGAATGTGATTTAGTTTATTTACTCTATTATCCAGCCTTCTATGCTCCATTCCTCCTACATATTTATAACAGTACTTAAAATGTTTTCATTGGTTATCTTTGTGATTATTAGAAACATCCTATCAATTTTCTTTTTGCTTTCATTAACAAAAAATATTTTTTGACTCTCTATTATGTGAAATGAGGATATTTATACCCCAGTCAATCCTTTAAATTTCCTTTTGCCTTATACCTTACAACTTCTACTTTCATGTTGTGGAAGTTCATAACATTTCAATTTAATTTTATCATCACTAAGTTCACATAGTTTAGAATAAGTTGAAAATCAAATACATATTTGTGGGAGTGTATTTGATTTATATATAATTACATGTATTTACATATAATATGCAAATATTATTTATCTCAGAACCAATGACTACTCATATTACAAGTCTTTTTCACTCCAGTTTTCCCTTTTCCTGAAGTTTCTAGTTTCCCGACATTTTTCTTGCACAATTTCCTTCATGATAGCCTCATTTTTTCCTAAAGTTAATCACGCAATCTAATTTTCATATATAGTCATATTTTTCCTTCACAGATAACTTTCTAGGGACTCTGTTGCCTCTTGCTCCAGGAGAGCTGTTTTGTTCTCTAATCTTGCTACAAATTGTTACCCTGGGCCTTCCAATAACTGCTTTCCAGGGTTGGTTCTGGGAAGTCATAACTTCATGTTTCTTAGTTACTGCCTTTGAACATATTCAACTGATTTTTAAGAACATACGTGTAAGAGGTAATTTTTCTGTGCTGAAAATACTGTAAATGCCAGGAAAAAAAGAAGTTAAAAGAGGTATAGGTGGCTGGCTCTGGAGAAAGCTATTGGGACTGAGAAGAGAATGGTGAAGTTCACTGCTTTTTAACATCCTAGAGTATGTATTATGTTGATTACGGGGAGGGGGGAGGAAGAAGACCAATTCTTGGTATAATTAACTCTGTTCTATGCATTATTCATCTTTTGAATTTCATCAGAAAGTGAATATGTAAATTGAAAATATGCAAAAGAAATTGAGAAACAAATTTTAAAATTTCTACTTGAAGGTATTGTTTCCTTTATCAGGTTCAGGGCTGATTGCTTCCTTTTTATTTTTAATTTTTTTTAATTTAAATTCAATTTAAATTCAACATTTGGCTGACTGCTTCTTACTGACTCTTTCCAGTAATGTTTTAGCACTTGTGGTAAGTACCCACCATGTCTTTTTCTCCTGACAATAGTTTTATGAGGAAGATACTATTTTTAATCCCAATTTTAAAGATTAGGAAACTGAGGCTCGGAGCAATTCCCCAAAGTCTGCCTGTTTCCGTAGCAATATCGCCACTAAATTATTGGATTCTGAAATGCCTTAGTTGCCCTTTGGGGATGCACTAAATTACTTTACAAACTAAAAGAACAGGTATAAAACTGGTAAATATTAAAGGTTTAATTACAGTTTTGTTAAGAAAATAAGATAATAGAATTTTGTTGTTACGTCATAGTAAAATATAAACAACATGTCTTATTCAAATCTATTGAGTCAGTTTAGAATAAGACCTTGTGTCTTATAAGTAATTCATTAATATCAGGACCCTAAGTTGATATGAGTTAATCCTTTTTTTTTTTTTTGCAAAAAAAAATCTCAGCCAAGATGTTATTCAGAAGGTGAATGGATACATAGACTGTGGTTATTCAGACAATGGAATACTATTCAGGGTTAAAAAGAAATGAGCTATCAAGTAATGAAAAAACTTGGATGAGCCTTAAATGCATGTTACTAAGAGAAAGAAGCCAATTTGAAAAGCCTACATACTGTATAATTCCAACTATGTGACATTGTGGAAAAGGCAAAACTATGGAGATAGTAAAAAGATCAAGGTTAAGGGGGTAGGGAGGGGTGAATAGTTAAAGGCAGTGATGCTATTCTGTATAATTCTATAATGGTGGGTACATGTTGTTCTAAACCCATAAAATGCACAACGCCAAGAGAGAGCCCTATCATAAATTATGGGCTCTGAGATACAATGGTGTGTTAGTGTAGGTTCATCAACTGTTGACATATGAACCACTCTGGTGGGGGATGTTGGTAATGAGGGAGACTACGATCCTGACAGTGGAGGAGGCAGAGATGCATAAGGGAAATCTGTGTACCTTTCACTCAATTTTACTGTGAACCCAAACTGAAAAATAAAGTCTATTTAAGAAAAAGTCTGGGTGGGGCGCCTGGGTGGCACAGCGGTTAAGCGTCTGCCTTCGGCTCAGGGTGTGATCCCGGCACTATGGGATCGAGCCCCACATCAGGCTCTTCTGCTATGAGCCTGCTTCTTCCTCTCCCACTCCCCCTGCTTGTGTTCCCTCTCTCGCTGGCTGTCTCTGTCTCTGTCGAATAAATAAAATCTTAAAAAAAAAAAAAAAGAAGAAGTCTTTGCAATGTAACAATATACATTAATTAGTTTCTTTAGCAAGTATTTATTGAATGGTGTTGACTTCCTTGTGCCTACTTTGATCCTTTTACTCTGAGGATGGTAACAGTATCTACATTCTAGGGTTGTTGGGGGATTAACTAAAATGCTACAACAAAGTATAGAGTATCTAGCACATAGTGAACTTTAATGTATTGTTGTTATTATAGATAATACAATGGTCCAGGCACTAAACTGGATGTCTTTGATAAGTGGTATGTAACAGCCTATAGTTTGAAATCATAGTGATTGTTAATAAACTAACTTCACTTGCACTCAGCAGTATAAACAATTGATAGGGCTCCCCAGTTTTGGAGACTGGCCACTAGTCAGGGGAATTTGAGACAGAGGGGCTTGTGAGGGCATCACTGACAATGATCCTGAAGTCCAGGATAAATCCAGAAGGAGGTGAAACCCGGGGTATACTGATGAACTGAAAGACCAGGAGAAATTAAGAGTTTGTTATGAATGAAGAAGTATGAAAGAAGGAAAGGAAAGATAGTTTTAGAATACCAGATTTGGGAACTAGAAGGTTCTTCAATGGGCCAGATTTCCTTTTTCAATAGGAAAAGTCCAAGGTGTGAAAGTACTTGTGAGAGGAAAAATTAGAATATAGGTAAAAATCATTTAAACTGGGAACTGTGAGGCTACAGGGTTTTATGTTTTGAATACCCAAGGGTCCTGACAGGGAATGGGAGAAAAACAAGACTCCATAAAGCAAATTCTAAAAACCTCTGACCTCTGACCTTAGGTCAGTAGATGGTAATAGTGAGGGTACAGGAAGAGTGATACAAAGAAGATGATGTGGACTTCAAGGGGGAAGGGATTTTAGACTTCTGGTGAGACACTAAAGATCTGGAAGTGTCAGTAAGAAACAAAACGGCCAGCGTGTCGTGCTGGTTCCAGGAGACAGAAGACAGATGGTAGTGGCTTTCATTTGAACTTTATTATCTGCCATCAAACTATTTACTTTTCTCAGTGTGACGTCTTTCCCTCAACACATATATCAGACTTGAAAGAACTTGGCAGTCCTTTACAGTAGCCTATCTTTCTGCAAGAGTTGTCCTTCCCCAAAGACTGGGGCAGAAGAGGCATGATTTACATCCCAAATGACCTTCTTTTCTAAAGATGTAGATTCATACATTCAAGCTGCTGCTATTCTTCATAATTGACTGTTGTCAGTAGTGGAGGCACTTGAGTCATTAATCATTTCCTAAGTATGCAGAATGGAGTTATTTGTAGGGCAGTATTAGAAACTATGCCATGAAGAATCTCCAGTCTACTTGGCAATACAATGAACTTCTATTGGGTCTGTGTGGGTCGTGTGTACACAAACCCTTTTGGCTCTGAAGAGCAAATTTACACAAAGACTTCAGCAAGTTGGTAGTCTGGTTTGAGAGTTGTCTTTAAAAACTGTAATTTCTAAAGCCTAAGCTAAGGTAAATAAACACTGATTGAAGTTAGTGATACAAAATTTGGTAGACACAGAATAGTCTGTGTAACTAATCTGAAAATAAATATACTTCCTCTTTTATAGACCTTAGTAAATATGCTCAGAGTAAGGTTTTAGTGTTTAACAACATTGAGAGTGTTATGAGGGTTTAGTAAGTACTTCAAAAGCAAGGTTTTATAACATGGCTTTCAGTTCTGTTACCAGAAAGCAAACATAATATTAAAAATTAAAGTCTTTATAGAATAGTCCTGAAATAGTGATTTTAAAAGAGCAGTATATAAAAAAGGATACCAGCTGGTAGGTCTAAAATGAGATTTTTCCTCAGTCCTCATCTTACTTGGGACTTACAATTTATACATAAATGGATTTAATGAAGAAGTAACTTAATAGGACAAAGATATGAAGTTTCAGACACAGCACAATATCCTGGAGGTTTTTTATTCTAGTGACCTCTTCATTTTTAAGTAAGGGTACTTGCCTTTTGGTCTTTCAAACTCATTTAGACACAGAAGATCTTAAATAATTAACTAGGCTGCTCTGAAAACTGGGGGCAACTCAGCCAGAATGAATGAAGCAGTGAAAATAGTCAACCAAAATTCAGAACTTTTAAAATTGAAGGTCAACTATATTTACTTTTCTTTATTCCTCTAGGATGTTAGGATAAGACTTAATGTTTTGTAATATTTTTCTGAATGTAAGTTTTCTCAACGAAGTAAGGATCTAAGGAGATTAGTGTTACTAGATAAGAATCTTTTTTTCATTCTTTGACAAAACCATACATATTAGTGGTTTGATAAACTTTAAAACAAGAAGATTTGATCCTGACAATTTCAAACTTTGATTTTGCAATAATAAGCCAAATTTAAAGTAACACATCAACATTATTTTGGCTGGGCGTATTATAGGAAAGACATTAGCATTTCATTAATCTAGTTCAATGGTAACTATCCTTGTTCATAATGAAATAATAATAGTAAGCATAAAGATAGCTAATATTTTTGAGCAATTATTTTGTGCCAAGCATTTTAGTTTTCACATACATTATCTCCACTAACCTTCATCAAATTCCTGGCTGGTAGGTGTTGTTATCTTATTCTACAGATGAAGTAAATAAGGCAAGAAAATTTAAATAATTTTCCCAAGGGCTCACAGTAGGAAGTGGCTATTGTTGGGCTTTTGCACTCCAGAATCCAAGCTTTTATTTATTTATTTATTTATTTATTTATTTATTTATTTATTTAAAGATTTTATTTATTTATTCGACAGAGATAGAGACAGCCAGCGAGAGAGGGAACACAAGCAGGGGGAGTGGGAGAGGAAGAAGCAGGCTCATAGCAGAGGAGCCTGATGCAGGGCTCGATCCCATAACGCCAGGATCACGCCCTGAGCCGAAGGCAGATGCTTAACCGCTGTGCCACCCAGGCGCCCCAGAATCCAAGCTTTTAAATACCATACTATTGAGCTTCTCTCATATTTTCTGTACCTTGGACATTTGTGGTTATAGCTAACAAAAATATTTTTAATTTTCTAAATGTTATGGTTTTATGTAATACTGTATGTGAAAACAGTTCCAAGTTTATTGAACAGAAAGAAAAGTGTCAATAATTTCCTCTTAGACTTAAAATTATAATGTAATATGCTGAGAGGATTAATTTATATTTACTTAATTACAAGAGAACTATTCTACCATTTTACATATATTCATGTTTTCTTAAGCTATCTACACAAACCACTGTTCTCCTATACTTGAACATCTAACTTAAAGGCAATTTGAAAGCAAAAGACCTCTATTTAGCATACTCCTTCCGGTAATGAAAATTTCAAGTTACTCTGAATGAATAACAAAGAAAAAATAGTGTGACGGCAATAATAGTACTTTGAGGGCAAAAATAATTGTATCAAATAATACCATAAATTGCTGATTTTAAATTACAGATTTAATCTTAAAGGTGTTCAAATATACTCACTGAAAGAAATGCTTGGCGAGAAAGGTCAAATGTGTTCCTAAACTCAAATATCCATGACTATTTTCAACAGAGCTTTTCAATTAGAAATTTAACAATTCAGAATATTTAGGGACAGAACTTTATTTTTATTTTCCTTTTCACTCCTTCCCTGGACTTAGTTTATATGTGAATTATCTCTATCCTTTTATCCATATGTATCAGTACGTTCAACTTTTTTTTAAATGTGTGAATAAACATTTGATTTTAGAAAAGTTAAAAAAATTACATTTGTTTTATACTTATAAATAACAATGAACTCTATTCAACTACTATAGTATAATATATTCTTCGGGTGGCAAGATTACAAGTTCTTTTATTTAATTATATTTCTGTAGTAGTTTTCAAAATAGTTTTGGAACTTAAACTAAGAACGAAATAAATCAAAGGGCTAGGAAAAATAAATTATAAATGGGCATTACAGTTTTAGCTTTATCTTTTTTTTTTAACTTTCTGTATCTACTGAAAAATATAATTGGTTTTTAGAATGATAACTTTGAGACTTTTCAAAATTTTAAATAGAACATTAGAACAGAGTTATTTATTATGTAAGATCAAGTATAATTCTTTGAATGCCACTGGTACTAATGTTCAGTATTTTCAAGTTGTATTTCCTTGTTTCTTATTCAAATACCAATCAATGCCAATATTTACAGAGTTTATATGAACTAACATATGCCAGTATTTCCTCAAATATGACTCAATTAAGATTCCATTAACTTTATGAAATCATATTTTACAGGTTTTTTTTTTTAAGGATTTTATTTATTTATGACGGAGAGAATGCACAAGCAGGTGGAGCCGCAGAGGGAGAAGCAGATTTCCCCCTGAGCAGAGGGCCCGACATGGGGCTTGATTCCAGGACCCTGGGATCATGACCTGAGCTGAAGGCAGATACTTAACCAAATGAACCACCCAGGCATCTCTCAATTAAGAATTTTCAAGTTGTAAATTCCCAATTTGTAAGTCAACAGTTTTTGCTACAACTTGGCATTGCATTGCTTGGCAAAGGTTACGCTTTCAATATGTGTTAGCCTTTATTGTTATACACCTCACATTATCTCAACCTCTCATTCATTTTTTGTTACTGTTACTTTGCTGTTTGTATATTCTGGATACAAATATTTTGCCATTTATATGTTTTGTGGATTGTCTCCCATTCTGTGCCTTGTCATTTTACTATCTAACTACAATGCCATTATCACAACTGGAGAAAATTCACAATATGTTTATATTCTTATCTAATATATCCGACATAGTCAAATCTCTCCAACCGTCAAATAAATGCTATTTGTACTTTTTTTTTTTTTAAGTAATCCATTATCCAGCGAGTTCAGGCATTGCACTTAGCTGTTATTAGATTTTTTCTTTCAAAGAGACTCTCCATCTCTTGAATCTACCTTCTGTTTTTTTCATTCAAAGGAGTTCTTGTGTAGTGATCACTAACTGTGGATTAACTCAAGTCTGGAATATTTAGAATTGAGGAGGCAATTTTGGTAATTCCTACTAATTTTGATATTTTAATTTTTGGTAGCCCTTCTGGTGTCATTAAACACATGCACTGATTTCTGTGGACACCAAAAATAGTCACTCAACACATAAAATTAAGTCAGTCTGCCAAATGGATACAGAAGTACAGAGTCAATTTAAGGTAAGCTTGTAAAGTAAAAGGACTTTCAATGATTGATCTTAGTACAGTGCTTTAGAGCTTACAGTGCTCTTTTATATGTTATCACATTTGGATCCCCAGTAAGGGATTTTAAAAATCCCTGTCTTAAACAAAGGAAGAAACTGAGGTTCAAGAGAGTTAAAAGAATTACCTAACGTCTTACAGTTAGTAGGTGCAATGTCCTTGGCTTATAATGAACATATAGTAACTATCTGTTGAATATTTAATTAAAGTGGGAAAATAGAATACATTTTCTGACTTTAAATCCTTACTTTACCATGATATTTGATTTCATTTTTGGAAAATAACTCCTCACTGCTTTCATTTTCTTTTATTATTTATTTATTTGTTTTTCCACTACTTTTATTTTAAAGACCTAGACTTACTGCTGGTATACCAATAAGATTTTTAATCCTTTTGGATGAAAAGTCTCTAACTTCTTATGCTTAGATGTAATCCTGTTAATGTTATCTGAAGTGTAGGTCTCATTTGAAATTTCTTTTTTTTTTTAAAAGATTTTATTTATTTATTTAACAGAGATAGAGACAGCCAGCGAGAGAGGGAACACAGCAGGGGGAGTGGGAGAGGAAGAAGCAGGCTCATAGTGGGGGAGCCTGATGTGGGGCTCGATCCCATAATGCCGGGATCACGCCCTGAGCCGAAGGCAGACGCTTAACCGCTGTGCCACCCAGGCACCCCTCATTTGAAATTTCTAATATCCAAATATCCCTTTTGGTCAAATAGCTATAATTAGATTCTGTTAACTGAAAGTCAAAGAACCTTAGCTGATAGAATATTGTAGAAAGTGCATTGGGTGAGTAGGATATCTGGGTTTGAGAGTAGAATAACATATAGCGTCTGGAGGACCTTAAGAGCTGAGAAAGACCAACCAAAATGGCAGCCAGGGATACTCTCCCTTGTCTTTCAAGACATCACATTTTCAGTGACATGTCAAAGTCGGGGCAAGTTCTACCCTGATGCAGAACTCTGTCACTGTTTTGCTGCGGACTGCACTCTACCAGTAAGTCATCAGGTGCCAAGCACTTTACACGGCTATTCCTTATTGTTGCACTCATTGCAGCTACCAACATGGTCTGAATGGCAAATACCTTAACTATATTGAACCTTGCTTCCAGACATAGCTGATTCCTGTTAGCCTAAAGTTCTCACTCCTCAAATCCAAATCCATCAAGCCTTATATCTCTGTTTACCTCTGGCTGACAAAGTAACATAAACAGTAAGACGTCTCATTTTTCTGAACTCACACATTGCATCCTTGTGATAAAAATGGATGTGCTTCCACTACATTATTACCAAGAGAGCTGCTCCGGGGCACTGTTAGACTGGGATGGTTCTTTTTCACTGACGGCATTCTTGGCACCTGGAACTGGTAAGTTGCAGCCCCCCACACAAAATGTGTATTTCCTTCTCCCTCTTTACAAGTTAGTGTTTTCTGTTTCTTCTCCTGATGAACTGTGGTCTTGCCTAGTTTTTGTGTTTTTATCTCACAGGAGGAAAAGTTAGCTGATAAAAGGTAAATGGGGAAACGAAGAATGAAAGGACTGAAACCAAAGCATAAAGTGAGGAGAATCAAAACCCACAGAAGTCAGTACATGTCAGCATTGTTTCTAGAGCAAGATTACGTATGCACCATTGCAAACAGCAAGATTTGTTTCTGGTACATGAACTGACTCTGTATAACTGAGTTGTATCCATCCAAGTGGAGATATTCATTTTTAGGGATAGAGGAAATCATATTTAATCATGAAATTTTAAAAAAAGTATATAAATAAGTGATCCAAAATCTTCTAAAATTATGACTTAGAACTGTTAGAGCCATCCAAATAAAGCATATTCGATCCACAAATTTCACTATATAGCTGAAGAAAGCATTTATGTATTTTTCAATTAGAAGTAAATGAGGATTATCTAAACTACAGATATTCATATACACAATTTAAGACACAGAAAATGATTATACAAAATTATTTATTAAGGCACTAGAGGAGGTTATTTACATGTTTCATGATTACCTCTGATGCAAAATTTTAAAAAAAGCTTTAAAATTAATGTACCATAGAATTACCATCTGTAAAATTAATTGACATTACTGTGTATTCAAGTCATCGAGGGCTTATTTGCTCTGCACTGTTCCCTGTCTTATTTTCTTTTGTATCTCCAGTATCTGACACTATGCTCTGCGTAGGTAGACATCTATAAATGTCTGTTGCATAATAAATGAATAAATGCAGTAATTCAGTTGAGGTATTTGCCAATCCTGATTGGTATGTGTACAAACAGAACAAATAGAAAGGAAAATCAGAATAAATTTGCACCATAAAGGCTCATATTCATTTTTTTAAAGATTTTATTTATTTATTTGACAGGGAGAGAGACAGCCAGTGAGAGAGGCAACACAAGCAGAGGGAGTGGGAGAGGAAGAAGGAGGCTCCCAGCGGAGCAGAGAGCCCGATGCGGGGCTCGATGCGGAGCTTGATCCCAGGACCCTGAGATCAGGCCCTGAGCCAAAGGCAGACGCTTAACGACTGAGCCACCCAAGCACCCCCATTTTTTTCTTTCTTAACTCAAGGAACAAGTAGTTTTACAAAATGTAATATTTGAGATTTCCAAATATAATATACCATTCGGGGTTTCCAAATAGTCTAGAATACAAAGATTAATGATCAGTGTTTCATCATAAGAGGTCCACAGAATAGGGGGCATGTAAATGAACTAATAATTAGAATATTATGAGTGTTCTGATAGACCAAAATGGGGTACTATGGGAGCATATAATAAAGATACATGGCTGAGGCTGTTCTGACAAGTGGGAGACAGGAAAGATATTGTTCCAAGAAGAGGCTTGTCTATATACATACCTTAATTTGATCTACTGTCTAAGGTAAGATATCTGGTTTATCTGAAGTCCCTATTAAACTTAGAGTCACCACTGAGTCACTTGCAGAGAGTACCTTTTAAGGGACTCATGGACATGAACTCCAAGGGTCAATTTCATGTTGAAGATCCAGCAATAACCAACTTTACCCACTTAGGTACTCTCGTTTCAGTAACGCCACAGAACTATGAATATGTGAGTATGACTGTATTGCTGCGAAATGGACTCATATAAGCTCATTCCTTAAAATATGATATGAATGTATCTGGTTTTTGAAAAAGCAAAGAGTAAATAATATTTGTCAAGTTAAAATGTTCATGACCTTGTGAAATTTGCCTTGCACATAAGTTAAACCAGTATTACCTAATACCTTGCTTTGAGGCAAATTTCCAACAAAAACATAATTCTTAAGATAAATTATAATCTCCTCACATGGAAGAGTGTAAGTTAAATCCAATCAATATACTTAAACAGTAGGTGCTTTGTCATTTTCTATTTTGTTTTAGGCTGTCAGTGCAGCAAACAGAATTATGTTCTCATATGTCATATTGGTTTATTCTTAATTTTTAATGATTCCTCTGAACAACCGGAAGTAGATATCTTCTATTGGTGAGTCTTCTTCAAATAAGAAAGATAAGCTTACTTTGTCAGTAATAAGGAGAAGCTCAATTGTGTATATATAGAATTATATTAAAGACCAAGTATTGAGCTATGGAGGATGCGATGTGAGATAGTAAATTAAAATATAAGGAAAGGTATAATCAAAGAGGGAAGAGGAGAAGCAGAAGAAAGTAGTATTATTTCAATTTGTAAGAGTTTCAAGTTGTAATAGGTGTCAACAGGATTTGAAATCAAAAAGGATCATTTAATTTATCAAGAAAAGAGAAAAAGGTATAGTACTTAAGAGATTGATGTCATTATGTATATGAAGGATAAGTGGGGAGATTAGTTAGATTTTAAGGGGTTGAAGAATTTTTATATAGAAAGTTATTACAGCCAACATGGGACAGATTCTTTAGCAAGGAGTGTGGCCCAGATTGTATCTGCCATTTAATATCCAACCCCCTTTTAATCCTGGCTAAATTTGCAGGTCAGTGAGTTTATGTGACCAAGTTCTAGCCAATGAGATGTAAAAGGAAGTATAAAGAATTTACAGGAAGAACAACGAAGGCTACTTTAAAAAGCTGGATAGGACACTCTTTGTCATTTTCCTTTCTCCTATTGCAGGCCTGGACGTCAGTGTAATAGCTGGAACTTTGGTAGCTATCTTAGACCAAGGGGTAACCTTGAAGATAAAACCATGAACTGAGGAAGGTAGAACAGAAAGATAAAACTTGGATTTCTGGAGACAACTGTGGATCTACCATATGGGTCCTAGATTTCAAAATCAGCTTCTTTTACATAAAAGAAAAATTATCATGTTTAAGGACATATTTTTTTTATTTCTATTTTACACCTGAATTTAATCCTTCTCACAGAGACTGACTCTGTATCTCCAGGGCTCCTGAATTTCTACAAAGTATCTACCAATAGCAGACTTCTAAACGGAAAGAGAAAGGGAAACTATACTTTGATGATTTGAATATTTTAAACACGTAATGATGACTTGTTCTACTTTTAAATTAAGGAGTTAAAGCATATTGTGAATCCCAATCTGTTTTTTTTTTTTTTTCACTGTTAGTGAATGCACAAGTGGTCTTGAAGAAAGATCGTATATGGAGACAGACCAGTGATATTCTGAAGCATATGAGCTAGGTTATTCTGTGGCAATGAACGCCAAAATTTCAATGAACACAAATGAAAAATGAAATTTCTTGCTCACTGTACATGTTCAACGGGTTGATTGGGGGCTCTTTTCCATGTAGTCACTCCACATCATATGATACCTGCTTTGCACAGAAGGGGAAGAATGGACTAGATACTTGGGTACCAGTACTTACTGCTGGTGACACATAACCTCCCCTCACATTTCATTTGTCAGAACTACTTATAAGACCATGATCGACTTCAAGGGGTAGGAAAATATCGTCTTCCTCATACCCAGAAGCAGAAGAAAGGAAGAGATTGGGAAACATTAGCAGTATCTACTACCCTACTAAAAGGTAAAAGAATCTGTGTGTGAACATTTAATGCACAATAAAAATGCTTTTCTCTTTTGGTCACAAAATTTCACTATAATTACAGCAGTGTCTCCTGCTCTGCGGTTTTGCTTTCCACAGTTTCAGTTACCCAAGGTGGACCACAGCCCTGAAGCCGAGGATCCTCCCGACGTTATCGGCGGAGATCAGTGGTCTGATGCTACCTTACAACACCTGAGTCATCACCTCCCTTCACTTCACCACGTAGGCATTTTATCATCTCACATCAGCACAAGAAGGGTGAGAACAGTACAATAAGATATTTTGAGCGAGAGAAACCACATTCACATAACTTTTATTACAGTATATTGTTTTAATTTTTCTATTTTATTATTGTTAGCCTCTTACTGTGCCTAATTTATAAATTAAACTTTTTCATAGGTGTGTATGGGTTTGGTCCATATAGAGTTTGGTACGATTTGTGTTTTCAGGCATCCACTGGGGGTCTTGGCAATGTATTCCCTGCAGATATGGGGGATTACTGCAATTTAATTTTTTAAGAAAGGTTTTTCCAGGGGCGCCTGGGTAGCTCAGTCATTAAGCGTCTGCTTTCAGCTTCAGGGTGTGATCCCGGTGTTCTGGGATCGAGCCCCGCATCGGGCTCCTCCGCTGGGAGCCTGCTTCTTCCTCTCCCACTCCCCTGCTTGTGTTCCCTCTCTCGCTGGCTGTCTCTCTCTCTGTCAAATAAATAAATAAATAAAATCTTAAAAAAAAAAAAAAAAGAGAAAGGTTTTTCCACCTTAGAGAAAAAGATCAAAGATTTCCAGATAAGAATTTCTCCAAGATGAATCTCTCTTTGGCAGATATAGGGCAATTTGAGAAAGAACAAGTCTCCTTGCCTGAGAAGAAGATGAGCATTAAATCCTAAAGAGTGACAAGCACCTGCATGTTTTGTTCTTCCATCCACTTAGCAGACAGGGATTGGGCATCTCTCTTTTTTTTTTTTTTTTTAAAGATTTTATTTATTTATTTGACAGAGATAGAGACAGCCAGCGAGAGAGGGAACACAAGCAGGGGGAGTGGGAGAGGAAGAAGCAGGCTCATAGCAGAGGAGCTTGATGTGGGCTCGATCCCGTAACACCGGGATCACGCCCTGAGCCAAAGGCAGACGCTTAACCGCTGTGCCACCCAGGCGCCCCAGGGATTGGGCATCTCTTAAGTACAGTTCAGATAAGCCTTATTGAAACCAGAACATAGGGAAAAGGATATAGGATATGTGATGGGAAATGGACATAACTCTAAATATTTCTAGAATTCTCTCTCAAAATATAATTTTATTCAGAATACAGCAACTACATTATAGCCTCCAAATACATTTAAGTTATCAGATAGTTCCTGGAAACTAATTACATCATCATGACTAATATATTGCTGTGACATTTATCCCAGTTGGGGAATTTTTAAAATAATATTTAAGTAAACAAATCAGATTTCTCTGTGGATAGGATCCTGAGAAGACTTTCCTGACCAGCTGATGCTAGCTAGCTACATAAACATTTCAAACATTTCCTAGCAATTGCATAACAATGTGGCTATTTTTCACAAAATACAAGATTCGCTGGCATTTTAATCCAAGAGTCATTAGTCTCATTCCTTTTATTTCCTTAAAATGGTATTTGTTGAACTGCTCTAAATAAAGTATCACTGTACCAGAATCTCTTATGACAGATTCAGCAATATAAGGCAACTTTTAAACAATAACTTGGGAAAAATCTATGATGGGAAATACCTTATTAAAGAAATGACCGATTATGCTACCAATTATGTTTCTAAATGTTTTAGAAATACTTGAAAAAGTATTTTTCCCAAGTCTGATTATTTCTTTAGGATAGATGACATTGAAATGGAAATATTAGTTCAAAGTGTATGAGCACAAATTTAAAAGAACAAATTTAAAATACATTCAAGTTGCTTTCAGAAACTTACACTAATTTATACTCCAATGTTTAGTCAGTCTATTGATAACTCTTTATTTTGGTCTATCTCTTTGCTATTTCTTCCACTGCTTTTATGCTAAAAAGCCCTCCCTATTATTTACCTATATTTAATGCTAGTATTATGGTTTGTTTTATTCTCTTGTTTCCAATCTAGTTATTTAACATTTACTTTACTTTTTCCTTCTTTCCTGCACACCTTTTAACCTACAAAAGTGCATTCTCATGGTGGATATGGAACAACAGTTTCTAGAATAAATGGTCACTATGGTTATTTTTACCTTCAAAGCATCTGACAAATTAGCCATGGCTTAACAGGATCTTGCAAATCAATTTTCTTTTGGACAACTCATTATTTTTTTATTATGAGAACATAGCTACTTAAATTTTATGTTCAAATCATTTGATTAAAAATGTCATAAACTCTTCATTCCTACTAATTAAAACTAAAACAGTTCAGCAAACAACATTATCAGTAGGCTGTCAACAGTAAAGGATTTTTTTCAAAATTGAATGTGAGAAAACAGTTTTGGCATAGCAGTCCTCTAATGACTTGTTCAATTGCTATTATTTCTAGTAACCTGAAGTGATTGCTTTTCACAAAACATACAGTTCGATATCAATACAGATAGAGAAGGACAGGTAAGTTTCATGAGACCCTATAATAAATAGCTTAAATGAATGTGAGTTATAGAAAACCAACTTCGAAAAGTTAGTCTACTATTATAATCTTTGGTATTTTTTTCCCGAGTCTTGGGATACTTTTTTCAAGTGAAAACTTAAGCATTTTACTTTATTTAAAAAAATTTTTATTGTCAAATCAAACACAAAACAAATGTATACTTCAATGAATTGTTTTAAAGTGAATGCTCTTGCAGCCATGATCCAGGTCAAGAAAGAGGACCCTGCCAGCCATCCCAGAAGTCCCTCTTTGCTCCTGATCCCAATCATGGCTCTTATTCTCCTCCCTGCAATAACCATTATGTTGACTCCACAGATAACAAATCCCGGTGTTTCTTGGGTTTATCACCCAAGTGTGCATCCTTAAATCTACAGTTTAGCCTTCAAGAATTTTGCTAAAAATGCTTTCTTTGTGCCAATTTCTCAAAAGGAAAAATGGAGTGACCATTTCCATTTTTGCCAAATGAAAAGTCTTTAAATAGAAAAGATTATACCTCTAAGTCTTTCTTGAATGGGATTTGCATTGCTCTCCTACTTATTCAAAACAGTGACAATAAGGAATAACAATCTTTAGAAGAAATCCATGTAAAAAAATGTTTCAATAGTAGTCAATATTGTCATGGGAAGAATCCAAACTTTCTACAATTTATTTTTTATAGCATTTATTTCTTTGTGAGGGACACACAAAATTTTTGTCACAACCAATGATCTCAACCTATATATCCAAGAGAGAAAAGAAAATAGGTATTTTTAAAAATCAAGAGACAGTGGACAAAAGAAGAGAAAAAAGTCAGTTTTGAGTAGGGAATATTAGGTAAGTCTAAGCCAACAATTAATGTAAGTGGCACCAATTTCTTTTTCTTTGTTTTTTGGACAAATATTTTTTTTAAAGAATAAGACAATATGGAAAAGTGAAAAAATCATCAGTGTACAGCTTGATGGATTTTTATAAAATGAACGTATCATAAACCACCCCTCAGATCAGGCTGTGGAAGAACACTGTAAGCACCTGAGACGGCTCCCTAAGTCCTCACAGACATCACTCCCACCCCTACAAAAGGTAACCACTATTCTCAATTCCATCAACATATTAACTTGCTAGTATTTGAATTTTATATAAATGGAAACATGTGATATGTATGCATTCTATTGTGCTTGGCTATTTTTGGTCAACATTGTAATTGTGATATTCATATGGTTGCATATGTTTTGTTTTTACTGCTATATATTATTCTACTGTATGAATATACCACAATTTATCCATTCTACTATTGATGGACATTTGGAGTGTTTTCAGTTATTGATCTATTACAAATAAAGCTGCTGGGGGCTGCCTTCTATTTTTTCCTTTGGAGAATACATAGGTGTATATATTGGGTGTATCTGTTGAGTAAATAGCTAGTGATAAAATTTGCTTAGTAAAAGAGTATTGAATATGTTTCCTATATGAGCTTTAATTTTTATTAACATACAACTAGTTCCTTTGTAAATTAGTTTCCATTTTTTTAAAAGATTTTATTTATTTACTTGACAGAGAGAGAGGCAGTGAGAGAGGGAACACAAACAGGGGGAGTGGGAGAGGAAGAAGCAGGCTCCCAGTGGAGGAGCCCGATGTGGGACTCGATCCCAGAACGCCGGGATCACACCCTGAGCCGAAGGCAGGCGCTTAACCACTAAGCCACCCAGGTGCCCCTCCATTTTGTTATAAATAAAACAAAAACTAAGGAACTGGCTACCAAGAATAGATTAGTGTGAGCATTTTTTAAAACATTTTTAAAAATTTAAATTCAATTAATTAACATATAATATATTATCGGTTTCAGATGTAGAGGTCAGTGATTCATCATTCTTATGTAATACCCAGTGCTCATTACATCACATGCCCTCCTTAATGTCCATCACCCAGTTAGTTACCCCTTCCCCCCACCCCGCTCCCCTCCAGCAACCCTCAGTTTGTTTCCTATGATTAAGAGTCTCTTATGCTTTGTCTCCCTCTCTGACTTCATCTTGTTTGATTTTTTTCTTCTCTTCCCCTATGAGCCTCTGTTTTGTTTCTTAAATTAATGTGAACATTTTTTAAAAGCTGTATTAATGAAGGAATTCTGATAGTATTTATTGTGGCCAAAGGAAAGTGCACTTAAAATATACCTTGGTATATTAACAATGTTGATGACATAAAAAGACTTAGGGCATTTTCTCCTTTGTGTCTGAGACTGAGAAGATAAGTTGATTTCGTTTTCTTAATATATTATTTGGCTAGCATTGTCAAAGGGCCATGCTTACTTGTGTTATTTATATTAATTTTGATGAATGAAAAATTCATAAGGCTAACAGTGGACCACAGATGATAAAAAATAGCTCTGTCACAGAAAATTTAATGTCAGTGCTTACTTCCTAAAGCATATTAAGTATATTTCATGTTTTGTTTCTCACAGCAAAATCTTGTTACAATTTCAGAACAAAAAGGGAAATAGTTCCCTTGTAAAGGAAAGTTATTTCTTAAGGAGGGAAAACACACACAATAAACCACTGCTTTGCCTCAGAAATAACTGCTAAATCAGTCTTTCAAACATCCAAACATCTATTTTTAAAATACAATTTGAATTTCTCTGAATTATTAATAACATTTTTATAAAAAGAATTTCAGCAGGCAAATAATTACAACTCAGGGGGATGAATAAAAAATATGTATGTAAATTGAAAGCATTAAAAAAAACAGGTAAAATGAAATACAGAGTCCCCAAGGAAAAAAAAAAAGGTGGTCAGCTACCATATCTCTGTAGTTATATCAGTCAGCCTAGCACATGGTAGGTACCTAACTTTTTTCTAGTAAAAACTAGAATGTTAGAGAACGGATCGTATTGTAATAACATATTACTTTAATTGTATGAGTAGTTAACTTCCTGAGGCATGAATTATGATTTAGCTTTATGATATATGCCATTTGATTCTTACCCATTGTCTCTGTGCCTATAGGAAAAACATTATGAGACAAAACATATAAAGGCTAAGTAACTTCCTCAAGGCTTCCAGTAATTTAGTATTTCTGGGCCTCATTTTTATATCTTTTTTTTTTAAAGATTTTATTTATTTATTTGACAGAGAGAGAGACAGCCAGCGAGAGAGGGAACACAAGCAGGGGGAGTGGGAGAGGAAGAAGCAGGCTCCCAGTGAAAGAGCCTGACATGGGGCTCCATCCCAGAACTCCGGGATCACTCCCTGAGCCGAAGGCAGGCGCTTAACCACTGAGCCACCCAGGCGCCCCCTCATTTTTATATCTTAAAATGAAAGAAAGGCTAGGACTAGAAAACTGAAGATGAATTCTGGGCTCCACCATTCCACAGCCTAAGATGACACAATTAGCTCACCTGGTACAGATTTGTATTGACCTCACTCTCTGAAGTCTCATCACACTGGATCGTAATTTGGGCTTTTTCACATATTTCATTTTTAGCCCATTTTTTTTCCTGGTAAAAATTTAAAGTAGCTATTTTGTCTTAATTCTCTTTGAAACTGAGCACCCAGAAGGTAAGAGCCATGTCTGATGTTTGTTTCCAGTGCTTGACACCTTACCTTACGTGGTACAAAAGAGGTATTAGTCAATAACCCACAGTAGAGTCAGTGTTGGTTACTCTCTTAACATCTTTATGATTCTTTTTTTGCCTTAAGTATATGAAACACCATTAGAAAATATAATTTACTAGGTATTTTAGGGAAGATTTCAACACTGCCATGTGCAGAGTAACAATGGGAGAATGATAAATGCAGTCTCCCAATACATTGAAGTGTTTGAATTAGCTATAGACAGCTACTAATTCTAGAAACACAAGTACCCCATTGAGGATAATAGGAGGCATGGATCATATCCATAGATAATACTAGTAATATAGTATGATATAATATAAAATATAGTGATAACAAAATGGAAATTATAAGTACTTGGACACACAAGCATATTGTTTTAATTCTAGCAAAACAGCTCATCTGATATATATTTAATGATATATATAATAATTTATTCTTTTTTCAAGTTTTTTTTAAGATTTTATTTATTTTTTAGAGAAAGAGGGAGCAGAAGCATGGGGAGGGGCAGAGGGAGAGGGAGAAGCAGACTCCCTGCTGAGCAGGGAGCCTGATATGGGGCTAGATCCCAGGACCCTGAGATCATGACCTGAGCCGAAGGCAGACGCTTAACTGACTGAGCCACCCAGGCACCCCAATAATTTATTCTTGAATGATAGTTAGATACAAGTGTAAGCAGTTCATATAAAGGATTATGATTAGAACATTTCTTTCTTCGTTTAAAAAAATTTTGGGGTGCCTGGGTGGTTCAGTTTGTTAAGCATCAAACTCTTGATTGCAGCTCAAGTCATGATCACAGGGCTGGGAGATCAAGCCCCAAGTCAGGCTCTGCACTGGGCATGTAGGCTGCTTAAGATTCTCTCTGTCCCTCTTCCTTTGCCCCTCCCCTCCTCTAAAAACAATAAAAATATAAAAATACAATAAATAAATAAATTAAAAATGTTTCTCTAGGATATAAAGTTAGTATCAATATACTGACCTTTTCTGTTATTTATTTATTTATTTATTTGATGTGCAGCTGACATACAATATTATATTAATTTCAGGTGTACAACATAGTACACTTCCAACATTTATATACTTTACAAAGTGATTACCACGATAAATGTAGCTATTATCTGTCAGCATAAAAAGTTGTTACATATTATTAACTATATTCCCTATGTGGTACATTGCATCCTTGTGTCTCATTTATTTTCTAACTAGAACTTTGTACCTTTTAATACTCTTCCCCTATTGGAGCTCCTGGGTGGCTTAGTTGGTTAAGCATCTGCCTTCGTTCAGGTCACGATCCTAGGGTCGTGGGATTGAGCCCCACGTTGGGCTCCCTGCTCAAGTAGGGTGCCTGCTTCTCCCTCTCTCTTTCTGCCACCCCCCCACTCGTGTGCTCTCTCTCTTGCTCTGCTCACACTCAAATAAATAAATAAAATCTTAAAAAAAAAAATACTCTTCCCCTATTTTATCCCTACCTATAACCCTCCCCACTGGCAACCATCAGATTATTTTCTGTATCTATGAGTCTGTTTCTGTTTTACTTGTTCATTTTTTTTTGTTTTGTTTTTAGATTCCACATAAAAGTGAACTCATATATTGTTATTTTTCTGACCTATTTCACTTAGCATAATACCCTCTAGGTCCATCCATGTTGCTGCAAATGGCAAGGGTTCATTCTTTTTTTATGGCTGAGTATTATTCCACCACATAAACACATACCACATAATCTTTACCCATTCATCTATCAATGGAAAGTTAGCTTATTTTCATACATTGACTATTGTACATAATGCTACAATGAACACAGGGGTGCCTGCATCTTTCCAAGTTAGTATTTTCATTTTTTTCAGATAAATGTCCAGAAGTGGAACTGCTAGATTGTATGGTAGTTCTATTTTTAATTTTTTGAGGAACCTCCATACTGTTTTCCATATTGGCTGTACCATTTTGCATTCCGATCAACAGTACATGAGGGTTCCCTTTTCTCCACGTACTTCCCAACACTTGTTATTTCTTATTTTTTTTTATAACAGCCATTCTGACAGGTGTGAGGAAATATCTCACTGTGGTTTTGATTTGTATTTCACTGGTAATTAGTGATGTTGAACATCTTTTCATTGTCTGTTGGCTATTTGTATGTCTTTTTTTTTTTTTTTTGAGAAATGTCTATTCAGATCCTCTGCCCATTTTTTAATTGGATTGCTTGTTTTTTTTTAAGTTTTGAGTTGTGTGAGTTCTTTATATATTTTCAGTATTAACCTCTTGTCAGTTATAATGACTGCAAATATCTTCTCCCATTCAGTAGGTTACCTTTTTGTCTTATTGATGTTTTCCCTCACTATGCAAAAGTTTTTTAGTATGACGTAGTCCCTTTATATATATATATTTGCTTTTGTTGGCCTTGCCTGAGGAGACAGATCCAAAAAAATATTGGTCAGACCAATGTCCAAGAGTTTACTGCCTGTTTTGTTCTAGAAGTTTTATGGCTCTGGTCTTACATTTAAATCTTTAACCTATTTTGAGTTTATTTTTGTATGTGGTTTAAGAAAGAGGTCCAGTTTTACTCCTTTGCATCTAGTTGTGTTTTTTCCAACACCATTTATTTATTTGAAAGAGACAGTCTCTTTGCCATTGGATGTTTTATCCCCTTTGTTGTAGATTACTTGACCATTTAAGTGTGGGTTTCTTTCTGGGCTCTCTATTCTATTATATTGACCTATGTGTCTGTTTTTGTGCCAGTACCACACTATTTTGATAACTATAGCTTTGTTATACAGTTTGAAATTAGGGAGCATAATAACTCCTTTTCTGATATTATTAAATGTTTGCTCATCATGGAAACTTCTACATGTTCTATATGCTGCCCCCTGTTTAGAGAAAACCTTGGATCTTACTTCAGAATAAATGTGGTTCCTTTGTCTCAGGAAATTCCATTCTGTCTTACTTACACCTGTCCAACTATGCATCTTGTCATACATTCAGCCATTTTTTTTAGCCATCTATTCATTCATCCAACCATGCACCCATCATTCATCCACTGATCTATCAATCCACTCATTCAGTTTATCAACTAATTATTGAGCACTTAATTTGGGCCAGCCTTACAATGTTGGAGAGACATACCTTTATCCAATGATAATATACTGAGGTAAATATAATAAATAGGTTGCATAAATATGCATCACAAGGTTGTTTGAAGATAGCAAAAATTACCAGCAAGAGTTACCTCTAAGAGTTTCAGGATTAAGTGGACAGATAGAATGGAAGAGATGACTTGTGTAGGGATGTGAAAGAATATGAAAATGGATAAAGCAAATTTGTTGTTTCTGTGAGAGTACATATGTGTGTGTACAGGGGGAGGTAGGAAAAGGGAGGGGTAATAAGAAATGAGGCTGGAAAAGTGGTGCCATCAGATCTCAAAGGGTTCCATATAGTGTATTGGGTACTATTGCGTTAAGGTAAACTCTTTATAGGATAGCTATAAGTTCATAAGTTCAAAAAACTAATATTATCACGGGATCATTATACCCATTAAGAAATTAAAAATGATTTTTATTTTTTACTGTCAAATTAAACTGAATAAGCTTCCTGTTTGACAAGGTTGAATTGATAGGTGGTCTGTAATTGAAGAAGTTATTTAGGGGCACCTGGCTGGCTCAGTCAGTAGAGCATATGATTCGATCTTAGGGTTGTGAGTTTGAGCCCCATGTTGGGTGTAGAGATTACTTAAAAATAAAATGAAACAAAAATGAAGAAGTTATTGAAAATGAGAATTATAAAAAGTGATTCACACATAGTTCACATGCTAAGTTGAGGGATTCAATTAATAAAAAATAACCTGAATATTGGGCCAGTAGGACTGATTAAAAAATGGTTATTTCTCTGCAGGTAGATTATAGGAGATTTTGGCATTTAATTTATACATCCCTGTAATAGTCATAATTTTGTAATATTGTATTGATTTAGTAATTAGAAAAATGTGAAATAATTTCCAATTTGAGGAAAAGTTTGAAGAAAAATGTTACTTACCACAATGGGATATTCTAAAACCTGAAACTTGAGCTTAATTAAATTTCAGAGAATTTGTTAAATTTTCCTTATTTGACAAATGCTTTGTACCCTTCATCAATTTCAGCAGCATTGTAATCCTAAGGAGCCCTCTGTTACAGAGCTATGCACTTAACAATTTAATTAAATTTCACCTTAGAGCGCATTCAATATTATTCATTATAGAAATAACTCAGAGGGGCGCCTGGGTGGCACAGCGGTTAAGCGTCTGCCTTCGGCTCAGGGTGTGATCCCGGCGTTATGGGATCGAGCCCCACATCAGGCTCCTCTGCTATGAGCCTGCTTCTTTCTCTCCCACTCCCCTGCTTGTGTTCCCTCTCTCGCTGGCTGTCTCTATCTCTGTCGAATAAATAAATAAAATCTTAAAAAAAAAAAAGAACTCAGAAATCTAAAGGCATGACACAAGTCCTCTGCTTAATTGAAATGATGAGTAAATATCCACCAATATTATGAACAGTGCAGACAAACTAATTTAGACAAAACTCTTGTTAATTTCATGAAAAAAAATCAAAACTACTTTGAAGATCCCTTTTAGATGAACAAACTGTTTCTACAACAGAATATTCTAAAACAAATGTGAAACATATAGACAGTGGAGAACTGATCAAATTTTAAATGATTAAATTTTGATGCCAAGAACAATTTTTTTATGTTATTTACAGTCCAAAAATTTAAGTAAGGTAGATCTACTTTTAAATTTAAATCACATAGTGTTCTTTCAGCTAATTAATTTGAATAAAGATACAAGCAATGTTCTATCTTGGATGACATGGTATAATAATGTCTAGCACAGTGGCTGAAACACATTAGGCAATCATACAAAATGGTAGATGGACTGTAAACCCCCTTCCTGAATTCAGCTCAGTTCGGTTCCAGATATCCTTTGCATTCTTCAGGAGGATGCCCAGGCTGCAGCTGTGACCATTAATTAGCATAGACATTGAACAGGTAAGGCCCCTTTTTGTTAATGGCTCTGGGATGAAATAGAATGACAGGTAAATAGTCAGAGGTCCAAGAGGAGCAGCACTGAGAGAAAGTGGCATTCAGAGACCAGTAGGTCATCTGTTGTTCCCTAGCAATGTCATTGTCCCAAAGTGGATGAAATCAATGATTCACAACAGTTTCTCTTTCCCATTTTATTTTAAAAGTATTTATAATTCAGCAATGTAGGTGACATTTTAAGGCACTCTTCTGGTAAATACATCTTTTGGAAGGGCTTCAATTCATTACTACTATAAATCACTTTCTCATCACACCACCTGCCAATGTTTCTTTCCCCCCCATCTCGTTTTTTTGGTGCAGTGCTTTTAACCCATATCTTACCTGTACTGCATTTACCTGAACTGTTAGAAAAATGCAAAAATTCATCAAAGTGTTGACTTCATTTTAAGAAACTTAAAAAAAAATGAATGCCTACTAAATAAAATGCTTTTTATCTACAAGTACGACACACATATTAACACACTTAATTTCATTTGGTGGTGATTATTATCTTCTCCCCACTTTCCAGTTGGGAAACCTGAGGCAAAAGGACATGACGTACCTCAGTCCAGTTAACCCAGCTGGTAGATGCAGAGATAAGATTTCACGTCCAGATTGTCTGGCTCCAGAGTCTTTGCTCTTTACTTTTTTTTTTTTTTTTTTTAAAGAGTAAACAATTCAGAAAAGTTAAGTCAACCGAGGAAGATGATTGAGGGATAAGTGGCTAAGCAAAACCTGTAACATAATGTGTAAAGACGAGTGACTGATTTCAAGGAACTATATGCACCTTATTTATGCATAATAAAATTAATGATGCATGTATTCATTTTGGATGAATATATTCCTGTCTTCTTGAGGAAGAATTCAGAGTATAACTCTCTGAGATCAATCTGGATGAGTCTTATGAAAAATCACTGGTTACCGTCATGTATTGCAAAGCAGTGTTGTTCTAAAGGGCTTTAGCATGGGTCAGGTTTTTATACGAACACACAAATTTGTACTAACAAGCTAAGTAGTCCCAGGCCACTGTGCTTAAAAACTTCTTCTTTGTGATCAGGTGTTTTAGCAGCTACTTGCTGCTGCTGACATGGTGTTTAGACCTAGCATTCCTTAATTTGGTATGTTAGAGTGAAGTGTCGAAAAGATGAGACAATTGGTTGGTGTTTCTGAAATGAGAATCCACAAAACTCTGGAGTCTAAAAATGTATTAGGATTCTACGACGATTTATTTTTCTTTAAAAGGAGTTAATAATTGCTTAAATTTATGCATTGTGAATTGAAAACATTACTGTGTCTTTAATCTTTTTTGGGGGAATGATGAAGAATGTGAACAGACATGCATGTACTTATTTACATGGTTACTGGAACAGCAGAATTGGTGCTAGAATATTCAGACCAAATGATGCTGAAATACCATTCACTGCTCATAGGAAAAGAAGGACTCCTGAGACATTTTAAAAAAATAACAGTGAGGAAATTAGATGACTGTTTCAACTCACTTAGCACTTTGCATTTGTATCTTTGTTTCATAATCTTTTTGAATAAGTCAGAGTTAAATGTTTTCACTACTAAACCAAATAAGGATAAATCTGAAATTACATTTGAGGCTTGAGCCACTTACTTAACTGATGGATACCAGAAAGAAAATTTGGGTTTAATAAGAACTGGAGTTAAAAAGATGACTAGTTGGGGTACCTGGGTAGCGCAGTCGTTAAGCATCTGCCTTCGACTCAGGGCGTGATCCCGGCGTTATGGGATCGAGCCCTGCATCAGGCTCCTCCGCTATGAGCCTGCTTCTTCCTCTCCCACTCCCCCTGCTTGTGTTCCCTCTCTCGCTGGCTGTCTATCTCTGTCAAATAAATAAATAAAATCTTAAATTAAAAAAAAGATTCTTTTAAAAAAAAAGACAACTAGTTAATCACTGCTCAGAAGAATTCTGCTTGAGAAAACTGTATGAGGTAAGCAGCTTATCAAGACTGCATGGCATAATGGATATACAGTCAAAATGGATTCAGAAGAGTTGGGTTCACTGGCTGATTTGCCATACAAACCTAGAATTGTACCACACCTCTGCTTTCCAATTTTCTCCTTAGTGAAATATGGAAGTTGGAAGAGGCTTTTTCAGATGTCAAATACCTAAAATCTAATAATCTATAGTTCCATAATAAAGGCAATGATAACTCTCTCACTTTTTAGTATGTTAGTGACCCTCTTCTTTTTAGGGATTTAACCAATTTTTCATAAAAACTTTGACAAAAGTGGCAAGCAGCATGCCATTCTTTATTAAACAACTGTGATATTAGCTACATCATAAAAATATTCGCAACTCACCCAAGAGATCCAAGAGGCAAGACAACTGCTTTTCATTGCATTATAGAAGAAAACAAAACAAAGCCCCTCAAAAAAAGGTGCATAATATAATTTTGCTTTATTTAAAAATGTGCCATTGGAGCAACATTTCCTATATAATTAACACCATAGGTGAATCTAAGCTGAAAAGCAATGACATGAAAAAATACTACTATTTTGGAACACCTCCTATGTGCCAGCAACTGTACTGGGTAACTCTGCAAATACGAATTCATTTCAAGCCAGGTTTTATCCCCTTGTTCAGGAAGAGAAAACTGACAGTCAGAAAAGTGAAGTAAAAAGAGTTGGAATTTAAACCCACATTTTTGACTTTGTAAACTAAGGTCTTTCTACCATGTCTTGCTGCCTTTGTGGCAATCGTAAAGCATGCAAACATCATAGTAAATCTGGATATTAAATGGAAAACTCTATTGATCACTGGAAATAGCAATGTTAAAGAGATCTAGGTATTTGAATCTTCTAGGGAAAGTGCCAATAACAGAATTAAACCAAATTTGGCTCTTTTGTTGTATGTCCCCTTTTATAGTTTTTAATACTTTTTATCAATATCTTTAAAGTATCATGACGATGTCTCTCAATGATAAATCTTTGGCTTTTTATCTAAGTTAAATGAAATTGTATCATTGAGATGCTTCATCCACAATCATCAGAATTGAAGTCACAAAACTGATGGGCTCTGATAAGAAACAAGGATGCTGACATCAGAAATGGGGTTGCAACACTCATGTCATTTTAATGCAATTCTTCCCTTTTACTTTTCTACAAGGTCTGGCGAAGAGGAGAAGACATTCCATGGGAGAATGAAAATAAGTGTTGAATTGGCAGTTCAACAGGAACATGAGTTTGACTTAAATTTTCTGTTTGTTCCCCCCGCCCTGCCCCCAGCATTGTTCAGTAGTAGCCGAAGAGATTAAGTACAAATGATAGCAATTGTGAAGGTAGTAGCTGAGTTGAAAAATCCCCTGAAATAATGATGCCTTAATGAATGGAATCTGACAACAAATTGGAGACTGGAATGGATAATTTTATGGTCACTCATCCACGAAAAAGAGCTAAAAAGGTGACATATAATGAGATGCAGCAATGTATCAATAAAATGATCTTAAATGATGATGAGTCTGACAGATATGAAGTAAAACATAAAGAGGGTTCAGAAACCAAGATAATGAGAAGATTATCTGCAGTGTGCTTAGGACTACCAAATCTCCTTTCTAATCAGACAATTAAAAATCATGTAGTCTTTGCAAGAAAAGGAGAGCATTTGGAAATTCCATTTTTTTTTATAAGGAAAGACCTTTATAAAAAGGGTACTAATAAATCATCTTGAAAGGTGAAGCCAAATTCCCATAAACTGGTGTCTTGGCTTACCAACACCTCTAACCTGGCCTGGATGGCCTTCTCCCCCTGTAGTCAGCAAATGACTCCACAGGTCATTTACATCAGTGAAAATATTTATATTATGTTTACAAATATGTAAATGTTTATAATGTATAAAGAAAATATGGAAGTAATGCATATAATTCATTTATGATAAGTTTAGGAATAGTTTTATAAGCCTCATGTAACTTGTGTGTGTTTTGTTTATTAAGTTTGTAAATGTTGAAGATAATTTGACGTTAAAGAATCTGTCATGTTGGATCTGTTGTTTTAATTTAAATATTTAAGAAAATGTGATTGACATTAAGCTTATGGTTTTTAATTTTTTTAGAAAAAATTTTAAGTAGGCTCCACACTCAACATGGGGCTTGAACTCACTACCCTGAGATCAAAAGTCACATGCTCTACTGACTAACCCAACCAGGAACCCCTAACTTTATGGTTTTTAATTCAGATTTTTCAAGATTATTTATTTGATGTTATAATTTTAAGAAATAATAATTAAGAGATGTACATTTTGTACTTATGATTTTAAATTGATAATTGTAAGAAAAAAGAAGTTGTATATGATATTTGATTGCTTACATTATTTGAGACATTAGTACTCCAGAAATTTAGACTTTTTAGGTTTGTAAGTAGTAGTTCTTAAGAGATTGTTTATTAGATTTGCAAATCTCTCTTGTTAGGTGTTTGAAATGTTTGAGAGACTTGGATGTGTTAAAATTTGTAATTGGAATTCAAAATGTCTAAGGAAATTGAATTAATCAGGCTTATAAATGTTTCCAAATGTTTAGGGGAAATCGATCTGCCAACCTTATAAGTCAATTGAGCACTGATCAAAGAACAAGGGAGAACTGCATCTTTTTTATTTAACAAAAATACTAGATTTATATATGCATTTGTTAGATAGGATTTCTCTTTGAAGATTTAATTTAAATTGTAATTTTATTAAATTGAATGCAAGTTAAAATATGCACCACTGTCAGCATTCTTTTTATATATATGCACAAAATTTTCTTCCCGTACATTAAGAAATGATGGATTTGAAGTGGAGTGGAGAACACATTCAGCAGGAACTCACTTCACTCCTAGCACTGGTATCCATATGTGAGTACTTTTTTGAAAAAAATTAACTTTATTTTGGATAACTTGGAATAATGAAAAGTTCCCTTCTCATCCCATCCTATTACAGGCTACATGATATCCATATGACATTACTAGTGATTTAATCTTGATCACTTAGTTAAGGTGTTGGCAGGTTTCTCCACTGTCAAGTTACTATTTTCCCCTTTTAATGTTCTATTCTAAGTCCAGGCCATACTCAAATGAAGCCTTTGGGGGCTAAATTCCACCTCCTGGAAGGAGAGCTATCTACATATATTATTTAGAATCCTTCTGTGAGGAAGATTTGCTTCTTCTCTCCCACTTTCATTAACCTTTTGAAAACTCTAATCTCTAAAATTATCTGTTACACCTTAAAGGATTGCTAAGAGGATTCATAACAGATATGAGTAGATATGAAGTTCTGTGAAAACTGCAGTTTTAAGCAATTATATTCCCTCAGGTATATTTTTGAAGTTCAGTTTTAAAGTATATATTGAAAAATAGGAGTACATCTTATCTAAGTGTGTTAATGTATTGACTATTACCTTGAATTGTTTTTGCTTCCTCAAGATGCCACAAAAAGCAAACTCTTCATCAACGAAGAGCATACAGACTATTGATTGGATAACACAAACTCTTTAAAAGGAGCACATTCTATAGGTGTTATCCATGATCACGTTATACTATCTGGGTCTGCGCTGGGCAGTTCAGGATAAAAGGTACATACAAGGTAAGAACCACACATATATAACACAGAGTTTCAAACTTCCCATTAAAATCACAGGATCACCTTTGTTATAGTTGTTTTCTGACAATTTGATACCAGGAAAAGAATGATAAAATATTTTAATGAAAACTTAAAACAGCTTTATTACTTTAATGAAATCCAAATTATATTTTCATCAGAGGTCCCTGATGTAAGACTTGCAATCTAAATCCAAAGGCTATCATGTCTAAATCACAGTTAAATTATTAATCTCATTTTCATATCAGAATTTCACTGTCAGACTCAGCAGGCTGGCAATTACTGAGTGTAATACTTTCAGTTATTAAATAATCAAATAGCAAATGTCAATTGAACAAACATGGGCTCATTTAAAGGAAACAAGAAGGGGCGCCTGGGTGGCACAGCGGTTAAGCGTCTGCCTTTGGCTCAGGGCGTGATCCCAGCATTATGAGATTGAGCCCCATGTCAGGCTCCTCCACTATGAGCCTGCTTCTTCCTCTCCCACTCCCCCTGCTTGTGTTCCCTCTCTCGCTGGCTGTCTCTATCTCTGTCGAATAAATAAATAAAATCTTTAAAAAAAAAAAATAAAGGAAACAAGAAAATCAATTTGCTGTAGTCTGGATCGTCAGACAGAAAAATCTTGTTTCAAAAGATTCTTTTAACTGCCTAACATTTTTCTTGTAGCATCTCAAACTTAGATATGTGAGATTTTTTCCACTTTTAAATCTTCTCAGTCAGAAAACTTGCCCAAATTTGGAAGGAAAAAAATGTTCTCTAGGCTTAAGTTGATAAAATAGGGCTTTCGTGTTTTAAAAACCTTATCCTCAACAAATTCTCAACAAAATATTAGCAAACTGAATTCAACAACACATTAAAAAAATAATTCGCCATGACCAAGTGGGATTTATTCCTGGTATGCAAGGGTGGTTCAATATTCACAAATGAATCCATTATATGTCACAACAGTAAGAGAAAGGATAAGAACCATATGATCATTTTGCAGAAAAAACATTTGACGGGGATGCCGTGGTGGCTCTGTTGGTTAAGCATCTGCCTTCAGCTCAGGTCATGATCAGGGTCCTGGGATCAAGTCCCACATCTGGCTCCCTGCTCAGTGGGGAGTCTGCTTCTCCCTGTGCCTTCCCCTCCCCCTGCATGTGCACACTCTCTCTCTGATAAATAAATAAATGAAATCTTAAAAAAAAAAAAAAGAAAAAGAAAAAGGATTTGACAAAGTATAACATCTGTTCATGATAAAAAAAAGCCCTCAACAAATTAGATTTAGAGGAAACATACTTCAACATAATAAAGGCCATATATGAAAGACCCACAGCTAACATCATCATTACTGGGGGAAAACTCTCAGTTTTTCCCCAAAGGTCAGGAATAAGACAAGGATGTCCACTCTCACCACTGTTATTTAACATAGTGCTGGAAGTCCTTGGTATACCAATCAGACAACAAAAAGAAAAGGTATCCAAATTGGTAAGGAAGAAGTCAAACTTTTACTATTTGCAGATGACATGATACTATGTATAGAAAACCCTTAAGACTCCACCAAAAAACTGCTGGAACTGATAAATTAATTTGGTAAAGTTGCAGGATATAAAATCAATGTATAGAAATCTGTTGCATGTCTACTCTTCAATATTAAAGTGTCAGAAAAGGAGGTCAAGAAAACAATCCCATTTACACTTGTACCAAAAATAATAATCAAAAAGGTGAAAGACCTGTACTCTAAAGACACTTAAGAAAGAGAATGAAGATGACACAAAGAAATGAAAAAGACATTCCATGCTCATGGATTGGAAGAACAAGTATGGTTAAAATGTCTATACTACTCAAAGCAAGCTACACATTTAATGCAATCCCTATCAAAATACCAACAGCATTTTTCACAGAACTAGAACAATCATAAAATTTGTATGGAACTACAAAAGACTGCATATAGCCAAAGCAACCCTGAAGAAGAAAAGCAAAGCTGGAGGCGTCGTAATCCCAGATATCAAGTTATTATAAAGCTGTAGTAATCAAACAGTATGGTACTGGCACAAAAATTGACACATAGATAAGAACATAGAACAGAATGAAAAACCCAAAAATAAACCCACAACTATATGGTCAATTAATCTCTGACAAAGCAAGGAAGAATATCCAATGGGAAAATGACACTCTCTTCAACAAATGGTGTTGGGAAGACGGGACAGCAACATGCAAAAAAATGAAACTGGACCACTTTCTTACACTATACACAAAAATAAATTAACAGTGGATTAAAGAACTAAATGTAAGGCCTGAAACTATAAAAATCCTAGAGGACAACACAGATAGTAACTTCTTTGACATCAGCTGTAGCAACTTCTTTCTAGATACGTCTCTTGAGGCAAGTGAAATAAAAGCAAAAATAAACTATTGGAACTTCATAAAAATAAAGAGCTTCTGTGTAGTGAAGGAAATAATCAATGAAACTAAAAGGCAACCTACTGAATGGGACGAGATATTTGGAAATGATATATTTGATAAAGGGGTAGTATCCAGATATATAAAAACTGATATAATTCAACACCCAAAAAACAAATAATCCAATTAAAAATGGCCAGAAGACATGAACAGACATTTCTCCAAAGAAGACATGTAGATGGCCAACAGCACACATGAAAAGATACTCATCATCACTTACCATCAGGGAAATGCAAATCAAAACTACAATGAGATATCATCTCACACCTATCAGAATGGCTAAAATCAACAACACAATAAATAACCAGCGTTGGCAAAGATGTGGAGAAAAAGGAACCCTCTCGCACTGTTGGTGGGAATGCAAACTGGTGTAGACCCTGTGGGAAACAGTATGGAGATTCCTTCAAAAGTTGAAAATAGCACTACCTTATGATCCAGCAACTGCACCAGTGGGTATTTACCTGAAGAATACAAGAATACTATTTCAGAGGGATACATGCACCCCAATGTTTATAGCAGCAATATTTACAATAGCCAAGATATGGAAGCAGCCCCATGTCCATCAGTTGATGAACGGCTAAAAAAGTAGTATATATATACAATGCAATATTATTCCACCATAAAAAGAATGAAATCTTGCGATTTGCAATAACATGGACGGAGCAAGAGAATATAATGCTAAGTGAAATCAGTCAAAGAAAAATACCATATGATTTCACTCATATGTGGAATTTCAGAAACAAAACAAGCAAAAGGAAAAAAATAAGAGAGAGAGAGAAATCAAGAAGTAGATTCTTAATTATAGAGAACAAACTGATGATTACCAGAGGGGAGGTGTGGGGGATGTGTTAAATAGGTGATGGGGATTAAGGAGTGACTTGTTGCAATGAGCACAGGGTGATGTATGGACGTGTTAAATTACTATATTGCACACCCAAAGTAATATGACACTGTATGTTAACTAACTGGAATTAAAAGAAAAACGTAAAAAGGAATCTAAAGTCTTCTTGGAACCACCTAAAATCTAAAAATGAAATAGTCTTCCACAATAACTGGGGAATGGCATGTGGTAGGATAAAAATAGGATTCTTTTTTGTATAGTAAATTTAGTCATTCACAATTTTATGAATGTATCTCCTTCAGTTCCTCCTAAAATAATAGGAATTACAGATGCTAACATTTCTTGAGTTCTTTCTTTGTACAAAGCACTGTGTTAAACACTTCAAGCTCATATCTCATTTAATCTTCACAACATCCTTGAGGTAAGTACTTTTATTTTCCTCATTTTTTACATATGGGGACACTGAGTTTTAAAAAAAGTTATATAGTTAGTAAGGGATCGAGAAGGAATAGACTGCAGAACCTATGATCATAGCCATTCATTATTTTATACTCCCAATTAAATGATCAGAGTTCTCAATATAAAAATTATTTGGATTAGGTGGATTTTTTTTGACAATCCATATAGTCCATATTCCTTATCTCACAGTGCTCTTTTCTCACCCTCAATACATTTAGTAATTTCATGCTTCATTTTTAATGCTTTATAAAATATGTATTCACATCACTTTCCGGGTGATTAAAATTTCCTGGGTATTAAAATTTCAGTGGGCAGACTTATTAATGTAAATTTGGTAAGTCTTTGATTATGTTTTACTTTGAAAATTTCAAAACTAGAAGCAAATTGAAAAAACAGTAACACGAGAATCTACATAAGCTCACCTGTATATGCAACTTGTTAACATTTGGACATATTTGCTCTCCCTCTTTCTCTGTCCCTCTCTCTCTCTCTCTCAAACATGTGCAGATACTCCTCAATGCAGGTGTATAATATACATACACATACACTTTTTTGGCTGAACAATTTTAAGAGTTAGTTACAAATTTTAATTTTAGGTACCAAAGAATAAATTGGAGAAATATTTTTTTAAAAGTCTATTTCTGTTCATAAAGGAAAATGTCAGCCTTCAACATTTGTGGGCCCTGCTCCTAGGCTCCCAGGGAAGCTATACTTACTTATGAAGGTCAAAATGACTCCACAAAACCTCAGAGCATGGGCTCTATTTCTGTACTGAGAACACATTGATTGTACATCTGCCTCATTAAAAAAATAACCAAAAGGAAGCATTCTGAAGATAAGAAAAAGAAAAAATCCTCCCTCCTTCCCATAAGATTAAAGTCATACAGCCTTGCTTGTACTAAAGCCAAAAGATTAAGTCAGTAACTTTCTGGAATGTCCTTCATCATGATGACTTGTAGCTCTTTATGGAAAAAAGTATATAGCCCTGCACCAAATGTTCCTTCCCCAGAGTGTTCTCTTCTTTCTGACGATTGTGAATCCTGGACAGCTATCCTAACTTGGGCTTGAGTAAAACTCTTCCTTTCTCTTTAAAATTTTAAAAAAGGTTTGTTCATTTTGCATTGACAAGGTAAATGGAGTAATCCAGCTAACATTTCTAAATCAACTTTAATTCTTATCAGGTTTTCAACAACCACAGTTTAGCAAAAGAAAATGAATTTTTATTCATTCAACTTAAATTTTTGATATTTTCTGGTTTTTTTTAATTGATGTTTTCTTTTCATGAGTTCTAAATTGGTGAAAAGTGTATCTCTTTTAAAATCAATTTTATTGAGATGTAATCTATGTATAGTAAGTTGTGTCCACTTAAAATATATAATTTATACATTTTTGAAACACATACACACCTGAAAACCACACCACAAGATATGGAACTTTTCTATCACTCCCCAATATTTTCTTGTGTCCCTTTGTAGTCCATCATCTTGCCCTGAGACTAGGCAGCCTCTTATTTGTCACTATAGGTTAGTTTGCATTTCTTAGAGTTTTATATTAATGTAATCATATGTCATGTACCTTTCTGAGCCTAGATTCTTACACTCAGCATAGTGATTTCGAGATTCATCCATGCTGTTGAATGTAGTCTCTCCTTTTCATTCCTGAGTAGTATTCTACTGTATGACTATACCACATCTTGTTTATCCATTTGCTGACTGATGGACACTTGAATCATGTCCGATTTTTGGCAACTGTGAATTAAAAAAGCTATGAATATTCATGTACAGGACTGTGATTTTAGTAATTTGGTAAGAGTGGAATGGTTAGATAGTAAAATAGGTATATCTTTAATGTTTTAAAAAACTGTGAAACAATTTCCCAATTATTGTATCGTTTGCCTCTGTAACCCCAGTGTTTGAGACTTCTAGTTGCTTCACATGCTCCCCAGCACTTGGTATCATCAGCATGTTAATTTTAGGCATCCTTATGAGTGTGCAGTGTTCTCTTCTTGTGAATTGTAATGACAGTTCCTTAATGCTAATGCTGTTGAGAATCTTGTGCTAATTGGTCAATCATCTTCTCTTGCAGAGTGTCCTCTCACTCTTTTGCCTAGTGTTTATTGGGTTATTTAATTGTGGTCACAGCACATACTCTTACGCATTCAGTCCTTTAAAATGTAATGAGATTTGTGTTTTCTGTCACATGGTATATCTTTGTGAATGAAACATGTATTCTGCAGTTGCTGTGTATAATAATCTATAAATATCAGTGATGTCAAGGTCCTACAGCACTGTTCAGATTATCCATGTCTTAACTGTTATTTTTTTCTAGTTCTAGTGATTGCTGAAAAAAGAGTGTTAAAATCTACAAACATTGTAGAACTGTTTATTTCTCCCTTTAATTATGTCAGTATTTGTTTCATGTAATCTGTTGCTCTCTTATTATTGTATACTTTCATGATTGCTATGTATTTCTGATGAATTGACCTTTTTTATCATTGGGAAATGTCCTTTACCTTAGGCAGTATTTTTGATCTTAAAGCCTATTTTATCTGATATTAATATAGTATTTCCAAACTACCTATGCTGATGGTCAATTTTTTCCTTCTGTTTACTTTCAACTATTATATTTATTTATTTGAAATATTTTATTTATTTATTTTAGAGAGAGAGCACATGAGCAGGGGGAGGGGAAGCAGGAGAGGCAAAGAATCTCAAGCAGACTCTGAGCTGAGTGCGGAGCCCGTCACAGGGCTCAACCTCACAACCCTGAGATCATGACCTGAGCTGAAACTAAGAATTATACACTTAATGGACTGAGCCACCCAGGCTCCTCTCTTTGCTTTTATATTTAAAGTGCATCTCTCGTAAACAGAATGTATTTGAGTATTGCTTTCACATCTACTGTGAAAATTTTTCACCTTTTAATCAGACTGTTTAATCCATTAATGTGGTTATTGATACAGATTTAGGCCTACCATCTTAGTATTTTTGTGTTCATTAGACAAGGATTTTATAGTCACAATTGTTATGCATGTTACATCTGCATTATAACATTAATTTTTGCCTCAAATGGTTATATTTTTAATAAAGAAGAAAAATATTCTTTTATTTTATCCAGATATTTATCATTTCCAGTGCTATTCACTTCTCGAAAAAGATTTCCCTTCACTCTGAAAACATCTTTTGGCTTTTCTTATAGTATAGGTTTGCTGGCAACAAATCTTTTTACCAAAATTTTTTCTTTTTTACTTTTGTACTCAGAGGATGTTTTCACTGAAAATAGAAATTGTGAGTTAACTGGTTTTTGTTATTGTTGTTTTTTGTTTTTTAATGTCAGCTCTTAAATAATCCCTCCCAGGCTTTCTGGCCTCTGTGGTTTTCAATAAGAAAGCTAGAGTATTTGAATCATTGTTTCCATGTATATAATACGTTGTTTACTCTGGTTACTTTCAAGATTTTATCTTTGGTTTTCAGGAGTTTGAGTATATTGTTCCTAGGCATGATTTTCTTTGCATTTATATTTCCTGGGGTCTACTGAGCTTTGAGGATTTCTACATTTGTATCTTTTACCAAATTAGAGAGATTATCAGTCATAATTTCTTTATATAGTTTTTCTCCTTCATTCTTTCTATCCTCTCTTCTGGGACTCCAAGTACACATTAATTAATAATTTTAATTGTTTTTCTCCGGTTTTTGAAAATTTATGTGTTTTTCTATCTTTTTTCTCCTCTTTTCTTTAGACTGGATAATATCTACCAACTATCTTTTAAGCTCACTGATTCTTTTCTGTTATCTCCATTATCTTACTATAGAGCTCCACTGAATTTTTAATTTAAGAAAATTTTCAATTTCAAAGATTTTATTTGGATTTTAAAAACATTTTCCATCTTTCTGTTGAGATTTTCTATCTTGGTTTTCAATATATTTTCCTTTGCCATATTAAATATAGTTATAATAGCTTCTTAAGTGTCCTTTTCTGACAATTTTCTCTTCTGGCGCACCTTGAAATTGGCTTCTATTGATTGTTTACTTCTTGAGAGTTGGTCACTTTTCTTGGCTGCCTGTATAACTGTGGCCTGTTCTTGGACCAAATCTACAATAGTGGGAAATTCAAACCATTTTGGAATCTTCTTTCAAATTTTAGCTCTCCTGCAAGGGTCTACATGTCTTCGTTCATATTCCCGAGCTTTCAGGTTGTTAATTTTATTTTGTTATTGTTTTATTTTGTCCAGAGTTTATAATTGTTACATGCAGGAGTGTGAATCTGTAAAGACCCTTCCTTTTGTGCCATTCTTGAAGCAAAAATCCTGTATGTGAACACCACTATTTGTCTTGAGTATAATTTATGTTTATGTTAGCCACTTGTGCAACTTAGAGTGAAGGTACATTTAAGTGGCTTTTGATGAAAGTTTTATGTGAAAACAGGTTGCAGAATACATATTTGTTTTGAAGGAAGTGATTTTATGATTAAGATTGCAAACCTATTAATATTTCTTGAATTAATATAGAAATCATTTGAAGCACAGACATAGTCAAGTTAATTTTATTAGGAGTTAACCCTCAGATTGTATTCAGATTTTCATCTTCTAGTTATATGAAAAATATTTTTTAAATGTTAAATTTTATATCTCTCTTAAATATAAGGGGATAGATATCTTAGAATCACTGGAAAGGAAATACCTAAAGTTCTGTATATTTTAAAATTATGGATAGATAACAGAAAAAAATATTATCATTAAAATTTATATATTATTAATAGTGTGAGAAATAAGGTAGGCTGGTGTTTTAAGTATGGAGGTTAAATAAATCTTGCTTATTTAACTAAATTTTACTTACAAATAAGTATATTGGCTAAGCTCTACAGGAAATTAATAATTCATTTTATGGAAATTTTGGTAATACTTTACATTAGAGTAAAATAATAAGAAATGTTTCTTTTACTGAACTTTTAAGAATCTTGGGAAATTGGCATTTTTTTCATTAATGAACGATTCTACACGTACTAGAATGTTGTTATGACACTATTACAGAAAAATCTAATTAAATATAGCATCCAAGGAGGGGTGTGTGTGTGTGTGTGCTCTATGTGTTAGGGGCCATGGTTGGCTAATGAACATCAACTCAACATTAAATAAAGTAATTTCACTTGTAAGTCAACTCTAAGTTAAGAAGAGTTATGAGTTAAAACTCAGAGAAATAACAAAACCTTAATGATATTTAGTATCATGTATACATCAGTGTTAAGAATTATATTTATAATTATGTGAAAATAGGAAGTGAAATATGATTAAAAATAACCCAAGGTGAATATTTTAATTGGGAATTTTAGAAAAGATTTATTGTGATAACAAGATTTTAACTCTGCTTAACAATAAATGATATGCAGTACATTCCCACTTAGATTGCAGATAATGTCATCATTTTTGACTTCCAGCATACTTCTAAATTAAAAAAAGAATCAGCTTTGTTGAAATCTATAGGTAGCCAAGAACAGATTCATAGCATACATGATTTCAAAAGATTCTATATGATTACTGCATACAAACTTAAAAAGCACAAATCCAAATTCACTTTCCACTATCTACTTAAAAGTATTTATACCTCTATCTATATTCCTGAAACACTGGGGGGTTAATTACATTTTTTTTTTTTTTTTTTTTACTGAAAGATAAAAAGAATAACAGATTTCCTACTGTGTTTCATAGCTTTAACAAACTGGATATTGCTTTTCTCAACTATAATATGACACTTATGCCACAGACTTTTAATAAAACTCTAGTTCAAGCAAAGACCTAGGGAAAGAGATAAACAACTAGCAACAAATAACTTTACATAATGTCTGGAAAGAGCCCACAAATATTTTCCTTGTTTTTATTTTTCTCTCTATCTTCATTCATTAGAAAAAAAAATCTCTGTGTGTGTATGCATATATGTGTGTGTATGTAAAGACCGAGATCAATACAGAAGAGTAGATCTGAAAGCAAAATACGTCATTTTTACTCAGAGACACAATGTACAAGCTTAAAAAGATATTGCCTCTGCCTCATCCTATACTTCTAAGTGAAACAAAACCATGAGCGATAGAGTCTGATCAAGCTGAGGAAGGCAAAATCCTCTGTTATATCCCTGTCCTATGGGAAGTCATTTTTGTCAACATTTCTGGTTCAATTAGATCTTTTGTACCAAATGATTTAGCAGTTACTAAATGGGTCTACCAGGCTTGCTCTGGGAATGTTCCCAGAATCTTAAGCAATATCGAGTTTTCTTCAAGGTGATTTGATAACCAATGATCTGGGTCATGAATGGTCTAGTCTAATATATTAATGGTCTAATAAAGCTCCATACATGTTTCATTTTAATCTTTTCAAAGAAAAACCTCTGCTCTAGAATCTTATTATTGTTCACAAAAATGTCCTGCTAATTCCTACCTCTGAGCCTTCCCCTATATTCTCAGTCTATTCAAACTTAACCCATTTCTCAAGGTACAGTTCATTCTCCCTCCTCCATTAAAGCTAGTATCAATCGTCCAAGTCCATGGTTGTTTCCCATTTGTAAAGCATTTTGGAAAGCCTTAGTTACCAAGACAATAAAACTGAGAAAGAAATTGGGGAAACTGTAAAATCCATTTTACTTGAGGTCTGGAAAGAGGTAGAAATTTGGAAGTATAATAGGAAGGAAGGAGGTTTGCTTACTTATCTCCCCTTTTCCTTATCCTTACCTAAGTTAAAGACTGCTACATTTTGATTGATTTTTATTTCTAGGCAAGATTGTTACACATTTGAGCTCATTCTCCATAAGCAGTACAGTAGAGTAACAATTGGGAGCTTGAACTTTAGAGTTAGATATGGAGTTATGCTCTGCTCATACTAGCTGGAGCTTTGGATAGGTTAAATTCTCTAAACCTCAGGTTCCTTATTGATAAAATGAGAGTAATAATAGTGACTTCCTCATACTTGTTGTCAGATTGCTAAGATAAAAGGCAATCATGCATTTATGGTGCCTGGCACATTGCAATAATATTATTTTATATTATTGATTTATAATTAATTTTATATTATTAATATTTTACATCAAAATTAATATTTTCTTAAATAATTTGCCACATGATTTAAAAATCCTTCACCTATCTTTTTGGAACGATTTTCTAGTGTCATGCATCAGTGGACACCCAATCAATATTTTGTGAATTGGAAAGAAAAGGGAGGGAATGAGAAAATTCATTATCTACTCTGGACAGACACTAGGCTAGATAAGTCAGGCACATTATCTCATTCAATCCTTGTAATATACTATATATAGTATAATTGTAATATACTTGTAATATACTGTAATATAAATATACCTTGTAATACACTTGTAATATACTGTAATATAAATATACCTTGTAATATACTGTAATATAAATATACCTTGTAATACACTTGTAATATACTGTAATATAAATATACCTTGTAATACACTATATATAAATAATATATATAATATATTAATATACTATATATTAGTATAGTATATTATATATATACTATATATAGTATATATTATATATAAAATATATATAAATATAACTTGTAATACACTATATATAAATAATATATATTATATATATTATATAATATACTATATATTAGTATATTATATATTAGTATATAGTATATATAGTATACTATATATAGTATATATTATTTATATTTATTTATATAAATAAGTACAATAAATCAATTAATATTTAATAATATTTAATATTTAATAATATTTATTTTAATATTTAATAGGCCTAAATTTACTTTTTGAAAGTTTGATTTTTATTACGATAAAAAACCAAAACATAAAATTTCCCTTCTTAACCATTTTTAAGTGCACAGTAGTGTTAACTATATGCATATTGTTTTGCAATAGATCTCTAGAAATTTTCATCTTGCAAAACTGGAAGTCTACACCCATTGAACAACAACTCTCCTTTCACCTCTAACCCCAGCTTCTGGCAACTACTGTTCTACTTCATGTTTCTGAGTCTTACTACTCAAGATACATCATGTAATTGGAATCATGCAGTATTTATCTTTTGTGATTAGCTTATTTCACTTAGTATACTGTCTTTATGGTTCATGCATGTTGTAGAATATGACAGGATTTCCTTCTTTTTAAAGGCTGAATAATATTCCATTGTATGTATATACCACATTTTCTTTATCCATTAATCCATCCATTGACATGTAGGTGGTTTCCAGCACCTGGCTATTGTCAATAATGTTGCAATGAACATGGGAGTGCAGATATCTCTTCAAGATCCTGTTTTAAATTTTTTGAATGAATACCAAGAAGTGGGATTGTGGGATCATATGGCAGTTCTATGTCTAATTTTCAGAGGAATCTCTGTACTGTTTTCCATAGCAGCTACACCATTTACGTTCCCATCATCAGTGTATGAGAGTTCCAGTATCTCCACATCTTCATCAATACTTTTTAAATTTTTTATTTCATAAAATACTTAAAGATTAGTGATGTTGAGCATCTTCTCATATACTTGTTGCCATGTGTATACATCCCTTAAGAAAATGCCCACTTAAGGGATCCCTGGGTGGCTCAGTTGGTACAGCATCTGACTTTTGATCTCAGGGTCATGAGTTCAAGCCCCACAGTGGGTATGGAGCCTACTTGAAAGAAAAGAAAAGAAAAGACAGAAAGAAAGAAAGAAAGAAAGAAGAAAATGTTTATTTAAATCCTTTATCCATTTTTAAATCAGTTTTTGTTATTTTTGGTTTTCTTTTGTTGTTGTTTTTGTTGAGTTGTAGGAATTCTTTATATATATTGACTATCAACCCCCTGTCAGATATATAGTTTGCAAAATACTTTCTTCCATTCCATAGGTTCTCTTTTCAATTGTTGAAAAGAGTTGTTGATTGTTTCTTTTGCTGTTACAGAACTTTTAAAGTTTGATATAGTCCCATTTGCTTATTTTTTTTGCTTTTACTACTTGTGCCGTTGTTGTCACATCCAAGAAATCATTGTCAAATCCAACGTAATGAAGCTTATCACCTATATCTTCTCCGGAAATAGAGTTTAAGTCTTATGCTAAGGTCTTTATATCATTTTAATTTTTGTATAGGGTGTAATGTAAAGTCCAACTTCATTTTTTTCCACAGTTGGAATATGCAGTTTTCCCAACGCATTTGTTGAAGTGATTATCCTTTCCCCCTTATGCAGTCTTGGCACTCTAGTTGAAAGTCATATGACCATGTATATGAAGGTTTACTGCTGAGCTTTCTATTCTGTGCCATTGGTTTGTATGTCTGTCCTTATGCCAGTACCATACCCTTTTGGTTACTGTAGTTTTGTAAAATGTTTTAAAATCAGGAAGTGTGAGAACCCCAAATTTGTTTTTCTTTCTCAAGATTGTTTTGGCTATTTGAGGCCCTTACAATTCCATATGAATTTTAAGATTGTTTTTTCTATTTCTGAAAGAAATTGCCTTTGAGATTTTGATAAGGATTGACTTGAATCTTTGCTTTGGGTAGTATGGACATTTTAACATTGTTAAGTCTTCCAATCCATGCATGAACATGGGATATTTTTCCATTTATTTGTGTCTTTAATTTCTTTCGGCAACATTTTGTAATTTTCAGCATTCAAGTCTTTAACTTCCTTAGGTATGTTTATTCCTAAATATTTTTTTATTTTTAATGCTACTGTAAATGAGATTGTTTTCTTAATTTCCTTTTCAGACTATTCAATGTTAGTGTATAGAAAGCCAATTTTGTGTGTGTGTGTGTGTGTGTGTGTGTGTGTGTTGACTGTGTCCTGCAACTTTTCTGAATTTGCTTATTAGTTTGAATAGTTTTTGGTGGATCTTTAGGATTTTCCACAAGAAGATTATATCATCAAAAAGAAAAAAAAGAAGATTATATCATCTGTGAACAAAGATAATTTTACTTCTTTTCTGATTTGGATGTCTTTTATTTCTTTTTCTTACCTAATTGCTCAGGCTAGGCTTTCCAATACTATGTGGAATAGAGTTGCAGAATGGACATCCTTGCCTTGTTTTTGATCTTAGAAGAAAATCTTTCAGATTTCCCTGTTGAGTATGATATCTATGAGCTTTTCATATGTGGCCTTTATTACGTTGAGGTAATTTCCTTAGTTTCTTAGTCTGTTGACGGTTTTTATTATTACCATGAAAGGGTGTTTTTCTTTTCCTCTCCTATCTTCGTGTTTCACTGATTTTTTTTACTGACATACTTGATTCCTTTCATGTATTTTCTTTAGGAATTTTCTTTGTGTTAACCATGGGGATTACATAAAAGATCTTACAGTTATAGGAGTCTGTTCTAAACTAATAACAACTTAATTTCAGTTGCACATAAAAACTCTACTCCTTTGCATCCTCCCCATTTTAAGTCATTAGTGTCACAAATTAGGTATTTTTATCTCTTGTATCCACTAATCTAATAATAGAGTTGCAGTTATTTTTAATGCTTTTATCTTTAAATTCTATGCTAGAATTAAGGTGATTTATGGTTAATGCTAGAATTAAGGTGATTGTAGTGTTACAGGATTCTGTTTTTGTCTATATATTTACCATTGCCAGAGAGCTTTATATTTTTACCTACCTTCATGTTGCTGGCTAGCATCCTTTCATTTGAACTCGAATGACTTCTTTTTAGCATTTCTTGTAAGGCAAGTGTAGTAATGAACTCATTTACCTTTTGTTTATCTGTTAAAGTCTTTATCTCTCCTTCATTTTGGAGGACAGTTTACTGGAATACTTGTATCAATTATTTCTTCTGGTTTAGTAATAGTTTAAAAAGGCAAGACCGTACAGGGTTCAGACGATGGACCAGAATGTTTGTTGCAAGTAAATGTACATGGATATTCAATGCAACAATGCTAATTCCATAGGGAATGCTAGATCTTTTTTTTTTTTTTTTTAAAGATTTTATTTATTTATTTGACAGAGAGACAGCCAGCCAGAGAGGGAACAACAAGCAGGGGGAGTGGAGAGGAAGAAGCAGGCTCATAGTGGAGGAGCCTGATGTGGGGCTCGATCCCATAACGCTGGGATCACGCCCTGAGCCAAAGGCAGACGCTTAACGACTGTGCCACCCAGGCGCCCCGGGAATGCTAGATCTTTAAATACATTTAATAGAAGTCTACACTCTATAGAGAAGGAAATACTAATAATAAATGAAATATTTGTTTGTACTTTAGAGACACAGGCTTAAAACCAGAGAGAGGCTTTTCTATAATTCTCTGATAAGGCAATCTATTTTGGAGTTCAATTTTATTTACTCCTTATATAAAAAATTTTTTTCTGATGCTTTGAGAAATGTTAACTACTTTATAGCAATTCAGGTAGATAACATTTCACCTAAGAAAACAAAATATAATCAGAAGTATCAAAGTCAGTAGGGATAAGAAAATATTTTAAGAAAATCTGCTACCAAGATTTGTGTTGAACTGACTCTTTTATCGAAGCATATTGTTGTGAGCCATCTGTTTCTTTCTCCTTTTCTAAGCAGATCTTTTCACAAGCGTTACTTATCCATCACAGTAAAAGAAAATCACACACTAACCAAATCTCACCAAGAGACTATAGAATTAATCTAATTAGTTCTTCATAATTGTTCATAAATTTATTAAAAGTTAATCTGAGCAAAACCCATTTACTTTATTATAAAAAAGGAAAAAGAGCTAGAACAAACAATGGGATCCAACAAATGTGAGAAACCTCAAGATAAAAGCCACTGTGGCAACAAAATCATCTTCTAAAGTGTCAGAAATTGTACACATTTCATGAATTGATGTGGCTGGTTAACTCTGTAAGATGAGAGGAGAGGGCAAATTGTAGCAGTGCCATAAGGAACACCAGAGAGGGAAATACTAAAAGGAAACATAGAAAGAAACCAAGTGATAAACCATAGCAAAATATCTATATTTACTTAGACCTGTCATTTATCCTGTTAGTGCAGCAGAGACAATATTTAGATGTAAGTCTTTAATTAATGATTTAGACAAGAAAAAAAGGGAGCTATGAAGTAAAATCCAGATGTGGAATTTTCTAGTGAAAGTATATTGCAAGGTCCCTATTATTTGGATAAAGCGGTACCATTTTAAATTTCAGCCAGATTGCATTTTCTTCAGTGAGTGAAATGAGAATACCCATGGTAATATGAATGAAATAGAATTTGATATTTTTTAGGCAAAGAAACTGCAGGTTCATTAGAAGAATTAACAGACTTTCATGGATAGTACATGTCCAACTTCTTATTGTGAGAAATGCATAGTCCATGGAACATATATACATCGATTTGCTGGAGATGACTCAAGGATACAAGATATAACTTATTTTCCTGGATAATCTATTTTACTTAGAGATTTCTGAATAAAAGTTAAACATTTTTGCCCCCTTAAAGATTTTATCCAGTGCTAGAGCAAATAAAATATGTGTTTCATTTTTTCCCCATTTTAACTGTTCTGAAGATTTCTGTGTGGGTATGTGAGAAAACAGAACATGAGGGAAGGAGGGAGTAAGATAGAAAATTTTAATGTGCAGTGAGAGATTTAAAAATCTGATACCTCTATGTTCTCTAAAAACATGCTGTTTTTATTTAATTTTTATTTATTGATTTTTTTAAAATTGATTTATTTATTTAGTTGACAGAGAGAGAGAGAGAGAGCACACAAGCAGGGGGAGGGAGCAGCAGGCAGAGAAAGAGGGAGAAGCAGGCTCCCCACGGAGGAAGGAGCCTGACAGGAGGCTCAATCCCAGGACCTCAGGTTCATGACCTGAGCCAAAGGCAGACGCTTAACTGACTGAGCCACCCAGGCACCCCAGAACTTGCTGTTTTAATACCACATTCTCATCAAAGGGGAAAATGCTAAAGTATATTAAGCCTGCATCACTGACCCACACAAAAAGTGCTGCCACAGGTTGAAATGAGCTCAAACAAGGATATTTTCTTCTGAGGTATGAAAAATTTCATGGCCCAGTGTTTAAAAAAAATACTTTGACATATTACAAGCTAGTACCGAATTGTTTTTGTTGTATTCTATATCAAAACACTTCTCATAAAGCAGTTCACTTCTTCCAACAATCATATTGCATCAACATTTTGTCTTTAAACAATTGTCTAAGCTTTCATTTCAAGTTAAGCTAATGTTCTTTACAGAAATATTGCCCAGGGTGGGGGTAAAGAAATCTCGAAAATTGGTACTATACTCCCTTCCTTTTCCTCAATTGCTCTATCACCTGAAAACAAACATGTGCACATATGTGCGCAAACACACACACACACACACACACACAATTTGTGGCATGCATGCCTCTGAAATAAATCCTAACCCAAACAATTTCCCTTTCTTATGGAAATCACTGGCCTAAGAGAAACTCTGGTGAATAACTGTAAGAAATCAAACTGCCATATTTTACGGGAAAAATCATTAAAACCCTTTTTTTGTTTCTTTCTACAAGTACAGAAAAAGAAATCTTGTGTACAAGAAACAAAACAGTGGAAAGCATAATGAAACCAGCAAACATCCTGTGTTTTGAGGTGTCCCTCTAGGTCAATTTTTAAATTCCCTTATAATGTGAAGGTATAGGAAAGTGTATATATATATGAAAATATAGGGTAAAATCTGGTGATGCCCTGTAATAAAGATGAGGATGTGTTTTAATACACTCAAAAGACATTCTGAAGCAACCAGTTGTTTTTTCTGCAAAGTATTTATGATTTTGCTTATGGATGCATTATAAACAAAATTAATTGCCTTAACTGTCTCTCTCCAGCAAGACTCTGAATCTAAAGTCATGTTCTGACTAGTGGCTTTAAATCTCTATCCAACTATCCAAATATTCAGATCGGACATATGCTGATAACACCTTAGTACCTAATATTTGCTTTTGCATTTGAGGCTCTTATTTTGAATATTCTAGGTAGAAGCGGTGGACTACCAATTGACATTCTTTTAGAACACTGGAATATTGACTTATTGAAGTTATTTTTATAAATTGTTTAGTCCTCACTTTAGTGAGAAATTGCCTGGTCATCAACAATTTAAAAAACAAATATCAAAGCTTCTGGTATGGTTAGAGGGCTGGGACCAACCCTTGGATTAACTTTCATACCAACCTTCACACAGACACAACTATATTTTATGACTGAAGTAAAAAGAAAACCTACCTGAAGGCACTAGATAGTGTCCAAAAGTAGACAGATATCGGAGACAAATCAGCACTTGGTAGAATGGAATCACACGGAGTGGGCTTCCCATATATACGACTTTTCAACTGATGACAAGCACAGGTCTTCATCATGTAGGGTAGCTAAAACTCCAATAGAAAATCCACAACCTTATTGGCTTGAAGAACCTGAGGACAGAATTTGGGTCAACCTTAGTCACTGAACAATGTCAGGTGAGATTCCCAAAATGAGAGAGCCTAAGAGGAGGAGCCCTGAATTCCATGTATCAACCCTAACCGGTTCTCTGGCTGATCTGAACAACATATATGTGGGACAGACCCCTAGCAGCACAGCTAAGGTTACAAAAATAAACCGACATTTGGGCTGCTGCCATTGCAAGAAAGATAGTTTCAGGTTTAAGCTGGCTGTGTACGGCAAGCCGAATAATAGCCTCCCAGAGATGTCCATGTCCTGATCCTTGGAACTGGTCAATACGTTAAATTACATGCCAAAGGAAATTCAGGTAGATGGAGTAAGGTTGCTAGTCATTTTAACTGGAAAAGGAAGATTTTCTGCGTTATGTTTGTGGGCCCAGTGTAATCTTAAGGGTCCTAAAATGTTTAAGGGGGAAGCAGCAGAGTAATTTCAGATTGATGGGATATGAGAAAGAGTAGATAAGCTACTCTTGGCTTTGAATATGGAAAGGAGCCACCAGCCAAGGAATCTGTAGCTTCAAGACACTAGAAAAAGAAAAAAAAATTTCCCTTAGGTGTCTCCTAAGAAAGGAATGCAGTCTTGCTGACATCTTCATGTTAGCCCAGGGGAACAATTTCAGACTTCTGACGTCCAGAACTGAGAGTGAAATTTGTGTTGTTCAATCCACTAAGCTTGTAGTGATTTGTTACGAAGGCCATAGAAAACTAATGCAGATTTTGGTACTGGAAGTGGGGTGGTGCTGTAACAAACACCTAAAAATGTGGAAGTGACCTTGGAATTGGGTAATGGATTAAAGCTGGAACATTTTGGGGGAACATTATAGGAAGAGCCTATAACAGACTGTTAGTAAAAACACGGATGTTAATAAACTTGCTAGAGAGAACCCAGAAGGAATATGGAGCATGCTAGTGGAAACCGGAAAAAGGGGATCTATAGCGGCAGAGAAGTGAGCAGATAGACATGTGTTCTGCAGTTATATGCAAAGTAGAACTTGTAAGTAATGAACGGGAATATCTAGCTGAGGACATTTCCAAGTGAAGTGTGGAAGCTGTGGTTTGGTTTCTTCTTGCTTTTTAGAGTAAAATGTGAAATGAAAGAGATAAAATTACAGAAAAACTATCAGGCAAAAAAGATCAACTTTGATAACTTGAATCTTCAGGAAGGAATAAAGCACGTCAGAAATAGTAAATGTGCCAGTAAATATAAGAGGTTGTTCCTTCCCCTCTTAACTTATTTAAGACATAAATAATTTTTTAAAAAAGATTTTACTTATTTGAGAGAGAGAGAGTTAGAGAGAGAGAGAGAAAGAGATCACAAGCAGGGGAGAAGGGTAGAGGGAGAGGCAGACTCCCCATTGAGCAGGGAGCCTCGACATGGGACTTGATCCCAGGACCCTGGGATCATGACCTGAGCTGAAGGCAGACGCTTATGGATGAGCCACCCAGGCGCCCTAAAATATAAACTGTTTAAAGGAAAATTATAACACTGGATGGTGGAGTTTCTAACATATATAAATGTAATACATATGAGTAACATAAAAGATCGGGGGGTAAATAGCTCTCATGGTTACATGGTTTTTATATTTTATGTGTAGTAGTACTATATTAACTGCAACTAGAATGTGAAAAGTTAAGGATGATTCCTTATTTAATTGATATAATTGATATAATTCCTCATAATTCCTTAAGTCATTTAAAAGAATACTAAAAAAAAAAAAAAACACCCAATAGATATAAATGACTATCAACAAAGGTTTAGGAAAACACAAATTTATGTAACTAGAAGAGATATGGAAAGGGACCAGCCATCTAATTTTCACAGTGCAGTGGAAAAGAACTATTTTTGTGTCTTCTAAAAATATTTATGAGCTGTGTGGCCTTAAACTTTGGCAAGAGAAATTTAAATCTCATATAAGATAAACTGTAAGGCATGTTGAATATTGCTCCTCTACACAAGGGATGAAAATGGCTTATCTAGATGTTTAGGCTAATGTCAATAATTATTGTTGGTATATTAATGGAAATGTAGCTCTTGTAAAGGGAATCATTTTGATTTTTTTCTTCTAACTAAAGATTAAAGAAGCTCGTCATTTCCAGGAGGTAAAATTCTTCATCCTAACTTTTGGGGCTTTACTTCAAAATTTAATTATTTCGACTCCATTCATAATAGATTTAGTATTCACAGTGATAGGAAGGGTGAAACAATGTTTTTCTTAATAGGTGAACCTAATTTCTGGTAAAACCAGTAGAGACACTATTTCAGTTTTCTGCCTACAAGCAAAAGCAAAATTTCATACCTTCTTAGGTACCACAGGCTTGAACTCTGGCATTCTCTTCCAGAGTTATTTATTCAACGTTTCACTTACGATTGTTATGAGTCTAAAGGTTTCTGGGGCAAAGCATTTATTTAAATATTCCAATTATTATGCCATGTCCTTATGCAAGCAAAGAAATGCTGAACTGTGATTGAGATAAACTTAATATCCTGTTCTGATTCTAAACCTGGATCTTAAGAAAACTGAAAGAAAAGGATAGCTCACTCTGTATATTTATTATATCACTAATGATAAGAGAGGGAAGTTTAATATAAAATTCAATCTATAGGCTAGTTTATCAAAGCAACCAAAAATGTGAATCTAGGAAATAATAAAAATCAATAGAGGAAAAAAGGGGGAGGGGTGGTGAATGCCAAAGAAGAAGGTGTGTCTGGGTACAGATATGGCCTGAGTCAGAGTGGCACAGAGAAAGGACAACAAAAGAATTCCTAACTCAGCCTAATGCTCTCTAAAAATTACAGCCTAATGTATGTTATGCCTCAGTTAAATAATAACACAGACTGTAACCCAGCATTCAATGGTACTCATGTATTTACATATTATAGAAATACCCTTATATATATCAATTGGTATAGTAAGTTAAAAAATAGTTATTGAGGGGCACCAAGCTGGCTCAGTCAGTAGAGCACGTGACTCTTAATCTCAGGGTCATGAATTCAAGCCTCACACTGGGCGTGGAGGCTACTTAAAAAAAAAAGTTATTGGTTGCACTCTAGATAAGACAATTGATTTTACAAGTACCTATATTCACAAAAAAATTTCCATTTTTCACTTTAAAAATGCATGTTATCTAAAATGCTGTTAATGAAAAATAAGATATTCAGATTATTATGACAAACATTTCTTGGCAAAGTTCTATATCTATGCACTGCATTTTGAAATTTCTATATTATCTTTAATGTTAAATGTATACTTTGCCTAAGTGGCCTACATATATAAGAAGCTTCCAGGTGTTGTCAATGGTGTTGGACTCATAGACTACCCTTTAGAGCACTTCATAAATCCCAACCCCTTTCCAGCTCATCCCTTCCACAGAAGATAGATTTATATTGCTGTCTGATATATTAATAATCAATACCGTTGTTTTAGGCAGGAACTTACCCATTAGGGGTAAATATAGGAGCAATAGATGATATAATTCCCTAGGTGTTGAACATGGAAAAAAGGTTTGCTTCCCTTAATTAGTGGCCCTATTGATTCCTTAGCATTGTAGCTATGAAAACCAGTCAATGTCATATGGCTGTAGGGATGATGCTTTTTGTGGTTCTACTCCAGAAGCAACATTCTATTAGTACCTCATTCCTGTTGTCTATAGAATGACATACTGCATACTAAGATACCAGCTGGTTGTGTTGGCCAATCTCCAAAAACGCGACTCAGTCCAATTTAGTATCTTTTTAGAATGACCATTTATATGAGACTAATGTGCTACAGCAATGAATAGCAGTAATGCATTCCTTTGACAAAACTTCTTAAATTCAAGGAAGGAAATGCACTGTTGAACAGGGAAATTAATAAAAACCCAAGTGTTGCAGCCACTTGCCTCAGATCTGTGACTTTTGCAGCCTGGATTTGCAAAGGCACTAGAAATGGTTTGATCCATTACAAAGTAAGTGCTGACCTCTATGGTAAAGCATCTCTCTGTCATTCCTAGTAAAGATATGCTTGGTAAAAGGAGGAAATGTACACAAAATATCCCACTGTTGTAAAAAAAAAAAAAACCACAGAATATCCATCTTTCTCAAATAAAATTAATTTTACAGGCGATTGCAGGTCCTTGAAAAAACTGAAACCACACTAGCAAATATGGTACTCAGGGTTCTATAATAGAGACGATGACATTTAAGAAAGTTCACGGAGCCAATGGAATTCCAAAATATTTTTAAAAAGTAAAATATGCAAAGGCAAAAAGGTGATTGATATGAAGGGCATTTCATGTTGGTGGAAAGAGAAGCCCAAAGAAGTAGCAAAACACAAACCAAAGGTAATGTTATCTTCTCAGGCTAACCAATGCAATACGCTGGCTGAGGGTGAAGTTTTTACGATTAAGCGCAATACAGACAGTTAAGAATGAGCAGACATTCATAGGTGATCACAAGCCACAATGTAATAGGCCTATCCAGCCCTGGACGTATGTCTGAGGTACACAAACTTTGACATTGTTCTGTATATTACTTTGCTCAGTGAAAGTTGTGAACTCATTTAGACTCTACATGTTAGGCGTATTTATCAAGCCATAAACTCCTTTATCCACAAAAAATATTTTGAGATTTATTGAAAATAATTTGATTGGGTCCTGAGTTTGGGTTGGGGGTGGGGAATAGGTTATGATTCTCTTTCTTCTTTTACTACTGCATTCTTTACCGAAGGACAAATAGAGTAAGAGTACGCTTCACCATTTTTCGTTTTTCTTTTTTTTCCCTTTAGAATACTGAAGAAATTTAGTTTAACAATAAAAACAATAGTGATATTACCATCACACCTTGTGGTAAGCAGAATAACCCCCAAAGGTGTCTGTGCTCTAATCCCCCAGATCCTGTGAATATGCTACTTTACATGGCAAAAACGACTTTTCAGAGGTTATTAAGAGTATAGACTTAAAATGAGAATATTATCCTGGATTATCTGGGTGGGCACAATATAATCTTAGAGAACATTCTCTGGTGGGAGTGAAAAGATAAGACAGGAAAAGAAGGAGAAGAATGTTGAAGTGTGAGAGAACTCAGCCTGTTGTTGCTGGCTTTGAAGATGGAGGAAGAGGTGACAAGGAATGGGGGTGGCCTCTGGAAGCTGGAAAAGGCATGGGAGCACACGCTTCCCTACAGTCTGGAGATGGAACACAGCCCTGCTTTTATTTTAACTTGGTGTAGCCTGAATTAGACTTCTCACCTACAGGAAGTATAAAATAATAAATTTGTGCTGTTTAAGCTGCTAAATTTATGATAATTTGTTACAGCAACACCTGAAAATGAATATATCAAGACTGATAAGAAGAAAAGAAATGGACACAAACTTATTTTACCTTAGCCCTCCCCTTTACACCGATCTTTTACAGTGGCCCTATGAGATATGCATTAATACCTCAGTTTAAAGATGAAGAAACCTTAATTTGTCTAGCCTTTTTTCACTCAAAAAAAGAATGACACCAACATAAGTTTTCTCGCACTGTCCTTACATTTTGCTGGAAAAGAAAGGCATTGGACATGTAATTAGAAGTATGATGGATGACAGAAGGGAAAAATCAGAGTGCTACTGGCCTGTAAAACTGAGACCAGCACACGGCCCAGGAGGTCAGGAAGAATGCTCTGACGCTACCATGTCCTAGATGAGACCTAGAATGGAGTAAGTGAGACCGATGAAGCGAGGGAAGCTGGTGGGGGGGAAACCCTTTCTTGAGCAAATGCTATGCCATGGAGGCAGGTCTAGAGATAAAGCCAAGTTTAGAGTATTTCACAAACTGAAACCAGTTCAGAATGACCAAAAGAAGGGAAAAATTGTCTGGGTGAGGCTGAAGAGGTAGGCACAGAGAGGTCCCTGGATCTCATCTTAAAAACAATGGAAAATGAGCGAAGGATTTTAAACTAGTGTGCGACTCAAAAATGTTCACATTTTAAGTATTCCTCTGGTTGCAAGAGTTTAAATGGATTGGAAAGGAGGTAGTGTGGGCAATTAATAGGCCATTGTGGTAGACCAGGGAAGAATGATAGAAATGAAGATTGAGAGACTGTGCTACATTCAAGAAATATTTAGGGTCGGCATGGACTTGATTGGGCATGGGGCATTTGGAATCCAATAGTAGTTTGAAAATTCTGGCATCAAATACAGGGAACATGGGGCGATTCATCGTGAAGGGCAATGTTCCAGGAGATGTTTGAGAAAAAAATATTACGAGTTCTGTTGGATATATTGAGTTTGAAAAGTCTTTGAGTCATTCAAGTAAGGATACTGAGTTGCCATTAGATATATGGATTTGAAAATCAGGGAACAGGCTTGGTCTTGAAAAACATATCTGGAAGTCACTGACAAATAAAGCAAGAGTATACCGAGGGGGAAAGAAAAGTACCTGGGACAGAACCTTAAGGAATGCTATTCCAGTGATAATGGAATGGAGGGTGGGAAACTGACAAGTTTCAGAGCCACTGACAGAGTCAAGATATGTAGCCAAATTTGCATGACTCTGAAGTCCAGAATCCGAGATATCTTGCTTTATTAAAGAATAATTTTGGAAGGCTTTAAGAGATTCCTCCTTCTTCTGAATGGAATGAAGATCATGGACATTTGAAAGACATATTAAAATACCTTCTTCAAAATTAGTTATCTTTTTTTCCTATTTTGGGTCTATTTATGAATGAACAAACATTCCTACAATCCTTCATCCTTTTGGAAGGTATTTGTCATGTGTTATAAATCTGTATGGCTGGCTTTAGATAAAGGATTAATTAATTAAATTAATTTTTAAAAGGTGGATTATGCATTTGATATTCTTCCTATTCATTACAGTGTGCATATGGAATATAAGTTATGATGATGTAGTAATATGTATTCTCTACCAGAACTAGACAAGTGTGTCTAGAATTTTCTGTTTATTGGAAAATATCATAATTTGGTGCAATATAAAAATATTTGGCAAGTTGTATTTCTGAATATTCAGAGACAATTCTCTCCTGCTCGTCTCCATTCTGTCTCATTGTATTCTTCAAGCAGCAAACATGAACATAATAAAATAATTTCTTGTTTCACCAAATAGTCCTAGGCAGAGCAACATCATAAAGGCAGAGAGCAAAACATAGAAAACACTAACAAGTCTGGAGAAATAAAAGGGTAACTAGCACAGGCTGTAAACTGCAACAGAATCAATAGAAGCTGATGTGTATCAGTTTTACTAACGTCCCAGAGACTGTGTTCTGAGATTCTCAGAGGGTAAAACTTAATGTGAAGACATACAGATTGAAGTTTACAATAGCAGTTATAAGACTTTTATTCCATTCTTAGAGATATGATGCAGGCTGCACTAGTTTCCATGACATTCCATTTGTCCAAATGGACATTTACATTGGCACAAACTTTGGAGAAAATGGGTTAGTTGCATATTCTGCAAGGTGATTTTTTTTTTTTAATCTTTTTGGGTTAAAGACTTTTATTTATTTGAGAGAGAGAGAGAGCACCAGTGGGGTGAGGGCAGAGGAAGAAGCAGACTCCCCGCCGAGCAGGGAGCCCAGGATCCCCTGGGATCATGACCTGAGCCGAAGGCAAATGCTTAACTAACTGAGCCACCCAGGCATCCCTAACCTTTTTTGGTTTGATAACTATATGTTAACAACTGATTGGAGGTTTATCTTCCTCAGTGATGTTGGAAGAAATTCTTTGCAGAAACCAGTTTCGTTTTGTGTATGCCCCAAAAGAACAGGGGTATAAATGTCAAATATACGCCATATGAGACAAGTACAGACTGTCCCTTTGGATACTTCAAACTTTTAAATCATGTCCAAATATGTTTACTTCTACACATTTCATTTTTTAAAAAATTGCCTTTATTTTTTAGAGTGGTATTAGATTCACAACAAAACTGAGCAGGAAATACAGAGACTTTACATATGCTCCCTGCCCTCCATACCTAATTTTAATATATTACTTTATTCTGATTAGAGGTAACACAATGGATGGAGAAAGAGGATTCTGGAAAGGTGGCAGCTAAATGCATCCCACTTTTCCCTCCATTCTCAATGTTGAAGTAAATGATCTTTTCTGCCTCTGCCAGTCAGACTAGCTGGAGAAAAAGCCACTGCAGAACTTTCACCCTCTGAACTGTTGAGAATCATTAGGGAACAATTAGACACATCATTCTGGAAGTGGAGTTTAAATCCTAGAGAAAATCTTCTCCCAGAAAAACAAATCATTAAGATTAACATAAGAAGGGACAAACTTAAATGGATCAATTACTATAAAAATAAATATGAAGATATTAAAAAGGCATCAAGATGGATTCACAGGTAAATTTTACTAGTTTTTAAAAGGCGGGCATTAAAATATTATTTAAACTATGTCAGATTATGGAAAAAGTATAAAACTTTATGAAAGGACATAAAGATATGAGCAACGAAATGCCAAGATATTTGGGAAGGAAATTGTAATTAGAATCACAATGGATCTTAGTTTAAAACACCTAAGGTTGAAAACACCTAAGACAAATTTCTCAAGGAAGAACAGCTGTCTAAGAACAGCCAAGTGAAAATAAAAAAGATTACCAAGGTGGAATTTGCTTTAGCAAATAGTCTATATTAAAAAAAGAGATCATATAGTTGTGGTATACAGATAAAAAGAGATTGATGTAGCAGAATCAAATTCTACAAATTGCAGAATATATGAAAATTTAATGTATGACATAGGCAGTATCAGTGGGGGAAATGTGGTTTATTTAATAAACATATCTGGGTATTATTTCAGGGTGAAACTAAGTTGAAGCCCCAGTTTACATCATATGCAAAATAAATTTCAGATGTATTAAGGAAGAGCAGTTTTAGAAGTAAACCTTGGAGGCTACATGCAAAAGTCAAGTATGGAAAAAACTTCTTAAACAAAAACAGAAGTGCATGCACTATTAAAACAATAGAAAGAGACTTTTTGCTACAAAATTTATAGTAAGAATGGTAGGTTAAAGGCTAAAAGTCAATAAAAAATTGCTAAATTGACAAGAAGACAAAAATGTAATCAAAACTTGGACTGGAAAAAATATGTAAAATCAGTTCACACTAGAGAAAATCCAAAGGTCAATTAATATAAATGATTTGATGAAACTCATTGCTGATCGGGGTAATGAGCTTGAAAGTAACCATCAAATACTACTTCATATGTATCAGACTGGCAAAAATATTTATTGCTAGTGAGGATATTGAGAAAAATATAGTCTCAACTCTTGTTTGTAGCAATGTACATAGTGTACATTGTTATATAGATCTGTAAATTTTTTGTGTTTGTAGGGAGGAGAGGAATCTAGCACTATCTATTTCAATTTGAAAGATACATATCCTTAGATCTGGCAACGCCGCTCCTGTAAATCTATCCCCGAGCAACTGAAGCATCAATTCATTAGGCTCGATGTTCAGGGATGTTTACTGTATCATTGTAAAAGTAACACCATAGAGGAATAATTGGATTAATTATGGCACAGCAGCAACATGGAATATTAGACTGTCATTAAAAAGAGTGAGTTAGCATAGTTGACTTGAAGATCCCCATGAAATATTAAGCAATAAAATTAAGAGGCAAATAAGTGTATACACTATTGTATTTTTAAAAAGCAAACAAAACCCCTTGTAAATGTGGGTAATTATACAAGTAGATTTTGATTGATTACTATCTGGGAGTGGGAATGGAATACTTGTAGGCTTACAGACCTGAGTGAGAGAATGTTAAAAAAGATGGTAATAATAAATCCACATGACATTTCACTTCGGTAAAAATCATATCTGTGTAAATGACACATGCATGCATGAAGAAATTCAAATAAAAATATGGAATTAGATCTATCTGCTTGTCAGATGATCATGATATTCTGTTATGTGAAAAAAGAGAACTGCAAAATAATGGGCATAATGGAATTTTGTTTTGGTAAAAGAAAATAGAAACAAGTATTTAAAAAGTATCTTGGGGCGCCTGGGTGGCACAGTGGTTAAGCGTCTGCCTTCGGCTCAGGGCGTGATCCCGGCGTTATGGGATCGAGCCCCACATCAGGCTCTTCCGCTATGAGCCTGCTTCTTTCTCTCCCACTCCCCCTGCTTGTGTTCCCTCTCTAGCTGGCTGTCTCTATCTCTGTCAAATAAATAAATAAAATGTTAAAAAAAAAAAAAACAAAATAAAAAAATAAAAAGTATCTTTATATAAACCATGAGAAAAAGGTAGAAAGATCCCAGGCTTGTTAATGTTCTTACTTTGCTGGGATGACAGCAGAGGTGAGATGTTGGAAGGCAGGTAGAAATGGTTAATTCTGCATTTTAACATAGCTATTCTGCTTCACTTACTACAAAACAATCAAATGAAGATAAATTTTAGAAAAGTAGTATGTACATATTATAGACCAGTATAGAAAATTTATGTAAATAGAAAATGATGAGGGGTACCTGGGTGCCTCAGTCAGTTAAGCATCTGCCTTTGGCCTGGGTCATGATCCCACAGTTCTGGGATTGAGCCCTGTGTTGGTCTACCCGCTCAGCGAGGAGCCTGCTTCTGCCTCTCCCTCTGCTTGCTGCTCCCCATGCTTGTGCTCTCTCTCTATATCAAATAAATAAATAAAATCTTTAAAAAAAAAAGAAAACTATGATAAGAAAATAAAGATCACTTAATTCCAGGACACAGAAATACCTAGCATCATTTTTTGTTAAATTTTTCTAGTATTTTTTCAGTTCTTTGTATAAAAAATTTGTATACGCCATTTTGCATTTTCAGGGTGTATATATTTTTCTTTATACTTTTTGCTTAATAAAATACTGTGTTTTGTATCATTAATCTTTGGAAATATTTCTCATATTGACATTTAATTGATGAATGTATCATAATTTATTGATTTGTTAAATCATTTTCTCATTTTTAAACATTCAGATTATTTGTTTTTGTAATTCTAAGCATCTCCTTGTACCTAATATCTGCTTTTAAAAAAGTCTTCTATAAATATTACTTGAAATTCCAAGCTTCTATGAAGCTTAATAACTTAAAACACTAAAATAAAACAAATTTTATTTCTTTTTTAAAAGACTTTATTTATTTATTTTAGGGGGAGGGGCAGAGGCAGACAATCTCAAGCAGACTCTCCACTGAGCACAGAGCCTGACATGGGGCTCGATCCCATGACCCTGAGATCATGACCTGAGCCCACGCTTAACCAACTGCACCACCCAGGTGCCCCAAACAAATTTTATTTCTTGAAGATTTCCCAAGAACTTCTGCTCATGCCTCATTCCTGGTCACTTTTTCTCCCCCTCTTCTCCTAAGATTAGATGTTGAAGGATTGAGAAAGAATCTCTACTCCCATTCAGGTTACTCTTCTTGAAAACAAGGAATCTTTGAATATTTACCATTCAAAACCCCAAAACAAAAAAGGACTCAACACATTGCAATAAGATATGAAACATCTTTGATTTCATATGACTTTTTCCTAAGAATAAACTTCTGGAAGTGGAATTCTTCAGTGCAAGCTCTAGGAACTTGATGTTTAGGTACTTGATACTTACTGTCAAGTAGAACTATAGCAAATTTGTGCCAATTAATCTTCCTGCCAAAAGTATACAATGAAAGTGCCTCCATCAAATCATCATTATTACTATTTACAAATCTTTGTTAATTTAAAAGCCTAAATCCCCCAAAAGCATTTCATTAATCTTTTAATTTATATTTCTTTTGAGTGAAGTTGTACATTTTTCATGATAAATAATAATTTGTATATGTTATTTAATGAATTTTATATTCAGTTTTATTTCCCCCGTTTTGGATTTGGATGTTTGTGTGTGTGTGCTACATACCTTAAAAAAGAATAATACCCTTGGTGCACCTGGGTGACTCAGTTAAGTGTCCAACTCTTGATTTTGGCTCAGGTCATGATCTCAGGGTCATGATCTCAAGTGGTGAGGTCGAGCCCCACATTGGGTTCCGCGTTCAGGAAGGAGTCTGCTTGAGATTTTCTCTCTCCCTCTGCCCTTCCCCCTTGCTCTCTCTCTCAAAGAAATAATTAATTTAAAAAAGAATAATGCACTTACCTGGAAAAATGGACATTTTTGAATACAATGACCATGTGATTATTTTACTTTCAATTAAGCAAATTAACAGGGTAATTAGCCACAAAATGACATTTCACTGTCTGCTAGAAAATTCCCATAAGACTCTTAAAAAATTAAACCCCAGTGTGAAAAACTTGGAATTTCTATTTCAACAGTTATAAATTATCTTATGCAATTAAGATACAATTACATTCTTATCCGTGAAGAAGTTGTCTTTAGCCAGGAAGATTTTCATTCAAACTTCATGCTCAGGAGGAGTCTGTAAATATTATGGAATAGTGTCTTCCTTCCAGTCAAACGTTGAAAGACAGCATTCAGTCATGACAATAAAGTCGGATTTATAATTAAAAAAAACCCAAATAGGAATGCTGACTATGTTACTACCTAGCTGGGTGATTTGGAAAACTCACTTGACCCTTCATGAGCCTATTTTTCTCATTTATTAAATTATAAATTATAAAGTTGGCATTTTCTCTCGCTTCTCCTGCTTTGTCTTCATCCCACCTTTATGTAACTCACTGTGTGTTTATTTGATTATATTTACGGTCTGTCTCCTCCCCCACTGGAATGTCAAACCTCACAAGAGTGGGGACTTTGAGTTACCGCTTACCTCTAGCACCTAGAAGACTGCAGGCACACAGTGAGTACTCTATTAACCACTGTCAAAAGGGGAGCCTGGCTGGCTCGGTCGTTTAAGCATCTGCCTTCAGCTCAGGTCATGATCCCAGGGTTCTGGGATCGAGTCCCGCATGGGGCTCTTTGCTCAGTGGGGAGCCTGTTTCTCCCTCTGCCTGCTACTCCCCGCCTGCTCATGCTCTCTCTCTCTGACAAGTAAATAAATAAGATCTTTTTTAAAAAGTCAAAAGAACTGGCTGCCTGTTGTGTGCTACGTACTAGGGATATGATGATGAATAAAACCCATGCTCGGAAGGAGTTCATAATGCAGTGGATGAGTTTCTGAGTGAAAATGCCAAAATAATCTTTTCAGAGAAGAGCATAATTCCATCTCTAAATAAGAAATTAGGACTTAAAAGATGGGAAATATATAAAATGTCCAAATCATCTGACAAATATATTCACTTAAATCAGATAATGAGAACTCAAAGAATGCATGGAAATAGATTTTTTTTTCTTTTTCTCTTTCTTTTGTAAATAGAACTTATGCCAGGCCTTGCCTTTGTTTGAGAAAGAAAGTCAGATAGTGAAGGGGCAGCAGTAAGTTTATGTGATATCGATAAATGTATTGCGTTTGGTCACAAGGTACTTCAAAGGACACAATGTCAACATCAAACAGAACTATCAAGTACACACAGGAAGAACACAGTTCACATTTACTATTTTAGGATGAAAATAGAAAATATTCAAGAAATAACATCATAAACAGAATCCAGCTAAACATATCAATGAGTTACATAGGCAGGTTACCTCAAGAAGTTAAAATAATTTTAGCTTGTATTATTGATACGACTAACTTAAAAAGGTTTTACAAGTTATCTTCGCTTTTGCTTTTATCAATATTTTTATTTCTGAGATTGTTCTTGAGTGAATATAAGTTATCACTACTTGCAGGAAACTTCTGGCATCATTCCAGATACACAGGTGGGAATACAATCTCAGGGGCTTCAGTTACACAGATCTGCCTGAATAATGGAGTTTGCCAGCCATGCTTCAGAGCTAAAGGGTCATGAAAACTTGTCTGAACTTGGAAACCTTGATCATGACACTCAGGTTTACTAAGACCCAACTACAGCATCTGGACAGCATGTCCTTTCAATCCTGTAGTTGAATGTGTGCCTGTTGTTGTATGGTTCCTAGAGGAATATTTCAGATTTTAAAAATTACTTGACTATGGTCTCTGGTGGAGGGAAATACATTTCTTCCTTAGGCAGATATCCCGATACACTACAGACTAAGTGCCACAAATTTGTTTTATAAGGTGTAAGTCTTCCAAAGTTTTCTGATTCGTAATCTGTAGAGATTTCTAGCCTCTTGTTCTTCCTCCAGAAAGAATGTGGGTACTGTTTGGTACAAAAATTTTAGAGCCATCACATGTGCAGTAATATTTCATTACAATTTCTCTGAGTTTAATAACATAGAGGTTGCCATTATTTTAGAGTTTGTTTTCTAGGAGACTATTTTACTGATACAAAATCCTAGATATTTGAAATTCTGTTACAGCTCAAATAATATTTTGTAACTCATTTCAATGTATTGGGTCTCTTTATAAAAGTTATTGTTTTGGATTTTTTGAGTTGTTAATATTAAAATATTCTTCGACTTCCAGAAGAGTGAGTATACAATGTTATGTTAGTGGTAATGAAGAGATACTTTTATAATCTAATCAACTTTTAAATTTTAAGAGAAGAAAAAAAAAGTGACCAGAAATAAGGTATAAGCGGCAGTTCTCGGGAATCTTCAAAACATGAAATTTATTTCATTTTAGTTTTTTGGGTTATTGAATTCCATAGAAGTCTAAAATTCCAAATAATATAGAAAAAATGCATTTTCTTTAAACTAGTGGTTCTACTCACCTGAGTTCTCAGCTCCCCCTGTATTCTCATATATTTGATTTAACAATTAATGGGATAATGGATTAATATTTTAGTTCATCTCTGTCCTTTCAAAAAATGCAATTATAAGTGAAGAAGAGTTTTCATTGCCAGTTATAATCAAAAGGATTGATAAATGATGGGGATTTCAGGGACTAAGGCAAACCTAGAGAAGTATTCTATTATTTATTTATTTATTTATTTTATTTTTTTTGGAAGGAAGCTTTCAGACCCACTCAGATTTTAGCATGCAGCAGGTCACCCACTGTACTTTAGACATAGGTTAGGTCTTTTCTAGAATTTCCCACTGAAGAGACTCTTGGATTTGAAAATGTGGAGTTGTCCCAATTCTGTTTCCCTTTTTTTTTTTTAAGATTTTATTTATTTATTTGAGAAAGAGAGAGAAAGCACACAAGTAGGGGGAGCCGCAGAGGCAGAGGCAGAAGCAGACTCCCTGCTGAGCAGGGAGCCTGATGTGGGGCTCCATCCCAAGACCCTGGGATCATGCCCTGAGCCGAAGGCAGACGCTTAAGTGACTGAGCCACTGAGGCTCCCCTGTTCCTTTTCTTATATATTATTTCTATAATGTGTGTGTATAGTTCATTTGTTTTCATTTCAGTCCACTATTGAGTGATGTGGCAACAATTTAAATCTAAAACGCTTCAACTACAAAGTACCGAAAAGCAATCACAGCAATCAAAAGGAATAACTGATGGACATACACTAATTTGAATGGATCTCAAGGCATTATGTTGAGTGAATAAAGCCAATCTTAAAATTTCACATACTACATGAGTCCATTTGTACAACCTTTTCAAAATGACAAAATTGTAGAGATGGAAAACATACTAGTGGTGATCAGTAGCCAGGAGTTGTGGGAGAGCGGGGGGTAGTATGACGGGGGAGCTCTGTGGTGTGGAACAGTTCTATACCCTGTTTGTGGTGGTGGTTACACAAATCTACACATTTGATAAAATGGCACAGAAACATGTGAGTGCATTTTACCAAAACTAGTTTCCTGATCTTGATAATGTATTTCAGTATGTAAAATGTAACTATCAGATTTACAGGGTAAAGGGTACCTGGGACCCCCTTTGTTCTATTTGGCAACTTCTTGTGACTCTATTATTTCAAATTAATTTTTAAGGACCGTGATTATTAGCAAAGAATCAAGGTATTTTAATCACTTGAAACTTACCTATGAATTTCATTTTTAAGATAGGTTTTATAATATCCTGTCATATATTAGAGATACCAAATAAACCCAAATTTGAAGCCTTGAAGTCTGTCTTTCATATAATAAAAAAATGTCTTTTGTGTTCAATTGCCTCCCCTGCATATTATATTTTAGTAACAAATTAAAACTTTCAAAATGTAAAGGCAAGAATCAGAACTCAAGAAAATGGATTCTAATAAATGTACCAGCCAAAATTGTGTAGGAAGTCTCAGAGTGAGAAGGGAGAAAAGATTATAGTAGTTTTATGGATTTTTACTGGGTTTTTATGCATGGACTTCTAAAAATGTCCTTGGTATCAATAAAAAGGGCTATGGCAATTTATCGTCTGTATTAAACTTCCTATATAGACCAAGAATTTAAAATGATGAATGTGACATTACACTTTCTACAGAGTAATATAATAGAAACAGTATGGGTTTGGGACCGGCAGAACTGTGTTCAACTTCCGGCTGTGTGATTTGCTAGCTTGGTGATTTCATTGGTTTTAAGAAAGGGATAGGGAAAAAGTCACTTTGAAGTGAATTGTGTGGTAAATGGAAAAAAAAAAGAATGGAGTCAGAAGGAGAGTTAAATCCTTGTTTATGGGGGGGTAAAAGGTGAAAGGATTCAAGAATAAGTGAGTAGTCAACCTAAAGAGCCAAACACCTGCTGAGTTCAAACAGTATGAAGATCCGAGCATCTGACGCTCTAAGGCAGATGCTTGGCCACGGCAATTGTGATAAAAGCAGTTTGAGTTTAATGGTAAAAATAGTTGAGGAATAAATAAGAGATGAAAAAGTGAAAAACATCACATGAAATCAGTCTCAGGATTACGGATGCCAAGGAAAGGAGAGAGATGGGCAATAGTTAGAAACAAATATACCATCGACCCAGAATGAGGGAGATGTTTTTTTAAAGATTTTATTTATTTGTCAGAGAGAGAGAAAGAGTGCACAGGAGCGGTGCGGGTGTTGGGGGGCAGAGGGAGAAGCAGGCTCCCCACTGAGCAAGGAGCCCAATGCAGGACTCAATCCCAGGACCCTGGGATCATGACCTGAGCTAAAGACAGATGTTTAACCGACTCAGCCACCCAGGCGCCCCAGAGTGAGGGAAATCGTATGCATAGAAGACAAAGGATCATGGAGAGAGATTGAAGATAGAGAGACATGGGGGATAGAGAACTTGAGAGAGAGACACTTTGGGTGTCTGAAGTGGTGGGAAGGTATTGAATACAGGAGAAAGGGAAAATATTTATCCTGGCTCTTAATGGGTCCCTCTTCCATTGAAAGGAGATAGAAAATTATAGGGTTGGTGTTTTGATTAGTAGTGGCTTCCTCCATCCCCAGCTAACTCACCCTTAACATCTCTCCTCCCTCATGGGTCAGTTCCTATTAGGAATTATTATATCTCTAAGATTCTTTTTGAGTGGGCCTTCTTGGAGGCTTCAGTCTGGTTTCTTTCCAGAGATCTCAAAATAAATAGCTTTGCTTGCTGAAAGAAATTGTTCAAGAATCACAGTTGTTATTTCCAGATAGTATTCCCACAGATAAAATAAATTCTAGAAAAATATCAAGTAAATAGAAATATGGCGCACTGGTTTTTGATAAAAGGTAAAAAGATACTTCAACTATAACACTTTAATAACAACATTGTATCTGCCTTAACTCAAGCGAGGAGGTGAACACATTCAATGTAACTTAATCCAGTGAAATAAGTTAAGTACCATTTATTTAAAAAATATGTCGTATTTACAAAAGAGAGTATGAGGCAAGAATTTAGAAAATTGTTAGCCAATATATAATATACTTTCAAAATAATCTAATAATAAATTAACAAGATGCATTTGAAGTCTTTAAGATTCATCTTTTTTTAACACTTAAAAGATATATTTATTATTTTTCTGACCAAAGTGCAATGATTTTTAAATATCCTTGAACAAGTTACTGGAAAAAAAAAGTATTCAAGAAACACAGATGGGAAATTTAACCATTAGATTTCTTTATTTCATACCAACCCTACAATTAGTCTAGAAAAAAAAAAAAACACCTCTAAATGAAGTGTTACTAAAATGCTAACCAAATCATTTTACCATAAACCCGGTACATGCATTACAAGATTCCAGTTTGGAATTTTGTTAAGATCAGTTTAATGATTAGTAACACTATGCAAAAGAGCACAGGAACACATGTCATTAGATGTGATTCTTGCCTCTTACCCTCAGATTTAAGTCAGAATAAAGCTGACAATTCTCCCAGGCTCTGAACCACCAGTGACTGTATCCCAATCCCTGGGAGCAATGAAGATGTTCTGTCACACAACTTTGTATAAATTGTAATAAAACAAAGACTAAGTTTTCTCACCTTGTTATAGGAAATGGTCAATTATCTGATAAATATTAAAACTTACCTTTTTTTTTTTTTAAGATCGATTGATTGATTGATTTGGGAGAAAGTGAGAGCACAAGCAGCAGGAGGGGCAGAGAGAGAAGCAGACTCCCCCACTGAGCAGGGAACCCGAGGAACTGAGTAGCGAGCCCTATGTGGGTCTCAGTGAGAGCTTGATCCCAGGACCCTGAGACCATGACCTGAGCTGAAGGCAGTCACTTAACCGACTGAGCCATCCAGAAGCCCCAATATTAAAACACTTCTAGTAATTCACTTTACGAGTTTGCCAAATACATTTTTCAAGAACTAACTACACAAAATGTTCCTTTGGTATTTGGTCCACAAATTCACTTAACAGGTTGAAAACTTAAAACCTGCAAGAAAATGAGGAAGGGGGAATCCCTAATCCTAATGTGCTGTAATTACTAAAGGGATTTACACACATACTAAAAAGTTTTGCTCACAGAAAGCACAAACTATAAAAGGATATGTTTTTTGAGTAAAAACAAAGAACTAGCTGATATCTTTGTTTTGTGTGCACCACAGCTAAGATGAAGTTAGACCCGAATTCACTGTCTACTCCTGTGACCAAGAAAAAATAAATAAAACTGAAGATAAAAATTTTAATTTGCCTTACTATATACTTTTCAGCCATTAACTGAAGTGTAATTTTGAAAGGTTAAAATGCCTTAAAAAGGGGTTGTAATGGCAGCTATCAAAGCAATATTCAAGCATGATTTCAAGGATGCTTTCAAGTTTAGAGTTTACCTTTGTAGAAAATCTTTACAACTTCATCAAAAACATTACTGACAGATTTAGAGGCAGCTATTTTCTTGACTTTCCCCATTTCCTCACATAAGCCAATAATTGGGTATCCTGACTGAAGATACATTTGAATTCTCTTTTCCAAGTCCTTTCTGTTGTCATCACTCCTGTACTACTCTTTCCCCTCTTAAAACATAATTCAATACAAGTCTCATTATTACAGTAAAAAAAACAGAATGGAAGATAAATCTGCCTTTCCATCCAGGTCTTGTTCCAACCTTGAAGGTTGTCTTGATTTCTTGGAAATCCATCAATCAAGAATTCATTCTTCTGAGCATTGGCAGCCACTGTCTGATCCATTTCCCTCTTTTCAAAAAAAATTTTTTTGAAGATTTTAATTATTTATTTGAGAGAGAAAGAGAGAGCATGAGCAAGAGAGCACAAGCAAGGGGAGCAGCAGTGGGAGAGGGAGAAGCAGACTCCCCACGGAGCAGGGAGCTTGACATGGGGCTCAATCCCAGGACCCTGAGATCATGACCAGAGCCAAAGGCAGCTGCTTAACCAATTGCACCAACCAGGCACCCCTGATCCATTTCCCTCTTTAACAAACTGATGGTTATCTCAACTGGCACAATCTTTATACATCTTTAATGTATTTTTCAGTGAGTTCATCGTACTGTGAGTCTGGGTTGCTCCTTTCATCATGAAGAAATTCTCCTGCAGACAGGTGTGTATAGCCATATTTTAGATCACCGGTTTACTGCAGAGAATGTAACTCAGGAACGTCCAGCTAGATGCACAGCACAAGGGTACAGGGCTTCCATGCCCTCTCCAGCCAAGTATCTTCCCTTGAATCTCTCATCTAATTTCTATTACTGAATTATGGAGGATGTTTCCTGTTTTTCTCTATGGAGAATTCATTATCCTCACTCCCAGGGAGAACACCTGATTTTTCTTAGGGAAGTATTCCTCTTTACTCTTTTCTCCTGTGATTCAGGCAAGGTTAGACATGTACTCTTAGCTTCTAGACTGCGAACATGCCTCAAATTGGCTAATCAAAAAATTGCAATAATAGTCAATCTCAGGACTTTGGCTGGAACTCTTGGAAAAGAGGTTTTCTATTCTGTTGGTATTGCTAGGCTAGCAAATGATAAACCTGGAGTTGCTATGACTATTTATTTATTTGAAAGGCAGAGAGCAAGAGAGCACAAGCAGGGGGAGCAGCAGAGGGAGAGGGAGAAGCAGGTTCCCTGCTGAGCAGGGAGCCCCGTCGGGGCTCAATCCCAAGACTCTGAGATCATGACCCGAGCTGAAGGCTGATGCTTAACCGACTGAGCCACTGAGGCGCCCCAGTGAAATTCTTTTTTATTAACAAATTCTTTATTAACAGAAGATAGTTTGATTGGATTGCTGATATTGCAACTAAAAAAAAGTGCTAAAATCAAAAATACAAGAAACAGCAAGTGTTGATGAGGATGTAGAGAAAAAGGAACCCTCATACATTGTTGGTGGGAATGCAAATTATTGTAGCTACTGTGGAAAACAGTATGGTTGTTCCACAAAAAATTAACAATAGAACTACCATAAGATCCAGTAATTCCACTAGTGGGTAATTACCCAAAGAAAACAAAAACACTAATTCAAAAAGATATATTCATCCCTATGTTTACTGTAGCATTATTTACAACAGCTAAGATATGGAAGCAATGCAAGTGTCCACCATTAGACCAATAAAGAAGTGGTATATGTGTATACACACACACACACACACACACACACACACACACATATACACACACTGGAATATTACTCAGGCATAAAAAAGAATAAAATCTTACCATTTGAGACAGCATGCACTGAACTAGAGGGCATAATGCTAAGTGAAATAAGTCAGTCAGAGAAAGACAAATACCATATGATTTCACCCATATGTGAAATTTAAGGAAAAAAAAATCCAAACCAACAAAAAAGAAAGAAAAAAAGAGATACCAAAAAACCCAGACTCTTAAATACAGACAACAAACTCGTGGTTACCAAAGGGGAGGCAGGTGGGGGATGGGTGAAATAGATAAAGGGGTTTAAGAGTACAGTTCTCTTGATGAGGAATGTATAGAATTGTTGAATCATTATATTGTACGCTGAAACTAATATAACACTCTATGTTAATTATACGAAGTAAAAAAAAAATAAAAAATAAAAAGGTGCTATTTAATGCATTGATATGACTTGTATGAAATGATTTCCCTATAATCTACAAAGTATTATTTTGTTGTAATGATACTATATTAATAATTCAAAGTTAAACGTCACCACTATTAATTTATAATTATAGAACTAAGGATAGGAATGAGTAGATACTGGAGTGCAAAAGGATTGTGAATTACTTTTATACAGTCCTGTCAGCTTCTCAGAGATGGGGGCATTACAAATACAATTTGGAGTTATAATTTGATAGGCTATATTAACATACTAATAAATAATAGTCCTTAAGTTGAAAACTTACTAAATATAAAGTATTAAGGAATTCTTTAAAAAAATAAAGCATTAAGGAATTCTGTAGCTTCATCTTAATTTGACACTTACTGAATATTTCCTTTATCCAAAACAAATGACTTGTTTTTATGGAGAAAAAAAGAACCACTTGTGGATACCAAATTTTTTTTCCAAATGAAAGTTGTGTGACTTAATATGAAAAACTGATAAAATCTTCTAAGAAATTATTATTTACTAGGACACATTGTGTGACTCAGCACAAAAAAACAAAAACTAAAAGAAGAAATGGCCTTCTTCATATTAAAAACAGTCATCTCAGTGGGAGAGACAATCTTTTTGCTAATGCTACTTTTATGAGTACATTGAGTTAATTCACAGCCTTAGTTCTCTGTGGTAATGACAGAATTACTGCTTTCTTCCTAAAGCGGTGAGTTGATTGCACAGAACTATGAAGTCTTCCAAAAGAAGCTAACCACTAATATGGAATCCATGCTACCAAAGGGCAGAATATCCATTGGCAGACAATAAAATACATATTGACTGCTCTGCTGATAGTGAGGGGAATGAAAGATACTTCCTTTTCTGCTGGGTAGAATCCTGGAGAATAATTAGGACAAGCAGTGAAGGTGTTCCTTTAAATTGAGTGCTTGTGACCATGAAACTATCAAGCCTGGGTTCTTTGCCCTGGCACACTACAACTAATGCAAAGGTCTGAAAGTGCCCTGAGGAATGTTTCTCATTTGTTTTAGAAGGTGCATACCCAGAGGGCACAGACTAGTTAACAAATGCTCTGGGAAAGACTTATTCACAAGGAGTCAAAGGGATCCCACTAATGGTTCAATTTACTTCTAATTTGACATCTCTTTAGGAGAACGTATGATGCAGTCATAGATGAAGCTCATGGTAGGAAGGAATTTGGTTCAACTTAAGAACTGGGAAATGAGGGGCGCCTGGGTGGCACAGTTGTTAAGCGTCTGCTTTCGGCTCAGGGCGTGATCCCAGGGTTCTGGGATAGAGCCCCGCATTGGGCTCGTCTGCTGGGAGCCTGCTTCTTCCTCTCCCACTCCCCCTGCTTGTGTTCCCTCTCTCGCTGGCTCTCTCTCTCTGTCAAATAAATAAATAAATAATCTAAAAAAAAAAAAAAAAGAACTGGGAAATGACATTTAGTCTTTTATGATAGGAATAATACTTCTTGAATCACTCCTGGAAGGAAGCACAGAAAATCGAAAAATAAATAGCCGAGCACATTGTTAATTGCTTTCTATGTGTGATCTATAGACTTTCTAACTTTTTGAGATAGATACCAAATACTGCATTACTGTATAAATTGGGCAGATAGATTCTTTAACTTGGGAAAGCATCATATCTGGTTATGTGGTAGAGTAACAGTGTATTGTGTGTGTATGTGTGTGCACATGTACGTACATATATACACATAAGTCTTATGCATACCTTGTATGTGTGTGTATATGTATACATCGATATACACACACACACACACAAGACATCTTACAGTTACAATTTAGAAATTCAATCACATATCACATGTAGTTTACTGGTTAGAGGATTCCCACTTTGGGTTTTATAACCACTATCTTTGTTCCAGAAATAAAACCACTGAATTATGAACGTCATTATCAGCTAATTTGCAACAGTTAGGGTATTAATCTCATTAAGCAGTTTCTTCCCATGCATAAAACAAAATGTCCTCCTGAGTTAAGTACCCAATCTATATATATTTTGAAGATGGAACAAAATAACTTTCCTTTTTAATTTAATTTAATTTAAATTTTACTTTAACTTTCCTTTAAAGTTAATCAGAATTTAGCATGTGAACTCTGATTCCTAAGTTACTTATTTAAAATGTAAATAGATGCTTTTTTCAGAGTAAAAAGTTGAGAATCCCTGTATATGTCCAACTTGCATAAAAATATACAGAGGACTTTTTTAAAAAGTGCTTTATAGAGTGCAAGGGTTATCTGTGTTGATTATTGGAATACTGTCTCCCTGTTTCCAGCTGGGAGGTTCTGATCCACTAGGTCAGGAACAAGGCCAAGAAATATACATTTCTTTCTTTTTTTTTTTTTTAAGATTTTATTTATTTATTCGACAGAGATAGAGACAGCCAGCAAGACAGGGAACACAAGCAGGGGAGTGGGAGAGGAAGAAGCAGGCTCATAACAGAGGAGCCTGATGTGAGGCTCGATCCCATAATACCGGGATCACGCCCTCAGCCGAAGGCAGAGGCTTAACCACTGTGCCACCCAGGCGCCCCTATACATTTCTTTTTTAAACAGGTAGATTAGGTTGTTTCGATATAGTAGGCTCAGGGGCAACATTTGGGAAATGGCTTTAAGAGGCAAACAGGTAAAGCTTTTATTTTTATTTTTCCTAGTTCCAGTTTGGGAACACTCTAGGCACTTAAAAGAGGCAGAAGCCTGTTTGCTCTATCTGGTTTTATTCAAAAAAACAACTCTCAAGGAAGCAGAGTCCACCGGCAGAAACGATGGCAATTTTCTAAGCAGTTTGCAGCCAGGATAAAGACCGATGCAGATGAAGACAACTAAGTGTTACCCTTTGCAACTTCAGTCTAAACAAGATGCAAACATCTCTCATACATGGCCTTTCCTTAACAGCTAAAGAAAAGATGGTGTTGATTCAGACTCTCACACCTTAAAGAAAAACCTTCAGGTAAGAAAATGGTGATTTCAAGACACTTAAACCCTGTTGTACAAGTCTGAAGTTTGCCAGTTTGAAGATAAAAACAACACAGCAAACAAGGAAAACAAGACCTTGCAAATATTTTCTCTATTCATCCACCATCCAAAGGCTTTTTATTCCTAAGATTTTAATACAAGTTTTGAATATCTCAAATATAACTTTCAGACATCATTATTTTGCTATAATATGAATTCTCGATCATGTCAAATGTGGAACCTTGGGGTGATCTGAAAAAGGTTTAGCTTGATTCGGTGAAAGACACAAAGGTTTTTGCCTCTATTATGACTTCGATTGCAGAATAGGCACTATGATGATCATTTCTTACAAGAAAGAGTATTTCTGTGCATGTATTTACATGCACATGTGTATACATATGTATTATGCATATTACACATTCTATATATTATTCATTGTATCTATCATCACATTCATTTAATGAAGGAAGTACTTTTATAAATTCACTTTGCCTTTAACAATGCTTTTCAGACTCACATGAGACATGGCTTTTAGCTTCAGTTTATTCAGTGTGAGTTTTCTTCTAGCCTCTAGGCAGGTGTCACAGTGTAGTGGTTAAGAGCACAGGCTTGTGGCATTAGAGTCTGTAATCCTTACTGACTGTGTGACCTTGAATAAGTCACTTAACCTCCGTAATTCTCAGTTTCCTTATAGGGGTGATGGTAGTAGCTATCATACTATTCACAGTAATAACGGTGCATGGGGATGATTTTAGCATCTACTTCATGGGGTGGTGAAGAGTACAATAGTAGTGTAAGAACAATTTTCAAAAAGTTAACAGCATGACTCATTTACAAATATAAGTTAAATTGGGCTCAAAGATTTTATTCAACCTGCTAATTAATGGATAAACCAATCAGATGGCAAGGCTGATTCACAGTATTTTGAGGATCTGGGCATTTCTAGGCATTTTGAAACATTATTAGTACAAGATCTAGGTAAGATTCAACACTGATTAATGTCCTATGGGATAATAATCTATGATAGTTGGATTTATTTTTCTCCAGGAAAGAAATTATTTCTGCGTTCGAAAAACTCCTGCAAGCTAACATGTAACTGAGTCTGGACTTTTCATCAATAGCAGTTAATTTAACAGCACATTCTCTAGATTATCAGATAATTTGGAGCGTGCCTATTAGATATTAAAAGCATGCTCCCTTGCTTTGTTTATATGATTTTTCTTAATATCCTTTAATGTATGAAGACCCAATAAAACTTAGTTTCTAATATTTTTATCACCATTGTGTATTTTGTAGGCCAACATGTTTGTGCACTTCAACTAAATTATCACTTTCCTGCATCATGATGTTTGCCCATCATAAGAGCAAATTCCTCTCATATATATAAGAACATCTAGCTATTTGGGCTATTCTTCAGTCACAGAATGCACCTACTACTTGCAGAAATCAGAAAAATAACTATTGATTTACTGTATATACTGTCCAGTTGATTGTTTCTTCATTAATCAATTATTGACTGAATGTCAGACTCTGAGAATACTGCACTGAATGGGACACAGTCCTTTCTTTAATGAAACTGTATCTCATATTTATATGCAATATTTAAGACCTATTTCTACTTCAAATGTGCCATAAGCATTGATTAGAAAAAAGAACCATGGAAAAGCACTTTTGTTAAGTGATATTCATTTTTACCCCAAAACTTCTTCATACAAATTATCTGGAGCATGTCCATCAGTTTCCTAATTCAAGACATAGGTAATACAATGGTAATACATAGGTAATACATAGGCAATACAATGCTGGGGCTCACGGTTTGTAGCTCTCCACTGCACATTCACTTTTTAAACATCCAAAATATTTTTCTGTATCTTAAAATAAAGCAACCAAAATGTAGTGATATATCACTAAACGTTCATTAAAGAGATCCTCTCAAATCTATTTTGCTACTATTAATTTCAAGATATTTGGTTTCTCAATAAAGAATTTCTTTCCATAAAGTGAACAAGAGAAGTCATGAGAAATTAATATCCTTATGATGATAAACCAGAGCACAATAAAATGAGCTAATGAATAATAAAATTGTATCATTATAAAGCATATAATTTATCTTATGACCAAGAGTATTCCTGCTGTTCTGAAAATATATCTATGAGCATATGCTGATGGACTCTTTGATTTTCTCATACGTTTCAGTGAGTCCGTACACATGGATATTTTTTACTATTTAAAAACCTGGCCACATAGAGGAATTTACACGTAATAAGTGGATTTTACCTTATACTATGGTTCTAAGGTAAATAATTTTATCTTTTCCCCAAAAAGATTATATGCAGACAGGTACATTTTTGCACATGAGTTCAAGGGGCTTATAATCCCTCTAGAATTGTATTCTAGAGTAACAAATACACTACAAAAAAACTTGTATCTACATTAAATATTTAAATGACCAGGGAGATTTTTTTTAAAGTATGCTCTGTCAAATTCTTTTCACTTTAAAATGTAAAATTCATTTTTAAATCTTATAATATGACTCAATTTATTTTGTAAATAAGATGAAAAGTTAAGTGTGCATAAATTAGGGGAATACCATTATATATATTAGACTAAATACTATTTTGGGGCTACAAATTTTAAACAAGGACTAGTTCATCTTTTCACTGAGATCGTATTTACACTTTTGTCGAAAATATTCATTATTGGGTTTAAGTGAGGCTATCAGTAATTTCCAAAGTATTTACAAATTGCATACACCTTTGATTAAAAAGCACAGTCTCCATCACTATTTTCACAATTTAAGGAAGCGATTCTCTTTCCAAAGGAGGGCTTGAGTATTTTCTCTGTGAGAATAATGGTGCATCTTACAAGAGTGGCTGGTTTCCTTGGAGCAACACACAGTAGTAGTTACATGTTTGGAGAATGGAAGGCAAGTGTTTGAACCTTCTCAGTTCCACTCAAGTCAGTGTGGATGTGGAAATGGAATCAAGAGAGAGCTAAAGAAATGGGAAGTCCCAGGAGCATGGCTGTGAAGGGTATGGCTCTGCATGCCTTCTCCTGAGCGCGGGATTCCTCTCTCTCTTTGCCAACTTTGGAGGCTTTGGATTTGAGCTTATTAAGGAAGATGGCTATTTCTTTAGGCACATCGAACATGCCACTTACGTTTCATTTGATAATTTCAGTGCTGGGTTTCAGATTCTGCATGTTACATAAAACTACAGAATATGACTTAGCCTCAAATGATAGTAAGTGAACATGCATCTCTTCAGAAATTAGTGCCCAATTCTCATGAAATCACCCAACCAAACTGTCAGTTTGGAGACAAACCCGTGCGACAGGCAGTAGGAAGTGTTGGTGAGTGTAAGGAGGTAGCTCTCTGTGGTTGAGGCTTTGTTTGCTGGGTGGTGGGGGCTGGCCGGGCGGTGAGCCTTTTCAAAGGGAGGGGCCAAACAAAGATACCGTCTGGACAGATCTTACTAACTTGTTATTTATTTACTTTTTTGCATGCTGACTTTGTATCACAAATAAAAACTATTACTTGTCTACCTTCGAAATGGTTTTCTGTTGATGAAATTCACTTGAAAAATCCAGAAGGGAAACAGAGAAAGTAAACTTTCTCTTTTTCTGTTTTGTTGCTCAAGAAGGAATGGGCTTGACACAGTAGGAAATAGTTATTTCACTGTTTGACTCAGAAAGTTGAATCAAAGATACTAATCTGTACTTTCAAATGATGAGAGACTCTTTTCTAGAAAATCCACACACTCGAAATGTTTTGTACTTAGTTCTCAGAATGTCCATTGCTATAATAAAACCAAACGAAGATTTATTTTATTTTAAACTTTCAAGGGCTAGATGTGAATTTTGTGGTTGATTTAAGTCCTTTGGTTTCTGATTTCAATGTTTTCTGGCTACCCTCTACTGAGTGCCTAATTTCCTACTGATCAGCCCATCCTCCATGGGTGAGGTGTCAAACACAGAAAGATAGAATTCACACTAATTAATTCTCAACTCTGACCAATGTTAAGAAGCTGACTGGGAACAAAGGTTTAATGTGCTCTTTAAAATAAAATTTTGGATTACCTGTAGGTTTCAATTTTCCATTCTCCATTGTTATAGACAATTAAGAATTGTACTTATGGGGGGCGCCTGGGTGGCACAGCGATTAAGCGTCTGCCTTCGGCTCAGGGCGTGATCCTGGCATTATGGGATCGAGCCCCACATCAGGCTCCTCCACTATGAGCCTGCTTCTTCCTCTCCCACTCCCCCTGCTTGTGTTCCCTCTCACACTGGCTGTCTCTATCTCTGTCAAATAAATAAAATCTTTAAAAAAAAAAAAAAAGAATTGTACTTATGGGATGCCTGGGTGGCTCAGTAGGTTAAGTGTCTGCCTTGGGCTTGGGTCATGGTCCCGGGGTCCTGGGATTGAACCCTGAGTCAGGCTCACTGCTCTGCAGTGAGTCTTCTTCTCCCGCTGCCTCTGCTCCTCCCCTTTGTTCCTGCTCTCTCTCTCTTTCTCTCAAATAAATAAATAAAACCTTTTTTTAAAAAAAAGAGCTGTATTTATACTTAAACTGGATTTGTTAGAAAATTCCTTTTAAAGTAATGAAAAGGGGCTAAAGGTATTCTTATCTTTCCCCAGGCATGGGACTAATATTTTTTAATGTTTAACTAATCAAACTTGAATGACACTCTCAACTCATGTTTTGTCAGGAAGTAGAAGTTCCCTACTTTGTCAGCTATTTTACAAAGTGGGTTCTTGAAAATTGTCATACACAAACCAAAGAATGTAAAGACATAGATAACCTACCAGATTTCTTAGGAGATAGGACAAAATGTATAAAAAGATCTTCAGATAATGTAAATAATATAAACACATCACATATATGGGAAGAGACTGTACAATTACCCTCCCCATCCCCAGATAAAATTATAGAAATCTTGAAGGCTCCTGGTCTACATCCACTATAGAGTAGGCTTGCTGGCTAGATGTTCAAATGCTCTGCTCTCTCTGACCTTTCCCTTAGTGATGAAGACCCAGGGCAAGGAACCATAGAAGTGCATTAAGTTATCTTAGGAGAGAAAGTTATAGATTGTGGGTGTGTGTGGTCGCTTTGGGGCTGGCTGTATTGAGGCTAAATGTGGAACACCAGCTGGATACCGGTTATTCCCATATCTCCTCATCCTTTTCCAAGAAAGGAGTTTCTCTCAAGGCTAGCAAGGCAGATCTATTTTTTGGCACCAATTTCTAATATGAAAGAAATTTAGGAATAAAAGTGAGTGCTTATTTTGAAGGCTGATGAAATTACACTCTATTGCTTTCCAATTTATTTAAATAAACTGGCTAAAATATGAATAATTTTTACTAAGGACTCAGTTTTTTTAAAACAGGGCTTTGAAATTTCTGAACTTAAAATCTCAATTGCAGAACATTATTTTCATGCAAATGAGAAAAGCGCACATACTAGACTATTTGCTTAGGCCTTTAAATCTTGATGTTTAGAATTACATGAAAACTGCTTTACATAAAAATCATATTTGTTTCTGATATAGAGTACAAAATGGTGGTATAGTCTGACAAAATCTTGGAAATAAAATTTTAAATAGGGCAATAGAAATAATGATAATAACACCTTCCATTAGCCATTCATTATTTATGGACCTTCAAGCATATTGTAGGGGCTGTGGTACAGTCATCCATTCAAGGAATTGATTTGATATGGGTAAGACAAGAATCACATAAACAGTACCAATATGACAAGATACATGCTTATAGAGACATATCCAAGTGCAAGGGGAATACTAAGCTGAGAAAAATGGACTGAGATGAGGCCAAGGCTGACAAAGCTTTATAAAGGACTTGATCTGAAACTATCAGGCATTCACTGGACATATAAGCAGCAAGTGGTGAGAGGCATTCTAATTGAAGAGACTGGTCATGTGGGTACAAAGGAGTGAACAAAGATGAACTTTATGAGAAAGCCAAGCTGCTGAAAAGAACGAGTGTCAGAACTCAGTTTGGAAAAATATGCAACGGTAGGGGGGAGAAAGCTAAAAAAATCTGTATTTTTATTTCTCACCTAGAGAGGGTCATTGATGTACATCAAAGCAAGAAAACAGCATGAAGGGAAATAGGTTCCAGCTATTCTAGAATGAAGATCTGCAGAAGCATAAAAAGAAACAGGTTCCCTGAGACAGAATAGGGTCTTATTCAAGTTCCTTTATCCTGGTATAGAGAAAAAAGGAAATCCTTACTACTCCAAAGACATCAGTACAAGAGGCCTAGGAAAGCACACAGAGCTCCTGCAAGTGTGTTCTGGGTAACAGACAATGGTGCCGAGAATGGTAGGAGAATGCAAGAGAACTAATGTCTGGTGAGCATCCAACACATGTCAGGAAATACTTTTTAGTAACATGGTCTTCTGTGCTTTTCACAATAACCCTATGAAGTGTGAATTATTATCTCAAAGTCAAATACGGTTAAGTTACATTCCAGAGAGGAACTTGCCCGGGATGATACCACTGGTAGAGGTAGAGACAGGATCTGAAACGCTGCCTGTCTGGTATCATCACTTACACTCTTTTTGTAGAATCTCCTATCTCTATGCAGCATCTCTCCAACCCACCATTCCCAAACCTTACTGCCTCTCAGGGACATGATTCTGAGCTGACCTCTCTCTGGTTTTATAGGGAAGGTGTGGTGCAGGCAGAACTCAGGTCAATACACCTCTGAGGCAAGAATGGGTCAATCTTTCAAAGAAGTCACAGTGCTGGAGAAAAGGGAATAGATGCCAGAGATATTTTGTAAGCAGAACTGAGAGGATATGGTGACCCAATACATACAGGAAATGAAGGAAAGCTGGGCATTAAAAAATGAATCTTCTGGCTTGAGAGACTGGATAAAAAAAGGTACCATTAACCAACATATAGAATATGGGAGGAGGTACAAGCTCCATGGTTAGGAGATTAAATTTGACCTGAAAACAATGAGACATACTTCAGTAATTATTCAAATAAATTCAGGAAAGAAGAAGCAGAGATTTTACCATACCACATTTCATACATTTACTGGTCATTAATTATTGCAAGCCCAAGCAAATGAACACCATAGTACACTATAGAACTCATTATCAATCAGGTTCAGACAACTTATTATTTGGGATCATTTAAATATTTCAAATACAACTTAAAGATCTGAAGTAGACACTACTTTTCTGGTAAGAGATATGTAGATCCACTCTGCAAAGTTACTGTATGGTGGCTGCAAAGCTGTCAGGGCAAATAAGAGACTTGAAGAGTCGGAAAACAGATTTACCACCATGACATTTTTTCCCCACCATGATGTATTTTTATGTGCTTTAGCTACCACACAATTTGAAAGGATTTGGCATGATATTACTTCTCATGATCACTATCACTAAGTCTAAACACCATTTTCCACTATGAGGGAAAAGACGAAGGGTGATCCTAAGTAGAAACGTTCAGGAGGTAGGGTGAAAGTTGGAGAGATGAGTAATTCAAACAAAAACAAAAATGACTTTCCCTTTCTTAGTTTTTGAGAGCTTCCATTCTTATAGAATTACCCTGAGTTGAAAATAGGTAGAATTATATCTTTGAATCAATATGATATTTTTGGTTCTCTGTGTTCAAAAGGAATGCCCAGAACGTACCTCATAAACAAAGAATGCATCGATGGAAGCTCACCTAGCACATTGATGATCACGTGCAGCTATTAATCTGATTCCTGTGGATTCCAAGCCTGTTTCCATGGATGGATTCATACAATGGCTGTGAATTAATTCATTCACAAGTATTATTGTGCCAGGCAGCATTGTAGGTATGGACCTGAGAATAAAACTGGACAAGTCCTTTCCTAATAGAGGAGAGAGACAATTTAAAAAAACCCCACAAAAATAGAAATATAATTTTCAAGAGGGTTTTGTGCTATGAAGAGTAACAAGGAAAAGGGCCTGTTTTACATAGATGAGCTTAAAATAGTGGCCAGGGATCTGATCATATAGCACTTTACAGGGCATGATAAGGGATATATATTACAGTAGAATCAGTAGGACTTGTTGATGGATTGGATGAGGATGAGAAGGAAAGGAAGGAGTTATGAGTGACACCATATTTTTGACTTAAGCAACCAAGGGTTTAGTGGCACTATAGGAAAAATGGGGAAAAACTGGGGAGAAACAATTTTAGGTCAAACACTGAGAGGTTGATCTGGAGATGTAGACTGGACGTACAAAGACGGTGCAGAGCAATTTGGTGTCTAAGTCTAGAGGTCATGGGAAATTCAGGACTGGGGCTATAAATCTGGAAAACTTCTGCCTATGTAAATTTTTTTAAGCCATGGGAACAGTTGAGAATATGGATGTGGATAAAGAAGGGAAGAGGGCTGAGACTCCTAGAGCATTCCTACATCTCGAGGTCCTGAAGAGGACGATGAATTGCAAAGTAGACAGCATGAGCAAGAGCTCTTGACACAGATTACCTCTGCTTTCTACACTACTCTGTAAGTCAAACTGGCAACCCACTACAGCTTATAAATTGTTGATATTCTCTCTCACAACTGAGAATCAACACATTGGGAAAATAAAAACCTTTTAAAAAGAATATTAAGGAGACTGGAGACCACTGGGATTTTAAAATGTAATATATAGAATTACAAATTAGTATAAATTTAAAAGTATTTTTCACAGACGGTAACATTTTGGCTATCCATTTAACAACAACAAAAAAGTTTAATTATTAAACAAATACTTCTAGCTTGGAATTGTAGCTTACATGATATAGTATGCCAGACTGTCTCTTAAAAAAACTATTAAAATCCATATACACGGCAACAGAATCCATCTTATGGTTGTGTTAATATCCTGCATTTCTATAAATAATATGCATTTCTATACAACTTGAAATTTTATGAAACATTCTTTGATTAACTCAGACAACTGTGTAAGGTTTGGAAGGTAAATATTATCATCATTTTGCTAATAAGCACAATGGGATTCAGAGAGGCTGACTGATTTGAATGATGTCATCCTGCTAGGTGTATATGACCTGAATGAGGATCTTATGACTCTTAATCCATTGCTCTTCCCAAGATCACACCATTTGTTATGTGATTTGATCTCTTATTTATACTTAGAATCAGAGAGGCAGGTATATGGGTTGGCGGACTGTGTACTGCATGGGTAAGGTATGAATGGTCCCTTCACACTGGGCAGTAAGCAGCCTGAGCAAGCTAAGCAGGAGCTGGGAGTAAAATACTTTACTTTGACCATTACGTCTAACAGTTGCAGAAACACGGAGAGAGAAGAGCTAAAACAGATTTGTCATTCTATTAGAGATAACTATCATCCCTCCAAATAATAAAATGAAAATTTGGATTTTCCAAGTGATGATGATGATGATTAAAATTCTTTGCTAAATCTGAAATTCTGAAGGTTTTCTTTCTGATACAGTATTTTACGTCTATTTTTCATTTTCTAGAAGCATTTCTTTTAATTCACTTCTTTGATCCATGTTCACTCACTCAACTGTTCTCTTAGCAACATTTCTAAGTTTCTACCCTATCTTCTTCCAGCAGGGTCTTGGGTCTATCCTCCTTGCATCTTTAAACCCTACCGGCCATAAGTGAACTGATTAGCCAATGGTGGTGGCCTTTCCTGGAAACAGTACTCATGATTTTCATCCCCCCAGTGTCCCATCTGCTTTAGTTCCTTGATTTATCACATTGTTTTTATCATATTCTCCCTAATTCACAACTTATTTTTCTTCATCATTTAAATCTGAGAATGCTCACCATATTGTGATAGATTGAATTATTGGTTTTCGTCACCACTCTGCCTCCTCATGTTCCTGCTCTTGTGAGAAGTCCGCTAGAAGCTCACAGTCCGCTTTAATCTCACCCTCTCTTCTTAGCTCCTCCTTAAATAATAAAAAAAAAAAGAATGATGCAAATTATTTCTTTTTGATTCTCTTAAAACTTTTTCTGCCATCTATACCCTGGCTCTGATGTATTGCTGTAGCTGTAGCCCCTCCTCTTCCATCACCACCAATAGCCACTTTTAAAAGTGAAACCTCAGGTTTAGAAGTCAAAGAAGAGAAAAAGACCTGTGTGTGTGTGTGTGTGTGTGTGTGTGTGTGTGTGTGTGTGTGTGTGAGATTATAAACTATAATAGCTGTGTTATACAATGCATATTAAATAAGGATATTTGGCTATTCTTTTTGTAATTAACATTTATCAACATCTACCAGACATTGGATTAGACAATCAATTAGAGAACTGAGAGCAAATTTAATTATGACACTTGGGAGAATGGGTTCATTGCCCTGCTCCTTATGAAACTATTTATTCAGGGCACCTATGTGGCTCAGTGGGTTAAGCGTCTGCCTTTGGCTCAGGTCATGATCCCAGGCTCCTGGGATTGAGCCCTGCATTGGGCTCCCTGCTCAGGGGGGAGTCTTCTTTCTCTGCTTCTCCCCTGGGCTGGTGCCCTCTCACTCACACACACTCTCTCTCTCTTTAAAAAAAGAAAAAAAAGATACTACTTATTCTACACAGGGGAGCAGAACTAGTGTTATCAGTAATGGAAAGGCAATCACAAATATTTTGAGATTTAAGGGGTTATGGGAAGGCTCTTTTCTAGCAGCTGTGGGACATCAAATTGTTAACATTTAATATAGAATAAGCTAGTAGCATACTACATTCCATGCTTTGTGGGATTAAGGGTAGAATACCATAAGATTGCTGGCTATGTCAGCTGAGGTCAATTTCTAATGGAAAAAAAAAAAAGAAACCTATAATTTTGGTCTTTTGTAATTCATAGAGTTGATAAGAAAATCAAAGAAGATAATGTACTTGGAAGTAATTTGGAAAATATAAGGATTGTATAAATGTAGCTTATTTTAAGTCTTTGTTTTAAAACTGGCAATCCTATTTCTGCTTGTCTTAATCAGTTAGTCAGGAAATCAATGGAGTAAACTTCAATTAAAAAAATTGTTTTATTTGACATGTTCCAGAGTCTTTACACTAACTTTTGATTGGATCATATTTAGTGCCATTCAAGATAAACTTAAAATTTGATTTACTTGAGTTAGTATTCAAATGGTCATGCAAAACTTACAAAATATAAATAGGGTAATAAATACTGCTGGTCAAATTTATAAATCTCAGCCACTTTATTTTGGGTTTATTCCTTTGCCTTTAAGATAGAAACTAGTAACATTAATAGTAACAAAAAAAATAACACATTTATGAGGTTGATTTTAAACAAGTGTATCAGTATCAACTCTCAAATTTATGATTTAAAATTTATCTCTTAAATTAAAAGAATGTAAAAATATGATCCAACTTTTTATGAAGTGCTACTAAGTAATTATTCTAAAACAATATATTACTATATTTCCAAATATCTAATTGCATCTTTGATGGTATGGGACCATCTTATTGCAAGTTTCTCAACATCTTGGAGATGGCAGTGAGCAATATATCCCATTCTCTGAATATAAGTATAAATCATGGTAAAATGGTTCATAATTCTAGGAAACTAATGTTATTGAAAATCTATTCATGTCTACTTCTTTCACTTTTGTCTTTCAGATTCTAAGATTTAGACTTGCTCATTATTATTACTTCCCAAAGTTGGGTTGCTCAAAAAGAAATAAAAATATCCACACACAAATGCAAAAAAGCAGAATATCAAAGTTAAAAATTAGAATTAAGAGGTCCAATAAATTTGAATTAATTTTTCACATTTAATATTAAATTTTTCCTAATTTTACTAAAGTCTGTAGTTTGTCAATATTAAGCACAGATTTGGTTGAAATACTAATTAATACTGAATCTCATCTTAGGGAATTTATAAAATAGAAAAATATTTTACTTCATATAGCTAATGTTCTTTTATTTTCTTATTACAAACATTAAAACTTTATGATCGTGTATGTTGGTGTGACGGAGATACTACTTAATAATGAAGTTTTTTATTAATAAATAATAAATTATTTAATCTTTCAGTTTTCTTTCTTTCTACAATTCACCACACCCAGCATGAACAGGGGAAAAAAACCCCAAAACCAGAAGATAGTTTGAAAAGGAAAAGCACTATAATGGTGATGTCAAAGAAAAAAAGAAGAGAAAAAATAATAGTCTAGATAATGAGGTAATTTACTAAAATTCTAGTATTCTTCTATGAATTCAAAAGATCCAAACTCACAGACTAGATGAAAAATAAAACTGCCCTATAAAAATAAGCCAAAGATAAACCAATTGACATAAATATATAAAAATATTCAAGAGTTGAGAATAAAATCTTATCATCTTATGCCAATTGGATTAGCAATTAAAATACTTATATGTGTATCAGGTTGTGGAGAAATGAATATAACCATATAAATTTATAGTGACAATTGGTAAAATTCTTTTCAAAGGAACATTGGCAATCGGCAACGGGTCCCAATAACGTTCATATCATTTGACTAGTAATCCTACTGCTGGATATTTATCATGAAGAAATAATTTAAATGAAGTAAAATCGTATGCATATGAGACAATTCATTGAACTGTTTATAACAGTGAAAAACGTGACATAAACTCTCTTTGCTGTTCTATGGGTAACAAGAAGTTAAAGGATATTTTTCTTGTTCCCTAGAATTTTAGACTAAAGCTGAAGCCAGAAGACAACAAGAACCAATATATAAGTATATAAATTTAATGATAAGGTTCTGTAAGTTTCAGTAAGTTGCGAAAGCTAGTCAAATTCCTGCAGTGCATACAGAGAAGAGCCCAAAGATACCCCACGCTACAGACTGAATGTTTCTGTCTCCCCCAAATTTGTTATGTTGAAATCTGACCCCCAATATAATGGTATTAGGAGGTGGGGCCTTTGGGAAGTGATTAGGTCATGAACACTTACGAATGGGATTAGTGCCCTTAAAAAAGAGACCCCAGACCCTGGGAGGATTAGAAGAAGGGAGAAGACAGCCATCTATAAACCGGGAAACAAGCTCTCTGGACACCGAATCTGTGAACACTTTGATCTGAGACTTCCCAGCCTCCAGAACTGTGAGAAATAAATTTCTGTTGTTTGTAAGCCACTCAGTCTATGGTACTTTGTTGTACCATTTTGAACTAAGACGCCCCATTATACCCTTCCCTCACATGTGCAACTGAGATGAAACAAGTAAGGTTCCTAGTGAGCAAAACTGAAGGCGGTACAGACAGAGCCCTGAGAGTAAATGCCTCCTTAAATATTTTGCTCTAGATTTGTTTACTAGTTGCATATTGGTTTAGCCTATAGACTCAATGGTATGTCTGTGGGATACACAAACAGGGGAAACCATAACGAGAGAGAGGAAGGGATAGGAGGGGAGGGAAGAGGGGGCTGAAGGAGGCGTGGCATGGAGGAGGCTGAAGGCCCACTCTTTGGCGGGGTAGGGTTGCAGGTCTCCTGTGGATCAAGTGGAGGTCTGGGATGACATTTAGGACTATGCTGTCATCTTCCGCATTCCTCCTGCTCCACAGATCCTTTTACTTCTGGAGTTGCCTTACTCTGTGAGCAGACTTCATGGTGTGGTACTTGCAGGATGTCTCAAATACAGAATCATCCAGATTTTCCTTTGACAAACAGGAAATATGCAACCTCGCTATGCTAAACGGTGGGCTGGACTCTTCACTGTCACCCTGACATCAGTCCCATTGCCTTGTACATGGATTATTTTTAAAGTTCCTATCACAAACTCTCTGGACTCTGTGTCAGTTGGTATCAGTACTGTCAATACTTGGGAAAAAACCTGAAGGTGTGTGTCTTACATATGCATGTACCTAGTACAGCACTTGACAGTTTTTCTAATTCATTCAGAGGGTTGCTTTACATGTAAGCGAAGGTTTCTCTGTTGAGAGCTCTTCAAACATGAAGCGAATAAGTATGTGCAGAATTCCCAGAGTTACACAGCATTTGTATAATTCTTTTTTTTAAATTTTACTTATCTATTTGAGAGAGAGAGAGAGCACAAGCAGGGTGGGTGGAGTGGGGAGGGAGAAGCAGCTTTCCCGATGAGCAGGGAATCCGATGTGGGACTCGATCCCAGGACCTGAGCCAAAGGCAGATGCTTAACCCACTGAGCCACCCAGGTGCCCCACATTTGTATAATTCTTTAAAGCAACCAAAAATAAATCACAAGAACTCTTGTTTTCCTTCCTGATAATGGTGTCTCTTCAGGATCCTGTAAAAGCAGAGTGCCATTCTGAAGGTAATCAGACAGTTCCCACAGAACATGTACTTGTCAATTCCATGTCGGACAAAGAATATCCTTCTATTAGCTCTCTTGGCTTTGACAGCGCTATGCTTTATATAGCATGGCTCCATCAGTGACATGAGCAGTAGTACCGACACGGCACCTGCTAAAGCAATGAATGGTGACAAATTTGACATGTATTTTGAAACACCTTAGTAATCTTACCCTTTGTCTTCTTTAACTTTTTAGATTAAAACTTCCTTTATGTCACTTGGAATGAAGCATCTGAAAGATCGCCAGAAGCAGAGGTCGAGTCACATTCCAGCTGTGCAGCTCATTTGTAAAATTTAACAGTTTGTAGGATGCCAAAAGCATTGCTTAGTTCACACAGAACAGAACGATAATAAAAAGCTGGAGCTCTCAGCAGTTCGACAAGTGTAGCGCTTCCAACTAGCGTAGTTTCAAGGACTTGGAAAGGATGTTTTGCTAGCTAGAATGCACACTATTCTATGTAGAAATTTTGTAATGGGGGCGGATGATAAGGACCACTGCCTGACTCCTCTTATTGGGCATCAGTTTTTTTATTACTTCCAATCCTATTTATAACCATTCAGAAAGTCACTATCACTATCAAAGATGCTTTTTTATTGACAATTTGATTAGAACTAAAAAATGAATTCAGAGTTGCAGGATACAAAATCAGTATATAAAAATTACATGTGTTTCTATAAACCAACAATGTGCTATCTGAAAAGGAAATTACAAAAACAATCCCATTGACAACAGAATCAAAAAGAACAAAATATTAAGAAATCAGCTTAACTAGGGGTGCCTCGGTGTCTTAGTTAAGTGGCTGGCTCTTGATTTCGGCTCAGGCCATGATCTCAGGGTCATGGGACTGAGCCCCACATCAGGCTCAGTGGGGAGCTCAGTGGGGAGTCTGCTTGAGGATTCTCTGTCCCTCTGTCCCTCCCTCCACTCAGGCTCTCTTTCTCTTTCTCTCCCTCAAATAAATGGATAAATCTTTAAAAAGAAAGAAAGAAAGAAGGAAAGAAAGAAAGAAAGAAAGAAAGAAAGAAAGAAAGAAAGAAAGAAAGAAAAAGAAAACTTAACCAAGGAGGTAGAGGACACATACACTGAAAGCTATAAAATACTGATTAAAGAAAAAGCAGACACAAATAACTGCAAAGACATTCTGTGTTCATGCACTGGAAGAGTTAATATTATTAAAATGTCCATACCACCCAAAGCAATCTACAGATTCAGTGCAATCCTTATCAAAATCCCAATGTCATTTTTCAGAGAATAGGAAAAACAATCCTAAAAATTCATATGGAACCACAAAAGGTCCTACGTAGCCAAAGCAATTTATATATTATATATAATATATATATAATCATGTTCTTTATTCACTCCTCTGTTGATGGACATTGGGTTGTTTCTTGATCTTGGTTTTGTGAATAATACTTTAATTCCTTTATTTTCTTTAATTCCTTTGGATGTATAAATGTGTATATGTATACATATATACACATTTATATATTATATATAATATATATATACAGTTATACATACACACACAATGGATATTATTCAGCCTTAAAAAGAAGGAAATCCTGCCATTCACAACAACATGAATAGACATGTAGGACATTATCTTAATGGAAAAAAGCCAGTCACTAAAGGACAACTATTACATGATCCTTTTTATATGGAGAATCTAAAACAATCAAACTCATAAAAGCAGAGAGCAGAATGGTGATTGCCAGGGCCTAGGGGGGAGGAGTAAATGGGGAGGCATTAGTTAAAAGGTACCAAGTTTCAGTTATGGGAGATGAATACGTCCTAGAGATGTACTGAACAGCATAGCACCTATATTAATAATACTGTACTGTATACTTTAAAATTTGCTAAGAAGGTAGATCTTATGTTATGTGTCCTTATTACCAAAAAATACTAAAGAGGGCAAGATAAAACTTTTGGAATTGATGGATATGTTTATGACAGATTGTAGTGATGGTTTCACAGATGTGTACTTAACTTCAAACACATCAAGTTGTATACATACTTTAAGTATTTACTGCTTTTTATATGCCAATTACACCCCCAATAAGTGGTTTTTTTTTTTTTAAAGATTTTTTTTATTAATTTGACAGAGACAGAGACAGCCAGTGAGAGAGGGAACACAAGCAGGGGGAGTGGGAGAGGAAGAAGCAGGCTCATAGCGGAAGAGCCTGATGTGGGGCTCGATCCCATAACGACAGGATCACACCCTGAGCCGAAGGCAGACGCTTAACCGCTGTGCCACCCAGGCACCCCCAATAAGTGGTTTTTTTAAAAAACAGAAGTAACTTCTGTAAATTATAGCAAATACTGCCAAGCGATAGGACAGGATGAAAGTTGAAGATTGTTTTCTGAATTTATCAGTTTGGAGGTCACTGGGGATTTCAGTAAGAACAATTACAAGAGAATATCTCCCTAGCCATTCAACTAAGTCCTTCCTCTTAACTCGAATCATATATTTGTACATGTTCTTTGCTTAATCACATTCTCTTATCATGTTTTAAATTTCCTTAAGGCGTGGTTCTCTGCAAATGAAACTGAAAAATTAATCCAAACTGATCACTGAAGGAGAGTAGATGGGCTAACTTATCCCTCAATGAAAATTTGGATAATAATCCTGAGATAATTACCTAGATAATTTTGGTTTTATATTCCAGAAAGGGCAAAAGCACCTTCAATGATATGTTGTTAAGGGGGAGGAAGTGAAATGCTAGGGCGGTCACTCTTGCTTTCATAAGAAAATCTACTAAGACATCATCACCTGCTACATGAAGAATGACGCCTCCCTGCCTTAGTAATCAATAGCTTCTAATTTTACATTTGGTGTAGAGTAAATTAAGAATTTTAATTAGCACACATCAAATATCTAAGAATTTGCACCCCCATCATGTTACTTCCCTGGTCGAAACCTTTCAAATGTCTCTCTGTTGTTAAGTTGTGTAACCCTAGATCATCCACGTATAATAGACAGTAGGTTCCTGTTCCATAAAATGAGATTATGTTTTCTTTTTAGTATTGATTTGGGGTTTAAATAAAAACATATATAAAGCAGCTAATATAGTGTATGCATCTTCAAAGATGTTAATTATATACAAAATAGAAAATCTCACGTAGGCTTATTTGTTGATTGGGTACCAAGCTACTTTTGTAGTATATCTCCTGATCCTACCCTGGGTCTAGTTTGCATTTGAAATACATTAGGTTATTCACTTTTTCATTAAAAAAATCTCATATATTTCTGTGTTAATTCATTCTTTTTTTTTGATTCACTGAAAATGCCCCAAATCCAACAATTTCTATTCATCAAAATCCTGCAAATATCATTTTAAATGTCAGGCTTTTAAGTCTTTCCTGTTTATTATAGCCAGAAGTTATTTTCTTCCATGCATTCCCATGACATATATTTTCTACTTTTTGCAGAATTATATTTTTGTGGCAAATACCATACATAGGTTGATCCACTCAATATCCTTTCTACATTCTTTGTTTTCCCTTTCCTTCACTACAGAGGCTGCAAATTGATGAGCAATGACATCAAGTCATAAAGATTATCCCAGTGCCATTGCCCCCTAGCTTCTTCAAAGTTTTGTGCTTATTTTATTTTGACACTTCAAAGATAGAAAAAAACAAATGTAGGTGATTCTTCTTGAATTCTTCCTGTGGTGTCTGCATTTCTCAGGAATTCTCCCTCCAATATAAAAGCCAGTTTTTAAAAGACTTACTTATTTATTTGAAAGAAAGAGAACTCACATGGGCAGGGCAGGGAGAAGAGCAGAGGGATGGGAGAAAGCGTCTCAAGCAGACTCCTCACTGAGCTCAGAACCTGACATGGGGCTCAATCTCACAACCCTGAGATGATGACCTGAGCAGAAACCAAGAGTTGGACACTTAACAGACTACACCACCCAGGGACCCCTAAAAGCTATTTCTTAGGTTGCTACATAGGTGTGCCAACACTAGAGACATGACCATTTCTTTACTAATTATATTGCATCAATTCTGACCTCACTTTTCTACTTTCTAATGAGTAAGGACAAGAAGAAGGAAATGAATAGTACAGAAGATGGAGAAAAAGATTATTTATTATCTACTTATACATCAGCTACATTCTTATTTATTGTACCTTTCAGTCATCAAAAGATGTCTGTGAAATAGCTTTTGTTATTCAGAATTTTACAGATGAATATATCAAGGCTTAGCTAAATTGGATAATTTTGCTAAAATCACACACTAAGTGATGGTGCTAAGATTGAAGTCCATCAGCTTCTGATCCTAATGGTCTCAATCACTTTGAATTGTACCACACGGCCTTACTCATTACTTTAAATATGAAAGTACATACCACCAGGTAAAAAAAATCCTTTATTTTTACCAGTTAGATCTGATAAAGCCTAGTAATCGTTTAAAAAAAATGTGACAAAGATTATACTAGAGGTATGCTGTAGTTGGCTCCCACTGGCTAAAAGTCATTGGGCACATTTCTTCCCACTGAGCTGTGTTCAGTGACTTCACGTGAGCTGGTAGTTTGGAACTGATTATTTCAGGAGCATTTATATTGTTTGCACTACGAAGGTCGGCAAACTCTACAAATCTGGGCTCTTGCTCTCCCTCCCCCTGTTGGTTAATAAACATTTACCAGAACACCACTAGTCAAAACATTTTCATCCAAAATCTTTAAAAGCATTAAAAATTTTTTTTAACATTAATCTCTTTCCTTTACTATCATGTATCTTTCAGAGCTGAGTTTTCATCTGTTGACATTTGAAACATTATTGTCATGTCCTTTATGCTTCAAAGACCTCCCACTATTACAAAATAAAACCCATCAGTTTCCTTTCCCCCCTTACTTATTCATAGCCCTACTTTGCCCCTTTTTAAAATTGCAACTTAAATGTGTAGTTGTGCCAAGAGCTATTGAATCAAGTAGTTTGAGCACTTGTCTGTAGGAATGCTTCCGTCCACAACAGAATTCTACTGAATGTCCTGAAAAAAACCAAACCATTTGTTCCTTTCATTTACAATCTTGGAAATGATAACAAATTTTAAAAATGACCTATATCAATTTCTAATACAATACATATCAACTCTACTTGGCTATGATATCAAAAAGAATAAACAAATCAAGAAATTATCCATCATCATCAAAAGATAGTGACAAAAGAAAAAAGAAAAAAACACTGAAAAAATTTTGGTCTAGATATAATAGAATGTGATATTTAAAGTAGCTAATTAAAAATGTAAGGTAAGCTCATTTATTAAAAGGGAAAAATATCCAGATCAAGAGTATCCAGATTTGGTAAAAATAAAAGCTAGTAATATTTTGTTTGTAAGAAAAATTCAAATATGATTCGGGCCAACAAACTTGAGGCAAACCTAAAGAAAAGAAGGACAAGAAGGCTAATATGAAACGAGATGAAATCAATGAAAAAAAAAAGAGAAAGTAAATTTCATATAAAAAAACCAATAATCAAGCACCACAATATACAAAAAAAAGTAACTTGGATATGCACTGGGAAATAGACAAATGTAATTATAAAGGGAAACTATAATGGATCTCTCTATAAATAAGTAACAGATTAATCATATAAAGTAACAAGAGTATAGAAGTGATGAATATAATGCTAAATTTTAGTGCCATACACAACACATAATTCACTCTTTCAAACATGCAGTGATATTTTACACAAATTAAACATATATAAATCAAAAAGAAAACCTTACATACGCATCTCAAATAGAAATCATGCTGGCCACATTTTCTGGACACAATATATTAATAAAATAAACATCAACTGAAAATATTTAAACACAAAACCTAAAACTTTGTCACCCATAATGGCTTCTTCAAAATAACTTTTAAATTAAAGAAGAACATTAGAATTCAATGGTACACTATTTGGTTTGTACTATTGAGAATGATATTTAGTAATTCTAATGGAATACCTTTATAAATACAATTATCTACTATTGTCTTTGCTTAAAACATGAAACAGACAAAATTTTTGGATTCAGAATATATTATTGTCTATTTTAAATAACCAAGAGAATAAAAAAATCTATTTACATAACAAGAATTTAGCCAATTAAATAGATTAAAGATAAATGAATATAAGTAAGTGGCTTTTCTGTGAACTAGCCATAACCACAAAGAGATGTGATAAGAAATAATCATAAGTCATATTAATATTCCATAACATAAAATACCTAGGAACAACCGAAATAAGAAATGTGTAGAACCCATGAGAAGGCAATTATAAAACTTTATTCACAGCATGAAACAAATCCTAAATAAATTGAGAGATATCGTATTCCTCCGTGGGAAATCCCAGTCAGTCCTTTCACATTAAATGTACTCAAAATGCTTATGCCAATAAAAATCTTAACTTTTTTGATATCTCAGAAAATTGCCCATGCTCATTAAAGGGGAACAAACAGGAAAAATACACAAAATTCTGGAGAAGAATGATAGAAAACCCTTGCCAAAAAGTTGCTAAAATAATAGGGGCACCTGGGTGGCTCAAAATAATAGGGGCGCCTGGGTGGCTCAGTTGTTAAGCGTCTGCCTTCGGCTCAAGGTGTGATCCCAGGGTCCTGGGATCGAGCCCCACATCAGGCTCCTCTGCTGGGAGCCTGCTTCTTCCTCTCCCACTCCCCCTGCTTGTGTTCCCTCTCTCGCTGGCTGTCTCTCTCTCTCTGTCAAATAAATAAATAAAATCTTTAAAAAAAAAAAGTTGCTAAAATAATGCACAATTCACCATAACTAAAAGTAGTGCAGGTACTAGAACCATTGAGAGACAGCAATGAAACAGAACTGATCACTGCAAACAGAAGCATCTAGAAGATGATAGATTTAATATTTCATACCAGTGGAGATAGAATGACTTTTCAAAACATGGTATTACGACAATAGGGTAAATCTTTGGAAAAAAAGGACATACAGGATATATAAAAATGAATTAAAGGTTGAACAAAGAGCTAAATAGAAAATAAGATCCTACCTTTTGCATTGACATGGATGGAACTGGAGCGGATTACATTAAGTGAAGTAAGTCAAGCAAAGAAGGACAATTATCATGTGGTTTCACTCTTCTGTGGAATGTAAGGAAGGAATAATGCGGAGGGCCGCAAGGGAAGGGAGGAAAACTAAATGGGAAGAAATCAGAGAGGGAGATAAACCATGAGAGAGACTCTGGACTCCAGGGAAACAAACTGAGGGTTGCAGAAAGGGAAGTGGGTGGGGGGATGGGGTAACTGGGTGAAGGATATTAAAGAGTACATGTATTGTGATGAGCACTGGGTGTTATATACAAATAATGAATCATTGAACACTACATCCAAAACTAATGATGTACTATATGTTGGCTAACTGAACATAATAAAAAATAAAGAAAATAAGATCATAAATATTGGAGAATATCAACATATATCCAACTGACCTTGGGATGGAAAGTTGTAAACTTCCTTCTGGTTCCATGAAACTAAAACCAAACTAAAGTAAAAAATTGAAATGTCGAACGACATACAATTTAAACTTAAGTGCCATCAATAATTACCATGGAACAAGCTCAAAGGTATCAATCAACAAAGGGGAAAATTTGCAGCATATAACAAGGTTTTGGAAAAACATAAACACGTCCATTGTAAAAGCAAAAAAAGCACTGATAGATGATTCAAAAAGAAGAAATTCAAATGACCATAAAAATAAAAAAATTATATTCAACCTTATAAGTAATCAAAGGAAAAATACACCAATATTAACAGGAGTTGAGATAGATAATTTTGGTTATCAATTCAGCAAGAGTTTGTTAAAAACTAAGATAGAATACCCAATTCTTGTGAGAATGTTGTGATAGAATTATGGAGACTTTTACTTTTTTTCTTTAAATAGTTTTATATATTCATGTTTTCGATAATGAGGAAAATGTTATTAGAATCAAATCACAATTTTGTATATTAGAAGCATCTGTAAAGTAATATGAAAGAAAATACTTTTCAGTTTTAAGTGTAAATTTTGCAATTCATTTTTGTTTTAAACCTAACAATGAAAATGATAAAATATACTTTAAAAAAGAAACCAGAGGAGGATATAGTTTTTTCTCAAACACTTTAGGGCCAAAGGGCAATATATTCTATAGCTGGGAGATGAATGGGCCAAGATGAAATGTGGATCTGTGCCCCAGGTTCCCACCCCCCGCCACCACAAGGCCAGTCCCACCATTTAGGACAAACCATTTAAGTCTCTGGGCATCACATCCCTCTTCCGTAAAATGGGGATAATCATTCCTGCCGGATGTGAAGATAAAATATAATAATACATTGGAAAGCAAGTATAAAAACTATCAAATAGTTCATTCTCAAACCATTCTGATTGAACTTATGGAATTATGTATAATTCTAATTTTGTCAATTTGCTTCTACTCGATTAATTTGTGTCCAGGGCAGGAGCATTTCTTCTACTTTTCATTTTCATTTTGTGAGTCCAATACCACTTTTGCATGCTATAGACAATCATACATTTATTCATTCAGAAAACACTGCCCTACTGTTTCACTGTGAATTCCACATATTTGTATCTTACATTTAATGAGATGTTTTTCAAAAAAATCTAATGTTCTAACATGTGATACTGGTTTTAAGGTAACCTTCTTTAGCCACTGCAGAATTATGCTCTGTCTACAATTGTACAATGGTAGAAACACTTCTATACTTTTTAGAAAGTGCAACAATCTTGACATATTTTCCCCACTTAGGTCCTCAGGTAGAAATGATATTTAATGAAAGGTCACAAATGCTTTTAGTGACAGAGTATATGGAGAGGATTCGCATAGAAAGGACACTTGCATAGATTTTTACTATATCTTGGTAATCTTCTTTAGGACAAAAAAGAAGTTTGTCGGAACTTTAACCCATTCATTTGAAAGCCCTTTCCAGGATTATGCCTATGAAGGGAAGAATATGAGTTTCTCTCTTCTGATATGTTTTAGGACTAGTAATGGTGGCTAAGTGAACTTTATCAGGAAAGAGGGGAAAGAAAAATCCACAGCTGACTTTGAGAGAAAATGGTTCTTCGAGCACTTAAAATTCAAGCTATTTTTCTCAAAACAGAAAGGGTCAAAATCACAGAGTCTAGATTTAGTTATGCAATGTAAGAATAGAGAGCTCCATTGCTTTTACTTCAACTAGAATTATGAAGATTGAAGGGTCCTTGCCTTGTCAAGCACAGCTGCCAAGATGCCAAAGAACAGCTGCAAGATGCCTTGGATTATTACTGTTGTGTGGCAGTGGCTGCACTGGATAATACGCGGACAGAATGCTGAAAGGACCACTTTCCAGATCTGGAACTCATTATTTCAAACATTATTTAATAAGAAGTTACGAAAATTCGCAACTAACCTACTCATTATTACTTGTACCACCTAACTAAACCACCCGTGCTTGAAAGCACGAGCCAAATCAGTCTTTTCCTGAAATTGTTTTAGCTATTTATGCAGTAGGCAGGAATCTTGCTTGCTACGGCAATCAGAAAACAAAATCGTACTTTATAAACTTTTAAAAATATGACAAATACCTCAAAACGTGATGTGTTGCAAGATTAAAAAAACTAATTCTAAAATTACCGCTTTTGATGGCTAAGTATTTGCACATAACCTTGACCGCTTTAGTGTATATACTGGTTTCTGCTTATATAAAACCTCTCTCTCAAAGGTGATTTTATCCCATCAGTTCTCACCATGAGTGTGTAAATACAATGATATATACTAATTATAAGATGGAGAAATAACAAGAGAGGAAAGATGCAAGCTGAACTGGAGCCAAAGACCTCTTGAAGAGCTAAGAGGCAGGCATTTGCAAAAGATGAGTGACTATTAATAATTTCCGATTTAATTGAGATAGTTTTGTTCAATGTTCATTGACATTATTTTGAAATAGATGAGAAATTGATATAATGTAACCACATACGGTCCACTTCATAAAAAAACAGCGATCGCAGCAATGTCAATTTATATTGTGTAAGAAAGTAAAGGTAGTTGAACACTAAAGTGGGTTATTGAGTGAAGTTATATAACATTCTTCCCTTGAGGTTTCATTATATAAGAAAACAGCCATCTGTCTTGGAAATTGTGGGTATAGAAGATTACATTAGGAAGCTTCTCTGAATTTTTTGGCCTTTTAATTTTGTGAAATAGTTCAAAAGAGTGAAAGGCCATAGAGAGAGACACCACTGAATAGAGAAAGAGACGTTTTTGAAATGATTTTTCAAAAATCACTCCCACCCAAGGGTATCTATGAAGTGTTCAAGGCCATGGTTTCTTTACAGGAGTTTTCACTGTGAGCAACAAGAGAGTCAGAGAAGTTTGCCTTTGATGCCCTTGATGCCAAACACTATGGTTCATTCGGTCAGGGGAAACAGAGATGAAAAAGCCTCAATTCTGGCATCCAAGGACTCACTGGTCTATTTGGAGAGAAGACATATGTAAATAAATAAGATACAAATAGCCTGGTGAGAACAGCACAGAAGTTTGCAAAAGGGTCATAACCAGGGATCATGAGTGAGTTGTTTTCCGGCTAAAGAAAGGGTCTGGAAAAGGAAAACAAATAAATCTGAATTTTGGCAAATGACTAAGAATTTTCAGGTAGAAGGAAGGACATCCAGAGCTAAGTGACAACAGAGAGGAAAACTGCATGTGTGAGATGAGTGTGAGAAGTTCCCTACTTGAAGCATGGCTGGCCCATGGGCAAGGTGGAGTGGTGGGAAGGAAGATGGAGCAGAAATCCAGATAAACAAAGGCTAGATGAGTGAGCTAAATAGTTTGACTCGCTCCCAGAAGGAAATGGGAAGCCACCAAAGGATTTTAAGCGTAGGACAGAACTAATCTCTAAAATTAATTTGGTGACAGTATGGGACAAATGACTCATGGGGGTAAGGCTTAGTCCAAGGAGATGAGGTTAAAGGCACTTAAAAAGGTCCAGGCCAGGCATATTGAGTTCAAGTAAGTTAGGGGATGATCAGGAAAGTAGATTCAAGAGACCCATCAGATTGATTGAGTTTGGCTGGGTATGCAGAAAAATTTTACAAAAGGAATCTGGGCGTTCCTCTGACGGGGTATGGAATATAAGAGACTTACACATTCAGGGGAGAAAAAAGATGAGTTTAATTGTGAGCCTGTTGACTGGACCTAGAGGTCATTCATCTGTCCATATGGTGATCTCCAGGTATGTTGCTTGATGCAGAAGAGAGGGAAATTTTCCCAAGTCCAAGTCCCACAGGGCTATACAACACGACTTCCCTTGCACTAGGTCATGGCATTAAATAACACTGTATCACAAAGTGAGGAATTCATTCCCTTTTCAGTGTTCTTTCCCTTTGGCTGAAGCCCTTGAGAGAGTTGCTGTTTGTTGGAGATTTGTTTTTAACTTCTGCTATCTCCCTTATAAACAGAGGGGAAGTTGGCCTTAAGCTCAAGGCTTTTAGCTGGCAATAAATACCTGATAGATATTTAATGAGATCACTACTTTTTTTGTTGTTGTATTACTTTTTTAATCATTGCCTATTATTTGTGAAGTAATATTGATTTTACACTAACTGCAGTGATAAGAAAATTATAATTTATTTATATTTTAAGATCTGATTCAAATTAAAGAGAAATTATGTAAAGAAGTAATGTAGTATGAAAGTATGGAAAACTTATGAAGGCAGTATGTGTTGGGACTTGGACACATAAGAGAACCATTAATAGGCAATGTTAGAAAGGAGGGGCGCCTGGGTGGCACAGCGGTTAAGCATCTGCCTTCGGCTCAGGGCGTGATCCCGGCGTTCCGGGATCGAGCCCCACATCGGGCTCCTCCGCTATGAGCCTGCTTCTTCCTCTCCCACTCCCCCTGCTTGTGTTCCCTCTCTCGCTGGCTGTCTCTATCTCTGTCGAATAAATAAATAAAATCTTAAAAAAAAAAAAAAAGAAAGGAGATTAGTCCTCACTTTCGAAATAACTGGGACCCATCATCTCATTTGAAGGTAACTGAAACCACAGTAGATAATGATATTATTTTATAAGAAGGTGTAGGAAGGATTCCTAATACTCATGGATGCACTTCAGTGAGTCTCCTCATTGAAAAAATTATCTGCAAATATTTCTATCTATGTGAATTATTTTTCTGGGAAGAAATACCATAGTTGTTTGTTTCTTTTTGTTTTTAGATTCTCAAAGGGATCTTTGACCAATGGAGAATAAGAAAAATGGCAGTGAATGGAGAAGAGAGCTAAGGATAGACAGGTGAAGAGGATCACCAAATGAATGGAGAAGTAAAATTCAAAGACAAGCTGGACCAAGAGAAACTGTCACTAACTTTCTTCAAGAGCAAGAAAGTTACCTTTGAGTCTAAAGGAAGAGAAGGCATGGATAGTTAATAGTTAACTTTGTCAATTACTCCTACATAGCTTAGCAAGCTAGGGTTTCCGTGATCAGTAGCCTCTGGTTTAAAAATATGATGACAGTGGCCATAGGAGCTTCATGGGGTGGTAGGGGTGGAAGTCAGGGTATGGTGGGAAAGGAGTTAATAGGAGGGGGGGAGATGATAGCAAGAAATAAAAATTAGTTTTCTTCTAAAAGCTGAGAAAAGGAGTGAATAAGACTAGATAGAGGGTTGTTCAGGATCACGACAGTCTTTTTTTCTATTTGCTTGTTTTAAGGATGAGAGTGATATGATCTTAATAAACTTAATCAATGGAGTCATTACATAAAGAAGAAGTTAAAGTTGCAGGTGATAAAAGAAATGATTAATGAGCAAGGTTCAGATTGGAATGGGGCAGTTGTAGGATCCAGAGCAGAGGGGGGTCAGCTTGACTACAGGATTGGAGCAGAGGAGAGTAGCTGAGCAGCCAATTATATAAAAGTTGGAGGAGGGGAGGGAGCTTCATTCCTGGGAATGTCTGAATTCCTAGTAAAGAAGAATCATCCTGAGAACAAAGGAGGCAGGGACAGAGACAGAGCTATGAGAAGGGTGGCAAGCTGTGCTGAGGCTGCTTTGGAGAACTAGAGAGAACGCCAACCATTGGTGAAAAATGCCAACCACTGGTAAGAAAAGCTTTGATGAGAGGTTGTGTCCAAATGACATTAGAACTAAGACTTTACGGTGGCATCAATTAGAAGAGCTTCAAGGAGTGCGGGCAGCAGTGCTTAGAGCTAAGAATTAGGAGGCTGACCAAAGAACTCATACAGGTCTGGGGCTTTGTAGGAAAACACACTGCCCCTATTCCTAGTGTTGCTGGTTCTCTCCCTCACTAGGTTCTGAAATGCTACCCCCACCAATTATTAAATGACTTTGCTCCCATAGTTGCCTTTCTTTTTCTAAAATCAACTCTTTCTTCTGCTGGTTCAGTTTCATTGATCTAATTCCATTAATGTTCCCATTTTAAAAACAAATCTCAATGGCCTGCTCTAGCTACTTTTTTATCCTCTTCCTGAAAGAGCTATTTTTTACAGAGTTTTCACTTCCTCACCTCCCATTCTTTCCTTTTTCCTCATTATCTTAAATTAAAATTTTTTCAGATTTGTGTATAAAATTTTATTTAGTATTTTGAATAACTGTGCACATAACTCAAAGAAATTAAAGTATATAGAAAACTTTATCTCCCTCTTATTATTGAACTCTATTGCTCAGTTTTCCTCTCTGTAGGCAAGCACTATTATCCATTTTTTTATATATGACTTCATACATAGGTTCATTTTTCTTTGTTCTTTAATAAATGATAATGTACCATGCACACTGCATTGCAATTTTTTCTCTTTAATATATTTTGAAAATCTTTTCACGATAGTACATAGAAAGTTGCCTTAATAATTTTAACAGCCCGATAGTATTCCATTGAATGAATGTACATAGTTTATTTGGCTTGTTTTCTATTCACAGGTACTTATTGCGTTCAATTGTTTACCTGTATAAAGAGCTGTGGGGAGTAACTTGGAACATAAATGATCTTTCCTAAGTGCAAATATATCTGTAAGATAAATTCCTTGGACTGGAATCACAAGGTCACCAGTTTTTGTTCAATCCTTATCGGTCAATCTTTTATCACCACCATTTCAACTGAAATAGCTCTTATCAAGGCCAAATAAAATTTCAAGGTAATTCTGTGTCTTCATATAATTTAACTCTTCTGTAGCATTGAACATAGCTGATCCTCACTTCTTCCTTCTTAAAAATACTTTCTACTTCTGGCTTCCATGATACTACACCCTTCTGGATTTCTTCCTATTTCACTAACTGCTCCTTCTGTTTCCTTTTTTGGCTCCTACTCTTTCCAGTGTCCATATTTTGGATTGTTCTAGAGCTCTTTTCTCAGTCTGATGCTTTAAATACATTTTCTCCTTAAATCATTTCATAAAGCCCCATTGTTCTAAGTATCATTTACACAATAGTGACTTAACACATTTTTACCTCCAACTCTATTCCCCTGAGCTCTGTCCCAACTACTCTTGTGATGCTTGCATCTGAAGATCTAATAGGCTGCTCAAAACTTAACTGCTTTTCCTTATTCTTCCCATATCAGTTGGTGACAAGCGCACACTTTCAGCTGCTCTGATTATATATCTAGGCATGAACCTTGATTCCTTTCCTCTGTCAGCAGCCACATCTCATACGTCATGAAGTCTTGTCACCTTTACCTCCAAATATATCCAGGATTTGATATATCCACTGCTATCACTCTGGTCAAATATGAGGCTTGGAAACTAGTAGCTTCCTAATAACCTCTTTTCTTTCCCTCTTATCTTTACAAAAAATTATTTCAACACAATAGCAAAAGGATCCTGGTAAAACTGTTCCCCACCAGAAATGCTTTAATGGCCTCCTATTGTACATAGAAGAAAACAGAAACTCCACACCATGGGTTAAAAGGCCACCTATTACTTCTGAGAGAAGAAAACACCACCAAGAAATTGGAGAAATTATTAGATCAATACAGTCCCCCTGCTTAATTTTTTATCTATTTATTTATTTTAAAGATTTTATTTATTTTTTTGACAGAGAGAGAGACAGCCAGCGAGAGAGGAAACACAAGCAGGGGGAGTGGGAGAGGAAGAAGCAGGCTCCCAGGGGAGGAGCCCGATGCGGGGCTCAATCCCAGAACGCCGCCCCGCCGGGATCACGCCCTGAGCCAAAGGCAGACGCTTAACGACTGAGCCACCCAGGCGCCCCAGTCCCCCTGCTTTAATACTTATGTGCACTCATTAATATAATTTTGCTTATTTATTTTCGGTCCTAGGCTCTGACATTTCTCTTTGCACCTTTTCAAGTGGAAGTAATCATTTCTCTTTTTTTTTAAGATTTATTTATTTCAGAGAGAGAGAGAGTGGGGGTGAGGTGAGGAGGGACAAAGGGAGAGGGGGAGAGAATCTCAAGCAGACTCCCTGCTGAGCATGGAGCCCCTCACAGGGCTAGATCTCACCCCCGAGATCATGACCCTGAGATCAAACCCATGCGGAAACCAAGACTCGGGCAGTTAACCGACTGCATTGCCCAGGCACCTCTCAAGTGGAAGTAATAATTTCCATTACAGATGCCAGTTCTGAGTTTCCCTACTGCACTTCAGGAGTTCCTCACTTTCAGAGCAGAAGTATTTCTTGCCTGTCTAATTTAAGGCTGAGGGAATGGAAAAGCAAGGTTTCTCACTGTGGGGTACAGGAACTATGGTTCTATATCAGATCACTACAGACGCTTCCCTAGGGGTCTCAGGACTCCATCACCTAAGGATTATTAGTGCTTTCAGTTAACAGCAATCAGGAAGCAACAAATGACATCTTGGCTACTCTGCCTCAAACAGTATCCCTCCCACTTCTTAAATTCATATTGAAAAAAAGAGAATCCTGCCATGGCCTTTTAAATATTACCACATCCATGTTGTTTTACACTAGCCATTTATTACTAATATACCAGAAAGTGCCCTTTAAAAATCTTTGAAGTGATTTCAGTAATAGTTAATCAAAAGGGACCATATGCTTAGTAGATAAGAAAATTCAAACTATCACTCCTCTCATTTCCAGTTAAGAATTATGTTGTAATTTTTCAAGTCTTCTAAAAGAGATACGCACCCAATTCTAGACTAAAAGCAAAAAAAAATAAAAATAAAAAAATAAAAAAAAATGCTAAGAAAGTTGTGGTATATTATTTTTATCAGCAGCTTTATGATAGCCTTTATAAGAACAATATGCTTAAGAATTTTATAAAACGAGTTAAGTAATACATTTATTGTTTAAAACTGAAAAAGCTGCCTTTACAAATGTGCTATTCCTCAATCCCAGGCATCTATAAAACTTGCCTGAGATAAAGTCAGGCATTATTCTTTAAACCTTCCTTCCAACAGAGCTCATTATATACTGCTGAAAGGGAACACACACTTGATATAACTACGCTCATTAGCTCTGTAATAAGCCTCAGTGGACCAGGCTTGACAAATGACTCATTCTGATCATAGGAGGTGTGGGAAAATATATTAAAATATCTTGGACAAAGTAAGTTTTTTCACATCTGGGAACTCCTAAGCTGATATCAGGCAAGTATAACATTTGTTCTAGAAACATCTGAGTTTAATGAACAATCTACCTAAAGCATAGAAAAACACTTCTGATCGGAAATAGTGAATAACTAGTTATCAAGAGCAACGGTGACACACAGATTTGAATGGGGTGGAGCAAGAACGACCCTTGCCTTGGAGGAGACATACAGTGATGATGCTCAAACCTGCCTATGAGTTTGGAGAGGGCGAGAGGGAAAGAGGAGGAACAGCAATTGTAAGCCCAGAGGGATGGAGAGGCTTCCTCAGATTAGCTCTGTGTCTTGACACTCTCACTCCACAGTGAAAACCAGCTCAGAGTCCAGTCCTCCTTCATCAGCAAATACATGGACAAAAGGGGCAACTCAAACTTAAGGATTTAGATTTTTGATCACTAAATCAAATTTCAAAGATTTGTATATAAATGGAAACAGACTGAAACCCATCTTGAACTTGTTTCATTTTCCTGGCTTTTGGTATAGTACACCCACTAAAATTTAGTCAAACTGCAATGATTACATAGATATTCCAGAAAAAAATGGTATGAGTAGCTGGTGACTCTTCCTGCTTATGTCATCTTAAATGCTCATTGAACTAATCAGCTTAACTATATTACCATCGTCAAAGTGCCGGGGAAATACTTTACATGCAGAAAACGAAGTCTTCTCAGGTTTCTTCCAAAGTGCATGGAAGTGCATCCTTAGCTCTCCTCCAGTGCGCTATCGGGGGCCGCCTCTTTCGTGCAAGTGGATGTAACCCAAAAGCCCCATTCGGCATTTGAGGCACCCAAAATGCTCTTCTCCGTATATATTCTCTCCTCATCTCCCGCGTTTCATTTCCTAACTTTCCGCGCTCACAGACGCGGCTTTCCCAGCCCCTTTGGGGACCGGAACCCTGAATATCAACCCTCATTCAGACCCCCTTTCTCCTTTGCTCAACCGCCCCCCCAACAGGAACTCGCCTGCCTTTGCCGGGCAGGACCTGCAGCCGCCCAGGCACCTGGCGGCCGCGAGGTGGAAGCTCTCTCCTGCCCTTTACCTCAGTGGGTCGTACCCGCGGGAAGTCAAGTTAGAAAACTGCAACATTATTTTTTCCCAATCTACGCCTCCTCCCGGCTCCTCACATTTCTCTAACCATTCCCCCCAGAATCACCCCACCGGGGGATGGATGCGAAGACTCTACTGTCCTTCCAGTGCCGGATTCTGGCCGGTGCCCGGTCTCTCTCCACCCCAGCGACTCCTCAAGGTAGGAGCGCCGGAAGCCGGCACCCTAAGTGGGGTGTCGCGGACTCCGACCGCCACCCCTCGCCCTTGGGCCTAGGTCGGGCCCCTCCCTCCCAGCCTGGAGCACCTGCTCCGCCCAGAATCACTCCCGCCCCCCGCAACTTCGCCCCCAGGGAGCAGAGGTAGCGGGCTGAGTGGGGAAGGGCAATTCTTGAATTCCAGCGCTGCTCGTTCACCCCAAAGAAGTGTCGGAAAGGAATCAGGCTCCAGCCCCGCAGAGCTTCCTGGCCCTCCCGCCGAGGACGGACACTGCCCGGGGCTCCCCCGCTCCGCTTCCCCACTCGCGCTCCGGGCTCCGGCGAGACCCGCACACTCACCGGGAGCGCTGGCCCGCAGCAGTCCGGAGCCGGGAAGGCGGCGCTCCAGGTCCGGGCGCGCGCGGGCGGGGGCCACCGCGCGGGGCGCCGGCCGCTGCCTGGCGGACAGTAGCGCGTCCGGGCTGCTCTCGGGGCCGCGGGCTGGCTGCTCGCCGCGGGGCTCGGGGGCCGCGCCCGGCTGGGTCCGGAGCGCGGGCGGGCCGTCGCCAGAGGCTCGCCACCACCCCTAACACTCCTTTCCTCCTGCCTTCATCTCTCCCTTCAACACCCCTTTCTCATCTTGCTTCTCTCACTTTTCCCCCTTCCTCCCTCTTCTCTCAGCCGTCCCCTCCCTCGGCTGGCACTGGTGCGTGGTGAAGGGCGGGGGAGGGAAGAAGTGCCGTCTCTTTAACTTGACTGATACCTTGGAGATTATCTCTTCATGGAATCTGGAAATGACGTGAACACCTGTCCGAAAACATCTAGAATAAAACGACTTTAGTTTCCTTTTCCTTTTGGTTCTCCTTCCAAGTCAGTCTCTCTCTGTGTCTCTTTTGATTGAGTGGCTAGGAATGAGGCGAAGTCAGATGAGGAAAGCCAAGAGGGAGTCAGAGGCAGCCGTCTTCAGAGTGGGATCGAGAACCACCCTTTGAGTGCGCCCAGAGATCTGTTTACCCACAATTTCACAAAGCAGGCATTTCCTCAAAAAATGAGGTAGGGGGAAGGATGACAAAGGAGATAGGCAGGGTAATGGGACCTGAGTTTTTTCAAGGCTTTATTCCAAGGCATCCATTGTGGTTTATTCTCCAGGTTCTTAAAATCCGTCTCTGGTGTTTTGATCTGAATGTGACCTTGAGAAAATACTTGACCTTTCTTGTTGCTGGCCTTAAATCATTTTTCCAGACTAATGTTTTATAGCCCAGGAGACAGCCTCTTCAGCTGTAGCCTACCAGGAACTCCCCTAGAAACTGGAGCGCTTCTTGGAGAGTGGCAGTTCTCCAGCAGTGGAACAGGTCTCCAAAGCGAGGAATGGTGGGACAGATTTTTTTTTTTTTTTTTTGTACAGAGAACCACCCCCACAGTTGACAGATTGTCCCTCCCAGGACTGTTTCACCCTGGGACAGCCTTCTACATCCTTTTACCCAGAAAGGAACTCTTGATACTGAAGATCCTTTCTGCTCTCACTTTGCAATACTTTCTGCCTTCCAAAGACCATCTACTTTATAGATAAAACCTGTATTTTCCAGCCCAACTTTCTTCTGTTGGTGAGGTCATCTTTGTTCTTTGGAATCACATATTTAAATGATATATTGTATAAAAACACGAAACATAATGCTCGGCACTTAGTCGTCAAGAAATGTTAGCCAAATCATTATGAGTAATGATTTCCGATTATCGTTGGAATTTATCTCATGTTTTTATTCTTTCACATAATTCTGAAACAAGGGAACTTGATTCTTGGTGCCATGATTTGCACAGTTTCAGCCCTCATCCCTTATAAATATATGACTACGGGTAATAGCTACTCATTTAGGAAAGCATAGTGAAAATAATCACAGAGGAAGTCAAGATTTATAGCTTTCCTACTAGAACACAGTAATTTCCCCAGAAGATATAATATTGACCACCTTGATTTTACACTTGTATCCAGAGTAATTTGTAACAAATATTGTAGATGACAGAGAGTCCAAGGTTATGCCACCTCAACAAACAGACGGGGAAGTATCCACCTTCTACACAGAGAGATGCTTCCAGATGCCGTGTGTGGCCTTGTGCAATTGGAGTTATCAATTCTAAAGTACACCAGGGGAATAAATGAGATATATTAAGTGAAGATGGGGGAAAGACTTTACCTACGATACAAGGGGAGATCTAAGGTTTCAGTTGTTCCTGATATTGCAACTGCAGAAACAAATTCACGTAGGTATCAGTGATGAAAATGTACCTTGCATGCTGCACAAGATGTTGTACCCCAGAGATATTCCATTTGCTATTCAGTTCACAGACACTTAAACCCAGTTGGCAAGACACAATCATAGCACTCAGTGAGGGTTACTCTGAGTAGCTAGAGGATGAGTAAGTAGGCTGCTTCCTTGGATATCCTACTACATCTTAGAAGCCTGAGTCTCAGTGAGAGAAAGACCAGAAGCTCAGTCAGTTATTAAGTTCACTGCTTTTAGTTTATTTAAGATGAATTGAATCATCACAGACAAGTTCTTTTCAAAAGTTTAGATGAAAGATCCAGAAAGTGTCAGTGCTTAAAGATCTTGTTTATTTTTAATCTTAAATATGCAGGGACATGTATTAATAGGCAAGATGCTAATAGTCTATTTCTTGAGATTTTGCCAGAAAGGAGATTTTCATTAAGGACAAATTACACTATTTTGATACTATTGATTGGTCTCAGTTTAAGACTAAGTTGAAGCTCCCTTGTTCCTTTCAATTAGGCTGACTGCACTGTTTTAATAAACTGCAAAAGCCAGACATAAAGTGTAAAATTAAGGAAAAAGCTGAAAAGTTGTAAAAAGATATAAGTGGTGTAGATAGAATTAACACAAATAGTGCAGGAATACATAATGTAACCTGCCTTTAATGGCTTATATTTTCCTTAAGTTATTTGGTTACCTACAGAAGATAAACCTGACCTCATAAACCTCACGAGTAAGATCCACTGACTCATTCCATCACATCAAAAAGTCACTTTTTAGGAGCATTATTTTAAGTACTGCTTTTTCTATTTTGGAAAAAATACTGCAGAGTAAAATGAAAACTCATAATGCAAATTAAAGCAATCAAATAAGCAACCTCTCCCTAAGTTTATGGGAAAAATGTTTTATTTTTTGCATAATAATTTAGATTGACTTCATTCATTCATTAAATTCATAAGGTAATTGCTCAGTTCTTTTGAAAAGATGTCAAATAAAAAGGTATTTATTGAAGAGGTTGAATACATATAATTGAACAATTCCATAACACATAGGGGAACACTTGATTGGGAAATAATCCCTATTATAAAATAATGCTTATTTTCTTGTTGGCAGACAGTATGCCTAGGCAACTCTCAAGAGAATACTATAATATCTAAAACACCAACAGAAAAACTGGGTTCATAGTTTAGATTGGTTCTTTTATATGTAAATCATTAAAATTCTCATTCTAGTTAGTTAAATTCATGAGTTATTTCCCAAACAGGTACAATATGATACGGCAGAAAGACCACTTAACCAGAAGGTTGCAGGTCTGTCTCTCTGGAACAAACTTACCATAAGTGAACTGGGCACAGTTAGTTTATTGGGCAGAAGAGTAGTGAACAAGATAAACATAAACACTTAAATGATATTCTTATCTGTTGCCAAGTTGTTCTTTCGTTCCACAACTGAAAGAATACCAGCATGGTGCTTTGCCTACTACATGTAATATGAATGGGCAAAAAAGTTGTAAACTATGTGAGTATATAAACAAGTAATTATTAAGTTTACTATGATGGTATAATGGAAGAATAACTGTTGATCACATTTAGTTAAAGAGATATGAACAACATGAAACTGGTATATATTCTAACCCTCCAACTAAGAGATAGTCAATACCAGTACATCCATGTTTCTTAATAATTTTGATGCTAGTCTCAGTTATTTTATAATTGTGTTTTACCTTTAGCCATTATTTATATTAATCTTAATATTTTCAATACCATTTCACAATTTCTCATTTAGTCTGTATTTGTTAAGGCAACAGGAAAATGGCAGTTATCTCTCTGTATTCATGAGAAAACTACGCATAAGAATCATAAAGGAGACTTGCATTAGAGCTGAACTAACTTGATTCAATTTTCTAGCCATTAGCCAGTTTGGTGACCTAAAGAAGATATTTAATTTCTCCCAGTTTCAGCTTCCTAAAATTCCAGGTGGGATTAATGCCAAATCTATCTATCTCTAGAATTTATCCTGAGCATACTGGGATATACTATATAAGTGTTCATAAAAAGAGTGAAGTATTATGCAACAGATCAAATTTATGTGAAGATAATTAGCAAGGAAATCAGAACAAAACCATCAGGTTTGACACCTTACAAAATATCTTCAAGGTTACTAATCTTTGGATCAGAATCTTATCATGTCAACACATACAAACCAAATTTTAAAGTGAATATATTTCATAGAAGTGTCATGTACATATATAGCTTCTGGACAGCCAGAGAGGGTGCCTTGCATGCATTTGTAGCGGTAAGGACTCGGTCAATTGGAGTACGGAGTGGCGACATCGAGAAAACACCAGTATGTACTTAAGATAAACCTGGCTTTCTCTCTTGTCCCCACAATGTCCTGCTGGTTATTTCTACATAGATGTAGTGATAGAGATGATGCTGGTAAAAACAAGGATGCTTTGGAAAAATCAAGGTAAAACCCTATGCTGGACCATTGCCAATTCTTTCTTTCTTTTTTTTTCCCTAACAAATGTTTTTATGTGGGTGTTTTTTAAAAAAAGATTTATTTATTTGAGAGAGAGAGAGAGAGCATGAGCAGGAGGGGCAGAGGGAGAGAAAGAGACAATCTCAAGCAGACTCTGTGCTGAGCATGGAGCCCCACACAGGGCTCAATCTAAGGACCAAGAGACCACGACCTGAGCCAAAACCAAGAGTCAAACGCTTAACTGACTGCACCACCCAGACGCCCTTAATAAGATATGTAAAACAGGCTCTACTGTAATTAATGTCTATTACTAGAAATTTACTAAGACAAAATAGCAGACTCTGCGTGTTTAAAATGGAACAAAATTACCCCAAAACATTAGTATTTAGGAGATTGATTAATATGTGTTGTTGATGGAGAACAAATTGTGATTAGTAAAAATTAATATGCTTATTATGTTTTGTATGTATGCTTATTATGTTTTTCTATGCATGTGAAATTAGACTAACCAGCTAACAGCTTGGTAAAGCTGTTGATAAATTATTATTGCTTAATTAAGTACAATTCTCAAAAGATTTTAATATGATTTGTTCAAAGCTCCATGTCAATTCTGTAACCATTTAAAGTGCCTTGATAGTAATAGTCCAAAGGTGAAAATAGAAAGCCTAATGCAGGGGTTGATTAATATGAGTAAGCCTGCTGCTATCACTAGAGTCCTACTAAGAATATCTGATGAAGTAGTCAAGTTTCTTTGAAATTGGGTTCAACCATAAAGCTTTTAATTTTCAAAGAGAAAAAAACTTTTAATCATTTTTTAATTATAAATATTTCCTTATATTACCTTGAAAAGTACATGTTTACATATGTAATAATATTTGTGAATTTGTTTTACAGAATGTCTTTATGCTGCTTTGGGAAGGAGACTCTCCCAAACATTTAATTATTTTTCTTGTATGATGCTTCAGATGGTGTCCATTCTGTTACTTCATCATTTATTATAGTTTGTTGTAATTTTGGGGAGGGGTTGTGTATTTGTCTCTTTTCTTCTGGACTGTGAGCTACTTTAAAGAGAAACTGTTATTCTTCTTGGCTTACTCTTAGTAATTTGTCTAGTGCCTAGAAACTGGAAGATGCTCAGGAATCTTTGGAATGTATGCATGAATAAATATATCAGGTACATACCTTTAACTTTTATAATAAATTAAGCCTATAACTTCTGTTTTTCAAAAATGGTATTTCTTTTTTTTTTTTTTTAAGATTTTATTTATTTATTTGACAGAGATAGAGACAGCCAGCGAGAGAGAGAACACAAGCAGGGGGAGTGGGAGAGGAAGAAGCAGGCTCATAGCGGAGGAGCCCGAGGTGGGACTCGATCCCACAACGCCGGGACCACGCCCTGAGCCGAAGGCAGATGCTCAACTGCTGTGCCACCCAGGCGCCCCCAAAATGGTATTTCTTCAATGGTAGAAGTTATTTAGTGCCTTTTACAGAGTTATCCAATGATGCTATATAAAATATCCCTCCTTTCCCTTCCCCCATCATCCCTCTCTGCTTTCCATGTTGGAGGTATTTTCAAATGTCTGGTGTTCTTTGAATGTGCGTTAATAATTAAACCTGGGACACAGAGGCTCTGGGTGCCAGGTTGTGCCTACCCAAGAATGGGCTTCATTAAAATTGATGGGTCAGTGAGCTATAGATGCCATGGAAAGACAATCTATTTTCTGGGGCTGTTCAATTCCTGCAGAGAAGAATCTTCCAGTCTGTTTTCTGAAGGAATTCTGGAAATAATAGCAGATAAGGGAACTGGAGATTCCAGTTTTTATTATGTAAATTTTCACTTTATCTTCCTGCAGGGTGCCTTGCATCTCTTGTTTTCTGTACAGAACATCTCAGGTGCAATTTTCCTGGAAAATAAATCCCAGTCTCTCTCCTGGAGTGAAGATAGAGAAATTATTGCCTGGCTACAATGTATGGTCATGGGACCTAGCCCTAGCTTTCTGTTACGCTTACAAGACTTAACAACCAACACAACTGTTTTCAGTACTGTGCATCGTCCACCTCTAAGACGCCTTGTGCTCTCCAGTTCTGAGCCTTTCATGGGTGTGGAGGGGCCAGCCTCCATCATCTATCAGCTTTCAGTTTTCTCATCTCCTAGTAAAATATGGAAATTTCGTGTCTGCTCTCCTGTTGTTTTATCCCTTAGTGGCTTATCACCATTTTATTTCTTAACTGCCATCTTAGAAGGGATATTACGGATACATGCGCAAATACATGTGTTTAACCTTTCAAAGTTAAAGGAGGATCTCTCTGTAAAATAGACAAATGTTTGGCACTAATTATTATGTATTATTATATACTATTTTATTTTGCAATATGGTAAGACAATATATACAACTTATATGTCATTTTGCCCTTTTTATTGTCATATTTTATTGCCTATTTGTCATAACTGGAACTGTCCATTTTTTAAGTTGATGGAATGATAATAAAGAATTATTTGTCCTCAATTGCATATATGTTTCTTGTTCTTCTTCTGCTTTTTGAGAATCCAGTTTTATTTGTTTCCTATTTTCTATTCCTCTAGCTCTACTTTCCATTCACTTTAACTTTCTTTACTAAATGGTGATACCACAATGAGAGAGTTATATTATTTTGTAATAATATAAGGTTGGGTTTTAGATCAGTTGTTTTTCAATATTCTCTTTTCCCCTACATTTTCTTCTATACAATGAAAAGTATTTGCCCTTCTATAACTGTTTGCTATGTAATAGAAAAGAAAAGCTTCTTTTTGCCTACATCTTCCTGTAGAACCTAGAAACGAAATTCTATTAAGTAACAACGTTTTGGACTATCCTATTGCTATAATAGGTAAATATAATAGAAATTTCAGTAGAATACAGGAAATTGGTGGTAATTGTCACTGAATGATAAGATTATGCTACTTATTCTACTAAAAGCTACCATTTATGGAATCCTACACCATGCCAAACAGAAGCACACTGCATGTACTGTACTGTAGGATTAAGGGAATGTATCAGTGTACCTATTTCACAACCAGGAAAACTGAGCCTTAGAGAAGCTAAATAACTTTCATAGGGTTAATCAGCTAGTAAGTGGCGTATATTGGATTGAATCCATTTTATGACTGATCCCAAAGAATGCTTTTCCTGTCAAAACACCATTATTAAAACACAGTTGTATATATTGACTTAATTTTAAAGTCAAAGTATTAAGAATGGTTTTGTGCTGCTGTTTTAAGTATTTTAAGTTCTGAGTTTTTGTTATATTATTGAGTTTTGATTATTATATTATTTGTTCTTATATATAATACATACATTATAACACACTTTATATTATTATAAAGTATGAGTTTTTGTTATTATTAATTGCCTACCTCTGAGGCGGTCTTACCAGCTTCAACTCCAGCCCTTATCTCGTTGTTCAGCCCTGTCCCTAGGCCTCTTCATATACCATAAAATTCACCCATATAAAGTCTACCTTCAGTGATTTTCAGGATATTCAGAGCTGTGCAACTATCCCTATAATCAATCTTAGAACATATTCATCACCCCTAAAAGAAATGCCATATGTGGGATGCCTGGGTGGCTCAGTTGGTTAAGTGTCAGACACCTGGTTTTGGCCAGGCCATGATCTCAGTGTTGTGGGATTGAGCCCCGTGTCAGGCTTGGTTCTCAGCGGGGAGTCTGATTGAGATTTTCTCTGTCTCTCTCCCTCTCCCTCTCCCTCTGCCCCTCCCCCTTCTCATGCTCTCTCTCTCTCTCTCTCTAAAATAAAAAAATTCTTTTAAGAAAATGCCACATCCATGAGCCCTTACTCCTTATTTCCCCCATCCCATTCCCTTGTCCTAGGTAACCACTGGTCTACTTTCCATCTCTATAGATTTGCCTATTCCAAACATTCAATGTAAGTGGAATATACAATATGTGGTCTTTTGTGACTGATTTCTTTCACTTAACATTTTTCCAAAGTTCATCCATGTTGCAACATGTATTAGTACTTCATTCCCTTTGATTGCAGAGCAGTATTCCATTGTATGAGTTTACTACATTTTATTTATCCATTTATCAGGTGAAGACATCGGAGTTGTTTCCAGTTTTTAACTATTATAAATAATGATGCTATACACACTCGGGTACAAGTATTTACATAGTCATATGTTTTCATTTCATTTCTTTCTAGATGTAGGAGCAGAACTGCTGGCCATATGGTAATTCTACATTAACCTTTTCAGGACCTTCCAGATGCTTTTCCAAAGCATCTGCAGCATTTTCATTCAATATGAGGGTTCTAATTTCTCCATATCCTTGTCAACCCTAGCTTTTTCTGCCTTTTTGATTATAACCAACCTACTGGGTACAATGTGGTACTTCACTGGAGTTTTGCTTTGCATTTTCTTTTCTTTTTTTTTTTTTTAAGATTTTATTTATTTATTCGACAGAGATAGAGACAGCCAGCGAGAGAGGGAACACAAGCAGGGGGAGTGGGAGAGGAAGAAGCAGGCTCATAGTGGAGGAGCCTGATGTGGGGCTCGATCCCGTAACACCAGGATCACGCCCTGAGCCGAAGGCAGACGCTCAACCGCTGTGCCACCCAGGCGCCCCTGATTTGCATTTTCTTAATGATTAACGGTGCTGAGCATAATTTTCATGTGCTTATCAGCCATTTGTGTATCTTTGGAGAAGTATTCATTCAGATCCTTTGCCAATTTTTAGTTGTATTATTTGGTCTTTTATTATTGAGTTGTAAGAGTTTTTATATATTTTAGATATAAGTTCCTTACTTGATATATGATTTCTGAATATTTTTTCCCATTCTTTGGGTTGTTTTTTTAACTTTCTTAGTTGGTATTCCTGAAAGTTTTAAATTTTGATAAAGTCCAAATTGAAAGGCCATGTGACACTAACCCACATGAGCAATTTAACTCTCCAATAAATTATGTTTTGCAGTAAGACAAACAAACAAACAAACAAACAAACAACTCTTGCTTTTGATGTCGTATCTAAGAAGGCTTTATCCAATCCTTGGTCTCTGAAATTACTCATCTATTTTCTTCTAAGAGTTTTAGGGTTGTAGCTTTTATATTTAGGTACTTAATCCATTTTGATTAGTCTTTGTACATGGTGTGAGAAGAGAGCATTCCTTCTTGTCTCCTCATTCAAAATGAATATTTAACTAATTTTTGAAGCAGAAAATGATTTAAAATAAGTATGTTATTGTTGGTTAAATATTAATCATTTAAGAAATTTTAGAACAGGATATAAGAGAATATAAAAGTATCTACTGTTGAATTTTTAGAAAACATGATTATAACTTCACAAATGAAATAGCTATAGTTTCATTAGAATAAACTATTTCAGACTTGCTTTGATATGTTCAGTAAGATAACATTCAGCTAATTTTCTAAATAAAACATACAGAGAAACTCTTCTAAAGAGCAAAACCCCACTAATTTCCAGCAAATTGCAAATTACTAGTTAAATATAAACATAGCCATAATATTTATTGTGCCATCCTTCATATAATATTATATAATTAAGAAAACATTTGATACACAATCAGAGAAGTTGACATTGTAGGGCAATGTGATTAGCACATACCATTTCAATGGGAATATCAACTTTTTCATCTAGTCTGTGGCAACTACATATGCAATTTGGACTGATTTTTAAATGAATGTAAAACTGCAGCAATGCTATTCTATTTCAGACAAAAGGTATTTGCAATTAACTTGAAGGCAAATAGCCATATCTTTGATATTCACCAGCTGCAGCATGGCTCTGACAGACTTCACCCCAGGTTTAATGTCTATATTACGCATATTAGAATTTAATAGGCAAGTATATACATAAACTTCCACACATTAATTTTTATATGCATAATAATTTATGCATAATAAAAGCCAAGAACACCCATTTAATATGGACAGTTTTAAAATTCATAATCATGTTAGCCATTAGGCAAATGAAAGTAGTCAATGAAAATCTGTCAAACTTTTGGATTAACTAAACTACATATAAATTTGCATATGTATCTGATGATCATAATGATAAACTCAGCGGGTAGTCATTTACTTTCCAAAAATTTACAGCATGATGAAATGGCTTAATCACGTGCCAATGGATACCTGAGTTTAGTCTGACCTCTGTCACCCAGTTATGTAGCTTTAAATCTTAGTTTGTTCTTCATTAAAATGAGGAGGATAGATTCATTGTTCTCTAAGGTCTCATTCTGCTTTAAATTTTTAAGATTCCATTGAATTTGCCATTACTTGACTGGTTTGTATTTACATAGAATTATGATATTTATGATGCTGCTTGTTTTCTCCTAATATTTGCTTTGCAACTAAAACAATTGCACACTAGGAGGGCACTGTTCCATCGGTTTAACAAGTCTTTTCTTGTGTGGTTAACAGTAATAGATTATGGGATTCTTTTCAACTTTCTTTTTTTCCTATAAAAATTAAAATCTCTGAAAAGTAACTGCAAAAAAAGCTTCTCATTTGCACTGTTGACAAGGTTGTGGAGATAGCTTGTTTCTGGAAAGAAAACACTTATTTTTATCTATCATAGGCTCCTAGAGAGTGCAGAAGACAGTGCAAAACTTTCTTTACTTTTCCTATTGAGATTTTCTTAGTTCGATAGCGGCAACCTAGGGGCCTTTTCTCAATCTAAGCAATGACTCCCTTTTGTCAAAGCTGGAAGGTTGAGGAGGGGCTTGGGCAATAAAGAAAAGGATTTACAGGGAAAAAAATCCTTGCCTGGTTCATGCTATTTGATACTGTTTAAAAAGATAGAAATATCATTCTGAGTATTATTCAAAGAGCTTCTAATGCCACTATGTAACTTAGATCCTTTTCCATTATACTTTAACAATTATCAAAGACTATTTAATAGAATTCTGGTTTTATTTTTAAATTTGAAAAGACACACCTAAATCAACTTAAACTTTCTTAGTTTTTTCCCCCGAGGACTTTGGCGGATGTTGCATTTCGCTCTAGGTAGGACCTCTGGCTGCCATCCAAACCCTACAATCTTTTGGTAGCTTGAGTACTTCCTTTCTGTTCCTTTCCTTTTTTTCCCCCTGCATCTCCACTCCCTTTTCCCTTCCTTACTCCCTTCCATTTACTGTGAACATTTACTCTGTGGTTCATCCTTAATACCTTTAATATCTAAATAATTCAGCGTCTCCCTTTTAAGAAAGGATACTGCCTTTAAATTTCACATGGCTTTGCAGAAGTTAAAAATACGTAAGAAGAACACACTAACCTCAAAGTTAGTAAAAGGAAGAAAATAAAGATCAGATTAATTTATGATGAGACAAGAATATAAAATCGGGAAAAGATAACCTCTTCACTAAACAGTATTGGAAAAACAAGATAGCAAGATGCAAAAGAATGAAATTAGACCCCTATCTTACAACATATACATAACTCAACTCAAAAGAGATTAAGGATTTGAACGTTAAGACTTGAAACCATAAAACTCCTAGGTGAAAGCACAAAGGCTAAGTTCCTTGACATGGCTCTTGGCAGTGATTTTTTAGGAGATTTGACACCAAAAGCAAAGGCAACAGAAGCAAAAATAAACAAGTGAGACAACGTCAAACTAAAATGGGCTGCACACCAAAGAAAACCATCAACAAAATGAAAAGGAATCTATAGCATGAGAGAAAATATTTGCAAATCATATATCTGATAAGGGGTTAAGGTCCAAAATATATAAACAACTCACACAGCTCATTAGCAAAAAATCAAATGATGTGATTTAAAAAATGGGCAGAGGAAATGAAGATGTTTTTCCAAAGAAAACCTACAAATGGTCAACAGGTACATGAAAAGATGTTCAACATCATGAATTGTCAAGGAAATGCAAATCAAAACCACCATGAGATATCACCTCACACCTGTTAGAATGGTATCAAAAAGACAAGAAATAAAGTGCTGGCAAGAATGTAGAGCAAAAGGAAAACTCGTGCAATTTTGGTGAGAATGTAAAGTATTGCAGACACCATTAAAAATCATGTGGAGGTGCCTCAAAAAATTCAAAATAAAACTACCATATGATCCAGCAATCTCACTTCTGGGTATATATCTAAAGGAAATGAGAATAGGATCTTGAAGAGATATCTGCACTTGCATGTTTATTGTAGCATTATTTACAACAGCAAGATATGGAAACAACCTAAGTGTCTGTGGATGGATGATGGATAAAGAAATTGTGACATATATACACAGTGGAATATTATTCAGACATAAAAAAAGAAAAAAATCCTGCCATTTGCAACAATATGGATGGACCTTGATGGCATTATGCTAAGTGAAATAAGTCAAACAGAGAAAGACAAATACCACATGATTTCACTTATACGTGGAATCTGGAAAAGCCGACCTCATGGAAACAGCTAGAATGGTAATTACCAGAGGCTATAGAGTGGAGGAAATGGAGAGATGTTGATCAAAGAGTACAACCTGTTGAATAAGTTAAATAAGTTCCAGGGATCTAATGTGCAACACAGTTATTATAGTTAAGAATACTTAATACGTACTTCAAAGTTGCTAAGAGAGTAAATCCTAAATGTTCTCACTACAAAAAAGAAATGGTAACTGTGACATGATGGAGGTATTAGCTAATACTACAGTGGCGATCACTTTGCCATATATAAGTCTATCAAATCAACATGTTACACACCCTAAATTTACAGTGTTACATGTCAGTTACATCACAATAAAGCTGGAAAAATATATTAAATAAGAACAAAGTTAAAGACATGAGAGGATCACAACTACACACCATAAAATATCTATTATTCAATATAATTTTAGTACTGAATGATGTTATGGCATTTGAGTTTTTGAAAATCAGTAATTCACATACAGATTAATTCATCCATTTATTTATTTATCCACCCACCCAATGTGTATTGGATATCTGCTATGACAGTTATTGTATCTGTGTTGTAGCAAAACAGAGGAAATCAGTCCCTGCTCTTGAGGAGATTATAGTAGAATTGTTACTACCAAAACTTTTTTTTTAACTAGAAAAAGTGAGGAAAAGTAAAATTGCATAGTCTAAACATTCTAGACAATAGACTTTATTATGTACTGTGGCAGACATTGTTAGTTGTCTACCCCAAACATGTCTTCTCCCTTTTTTCTATGATTGTTCTGTTATTTTTGTCTGAGACAACAAAGAGCACAACCTTTGGCAATATAATGTTTGGTTTAATCCAATTTCTGTTTTGTTTTTTTTTTTAAAGATTTTATTTATTTATTCGACAGAGAGACAGCCAGCGAGAGAGGGAACACAAGCAGGGGGAGTGGGAGAGGAAGAAGCAGGCTCATAGCGGAGGAGCCTGATGTGGGGCTCGATCCCATAACGCCGGGATCACGCCCTGAGCCAAAGGCAGACGCTTAACCTCTGTGCCACCCAGGTGCCCCTGGTTTAATCCAATTTCTGGAATACTGTGTTCTTCTTTCTTGATTTCTCTTGCGACTAAGAGTGGCCAATGAGACCAAAATGATAGTATATGGAGGGAATTCTGCAAAGGCTTTTCCTTTCTTGAAATGAAGAACAGTGGTGGCCTGCATCTTTTGTTCCCATTTTTTTCTACACTGAAAATAGACAGGTATCCGGACTTGCAGCAGGCATATTGTGATCATAATCTGTTATTCATGAGAAACAATTTAATGCACTAAATATGGCACAGCAGAGAGATAGAAGGAGCAATTCCCTGACAATGTTACTGCGCAGCTGACCCAACTACAGCTACTTCCTACTTTCAGATTTCTTATGTGAGAAAAATAAACCACTATTAGTATAAATCATTATAAGTTGGGTTTTCTGTCACAGTGGAACAAATTCCTAATAGATACACATATACAAAAGGATCAATAGGGATGTACCAGAGTAACATAAATTAGGGTCAACACTTACAGAGAAAGTTTTGTATTCCTAACAACCATGTGAATTAAGTGAATCATTGGTAAAGGCTTAGAAATCATTATCACATTAATTTTTGGTTGTAATTGGATTTGAAATGTGGTACAAAATGTCAAGAATTTATTCTCAATAGAGGGTGTAATCTCTTCCGTAGAGGTCAATGGTAGTGGCTATACATTAACATTTTATTTCTTAATGTCCCCTCCTTCAGAACTAAAAACAAGTTTATCAACTAAGAATGAAAAAGTTCAGTCACTTGAACTTCGAAGCTATTTGAGGTCTGTCTGAATTAGGATTTTCAAAAGTAAGGCATTTTATTCTTATTCACTGGGTCATGAACTATTCTTTGTTGATATGATTAGAGACATTTGGGGAAGAAAGGGCAGGGATGGTGATTGCAATAGTGTGCTTAGTTGTATAAAGGGAAAGACTTGATTTGCATTTTAAATCTTATTCTTTCATAGAGAGTATTGATTATGTGAGTCATTAGAGAACTCTTAACTAAAAAATAGTTCTGATTTTATCATCAATACAGAGGACTCTATGAGGTCTATAACACTTAAGTTGTAGTGTTAACTCTGAAGTCTCATAAGTACTTTCACATTTTGAAAGAGGTACTGCAGATAAGCTGTTCCCATTTGGAAGACCATTAATCAGTGAAGATAGATGACAATTGTCATGGGTGTAGGTTGAATGCATATGGAGTTGTTTGTGTATTTATTTACAGCTATGATGGCAAAAAAGTTTCATAAGAACTAGAAAGAAAACTCCACTATAACTTTGAAGTGTTTTATTTTATTTACTGATTCCTGAAGCCTCGTGGAAATAAAGTGAGAACTAAGTGAAGTTATTTGGAAATTCCTTTACCTGTAGAATATAGTCCTTTAAGTCAGGAATGCTCACTCTTGCTCTGGGAGCATTCTGTTATCGATACACATTTCTTAAGCAGGTACTATATTCCAGGCACTGCTCTCATTATTGAACAGATAGTTTGCACTACTGCTGGTTGCACTTAGCTCAAGTTCATCTGGGAGAAAAGAAATTAAAAATAATCACAAGAGTAAAATATAGGTGTGTGCACGGCTCTGCAAGACCATGGAGCAGAGCCCCACACTCCATCTGGGGAGGCCAAAAATGGCCAACCACCTTCTTGTTTTCACATCTTCTTCATATTCAAGGCTGACTTCTCCATTTGTGCTCTTGATTCAAACTTATCCCACCTCGTCTAGGACCTTGCAAGCAGTCATTACTGTTCACCTTCCTATCTGTATTTTTAAATGTTTCTTTCTTGTGTTCTTCTGTCCCGAAGACTAAACATGATCATTATCATCTTACAAATCAAAGACGGCCTGTGATTGGACACTCCACAACTAGTTACTCTTTCTCCCTGCTTCAAGACCAAGCTTCTCAATGTTTCAGGATACAATGGAGGGATTTACTTCTTTTCATTCCACTCAGTTTTCCACATGTACAATTTGAATTTTGCCTTGACCACTGACCTGAAACTGCTTTGTCCAAGGTGAGAAATGACTCACAGAGACTGTAAACTCCACGAAAGATAAAACATCTGCTGGTTGCATTGTGTACCTCGGCACTCAGAACCCCACCCTTAGTCCCTCCCTCCTTCCCTCCCTCCCTTCCTTCCATCCTTCTTTCCCTCTTCCTCCAATTCCTCCTCATTATTATTATCATCTATCTAACTATATACCTATCTATATTCTATCATCTAAATTCTAATACGATTAATATACAGTGTTATATTAGTTTCAGGTATACAATATAGTGATTCAACAATTTTATACAATTACTAAGTCTTCAACATGATATGTGTACTCTTAATCTCCTTCACCAATTTCACCCATCCCCCCACCCAGCTCCCCTCTGGTAACCATCAGTTTGTTCTCTATAGTTAAGAGCCTGTTTTTTGTCTCTTTGTTCATTTGTTTTGTTTCCTAAACTTCACATATAAATGAAATGATATAGTAATTCTCTTTCTCTGACTGACTTATTCACTTATACCCTTTAGGTCCATCCATGTTGTCTCAAATGGCAAGATTTCATTCCTTTTTATGGCTGAGTAATATTCCACTCTGTGTGTATGTGTGTCTGTGTATACCATTTCTTTGTCCATTCATCTATCAATGGACACTTAAGTTGCTTCCAAATCTTGGGTATTGTAAATAATGCTGCAACAAACATAGGGGTGCATATATCTTTTTGAATTAGTGTTTTCATTTTCTTTGGGTAAATACCTGGTAATGGAATTACTGGATCATATGGTAATTCTAATTTTAATTTTTTGAGGGACGTCCATACTGTTTTCCACAGTAGCTGCACTAATTTGCATTCACACCAATAGTGCACAAGAGTTCCTTTTTCTCCACATCCTCACCAACACCTGCTGTTTTTTGTGCTTTTGACTTTAGCCATTCTGGCAGATGTGAGGTGATATCTCATTGTGGTTTTGATTTACATTTCCCTGATGAGGAGTGATGTTGAGCATCTTCTCATATGTCTGTTGGCCGTCGTCTGTAGGTCTTCTTTGGAGAAATGTCTGTTCATGTCTTCTGCCCATTTTTAATTGGATTATTTGTGGGTTTGGTGTTGAATTATATAAGTTCTTTACATATTTGGGATACTAACCCTTTACCAGATGTGTCATTTCAAATGCCTTCTCCCATTCAGTAGGTTCCTTTTAGTTTTGTTGATTATTTCCTTTGCTGTGTAGAAGGTTTTTATTTTGTTAAAGTCCCAATAGTTTATTTTTGCTTTGTTTCCCTTGCCTTAGAAGACATGTCTAGAAAAACGTTACTTTGGTTGATGTCAGAGAAATTATTGCCTGTTCTCTCTCCTAGGATTTTTATGGTTTCATGTATCACATTTAATCTGAGTTTATTTTTGTGTATGGTATAAGGAAGTGTTCCAATTTTATTCTTTTGCATGTAAATGTTATTTTCCCAACACAATTTGTTGAAAAGACCATCTTTTTCCCATTGCATACTTTTACCTCCTTTGTCATAGATTAATTGATCATGTAATTGTGGGTTAACTTCTGGGTTTTCTATTATGTTCCGTTAATCTGTCTATTTTTGTGCCAGTACCATTGTGTTTTGATTACTATAGCTTTGTAGTATATCTTGAAATCTGGGATTGTGATACTTGCAGCTTTGTTCTTCTTTTTCAAGGCTGCTTTGGCTCTTCAGGGTCTTTCGTGGTTCCATACAAATTTTAGGATTATTTTTTCTAGTTCTGTGAAAAATGCTATTGCTATTTTGATAGGGATTACACTAAATCTGTAGATTGCTTAGGGTAATATGGATATTTTAACAATATTTGTTATTCCAATCCATAAGCATGGAATATCTATTTTCTTGTGTTGTCTTCAATTTGTCTCATCATTGTTTTATAGTTTTCAGAGTAGAGGTCTTTCACCTCCTTGGGTAAGTTTATTCCTAGGTATTTGATTATTATTGGTACAATTATAAATGGGATTGTTCTCTTAATTTCTTTTTCTGTTTCTTCATTATTAGCGTATAGAAATGCAACAGATCTCTGTATATTGATTTTGTATCCTGCAACCTCACCTAAATTCATTTATTAGTTCTAGTAGTTTTTTGGTGGGATCTAAGGTTTTCTATATATAGTATGATGTCATCTGCAATTTGTGAAAAATGTACTTCTTCCTTACCAATTTGGATGCCTTTTATTTATTTTATCTTGCCTGATTGCTGTAGCTAGGAATTCCATTACTATGTTGAATAAAAGTGGTGAGAGTAGATATCCTTGTCTTGTTCCTGACCTTTGGGGAAAACTTTCAGTTTTTTACCATTGAGTGTGATGTTAGCTATGAGTTTTTCATATATGGACTTTATTATGTTGAGGTATGATCCTTCTAAACCTACTTTTGAGGGTTTTTATCATGAATGGTTGTTGTACTTTCTCAAATGGTTTTCACGCACCTATCGAAATGATCATATGGTTTTTATCCCTTTGCTTGATGTGATGTTTAACATTGATTGATTTGTGAATATTGAACCACACTTGCATGCCTGAAATAAATCCCACTTGATCATGGTGAATAATTTTTTTAATGTATTGTTGGATGCAGCTTTCTAATATTTTGTTGAGATTTTTTGCATTTATGTTCATCAGAGATACTGGCCTGTAGTTCTATCTTCTTCAAATGATTGGTAGAATTCACCTGTGAAGCCATCTGGTCCCAGATTTATGCTTATTGGGATTTTTTTTGATTACTGATTCAGTTTTATTGCTGTTATTCAGTTTGTTCAAGTTTTCTGTTTCTTCCTGATTCAATTTGGGAGGTTATATGTTTCTAGGAACTTATCCATTTCTTTCTAGTTGTCCAATTTGTTAGCATATAATTTTTCATAATATTCTTTTATAATCCTTTGTATTTCTGTAGTGTCAGTTGTTATTTCTCCTTTTTCATTTATGATTTTGTTTTTTTGAGCCGTCTTTTTGTTGTTGTTGTTGTTGTTGTTGTTGTGGATCTTTTCAAAGAACCAGCTCCTGGTTTCACTAATCTTTTCCATTAGTTTGTTGTTGTTGTTTCTATTTCTTTTATTTCGCCCTAATCTTTTTTTTTTTTTTTCCTTCTGCTGGTTTTGGGTTTTCTTTGTCCTTCCTTCCCTAGCTCCTTTAGGTGTAAGGTTATGTTGTTTATTTGAGACTTTTCTTGCTTCTTGAGGTAGGCTTGTATTGATATAAACTTCCTTCTTAGAACAGCTTTTGCTACATCTCAAGATTTTGGACCATTGTGTTTTAATTTTCATTTGTCTCTATTTTTATTTTTTTAATTTTAAAAAAGATTTTATTTATTTATTTATAAATAAAGAGAGAGAGTGTGCACAAGCAGGGGGAGCAGCAGGAAGAGGGAGAAGTAGGCTCCCCATTGAGCCAGGAGACTGATGCAGAACTCAATCCCAGGATTCCGAAGGCAGCTGAAGGCAATTGCTTAACTGACTGAGTTACCCAGGCATCCCATTTGTCTCTAGTTTTTTTAAAAATGTCCCCTTTGATTTCTTGGTTGACCCATTCATTGTTTAGTATCATGTTATTTAACCTCCATGTATTTTTTTTTAATATTTATTTATTTAGGGGGGATCACAGAGGGAGAGGGAGAAGTAGGCTCCCCACTGAGCAGGGAGTCCAATATGGAACTTGATCCCAGGACCCTGGGATCATCACCTGAGCCAAAGGCAGATGCTTAACTGACTGAGTCACCCAGGCACCCCTAACCTCCATATATTTATGTTCTTTCCATATTTTTTCTTGTGGTTGACTTCTAGTTTCACGATACCGTGGTTGGAAAAGATGCATGGTATGACTTCAAACTTTTTGAATTTGCTGAGACTTGTTTTGCGGCCTAATATGTAATCTGTTCTGGAGAATGTTCCTTTGTGCACTTGAAAACAATGTGTTTTCTGATGTTTTAGGATAGAATATTCTGAATATATCTGTTAGATCCATCTGGTCCCATGTGACATTCAAAGATAGTGTTTTCTTGTTGATTTTCTGTTTAGATGATCTGTCCATTGATGTACTGGGTGTTAAAGTTCCTTACTGTTATTGTATTACTATTAATCTCTTCATTTATGTTTGTTAATAGCTGCTTTATGTTTTTGGGTGCTTCCATGTTAGGTGCATAAATATTTACAATCATTATATCTTCTTGTCGGATTGTTCCCATTATGATTATATAGCGTCCTTCTTTGTCTCTTGTTATAGTCTTTGTTCTAAAGTCTATTTTATCCAAATATAAGTATTTCTACCTGGCTTTCTTTTTACCTCCATTTGCATGATAAATCCTTTTCCATCTCTTCACTTTTAGTCTGCGTGTGTCTTTAGGTCTGAAATGAATCCCTTGTAAGCAGCACATAGATGGGTCTGCTTTTTATCCATTCCACCAGCCTATATCCTTTCATTGGAGTGTTTAGTCCATTTATACTCAAAGTAATTATTGATAGGTATGTACTTACTGCCATTTTGTTACTTGTTTTATGGTTGTTTTTGTACTTCCTCTCTGTTCCTTTCTTTTCTTATTCTTTTCTCTCATGGTTTGCTGGCTTTCTTTAGCGGCATACTTGGATTCCTTTCTCTTTATTCTTTGTGTATCCATTGGGCTTTTGATTTGTGGTTACCATTAGGTTTTTATATAACATCTTCTGCACAGAGCAGTTTATATTAACTTGATGACCACTTAAGTCTGAACCCATTTTTTACTCCTTTCCCCCTCAAATTTTAGGTATATAGTGTCATACTTTACACCCTTTTATTTTGTGAAACTCCTAACTGATTTTTATAGATATACTTAATTTTACTGCTTTTCTGCTTCCTACTTTTCTTACTCCCACTTATGGGCTTTCGTTTCCGTTCAAAGAGTCTTTTAACATTTCTTGTAGGGCTGGTTGAGTGGTCATGAATTCATTTAACTTCTGTTTGTCTGGGAAACCCTTTATCTCTCCTTTTATTCTGAACGAGAGCCTTGATGAGTATTCTTGGTGGCAGGTTTTTTTCTTTCAGCAGTTTGAATATATTATACCACTGTTATATGTCCTGTAAAATTTCTGCTGAAAGGTCAGCTGATTGCCTTACGGGGTTTCCCTTGTATGTAACTGTTTTCTTTTTTTCTCTTGCTCCTTAAAAAATTCTCTCCTTATCATTACTTTTTGCTATTTTAATTACTGTGTGTCTTGGTGAAGATCTCCTTGGGTTGATTTTGTTGGGGGCTTTCTGTGCCTCCTGGATCTGGATTTCTGTTTATTTCCCCAGATTTGGGAAGTTTTCAGCTATTATTTCTTCAAATAAATTTTCTGCTCCCTTTTCTCTCTCTTCTCCTTCTGAGATCCCTATAATGTGAACATTATTACACTTGATGGTGTTGCTGAGTTCCCTTAGTCTATTTTCATTTTTAATTTTTTTCTCTGTCTCATGTTCAGTTTGATTATTTTCCATTACTCTGTCCTCCAGGTCACTGATTTATTCTTCTGCTTTCTTTCTTTTTCTTTCTTTCTTCCTTCCTTCCTTTCTTTCTTTTTCTTTTTCTTTCTTTCTTTCTTTCTTTCTTTCTTTCTTTCTTTCTTTCTTTCCTTTTCCTTTTCCTTTTTCTTTTTCTTTTTCTTTCTTTTTCTTTTTCTTTTTCTTTCTTTCTCTTGGTGTCAAGTTTTTATATAAATCCAGTTAGTTAGCATACAGTGCAATATTAGTTTCAGGTGCAGAATTTAGTGATTCATCACTTACATGCAACAGCCAGTGCTCATCACAATAAGCACCCTCCTTAATACCTATCACCCATTTAACCCATCCCCCATTTAATCCATCCCCCTGCCCACTTCCACTCCAGCAATCCTCAGTGTGTGCTCTATAGTTAAGTCTGTTTTCTGATTTGCTCTTTTTTCCCCTGTTCATTTGTTTTGTTTCTTAAATTCCACATACTAGTGAAATCATATGGTATTTGTCTTTCTCCAACCGACTTATTTTGCTAGCATAATACACTGTCATTCCCATCCACATCATTGCAAATGGCAAGAGTTCATTCTTTTTTATGGTTGAGTAATATTCCATTGCATGTATATACCACATCTTCTTTATCCATTTGTCAGTCGATGGACATCTGGGCTCTGCATAATTTGGCTATCATTGATAATGCTGCTATAAGCATCAGAGTGCATGTGCACCTTCGAATCAGTATTTTTGTATCCTTTGGGAAAATACCTAGTAATGCAATTGCTGGATTGTAGGGTAGTTTTATTTTTAACTTTTTGTGGAACCTCCATACTGTTTTCCAGAGTGGCTGCACCAGCTTGCATTCCCACCAATAATGTAAGAGGGTTCTCCTTTCTCCACATCCTTGCCAACATCTGGTGTTTCCTGTGTTGTTAATTTTAGCCATTCTGACAGGTATGAGGTGATATTGTAGTTTTGATTTGCATCTTCCTGATGATCAGTGATGTTGAGCATCTTTTCATGTGTCTGTTAGCCTTCTATATGTCTTCTTTGGAAAACTATTCAAGTCTTCTGGCCATTTTTTAACTGGATTATTTCATTTTTGGGTGTTGAGTTTTATAAGTTCTTATATATTTGGGGTACTAATCCTTTATCAGATAAGTCATCTGCAAATATCTTCCCCCATTCTGCAGGTTACCTTTTAGTTTCGTTGATTGTTTCCTTCATTGTGCAGAAGCTTTTTATCTTGATGAAGTCCCAATAGTTCATTTTTGCTTTTGTTTCCCTTGTAGTACACTTTTATTTTCAGTTATTGAGTTCTTTGTCTCTGATTGGTTATTTTTTATGTTTTCTATCTTTGTGGGTTTTTTTTAAAGATTTTATTTATTTATTTGTCAGAGAGAGAAGGAATGCACAAGCAGGGGGAGCAGCAGACAGAGACAGAAGCAGGCTACCTGCTGAGCAAGGAGCCTGATGCCAGACTTGATCCCAGGACCCTGGAATCATGACCTGAGCCAAAGGCAGACACTTAACCAATTGAGTCACCCAGGTGGCCCTTCCATCCCTTTGTTGAGGGTCTCATTGAAGCCCTTCACTGTTTTCAGAAGTCTAGTGAGTATCTTTACCATGATTACCTTAAATTCTTTATCTGGTATATTATTTATTTCTGTTTTGTTTAGCTCTCTTGCTGTGACTTTGTCCTGTTCTTTCATTTAAGACATACTCCTCTGTCTCCTCTTTCTGACTAATTCTCTGTGTCTGTTTCTATGTGTTAGGAAAGTCAGCCACATCACTTGCTCTTGAAAGCAGTGGCCTTATGAAGAAGAGGTGGTATAGTGCTCTGCAGTGCAATGTCCCCTGTTCACAAGATCTCAGATCATCAGGGACATCTCCTATGTGTGTTGTGTATGCCCTTTTGCTGTGGCTGAGCTGCTTTTGCCTCAGTCCAGTCATTTGTAATGGCTCTCTGGCTGTTGTGGGCAGGGTTTGGTCCCTCTGTTGTTAGTGGGCCATTCTGGAGCTGCCTTAGGCTTGAGCTGAGTTAGACCAGGCATTCGCCAGAGAGGTGGTAGCACCAAACTGCTGGACACTTTCCCTGTGTTGTCCCCTGAGAAGCTTTCACTGGTGGGCAGGGCCTGCAGTCTGACCAGATGTCTGCCCCCAGCCCACTGTTGGGGCTGCAGTCAGACTGGTGTGTGTGGTTATCTTCCTCTGTCCCCATGGTAGGAGTTCTTGCTGGGGCTTCTTGCATGATGCCAGGCTTGTGATATCACTTTGGATAGGGTCTGGCTAAGGGCATAATGAAGGGGGCAGATTTGCAGAAGCAGGTGGGGGAGGTATGTGCAGCATTAGCCAGGTTTGCTTGGGTTTGCTGTGGGAGGGAACCTGGAGCTGAGGCTTGGTTGGAGAGGATGTGCCTGTCGGAGAGTGCAGGGGTGGGGCACACTGTGAGCAAGTTAGGTAGCCAGTGTTGTAGCCTGTGATTTTCAAATTCTTTCTACACACATGGCTTGAATGGTCTCTCTAAAACTTAAAACTGGTGATATTGTATCTCCAACTAAAATGTTTCAGTGGCTCCTAGAGGGTGCTGTATCAGAAATTTCACACCAACTGTCTCTATGGTAAAGTAAATTGATTGGATCATCTCACTAAAATTTAGCCTGTGCCTCATATACTTGTTTACTGCTTTTCTTTTGATCCTCCCTTCTACTCCATTAGCTTCATTCTTAGGCTGACTTTATTTAGCTGCAAATGAGACAAGGAGCTTCCTTTTAAAAAAAGGCTTTTAGTTTTGTGCTGATTGGGCTTCTTTGAACAAATCCCCTAGGGAATTGCTGTGCATTGATTCATTTAGACCTTGGTTAATGTCTTTCACTGAACCAACCATAATAGCAAGGGGTGTGGAATGACCCTGATGGTTGAGATCAATCATGGCCCACCTCTGAACTTGGATTGGAGTGAATCCCAAACTACATAGCTGCCGCATAATAGAGATGAGGTGGGCGGGTGTAGGACAGGCAATCACAATGCCCCTAGAAATGTCATAAGTCTTCTGTAAAGGGCATCCTACTTGCCTATCCATTTTTCTCTCTTGTAGAATACTTGTCGGCACTGTCATTTCATACATGCTGATTTGTTTGACATTCCCTAAGCACATCAGTCTGTTTGCTGCATCTGTACCTATACTGATCTACTCTCTTTGTATGGAATGCCAACTCCTATTATTTATTCAAAAGTAGGTAGAGGTATCACCTCTATGAAGCCATTTGCGATGCATCATTTCCTAGGTAGAATGTGTTGATTCCTTGCATACTTCTCCCTTTCCCTTTACCATATATCTGCCATATTGTGTGGCATTTATTGCTTTACATATTTAAATTGTAAGCTTTTGGGGGTAGGGAAGTTTTCTTGGTTGGGTTGCCTTGGAACCCCCGGTACTAGTTCAATGTCTGGCATTATAGTGGATGGAGCTCATAAGAGTCATGAACAAGAAATGCCATTTCCTCTAAACACTTTGGGCATAAGTACATTTCAAAGAAGATAATGTTTTCCAGTGAAAAGTTTTCAAGTTTCCAGTTTCAAGTATATAATTGAGATCTGAAGAAAAGATCTACTTTTAGGTGAGGCAGCACGGACAGAAAAAAATCTAAACTATTTTGGCAGATAAAGAAGAAAAGGCTATCTAAAATAGATGGAATCTTGGAATGGGTGGTTAGGAAACTACAAATTTCTCACTCTCAGTTTCTCAATTGTTGGGGAAGAACAACAGAAACCCCAGTAAATGTTCTAGAACTCAAGCTGGCAACAAACTTCCGTAAGGAAATTATGCAGCAATGATCCTTACTTGTAGGAATAAATAAATATATTACCTCCATTTCTGCTGATAACCAAAGGCTTCTGATTCTCCTTATCTAAATGCTGTCATCTCCCTTACCCAGTACCAAATAAGTCATTAGATCCCATCCATTCTTCCTTGGAACTGTGTCTCATATTTGTACTTGACAAACAAGGCTCTCCGAAGAGATAGTGAAGACAGTAAGTAGTCTTTCTGCAGAGAAAGTAAATTATAAATGGGGAGACATTCTTAGAAAGGTATTGGGAGTCACAGGTGGAGAAAGTAGCCAGGATTGTGGGTAGCATTTATAATTTAAAGGGAAGAAATATAACAAATGCCTTATCAATAACTTCCTCAATTCACTGAAACCCTCTACTATTTATATTAAGAGAATAAGACTTTAGAATTTTTCCTGGAGAAAGTAATATATCCATTTTCCAGGGTATTTGAGAATTTGGGAAATATCATATATATATTTTTATTAACATATAATGTATTACTTGTTTCAGGGGTACAGGTCTGTGTTTCTTCAGTCTTACACAATACACAGTGCTCCCCGATGTCCATCACCCAGCCACCCCTTCCTTCCCACCCCCCTCCACTCCAGCAACCCTCAGTTTGTTTCCTGAGATCAAGTCTCTTATAGTTTGTCTCCCTCTCTGGTTTCATCTTGTTTCATTTTTTCCTCCTTCCCCTATGATCCTTTGCCTTGTTTCTCAAATTCCATATATCAGTGAGATCATATGATAGTTGTCTTTCTCTAATTGACTTATTTCACTTAGCATAGTACACTCTAGTTCCATCCATGTTGTTGCAAATGGCAAGATTTCATTTTTTAATGGCTGAGTAATATTCTATTGTATATATATATATATATATATATATATATATATATATATATACCACATCTTCTTTATCCATTCCTCTGTCGATGGACATCGAGGCTCTTTCCATAGCTTGGCTATTGTGGACATTGCTGCTATAAACATTGGGGTGCAGGTGCCCCCTTGGATCACTACATTTGTATCTTTGGGGTAAATGCCCAGTGGTGAAATTGCTGAGTGGTAGGGTAGCTCTATTTTCAACCTTTTGAGGAACCTACATACTGTGGGAAATATATTAGAAAGTCTAGAGCACTTCCTTCAAATTCTTACTGATATTCTGTTGCTTATTGAAATGTAATTTCTGTGCATAACAACCAAATCCACCACTACCAACACAACTGGCATGTTGTCCTTTAGTGAGTGTTCACAAATAACACTAAGAAGTGATCCATTAAAAAAAGTGCTTTTGATTACATGCTTGGTTTGGTAATTTAGTTGGACACTTTTCAGCAAAGTGATAAAAAAATACTTTGAGGTTCTGGAATTAAATCATGTACTCTTTATAAATATAATGAAAGAGTAGACACATAATTTCACCACTTTACTTTAGGTGAAGAAATTGTTCTATTTCATACAGTTAGGGAGCTAGGAAGACACAATTATAGTTCTCAATAAAGAGGACCAAAAAAAAAAAAATCACTAAAACAGATGATTCCCTTAGTGGTTCTACTAATGGACTGAGGAGGTGTGAGTGAAAAAATGCCTTCAGCTCTGTAAAAAAGATACTGCATAGAGATTATTAATAAGCACTTATCTTGCCACAAATGTTTAATAAAATAGTATTAGATAGCACTTTCAACATTGAAATTTTCCATCTAAAAATAAGTTTTCCTTGTGCTGCTGAGACAATCTGCATTCAGGGAGCATCATTCAAATCTTTGCCTCTCCTCCTTACCAAATCCATTTCCCCTTAACATGTCAAGGCTCAATCCAATCAATATACCCTTGAAATAGTAGTGGAAGCAGAGTTTAGGTCATTGTGATCTGCAAAAGGTTTTGCCATACCGGACAGTCTCTCAGATGTCACATTCACAGCAATTAGATATTGTTTTAAGAAACGTGATTATTAGCTTCTGAATGAATCTGAATAATCAGTAAGTAAAAATGAGATAATGAGCTCAAACGATGTGGCATACAATACCCATCTTTCTTCTTCTCCCCCCAGTTTCCCACCAAAGCTCCAACACAGACCCTCCACACTAATTTCATTCTTTGGCTATGTATCTGAAAAGAACTGCCAGAATACACTTCATGCTTGGAAAATTAATTTGTGAAAATCTATGTATGGAGCCTGAGCTGGCCATGAGCTGCAAGAGTGCTTAGACCACATTGACTTCACTGTCAGGGACCTAACACTTTCCAGAATCTCAGCCAGTGCTGGCGTTGTAGAGCTCTGTCAATAGGAATCCTATTGTTGTTTTCTGCATATACTTTAAAACAACAGGGCTAGTGCTTAATAATGACTTGGAATGCAAGCTGTTTCTATGAATAAAGCTAATAATGTAGGGAATCTTATTGAAGATACAGTCGACCCTTCAACAACACAGGTTTGAAACTATGCAGGTCTACTTAACGTGGATTTTTTTTTTCAATAAATACAAATGGTACTGTTAATACATTTTCTCTTTCTTATGATTTTTTAAAATAAAATTTTTTCTCTAGCTTACTTCATTATAAAAATACAGTATATAACACATCAAACATACTAAATATGTGTTAATTGAAGTTCATGTTATCAAGAAGGTTTCCAGTCAACAGTAAGCTATTAGTAAAGTTTTGGGGGAGTCAAAAGTTATACATGATTTTTGACTTTGTAGGGGTCAGTACCCCACCCCTTGTGTTCTTTAAGGGTCAACTGTATACTTAGAGCCTTTGCCTAGGATAAACACATTTACTTATTTTTCACTTGAAAAGAAAAATAAATTTGACCAACTATTTTTCTGACTTTATTTTTTAAAAAAATTGTATGCTTTACAGATTTCAGAAGGATGTTGCCACAAATCTGAAGCTCTAAATCTAAAAGTCATGAATATTTTGAATATTCAGTAGCACAGCACGTTATGATATTTAATAACCTTAATAGTAATCCTGATTTATCGATACATAGTTAAATGTATTCTGAATACTTTTTTAAAGAAGGTAAAAATATATGTAATGCATTTTTAAAAGATGACCCTTCCAAATCCTTAAAAAATAAATCTCAATGCTCTTAAAAGATATTTTAGTAATCTCAGACATTATTCAGAAAGGCATTATTCTTTTAGAAATTTGAGGCACTGTAATGATCATTTAGTTCAAATCCCTAATTTTTGAGGTCCCGGAATTTAAGTAACTTGCTGAGGCTTACACTGATAAAAAGTGAGGTCATCTCAATTTCTATCTAGATTTGTAGATTCCAAAGTTCAATTTATTTTCAGCACATCACATAGTTTAGGCAAAACTGTTTTTTTCTCTCTTAAAGAATCAATAGCTTAAAGTCCCAAATAATAAATGATCAAGGAAAAATAATTTAAAAATTTCAATTGTATCATAAAGATTTTAAGTGAAGCAAGGGAAAGAATTATCTGAACCTCTATTGTATGCCAGTAACTGTGCCAGACAAATTTATGTAATTTGTCAATTTTGGTAATATTATCCATATTTTCAGAGATAAAACAAGTCTAAAACACTGAAGTGTTCTAATTTTCTCAAGATCATTCCATTATTAAGTGGCACATATGGAATTTGAAACCATGTCTTTCAGAGAGACTGACTGCCAAGCCTATATTCATGAATGGACACAATTAATGGTGACTTGCATTATGAGGAGTTTATGATGAGATATGAACAATCCTATACTCCGTAGTTTAATTTTCCAAATTTGTATCATATTTTCTGATGGAAGGACTCTCATTGTAGGTAAAACTGCCCACTTAGTACTTATAAATTATGAATCAGCTATCTTTCTGGGAAGTTCCCCTAAGGAATTGAGAAAATAGCCATTTTGAGAAGATCCCCACAGTCATCAGAAGGCTTTATCAATTATCAGTTGAGTTTCCTTAAACACTTGAAGACGGGAGGAAAGTTAATGGTGGCTTTTGCATAAGAAGGTCCATCAGGGCATACATGTGAACCTTGGGAAGAAAGTGTTGTTTACAATTGTATGAATCCCCCAAGTGGATACAAAAGCAAAATTAAACTACTGAGATCACCTAAAACAAAACAAAACAAAACCCTTTTGCACAGTGAAGGAAACCATCAACAGAACAGAAAGGCAGCCTACCAAATGGAAGAAGATATTTGCAAGTAATATATCCGATAAGGGGTTAATAGCCAAAATATATAAAGGACTTATGCAACTCTAACACCAGAACCACAAATAACCCAATGAAAAATGAGAAGATATGAATAGACATTTTTCCAAAGAAGACATACAGATGGCCAACAGACACAGATGAAAAGATGTTCAACATCACTAATCATCAGAGAAATACAAATCAAAACCATAATGTGATATCACCTCACACTTGTACGAATGGCTAGAGTCAAAAGCACAAAAATAACAGGCGTGTCAAGGATGTGGAGAAAAAGGAACCCTCATGCACTGTTGGTGGGAATGCAAGGTGGTACAGCCACTGTGGAAAACAGTATGGACGTTCCTCAAAAAATTAAAAATAGAATTACCATATGATCCAATAATTCCACTACTGGGTTTTAATGCAAAGAAAATGAAAACACTAATTTGAAAAGGTAAACGCATCCCTATGATTGTTGTAATGTTATTTGCAATAGTCAAATTATGGAAGCAACCCAAGTGTCCATTGATAGACAAATGGATAAAGAAGACGTGGTACCGGGCACCTGGGTGGCTCAGTTGGTTGAGCAACTGCCTTTAGCTCAGGTCATGATCCTGGACTGCCCAGTTTGAGTCCTGCATTGGGCTCCCTGCCCAGTGGGGAGTCTGCTTCTCCCTCTCACCCTCCCCTCTTATGCTCTCTCTCTCAAATAAATAAATAAAATCTTAAAAAAAAGAGAGAGAGAGAGAGAAGTGGTACATATATACAATGGAATATTACTCAGCCATAAAAAAGAAAGAAATCTTGCCATTTGAGACAACATGGATGGACCTAGAGGGTATAATGCTAAGTGAAATAAGTCAGTCAGAGAAAGACAAATACCATACGATTTCATTCATAGTTTGAATTTAAGAACGAAACCAATGAACAACAACAAAAAAGAGACAAATAAAAAACAAACTAGAGTTTGCCAGATGGGAGGTGGGGGGATGGGTGAAATAGGTGAAGGGGATTAAGAGTACAATTATCATGATGAGCACTGAGTAACATATAGAATTGTTGAATCACTATATTGTACACCTGAAACTAATATAGCACTAAGTTAATTATACTTAAATTTTAAATAAAAATTGAAAAACTAAATTGAAAGAAACTAATAATAATAATAATTTTTAAAAAGAATCTTCCAAGTGGGACCTAGGTTGGTCAGGAGACACAGGTTGACAGTGTCTCTAACAGCACCTCTCAGCTGGTTTAGTTCCCAGTTCAGTCTGAATAGTTGAGTCTAATTCTTGTTTTTGGAGAGACTGCCTGAAGGCAGTTTGGCTCTTCTGTCTGGTTCACACATGCCACCAGCTGGGGGATATTTATCTGTCCCATGGAGCTTCAAAGCAACAGCTATAAGAATGATGGTTGGAAAGACACCCAGAAGTATTGACAAGTGTTTTCTTAGGGAGATGTGGGAGATGGGGCCTTCCTCTGCTCTTTCCAATAGACTGCGTGGGTGGTTAAGGGGAACAGTGATCAAATCTTTGCCAGGGCCCTCTGGTAGGGGACAGAAAACTCAACAGCCAGTTAAATTCAAGGTGCTTGCAACCATCTGGGAGTGTTATGGCAGGACATTTTCTTTCACAGAGAAAGCTTCCAGGGCAATTCTGAAATGCAGAAATCATGAAGACCCCTCCCTCTCTTGCACCTTCTCATTCTAAGGTATGTATTTCTTCTAAGGTGTCAGGGTTGTTGCTCTTTCTCCACTACTACAAAATCTATATATCCTATTGCAGTAGTTATAATGTCACCTTTTCCCAACCATCTTCTATTGTCCTCTAAACCTTTTATCCAGAAGGTGCAAGAGGAATAAGGACATTCTTATGAAATCTTCAGAGACTCAGTAAATCTCCTATTTTGACCAAGTAGTCCACTGTAGGGGTTTTTTTGTACAATATGCTTGTTGTATATAATAAAGACCAAAGAGTCTTTACTCTTACATTCTAAAACCATGTGCATTTATTTATTTTATTTATTTATCTGTCAGAGAGAGAGAGAGCACAAGCAGGGGGAGCAGTAGGCAGAGCAGGGAGAGGGAGAAGCAAGCTACCTGTTGAGCAAGGAGCCTGATGTGGGACTCGATCCCAGGACCCCAGAATCATGACCTGAGCCCAAGGCAGCTGCTTAACCAACTGAGCCACCCAGGTGTCCCAAACCATGTGCATTTAACAAGAGAACTCAGGTGGCTGGGCCAGAATTCAGTTTGAATCCCTTAAGGCCCCTTATAGTTCAGTTGCCACTCAGAGCTCATCAAGCCCGGGGTTGCTGTTAAGGAAAAGAAAGGACTGTAAGACTCAGGGTTCATCAGGTTGGAATCTCGAATTTTCAACATATCCCCCCTCCACCACCACCATTTTCATCCTGATCATTAGAGGCTCTTTGAATGACCAACCTGCCTTACTTGGGTGTGTGGATTGGGAGGAAGTGAGGGAAATACACTAAGAAATCTTTTTGAGTTGATTTTTAGGAGAACTTTCCAATGCTCAAAAATACTAGATGTCTTAGGATGGTAGGCAGTGTGGAAGATCCATCAAATACCTATCAGGACATTGTCAAAATTGTTGAATGACTTTCGTGAGGAAAGGAGCACCACTGTCAGACTACCAATGATTCAGAAAGTCGAACACATAATAAAGATGAATTTCCGGCACCACAATGCTGTGACTAGAGTCAGCTGCCTGGATTGGGGCAGCAATTCCATAACCTGAAAAATGTGCCCACAGTAGTGAGGCACCATGAGTAGCCTCGATAAGAGAGCCAGGGGCTAATATAATCACGCCGTATGCGTTGGCTGGGGGCCAAGTCCCATTTCATTTGGTCCCTCCCACCTTGAGACAACAGCCAACTTTTGGCAAGAGCCCGGCGTGTGGTGGTGGCGTCCTCATCAGGAACACGGAGTCCTTGAGCCTGTGCGCAGGGTAGACGGCCGTACCCTAGATGGAGATGCGGCTCTGCAGTGACTGCGGCGGTCTGTGCAGGGCAGGCTCCATCAGCAGTGAGGTTCCAGCCGGCCTCCTCAGAGAACAAACTTCATCGTGGCCATCTGGACGGGTGGCCCAGAGAGTTGGATTAGCACGTCGTTTTCACACTCCGCGCCCGAAGAAAGGTGACTTCAACAGTCTGTAGTTTTCCACGTGGCTGACCAAACCTCTAGGCCTTTTGCAACAACTCAGGAGTCGGTGAAACCGTATCAGAGTTCATCAAGGGGAATATTCGTCTGAGTTATGAGAACAGTTTGAGATCTGCCCACGCAGTCGGAGAAACACGGCTCCTTTCAGTTCAGCACAGCTGCTCAGGAGGCCGAGGCCGCAGGAGCCCTGTGCTCGCTGTCGGGGTTCCGTGCGGCGGCGCCGCAGGAGGCAGGCAGGTTCTGGGGAATCTCGGGGACGGAAGGACTCTCTGCGCAGGCAGCTCCGCTTCAGGCAACGGGGGGTGGGGGGGGTGGGGGTGAAGTGCCCGGCACAGGTGCAGCTGCCACTCCTCAGGGAAAGCCCAGAGGCTGCGGGGCCAGGAGGCGGTGCCATTTCGACCTGACAAGTGAGGCTTGTTGAGCATGCCTGGTTTACAGTCTCTGCCCATAAATACCGCACCCCCCCCCCCCCGCCAACCCCTCAACGGACTTGCCTGTGGCCCGCTGCAGTTTGCATGTCCCAAAGGGCAATTCCTCTGCAATTCCTGAATGAATTCGGTTTTTTGGACCTGTCCTCAGTTTACCTCCTTATTTAGATTGGCGAGTCTCACAAGATGGTCCTCCCTGTCCCCCACTTCAGGCCCAAATCCACCTGTATTTCTGACTGGCTCTCAATCAGAGGTTTCCATGATCCACCCCTCCTTGATTTCGACTGATTTGCTACAGTGGCTCACAGAACTCGGGGAACCTGTTTACTTACTGAATTACCGGTTTATTATAAAAAATTATAATTGAGGAACAGCTGGATGGAAGCGATGCGTAGGATAAGGTGTGCGGAAGGGGCGTGGAGCTGCCATGCACTCCATCTCCACATCTTCCACCCAGAAGCTCTCCAAACCCCATCCTGTTGGGGTTTATGGGGGGGGGCTTCATTTCACAGGCATGATTGATTAAATCATTGGTAATCGGTGACTGATTCAACCTTTAGCCTCTCCCCTCCCTGGAGGTCAGGGGGTGGGATGGAAAGTTCCAACCCTCCAACAACTCAGTTGGTTTCCTTGGCAACCAGCCCCCATCCTTAGATGCTTCCCAATGGCACTGCATTAACATAACAAAAGGTACTCTTTATCAGTCTCATCACTTAGAAAATTCCAAACCTTTTAGAAGTACTCTGCCAGGAATGCAGACAAAGACCAAATATGTATTTCTTACTATAAATCACAATATCACACTACCCCTTGACTCTGAACTCCTAGGCTGCTCCTTGCTTTCCCTAGGATGACTGCTCCCACTGCTGAATTTACCCATTCCAGGAGGTAACAGTGGGAAAGGCAGGTGATGTGAGTTAGACTACGAGCTGCCCTGGTCCTCTCTGGGCCTAAATCTCCCAGCCTGGCCTAAGAGGGCAATGAAGGGGCGTATAGCCCACCAGTTCCAAGCCCTGTTTTCTTGTCCTGTTCAGAATCCAAAACACCAGCTGTATGTGGCCTACGTAAATGAGCCAGACTGGTGGCCTCGGATTGCCCTACAGGGCTGATTTATTTTAAAAATTACCCTTGCAGGGGTGCCTGGGTGGGGCTGTCGTTAAGCATCTGCCTTCGGCTCAGGGCATGATCCCAGAGTTCTGGGATCGAGCCCCACATCAGGCTCCTCCGCTAGGAGCCTGTTTCTTCCTCTCCCACTCCCCCTGCTTGTGTTCCCTCTCTCGCTGGCTGTCTTTCTCTGTCAAATAAATAAATAAAATCTTTAAAAAAAAAATTACCCTTGCAACAAAAATTATAAGCAACCTCTGTAATCGAATGTGTTTTTAAATAATGTCTTCTCTCATGTTGACTTTAGAAATTTAGCCTCTAAAATGTCTGAAAATAAATATTACTGAGCCCATGATTAATGTTTGGCCATTAGACATCATTTTTAGTGCTACTGATTTTCTTTAGAAGCATATCATGAGGGCTTATTTTTTTGATGTCTTCTGAGGCTCTGGATTTATGCATATAATGTATTCATATTATTCTATAATGACTAAAACCTGAAATAGGACTTTTGGCACAGAATTGCAGTATTATAATAATTGGGCCAGATTTGGAGCTTTGTAGTAAAATGGTTTCAGTTCAATACAGCTGAAAACCTTGTATGTGGTTCTGATATTTGATTCAGGAATTTCCACTGCCTCTTCAGAGGGTGAGTGCCTGCTTTCCTATCACATATAGAGTTATTCTCCACATCCACTAGCTTGATTAGATATCAGTGGAGGAAAAACAAATCTTTGAAGAGAGAAAGTATTTTTTTGCAACAAGATCTCCAGAGATAATGGCAAGGAGTATCTCCTGCTATCATACTCCTAACTATGATCTTTCTGTCATGGTACTCGACGAGCTGTGGCACAATTGTCATATATACATATGACATATATATCACATGCCATAAGTTATAAACATATGTCATGTAGGAATATATGTACATATATGTGGCATGTGTAAATGTGGCATTTATGTGTGTATATATATATATATATATATATATATATATATGCCACGTATTTATAACTGTGCCACAGCTCCATGAGTCACACTTACACATACACACATATACATACACACACACACACACCTTTTAAGATATAATTAATACATAATACATATTCAAAGTGTACAAAGTGATAACTTTTGACATATGTATATACCTGTGAAACTCACAATCAAGATAAGGAACACATCCCTGACCGCTAAAAGTTTCCTCCTGCTCCTTGGGAATTTTACCCTGTATTCCCTGCTACTCCTTTCCCCCGGCTACCATAAATCTGCTTTCTGTCACTATATATCCACTTCTATTTCCTAGAAAATAATAGAATGTTTTGTCTGGCTTATTTCACTCAACATAATTGTTTCAAGATATGTTATGGTGTGTATGACATTCACTTCATTGCTAAGTAGCATTCTATTATATGGATATACCACAATTTGTTATTCTTTGCTTATTCAAATGTTGATAGATGTTTAAATTGTTTCCAGTTTTTGCTTATCCAATAAAGCTTCCATGAACATTCATGTGAGAGTCTTTATGTGGCCATATGATGCTTTCATTTCTTTCCTAGGATAAATACCTGAAAGGCTGAATCATAAGTTTAGGTGTGTTTCTGAACTTTTTAAGAAACTGCCATATTGTTTTTCCAAGTGGGTATACCATTTTATACTCCTACAGCATTGTATGAAAGTTCCTCTTGCTCCACATCCTCATAACAATTGATATAGCTGTTTTTTTTTTAAAAAGCAGTGGTATCTTACTGTGGCCTAATTTTGCATTTATTTATTTGATATAGGTCTCGTCAGTTTACCTATTTCTTCTTCAGTTAGCTGTGGTAATTTTTGTCTTTTAAGGAATTGTTCCATTTCATCTAAAATGTCTAATTTATTGACATAAAGTTGTTCATAATATTCCTTTTATCACTTTAACCTCTGTAGAGTCTGAAGTAATGACAAGTCTCTTACTTCTGGTATTGTGAATTTGTGTCCTCTCTTTTGTTCCTGGCAAGTCTGGTGAGTAGTTTACCCATCTTATTAATCCTCTCTAAGAACCAGTTTTGGAGAATCATCACTTTATTGTTTTTCTGTTTACTATTTCATTGATTTCCACTTCAGTCTTCATTATTGCTATTCTTATTTTGGAAATTTTCTCTTCATTTCCTAGTTTCCTAAAGTGGTTGTTGCAGTCATTGGTCTTTCTGTGAAAGCACTATTGAAAACTGAGTGATAAATGATCTCCGAAGTCTGGAAATTCAGACAGAAGACCCAGAAAACATGTTGAGGGCTAGTCCCAAAAATGTAAGTTGAAAAAAAATCAAATTGCTAAAGACCCATCAGACCAATGTCACATTCCCCAACACACTGCTTCCCTCTATTTTCTTTTCTTTCTTTCTTTCTTTTTTTTAAGATTTTATTTATTTATCTGACAGAGAGAAACAACACAAGCAGGGGGAGTGGGAGAGGGAGAAGCAGGCTTCCAGCTGAGCAGGGAGCCTGATGCCAGGTTGGATCTCAGAACCCTGGGATCATGACCCGAGTCAAAGGCAGACACTTAACGACAAAGCCACCCAGGCACCCCATGCTTTCCTCTATTTTCTAAGAAATCTTACCACTGTGGGACATATATATAACTGGAATAAATCTATAAATATTCTAACTTTGCTGCATCCAGTCTGCAGGAATTCACTTTGATATTAATATTCCTCTAAATCAAAAATAAAGTTCTTTTTCCAAAGATATCTTGTTATAAGCCCATAATATTGCACAGAACAACTGTGATACAATTTACATAATTATTCTCTAATTGATGGGCTTTCAAGAATTTTTTTGGCACCTCGGAAATATTTCTGCAAACATCTTTGTAAATATATTCTTAAGTGTTTATTTTTATTTTTGAGTTGTTTGGTTAAAGGACAATATATATTCTCCAAAAAAAATTGTATCAGTTTGGAGTCCCACCAGTAAGACATGAGAAAGCAATTTTCATTCCATTCATTTGTCTGCATTAATGCAATTGCACTTCCATTTTTCTAAATTGATAACTGAAATATGATAGACATTTGTTGTTTTAATTTGCATTTCCCTGAATAATATTAAGGTGGAGAATCTTGCCCTATGTTTATTATTAGTTGCTTGGGTTTTTATTTCTTGAGTTGCCTATTTTCTTTAAAGATAAATCATAATGTCAGCTTTTTTTTTTTCTTATTAACATTGGTTTTTAAGATAGTGTTTCTTAACGTATAAGTACTTTGCTAATATTTTGCTATTTTTTTTCCTTGATCAGTGAAACAACATGTAGTCCATCCACATGCAATGGAATACTATTCTTCGGATAAGTACCCAGAAGTAGGATTGCCAGATCATGTGGTAATTCTATTTTTAATTTTTTAAGGAAACTCCATAGTGTTTTCCATAATGGCTGCACTATTTTATATTCCCACCTATAGTACACAAGGGTTTCAGTTTCTCCACATCCTTGCCAAAACTTGTTACCTTTTATTTTTCGAATAATGGGCACTATTGAGAAACCTTGTTCTAAGTAATCTAGATGAGAAATTTGTTGGAAACTCTCCATATCTGCTTTTTTCGGTCTTTTCTCTTGGATTTGTTAAATTTCCCAGTGAAAATCTTCCCAATATTCTATGTGAAGACTGTTTGAACATCCCAGCCTTTTGAGAGTTAAGTTGTTGAAGGGATATAGGTTCAAATGTCCTATGTCCACTAATTTTATTTTTGGTTTAGAATGCAGATTCTCAACTGTATCCAGCAAAATTTACCACAAAGACTCTTCATTATATCTTCTATAATGAATAGATTTCCAGAAAAAAGTAGTGAGGGTGAAGGAATTGGGAGAGGGAGTATTATCCAGGAGTATGAAATGGCAACCTACATGCTACTCAAACAACTTTCACCTAATCCTCCTGACGTTTTGCTTCCCTGCTTCCCCAGTTATAGAAGGATCTGGTGCTATAGATCCCTGAAATTTTTGAGCACCGTGTGCTGTAAATTTTCTTCACTTGCTGAATTAAGGTTTGGTTTTCTTAGAAACTCTGTATCAATCATCTGTTCTCACCTTTGTCTTCTGTTGTATCCTTTGCTGTCCCTCCATGCTTATCAGGTTATGTCTTTAAAATCTCTTTACTGTAGATTTATTGGATTTTTAGGAGAAAGTACCATTATATTGCCATTTAGTGCAGAATTTCAAAGTTCAATTTAAATGCCAGAGTGTTATCCAAGGAAATCTAGAGGACATTAGTTCCCTCCAATTTGCTCTGAAAAATGCCTGCTGCATGTTTCACAGTGTTGACTTAATTTCTGTTTCTGTATATCAAGAGTGTTCTCTTTTCACTTTATCTAAGCACTCAGTGACCCTGGCACTGCCTCTGAATTCTGCTCATGCTGTGGAGTTGGGCAGAACCACATTCTACCATTGTGCAGGAAGAGACTCCCGACTTAGCTTTGCCGAGCAGAAGAATCCCTCTTTGAGCTAACATATGGCTGACATCACTCTTCCTCTGTAAGTCTTTTAAATATCCCTCCTGGCCACAGTAGTTCAGGGTGCTCCTAATCAATCATTTTATTTTCAATGTAACATGAGTGTACAAGCTTAGGACAAAGAAATCTAAATGCTGGAACTTCAGATATTGATTTGATGGAAACTGTGAGGTGAAAGTCGTAGCAATATCTTTCAAATTATGGAATACAAGTGACAACTGAGTCTTTTTATAAGAACACTTGTTTTGTGCATGAGTGTGTGTGTGTGTGTGTGTATGCAGGTGTGTAAATTTTTGCCTAAGTGGGAGGGTTTCCCTTTCTACTTGTATGAACTTTTGGATATCAATACAAATTTGTTAGTTTTTTTTTTTTAAATCTGCTATATGAGTTTCATGCAATACCATGTCTCATACACACACATACACACTGTATATAATATATAACATCATGTGTATTTATATAAAAACTGCCTGATCAATTAGGCATATGTTGGGAAAATCATAGGTGATTATTAAGATACATCTCAGTAGTTAATTGGGATTATTGTAGTTTCTATTATTTAGATTTGTTTTCTGACTCACCCCCAACTGAGTTCTATAAAGTGCAGAGGAGTTGTAACTAACACTCTCAAAAATTTCGATGTGTCAGCATCAAGGTTTTGAGATCTTAGCAGAGTGGAAAACACAGGTCAGAGAGGAGTTCTCCTAAGATTGAGCACAGTCTTCACGGTGTCTCTGGAAGTGTCCTTGCAGAATTGTAGCACAACTAGGGAGAGTAATGGCAGCAGCTAGCAGGAATTGGCTGGACTGTATAATAATTGTGAGCCCTCTGGATACTACAGAATAATTGAGCGGGGGTAGGGAATGTGGGATGACCCACTTTCAAATTGCTGAAATTCTCATATTACCAGGTAGGGGTAAGAACTGGTGAAATTTGAGTTACTGTTAGAAATGTAATGTCATCTATATGAATAGGTTGAGGAAGTTCCAGTTATGCTAAAGGGAAATACGTTTATTAGTCATAAGAACCCTTTTCCTTGGATGACAGTAATTCTTTCAATAGGAAATATTTTACAGGTAAGGTATCATACTATAGGGTTTACAAACAATTTTTTTTCCCTATTGAGGGGGCGTTCTTTTACTTTACTTTTAGTAAAGTTTTACTTTAGTTTTTTTTTCTTTTACTTTATCACTGCCTAAGAATAGCTAAATAGCTAAATAACTCTTTCGAACCAAAATACGAGTTAGAAATGAAATGTTGAAGATGCTATTTGTAGTAACATAAAAAATACTAACTGCTTGGGGCGCCTGGGTGGCTCAGTCATTAAGTGTCTGCCTTCGGCTCAACTCCGGGATCGAGGCCCACGTCAGGCTCTTACTCTGGGAGCCTGCTTCTCCCTCCCCCACTCCCCCTGCTTGTGTTCCCTCTCTCGCTGGCTGTCTCTCTCTCTCTCTCAAATAAACAAATAAAATCTTAAAAAAAAAATACTAACTGCCTAAGAGGAAATCTAATAAAACATTGCAAAAATTTTACAGAGAAAACATTATTGAAAAAAATTAAAGAAGTCTATGTTCTAATGTAATCTTAATATTGTAAGCTTCACTATACAAAGCTAGCAAATGAAGAGTCGAATAATCCTAAAATAAGTAGAAGAAAAAAATTAGCAACTCATTCTCCAAAATTTTCCCCCGAGCAGCTGCTCTGTGCTGCTGTAGTATTTGAATATTGAGCATATATTTGGAAATCTAGAAAATTCTTCTCACATTGTAGTCATCATTTCTTCCCTCTCCTTCCTGCACAAATACAGAGTTGGTGACACCCTAGGAACTCCCTCTGCAAATCTCCAAGTTCTCTATCAATCCAGGTGCCCAAGTCAGAGCACAAACAGATCATCAAGATGAGAGAAGGTATCAGAGTGTGATTTATCTTTCTGCATATATATCTATATCTATATCTATATCTATATCTATATCTATATCTATCTATCTATATATATATATCTCCTGTTAACCTGTGGCAACTGCCATGGCATCCTCGATATACTTCTCTCTAGAAGCATAGAAACATTATCATCATATTTGCCATGTATGTAGTAACCCAGCTGCTTATGCTAGATCCATATTTGCTTTGATATATTTTTGAAATGGTCAGTCTTTTAATTTTTTAAAAATGTAATGTGTCCTAAAAACCAGCAATTTATAGTGATTTATCTACCTGGAGTCTCCTATTATGGGAAATTATGAACTCTATATTTGACTGACTTGAGAAATTTAATAGAGACTGTCTAATGCTGTGTATTATTTGATAATTCAAATAAGAGGAATTTACAACATATGTGTTAAAGTTTGATTTTTAATAACCAGACATATTATTTGCTGTTCAGCTCAGTTATTCAGCCTAATAAACACATCCTTTCCCAGCAGTTTCCAAGCTAACTATGTGTGAGCAGGACAGAAGTGATTAAGCAATTGTTTTCTCTTTATATGGGATTATTTATTTCTTGATTCAAATGTTCTATATATTTACTCTTGATGCTTTGCCCTAACTTTTCCAAATAAGGGTATATATTACTTTGGGAATGAGAAAAAGATTATCTTAAAAAGAAACAAAATGATGAAAAATTCCACTGATAGTTAAATTAATAACATATAATGTCTTTGGTTGGTTAGGATTCGGGAAGCTTTATTTTATTTCAGGAATACTTCATCAACAATGAAGAAAATACTATTTAAAAGGTACTGATTCATTACTTACACTTGAAGGAGAAAGCACAAGAGGGAAGAGGAAAAATGTTATTCAATCATTATATTCTGTCAATCAATTTTATATTAATTCTATATGACTATACAATTGCACTTACTTTTACTTGGTAAACAAAATCGTATCCTTGCTATTTCAGTGAGATGACTAATCATGCTATACTGTTACATTAATAGTATCAACATCTGTGGCCATTGCAAGTCCACCAGACAAATTCAATATCCAGATCTTTTTTCTCTTTAGGTCCTAGAATAAGCAAATAGTGAGGACTACAAATTGTCATAATAGTTATGACCTCAACATGTGAAGAATATCTCGTAAATGCAAAACAACAGCATTTAATACTTTCAGTTTTAAATGCTTTTATGTATTTGAGAGATGAATTTGGAGGAGTGGATGGTCTTTAAAGAGAATTATATTGGAAAGGCAAACACATATTTTTATTACAGATAGGTATTCTGATTTTAAAAAAGCAAATATTGAGGAATCCTACTGTGTGTGGGTACACAATGCTTGCTAAGTACATTATAAATCTCATGTCTAGTGAGTGCTTGATTAACAAATCTTCACTTTAAAAAGTGTGGAATGCATTTATAGAATATATTCTTGGGGCACCCGGGTGGCTCAGTTGGTTAAGCGTCTGCCTTTAGCTTAGGTCCTGATCTCAGGATCCTGCGATTGAGCCCCACCTTGGGCTCCCTGCTCAGTGGGGAGTCTGCTTCTCTCTCTCCCTCTGCTCCCCCCCCCCCCCGCTTTCTCTCTCAAATGAATAAACAAAATCTTTGGGAAAAAAAAGAAGACATTCTTTTTCGGTCTTCTACATAGCTAAGTGACGGTTCATAGATAACTTATATGAGTTTTTCTATAATACATTTGTAGAATAAAAAGTTATAACTGATATCTATTAAACTTTCTGGCAAATGTATGTTAAACTCAGCTTTATGGAGCAGACACCAGAGTACAAAACAGTGCATCTTACATTTTACCCTCCTTTCACCTCAGGCCAGCATATTCTGAGGACCTTGTCAATTTAAATTTTCCAACACTTTCTAGACAAGAACTATGAGACTGTCTCTGATGAATTCAAACCCTCTTTTGTGGAAGTCAATCCTCCTAACCAAGCACAATATGAGGGTATAGTTCTTCCCTCAAATATAGAGAGAGGAAGTCCCAGATAATTTGGATTACTTTTATTTTGTAAATCTGAGCTGTTCTAGCCATAGTCTTTTAGGATCGTGTAATTCTTTCCAGAAGCGCACAAGACAGAACAATCACACTAAAAAGTATCTGATTATGAAGCCTTATAGAAGTATTACTACTTGTTCCAACTATTTTTTTTTAAGATTTATTTATTTATTTATTTGAGAGAGAGAGAGAAAGAGAGAGACAATCTCAAGCAGACTCCCTGCTGAACACAGAGCCAGATGCGGGGCTCAGTCTCAGGACCTTGAGATCATGACCTGAGCTGAAATCAAGATTTGGATGCCTAACCAACTGAGCCAACCAAGCACCCCTACGGGTCCCAACTATTTACACCAAATGGAGCTTTTTCTGTCAGGTTTTTTACCTCTTTTCTGTGACTCAGTTTTAGTCTCTCTCTCATGAGATCATTCATTAGAACGCTCTTCCTGCTTGTATCCCTATCTAACACCTCCAGCCTCTAATTTCCAGCCCTTTGTTGTCTGCCTCAGTCATGACACCAATTTAAATTTCACTTTGCTACACTCTCTGGATTTCTTTGCTAAGATAATTCATTAGAGAATGCAATGTGGCACTTGTTTATGGGTTGTTTGGTTTTTTTTTTTTTTTTTTTCAATCAGTCTGATGTGTCTGGAAGAGATATTTCATCTGTGGTGGAATGTAGATCATTTGGAAAGCTGTTAAAAATCTTAAACAGACACTTTTTTGGACAGCAAAGCCATACTTCATTGGCAGAGGAATCTAACCAAACTCCCAGTACCTGTTAGATGAGGTCCTGGAGACTTGTTTCTGGTTTCCAGGTATTAGGTTGACGTTCCTGCATTCACTTAATTCTTATTTTCTCAAAGAATATTACAGTGTGGAGTGTTTGGTTACTGTTGTGTTGGCAATTTTTAAGTGGAAAAATTGGACGCACTACATAAATTTTTCTTGAAAAGAACTGGGGAACATACAGAGATAAATGATATCTGTGATAATTTTATGGCTATATAAATGTAATGAAATCAGTTTAGTTCAGCTCCTCAGTTATGAGTTCTCAGCTAATGGAGATGACTGAAATTTGTAGAGAAGTGAATGATTTTCAGATAAAAAGAGGAGATTTGAAGAAATTCCATTTTAAGTGTTTATCTACAGTGCAGTAAATGTAGGGAAAAACTTTTAGAATCACTGACTTTCAAAACTGAAAAGTTAATTCAGTAATCTAATACTCCCAGTGACATACTCTGAGCCTGACTTCATAGATGCACATTGAGTCAACAGACTCAACAAGTAGTCATGTGATTTTGTCCTGAGTACCTTCAGCAGAGGGAGACTTGTGTGAAATACATGCTTTGCATAGATTATTCATGATATATGTACAACAATTTCTTTTAAGTAAAAGATTGTCATTAGGTCCTATCATCATGGTAAAGCTATGGTTCTCAAACTTTAGCTTGCAACAGATCACCTATACTTAACTTAGCCAAAAGTTTGAGAAGCAATTGCAAATCACCTAACATATACAGAGCCCCGATGTTTCTGATTCAATAGTCCTCAAGTGGGGCTGATGATTTGAATTTCTAACAAGTACCCAAATGATGCTGATCCTGCCGGCCCTGGACAATACTTTGAGAACCACTACTCTGAAAGTAACTTTTGTATCTATACTCCCATGTCAGACATTTCTATGCTATATCTGTTTTACTTTAAATAATTTACCCGCTTTCTTCTTCTTCTCCTCTCCTCCTCCTCCTTCTTCTTTTTTGTGTTTGTTTGTTTGTTTGTTTTAATCACACTCTCCAGCACTCTAATCCTGGGTTATCCCAATCTCCAACTTTTGAGAATGCTATATTAGGATGAATAAGTAACATTTATTCATTTAACAAGTATTGTTTGTTTGGGCTTATAGCGTGTACTAAATGTTGTTTTAGGCACTGGGGATATGTGGTGGGAAAGACAGACAAGGTATCTACTTTCCTAAATTGTATAAATTCGTAGTGGTGGAGAGATAGGAAACAAGCGAATTAACATGATAATTTCAAATACGGATTGGGATAAAGCAGGGTGATAGGAACCAGGGACATGGGGTGTGAGTATGGAATGCAGTATTTTAGAGGGTGATATTTTAAAGTAGTACCTGAATTATAGGAACAGAATTTCTTGTCTGGAGTAAAAAAATCATGCAAGTGAATCACCATTGGCCTCTTCTATCACAGACATCTCCATTTTAAATTCTCTAAATTCCTCAGTCTTGTAAAGTTTACATTTTCATCTACATCCTTTCTGAATGTCCTCCTGTTGCACTTTGTGAAGAATAGGAGACCCCTTCAGATAAACAATCTTATTGGAAGTTTCTGTGTACCTTCTTCGTCTGTGTCTATTACATGGTAAAGATGATCTGCGTCTTACTCACGTCTGCTTTCCTCCTGTTACAATGGGAGCATCAGCTGCCTTCCGTTCTTGGCTCAGCCAGCCACTCACGTTGCTTATCTTCTTTCCTGTCTTTTTGAATACTACTTGCCACCAAGTGCCCCTCCTAATCTTTTCCTTTTCTTTCTCTTTCAGTTTACAAGCATACTTAGTTTCCTGTCTCTTCTCATCTAGCTACCTTTCTATCTAGTCTTTCTTTCCATCCTGCTACTTGCTACATCACCACTGTATCCCTCTTTTCCCCACTTCCCCTAAAACATTTGGAAAATGGAAGAGTAGATAGAGAAAATTTTGGAGTCAGGAGGACCAGTGTTTAGAATCCCACCTCTGACACATACTAGCTGTAGGAATTTAGGCAAGAGAGTTTCTACATTAAACTTCCTAAGCCACAGAAATTCTTATGCTTCTATTCTGATAACTATTAATCAGCACGCCACGTCTTATAATAAATGTCCAGTGCACTTAGTTTCACCCTTCACTATTTGCAGCGTATTTTTCCAATCTTATTTTCTTCTTTCCCATTCTCAGCAACTACGATGGAGCAATCAACTATTCTCTATTTTATAGCCTTATAATTGTCTATCTTAGTGTAAATACTCAATTATTCTTTACCCCAAGAATACCTTTCCCTCCAAATTCTAGCTGTCCAAATTCTACCCACATTTTGTTATAAGCACACCAGCTCCTCTTCAAATTCCACTTCAATCTTTCAGCTGGAACTAAGTGTATCTTTTTTTTTGAATACTGGTAGTATTTATTTTGTCACTCATTTTTGATGATCACTTTGTACTTTAACACATATTTGTGTGGCCATTATAGCTGCCCAATATAAGTTTAGGTTTCTAGAAGAAAGAAACAGTATCTCATCCATCATGATAATCATCCAAATACCTAGTCTAATGCCTGACATCTTCAAAGTCAGTGGTTCTCAAAGTACAGGTTCGGGACTAACAGCATCAGCATCCCCTGAGTACTTGTTAGAAATGTACAGCGTCAGAAATTCTGGGGGTGGGGCCTAGCAATCTGTGCTTTAACAAGTCCTCCAGGTGATTCTGATGCTGGTGAAATTTGGGACCCACTCTTGTAGGCATTCAGCAGACACCTGTTGAAAGGATGCATGAATAAACAAATGTGAATACTTTTAATTGATTATTAAATAAAACATCTGACAGTTACTATAATTATTTCTGCTGGTAAATGCATGCCTTTGAGATTCGGACACTGCATTATGAAACACCTTTGAATTTTGGCTAGGACAGATTTGATATGTCTTACTTCCTAGCAATGCTCTCCAACATGCTGTTTCTGTCAAGCACTTTCTTTTAATTTTTACATTACTTATATACCTGAACGTGTGAATGCTGGAATGTTTTTGTAAATGTTTACAAGTAAATCACTGATTTTAATTTGCTGAAGAGATAAAGGATGTCAGTAAGGGTCTCTTGAACTTTTTTCAGTGACACAGAATTAAATGTGCATCTGACTCCTGTGAGAAACATGTTAAAATGAAGATTTGATTCGGTAGGTTTAGGGTGGTGTCTGAGATTTACAAGCTCCCAAGGGAAGCCATTGCTGCTAGTCCAGGGACCATCTTCTATGGAGAAGGATCGTAATATAATGTGTTTCCCATTTAGCAGGCCAATTCAAATCACCATGTAGATTGGGAAGGGCTTGAAGATTTGGGTAGATTATTTATCTCTTGTTGGCTTCACTTTATTCATCTATGAGTCATAAACATGTAAAACCTCTAGACGATGCCTGACTCACAGTAAGACCTCAGTAAAAGGTAATTATTATTATTCAAATAAAAATTAATGACAAAAATGAAAAGCAATATCAAAATATTATGGCTCCATCTGGTAGTCGTGTCTACAGCCTGGGATGCAACTGGTTAACCCCTATTCCTGTTATGTTCACTCTGGAATGTGAAAGCAATAAAATTGAGTTCTGCTGTCAACAGTTTTATAGCTTCTGCAATTTCAGCCAGAGTGTCTGCCATTGACCCGCAGCAGCTGAAATCACAGGTGCAACTTCCTGAAAATTGAGCCCTTCTTCTGGCACCACCCTGATTATCAGTTATTCCTAATAGAAACAAAGAAACCTGCAACCCACTGGAGGAAACATTTTGATTTCTTTGTTGTATACTTAAGGACATTTTTTTTCATATGGCTATCTATCTTGTTGCACATGAAGGTTAGTAACTGAGATTTAAATAACAAATCTATTGTCAAGAAACTTCTCGTTAGCGTCAGGCATTAGTCGAAGAGTTTGGCACACTTATCACACATACTAGTTAGCATACTATTGAAAAACTAGTTATTTAAATTATAAAGCTTAATAGGAAAGACTTTTCGGTTTGTAAAATCAAAAGCAATAAATCCAGTGTACTATTTTATTGTTCACTGAAGGAGAGTTACGAATCATAGTGATGAATTTCTGAGTGGTTGTCAAATTAGATCATATCCTAAGGAGCTCTTTAGAACTTCTTTAGGAAATTATAGATATTTAAATATAACAGCTAAATACTTAGTTTAAGCTACAGTGACTCATCGGAAAAATACATGCTTCAGATCCAAAGAAGAATAGAGTTATCCCCAAAGGCTATTATGAAAGACATTATATTAAATATTTAAGGAAAGATGTGTCATCTAATGTAATCTTATTATTTTATGAAAATGGAGTAAGAACAAAAAACAAATGCTTTTTCTGGATTTGGGGTAGGGGTGGGGTTTAGAAACAGAGGATAAATAGAATTTTTTAAAAATGGTCTTAGGTTTGATACTTATAGTCAAATTTTTACCGAGTATTATGGAATGCTTTGACTGTGTATTGAATTTTCCAGATTTTTATTGTGAGATTTTAAATTTGTTTTTATATTAGAAGATTATTCATAATTAGGTCCTGATGTTAGGCTTAATTAAGACAGGTTCCAATAAGTGTTTGGTTGAAGTTTGGCAACAATTTCCTAACCAGTTAGTGCCTTCCATGTCTAGATTAATAAGAGCTAATTTATCACATTGGTGGTAGATTGATTATCACCTTCAGATGTTAGGTCAGCAGATAATGGTTTTTTGATAGTAGGACAATTGGTGACATTTAAAAAAATAGGACCCATTTCAACCTTTTGTATAACTTATTGAAATAAAAAAGGAAAATCAAGTCAAGACAGTTTTTCCTTCACTTTTAATCACTTTACTTGACCTCAGCAACATGAGGATTAAAATGCGTTCGAAGTTTTTCTTTTGTCATTGCATCTCCTTAACTCTGTGTCACACATATTGAGAATATTTTTATTCTTGAGTTTTCATGTATTTCCAACATTTTAAAATTAATTCTTCGAGTTTTCAGAAAGGGAGTATATTACAAAAGGCAGTGAGGGTTTACAAGCTTATTATGATTTCCCTAAGATAAACTTGATTTTCGTATTTCAATTGATTGCTCCCTTTTTAAAAAGTCTTATCCCAGATCACTTCTTTACTTTTTATTCTCTCGCTGGCTCTCTCCCTTAGTCTATCCTCTCTATCCTCAACTCAACTTCTCTGACGTATACTTCCTATTTAGCAGAAGTGAAGATGGGAACATCACTGGCTAAATTACCAAGGGAAAGAGTATGTGGCTTCAGTGCCAAACAACTTTTAATGTAGTCATAGAGTTCACTGGCAGTCTCGGGCTGTGCTTGACAAATTGGCACTTCTTTTAGCTCTCGGTCACCGGTGAGTGAGCCCATCAGCTATTTAATGGGCCAAGATTTAGCTTTGCTCAGTTAGGTTCTGCACCTTCATTTCCCTGAAGCTACAACCAGGAAGCTCTAAGCTCTCATTCTTGACAGAGAGTATGAATATGGCTGTCTGGGAGGCAGAGATGGAGCCAGAAGCTTCTACGATTTTGAGGGTCTTCTATAAGAAAAAAAGAATACAATTTTTCTCCCAAAATATTACAAAAAGCATTTGACCAAAAGAACACATTGCTCGGGCCTCTCCTAAGTGGCTGTTGCAAATAAGGAGCCCTGAGTCATCATAAGCTGTGTTAGCTTCATTGTAAATGATTTTGGAGGAAGTGGGTAGAAATTCAATTCCTGATTCTGACTGTCTCAAAGAGAATACCCAAATATTTTCTGATGGCCTATGGTTGGCCAGCAATTGTAAATTATAAATTGATTTACCCATTAGTTCAATGTTCATTCAATGAGTAGGCAAATATCTCTTCTAGGATTAAGTTCAATTATTGTGTAAATTCCCTACAACCAGTTACAATTGTTCTCTTTGAAATTGCTCAGCAAAAGCCAATACAAGGCAATGTGACCAGTGAATTTTGCTTTTCCTTTTTCTTACTCCATAATGCCATGTTTCCCAGTTAGTTCTCAAGCATGCTTCCAGTGGCATGAAGGCGAGATGGAAGGTTTGAAGTGGGGCAGAGGAATATCTAAATCCCAACTCCTTCAGTTGTATGGTCTTTGCAGTTGTTACTCTACCATTTCTAATTATAAAGGGGCACTTCAAGCTAATGGAAGGGAAGCTAGAGAAATGAGGGACTAATAATCCTTGTTTGGAACTATGTAGAAACTTCACACATGCTCACTTCTTTCTTTTTCTCTTAGAATATTAACTTCTCCTCTGGCTCCATTTTCGTATATTAGAGTCAATAGTCAATTTCAGACTACGCTTCCATGGATTATCAGCAGCAAAGTCTGTTTTACAATAAATGTCTTTTTTTTTTTTAAGATTATTTATTTATTTGACAGAGAGAGAGAAAGAGAGAGAAAGCACAAGCAGGGGGAGCAGCAGGCAGAGGGAGAAGCAGGCTCCCTGCGGAGCAAGGAGCCCAATGTAGAACTTGATCCCAGAACCCCGGATCATGACCTGAGCCAAAGGCAGACACTTAACAGACTGGGCCACCCAGGTGTCCCAATAAATGTCCTTCTTATATAAAAATGACCAAAACTTAAATTTTGTATTTTTGTTTGCTCTTGCTGTTGTAACAAAGTACCAAACCTGAATGGCTGAAGCAACAGAAATTTATTGTCTCAGAGTTCTAGAGGCTTTAAGTCTGAGCTCAAAGTGTCACAAGGTTGGTTCCTTCTGAGGACTATGCCTCTACTACCTTCTGGGGGTTCCTTGGCTTGTGGCCAGCAGAACTCCACATGACTTTTTTCCACATGGAAGGTTTTCACACGTCTTCCTCCCTCTGTGTGCTTCTCTGTGCCCGTTTCCTTTTTTACAAGGATGGCAAGTCATGTTGGATTAGAGGCCCACCCTTCTCCAGTAGAACCTCATGTTAACTCATTATATCTGCCATGGCCCTGTTTCCAAATAAGGCCACCTTCTCACGTGCTGAGGGTTAGGCCTTTAACATATGGATTTGGGGAGGAGGCACAACCAGTCAAGGAAGTCTGAGCTCAAGGTGCCAAAAAGATTAGCTTCCTGTGAGGCCTCTCCCCTTGGGGGGCGGATCGCTGCCCTCTAACTGCCCTGTCCTCATGTGGTTGTCCCCTTATGTGCACACATCACTGGTGTCTCTTTCACTTCTTGTAAAAACACCAGTCATATTGGATTAGAGCTTACCCTTGTGACTTCATTTAACCTTAATTATCTCTTTAAAGGCCTACCTTGAAACACAGTCCCACTCTGAGGCATTAAGGAATAGCACTTCAAAATATGAATATTGGGGGAACACAATTCAGTCCATAACAGATGGCCTGACATGTTGTTGTTTTTTTTTTCCTTTTTATTTTTATTTATTTATTTATTTATTTATTTATTTATTTATTTTTTTAAAGATTTTATTTATTTATGTGACAGAGAGACAGCCAGCGAGAGAGGGAACACAAGCAGGGGGAGTGGGAGAGGAAGAAGCAGGCTCCCAGCGGAGAAGCCTGATGTGGGGCTCGATCCCCGATCGCCGGGATCACGCCCTGAGCCGAAGGCAGACGCTTTAACGACTGCGCTACCCAGGCGCCCCTTTTTTCCTTTTTAAAACCTGCTCCCTGGGGCACCTGGGTAGCGCAGTCGTTAAGCGCCTTCGGCTCAGGGCGTGATCCCGTGGTTCCGGAATCGAGTCCCACATCGGGCTCCTCCGCTGGGAGTCGGCTTCTTCCTCTCCCACTCCCCTGCTGTGTTCCCTCCCGCTGGCTGTCTCTCTGGCACATAAATAAATAAAATCTTAAAAAAAAACAAAAAACAACAACAAAAAAAAAAACACACACCTGCTCCCTACCAGTGAAAATTCGGTTCTGCTAGTGTTGTTTTCAGCTGCTATTCCTGAAAGTCAATCATGTTAATTATACTAAGCATAAAACAGTCTTACTTACAAGATTTTGTCCGCTAAATGACAGCTCATTATTACCAGAAATACAAAAATGAGAAGGGAAGTAACCGTTGACCCCAAAGAATTTTCTAATCAAGTTAGGAGATAAAAGGGAAGGGAAAACTGAATGAGACCATTGAATGAATATATTTTTTTCCAGTGGGTTAGGAATGTCATTGTGCTACTGATAGTGGTTGGGGTGGATGTTGGGGTTGAAAGCATAAAAGAACCATGGAAGAGGTAGCATTTAGATGAACCTTGAAGGGTTATGTGGGGTTTGAATGGGCAAAGATCATGTCTTACTGAAATCAAATGTCATAGAAATACTCAGAGCATGGAAAGCAAAGCAAAAATTCTATGAAACTGATAGGCCACAAAATAATTACAAGTATTTCAATGAAAATTCTATACAGTTGCTTATATGCATTTCATAATGTGGAAGTTTGGGATCTACTTAATGAGCATTTAATGCACCATTATAAATTGTAGCTAATGTTTATGGGAAAAGTTACTACGTGTCCAGCACTGTTTTGAGTACTTTATAGTGATTAACTTAACCCTTATAATAAGCGTGTGAAGTAGGTACCATTATTGTTCCTATTTTACAGAATGTACACACACACACACCTACACATAACTTCTTTTGGATCCCAATGAACAGCTTCTTGAACATAGAGTGATGTTTGTAACTTAACAGGTTGGATAAATAATTCTTAACTGCTCATTTATGGAGAAAATAAATGGTTGTCTGTGGACTGGAATTAGAAGTATTTACTTTTAAAAGTATTAGTAATAGTAAAAGTATTATTTTGTTGTGGATTTAAGTTTGGTCCCGATAACTTTTCTTTTCTTTGGATATCCATGGATCTTTTTCTCAATTATGTGCCACTTCTGAAACATTATAACATGATGTTATTACTTTACTAATTATGGTGCTAAAGTCTACTTAGGGGAAAATTCCAATCTATTGACTTAATCAGTTTACTCTACAATACGTTCTAGCTGCAACAGGATATTCTCTACACCTTAACTGAAGCACTTTGCTGTTCTGAAAATGTTTTCTTAGGTTTTTGCCAACATCTGGAATTCTCTTCCCCAAATCTGACTATTGCTGTTACCACCACAAGCACCATCTTCCCATACCTTCCATGCATGTGCCAGGTACTAATTTTAGGACCAATAGGTTGGGCAGTGAGCAAAGCACTCCACAGATATTATCTTGTTTTAATCCTCAAAACAAGTCTATGATGTAGGTATTATCATCTTCATTTTACAAAATGAATGCTTTAAACACTAGGCATACCACTTCTGTAATGAAAAATTCCAATTAGTAGCCACCTCCTCCATGAAGCTTTCCTAATTCTTCCTTTTTTACGCTACTGCAATTTTTTGATTACACAAACATTTTTTTAATGAGTATAGTTGACACACAATGTTACATTATTTTCAGGTGTACAACATAATGATTCAACATATACATTATGCTTTGCTCACAAGTGTATCTACCATCTGTAACCATACAATGCTGTTACAACATCATTGATTATATTCCCTATGCCGTCCCTTTTATTCCCATGATCTATCATTCCATAACTGAAAGGCTGTATCTTCTACTCCTTTTCATACAGTTCTGCCTATTTTGTCTCCCTTCCCTCTGGCAACCATTAGTTTTGTCTCTGTATTTGTAAGTCTGGTTCTTCTTTTTGTTTGCTTATTTGTTTTATTTTTTTAGATTCCACATATGAGGTGAAATCATATAGTATTTGTCTTTTCAGTCTAACTTATTCCAGTTAAAATAATACCCTCTAGGTCCATTCATGTCACAAATGGCAAGATCTCATCTGGATATGTGTCCTAAGGTAAGAAAAACAAAAGCAAAAATAAACTATTGGGACTACATAAAAATAAAAAGTTTCTGCACAGCAAAGGAAACAATCAACAAAACAAAAATGCAACCTACTGAATGGGAGAATATGTTTGCAAATGACCTGATAAAGGGTAAGGTCCCAAAATATATAAAGAACTTATACAACTCCACACCAAAAAACCAATCTGATTAAAAAATGGGCAGAGGACTTGGACAGATGTTTTTCCAAAGAAGACCTATAGATGGCCAACAGACACTTGAAAAGATGCTCAACATCATTCATCATCAGGGAAACGCAGATCAAAACCACAATGAGATATTACCGTACACCTGTCAGAATGGCTAAAATGAAAAAGACAAGAGATAACAAGTGTTGGTGAGGATGTGGGAAAAAAGGACTATTATGCACTATTGATGGGAATATAAATTGGTACTGTGGAAAATAGTATGGGGGTTCTTCAAAAAGTTAAAATAGAAATATGATACAATCCAATAATTCCACTGCTGGAGATTAACCCAAAGAAAATGAAAACACTAACTGAAAAAGATATATGCACCTCTATGTTTGTTGCAGCATTATTTACAATACCCAAGATATGGAAGCAACCTAAGTGTCCATTGACAGATGAATGAATAAGGAGATGTGGTACACACACACACACACACACACACACACACACATGCACGCACAATGAAATGATTACATAGTTTTTAAAACCAGATTCACATTGCAATTTTTATTAATTAAATACATTGATATGTTTGATTCCACAACAGTATTTGGGAATAATCAAGAAGGGTATTGAAACAAAAAGAAATTTATGCCCCACTTTTTATTAAAATATAGTTTATTTTGCTGGGAATATATTGGTAGCAAAGTAATGCCAGAGAAGGACAAATAAGAATAATTGGAGTGGAGAAGAGACTGGTATAAGCTTATAGATGAACGATAAGGAATCTTTCATTTAGAATAAGAGTTATGAAAGGCGTATTAAAAACAAAACAAAACAAAACCCGTCTAAGAAGAGTAAACCTAGGGGCGCCTGGGTGGCACAGCGGTTAAGCGCCTGCCTTCAGCTCAGGGCATGATCCCGGCGTTCCGGGATCGAGCCCCACATCAGGCTCCTCCGCTATGAGCCTGCTTCTTCCTCTCCCACTCCCCCTGCTTGTGTTCCCTCTCTCGCTGGCTGTCTCTATCTCTGTCAAATAAATAAATAAAATCTTTAAAAAAAAAAAAAAAAAAAGAAGAGTAAACCTAATCTCTAAATAGTAGAATGAAGTTTTCGTTCAACTTTCAAAGGCAAGTTAACCAGCCAAAATGGGAAGCAAATTTGTGGAATAGGTTAATCAACTTTTTCCCTAAAAAATGGAATAAAGAGAAAGATTAACTTGACTTTAAAAGAATATTAATCAAGAGAGACTGGGATATGCATGACTCAAAATGTTGATTTCAGAGAGCCTAGCTAGCCAGTCTTCTGTTTCCAACAGTGTTAAAAAAAAAAAGTAAGAATATATTCAATTATACCTCAGTTATTATGAGAGGTAAAGATTAAATAATAATAAAAGACCCTTGCTTTCAAGAAAATCATGTTCTAGGGATAGATATATGAGAGTAAATCAATATGACAATTTCCTTATTCTTACAGGGAACTAGCAACATTCATTTATTTTTCTAAAAAAAAACATTGAAATTGAAAACAATTTTCAAAACATAGATTAGCTTAGTAATTAGGGTTGTTTTAATTGCTTATTTTTGAATTTCTCTGACTGTGTTTTTGATGTTCTTTAGGAAATTTTTTTCACTGTTTAATATTATATGCTTAAATATTTTGTTTGACATCTTTTTAACTGTACCTCTTAATTTAAATCTTTAAACAGTCATTAATTTTAGTTTAATTTTATTCTTTTTAAATGATTACATTACAAAATTGTTCATCATTGTCCAAAAACTTAATTAATAGTTTTATGTTCCAATTTTCCCCCAGCAACATAGTTATTAATTCCAAACTCATTTGTTTGTTGAAACTTCTATTTTGGTAGAATTTCATTAGATTATTTTTATGTTTATCATCAGAAAGAGTGCTGCTAGACTTTCTGTGCATTTACTGATAAAAATATGGATGTAAATTATATTAATGTACATAATTTTAAACATTTCAACCTACTTCAGTCTTTAGATCCAAAGGCATATGATGAGAACACAGACGTGACTAAAATGGAATAACATCAATCAGCAAATACATTCTGCTCTTACCCTGTAGTTATTCAAGGGATGATTTATAAATGCCTGAATGAAATGATCTCATATTAGGTTACTATGATCAGTGTCTGCTCTTCGGTTTAATTACTTTTATGAGGTCTCTTATAATTAGATTCATACAGAATGGGAAACAAAAGTTATAGCAAAACCCAAGCATCAGCATAAGAACCGAATATTAAATCCAAGAAGGGAGAAATACTGCTCATCTCAGTAATCTAAAATACAAATTTGAGGGCAGGTTCGTAGCACACTGCTTTCACTGTTGTCAGCTCACTAGTGCTTAGAGTCCATAGAACCACTTCTATTAAAAGTAATGATCTGTTCATGGGGGTGCAGCATCCAAAAGATTAGAGACCCTTTCATGTGATGAATGGATAGATTTTAGAATTGCTTATTATCTTGATCCTTTTTAGCCTTGAGCAGTGGTGAGCCACTTGCATTGTGACAGATATTATGTCAGGCTATTTATGACATAAGTGTTCTAAATCCTTAAATATTAGGCATCTTTCACACTCTTTTTGGTAATTATCTGAATGTATGAATAATCTTCTGAAAATGTTATTGCTAAGCCCTAAAATAATATCCTGTTCCAAGAATAAATCAAAACATAAAGTATTTTTTATGTAGGAAAGATAGAATATTTGATTAATAGTTAATATTTATAACAGTGTTCTGGTTTACATATTATAGCAATATTTAAACATAACACAAATGGCCTGTTGGATTTTTAAGTATATGTGTGTATAGTTTATATTTTCCTGAGTTGACTTGTTGTTATATGATGTCTGAACCTCTTTGACCATGACAGATAGGATGTCAATAAAAAAGAAATTACATCATTGCAAGGTAGTGCCAGCTGACTCACTGCTTCTTATATCATGTTCAATCTGAAAGTTTAATTTTACTGTAGAAATCCATGCTTGAGGCTTAATATCTTAGTTCTCCAGTGTCTCTCACACCTACTGACAATCACGCCCCACCCCACCCAACCAAATCAATCAATAAATAGACACACTAACTTTTGGTGTCAAGTAATAAGACAAAACAGGCCCAGGGAAATTATGGGCACAGTCTGAGGAAGTAACAGAAATTTGCGTATGAAGTCGAAACTACTTGTACCTACTATGAGAAATTTATGACAGGATTCCTTTTACACATGGTTCTTATCGCTAGGAAGCAGGGTCCTGTACTAATGAAAACTGGTTCCTGTGCCATTTCAGGGTATTTACAGCCAATGTCATAAGAAGTATCTACTCTTTTGAAATGGCTACAACGTATATCCGGAGCAATCAATCTCTAAGTGCAGAAAAAAATAGTTCTTAGGTTAATTTCAAGTACATAATTAAGATTTTCCTAGTTTATAGGATGAAAAACAAAATTTTTTATTGAGCTTTTTGAATTTTAGTTTTAAACTCTTTTGCGCTAGGATTAAGTCCTTATTTATTGTTTGGTACTAAATGAGCTTTTACAAGAAATTGAAAGTGGTAGTAATGGTTAGTTTGTAAAGATTAATTCACTGATTTGCTCATTCAACAAGTTATTTTTAGCATCTACCATACGTGAATTATTCCCAAGACAAAGGAGTGCAACGATAAAGATATCAGACTTGATTTCTTCCTTCATGGAGCTTATAATTTAAAGTAGGAAGCAGGTATTATCTAATTTCTCATGCACACACACACACTGTACTGTGCTAAAATGCTATGAAGGAAAAGTAGATGGTACTATCACAACACATAATAAAGGAAGCCTGACTGAGCAGAGATGAGGTAACGTCTAGAAGTGTTATTTTAGCTCTAGGAAGAAGTGATATTTAAGCTGGGCTCTGGAGAATGTGGCAAAAGAAGGGAAGCACATTTCCATGTGGACCACTCAGCATGTGCGCAGATCCTGAGCAGAAGTGAAGAGAACAATGAATGGTATGGATGGAAATGGTCTGGGATGCCAACCAGGGGCCACATCCTGCAGGGTCTGTGAGGTCCTATTAAGTATTTGAGACTTCATCTTAGAGGAATGGATGTCAACGAGCAGGAGTATTAAATGACAAATGTGCATTCTTGAAAATAAAATATCTCAATTGGCAAAATAAAAAAATTGACCAAATCTATGTTTACTCTCCAGATTTTCTCCTCCCGGCAATCTCATTCCAAGACTGTGCATTCCAAATGTCTTCAATTATGTTCTAGTACCACAGGGAGTTTTCAGAAACATCGATCAGTCACGGACGATGATCCTACCTTAATGATCTACACACATATAAGCATTCATTTCATGATCGAAAGGTCCCAGTGGGGGAATCTGATGCTCTCTTCAGGTCACAAAGATCAGAAAAAGCCGATCATATATGAGATTTTCTAGGGGTCAGTTTTATCAACCCAGTGGTGGCAGAGGCAGCGGAGTGGCTTACAATGTAACAGTATGTGGGGTTACGGCTAATTAAAGTTGGGGAGCATTTGTTTGGCTCCTGAGCTTGACAAACTGGTCATCACTGGGGAGCAAATGAGCAATTTTGTCCAAACAGGCAAGGAGAGAATCTCAAGAAGGATGTCTGGATTTGGAAACTGAAGGAATCTGGCCTAGAGTCGGGAGATTTTGATGGATGACCTGAGAAGGAAACCAGTCTTCTCTGATGGACCAGGGCAGATAGATCAGTAGCCCCTCTTGCATCTGTAAACCTGCCCTAGCCTGGATACCTGGAGGAATCATGACTTTTCTAGTGGTGGTATTTATCTTTCTCTCCTCAAACATAGTTTTCTTCCAGAAACTCTCTATATCTAGTTCTTTTTCCTTCCAATCATCCAATTATTTCCCTTCTCTCATTTTTTTTCTCTCCCTTTTTAATCTCTTGTGCTTTGTTTTTCAATTTAATCTCCCCATTTCTCATTCCCATTACTCCTTCCTTTCCTTTCTTTTTCTCAACTGACCATGATATGGAACAATGGCGAGTGCTTTAAATATTTGCTATATTTGTTAAAGACAAGTTTTGTAATTTCTATACGTCATTTGTAATTTATCAAAAACTATACTACCAGATAATTAACATCAATTATAAATTTCTGTTGAGTAAACATTTAGGTCAAATTCATTTTTCTTATAAGTCTGGGTTCCTTGATAGAAAAATATAGAAGGTTCTTTTCTGGAACAGAGTGATATTCTGTTGAAATCTAAACAACAGGGGATGATCTGTGATGTCATCACAATAACAAAAACTTGGATTAACACTGTCTTCTATTTAGAGTGGAGATTTTTAGTTGTTCTCCAGGTAGTAGGTGAATGATAATACTAATTGATGAATCCTTAGAAGAAACAAGTTGACCAAGGGTTGGTGGGAAATTACACTGATTATATTAATAATAGTTCATACTTTAAAAAGTACTAGGTTTAGGGTTTTGCATAGGTTATCCTCCTTAATTCTTCACAATAATCTTAAAAGAGAGGACCTGGCATGATACAACTTTATAAGCTGTCAAACTGAAGTTTAAAAAGGTCAACTGAATTATCTGTTTCTGGACAGGCAGTTGGGGAGCTAGGATTCTACCCAGGTGGTCTTCCTGTAAAGCTGGGGCCAAATTTCCTTGTTAATCTGGCTCAACTGCCTCTTACTACCAACACATTTATAATATTGCACCAACTCTGCAAAATAGTGTAATTCACAGACAAAAAAACATTCTTAAGTTATAAACTACATTGTACTTTCTTTGGAATAACTACAATATTCATTCCTAAACAATCCTTCTCTATATTTATTTTTTAGCAAAAAATAGTCTTGTACATTATATAAAAGTTTGGAAACATGAACCTCTAACCAAAAACATTGTTTTAAATTAAAAAATTTGAGAAGAGGGGCGCCTGGGTGGTTCAGTCGTTAGGCATCTGCCTTTGGCTCAGGGCGTGATCCCGGCATTCTGGGATGGAGCCCCACATTGGGCTCCTCTGCTGGAAGGCTGCTTCTTCCTCTCCCACTCCCCCTGCCTGTGTTCCCTCTCTCGCTGGCTGTCTCTGTCAAATAAATAAATAAAATCTTAAAAAAAAAAATTTGAGAAGAAAGACGGAAGGCAAAGCAACATTCAAATTTGATGTTGCATTGTCACATTTCTGTAGAATTTCCTAAAATATACAAAGTGGTTGTAAATCTTTTTATATGTATTTGTAGTAACCATCACATATATTTGCAGAAGCAGAACCTGCTCTTGGTAATGTCCTTCTCATTTATTTATTATCATCCTGCTCTTAGCATAAGGTGTGCTGTTAGTTTACATGATTGGTAAATTGTCAGGAGCGAGCCAGTTCTCACTCAGACCTTGTCAAACCATCTAAACTGGCAATGGAAGTTTTGGGTTTCTAAAAGCTTCAATACCTTCAAGATTGGCTGCTGCCCAATACCCCTGCAGAGGCTGAATTAAAATAACCAATATGCCTGAAAAGAAACATAGGCTCCACAAATAGTGGAGAAATTTGACCAGCCTGCAGGCCAAACAAGGTAGGGGGTCTTTGATCTCTTACTCCTAATCAGCAGGTGTGCTGGCCTGGGATGGCTTGCACTGCTAGCAGTGAACTCTCATTTTGCCATTCTATTTTGGGTTCTTTCTCAACTCTAGATATCATTTGTGCTATGGGTTTTCACATATCTACCATAATATGGAAGAAACATCAAGAAGTAAAGAGAAGTCATTACACTGAAGATAAAAATAATTTGAGTCTAATTCCACTTGTTTGGTAACATCGATGAGCTAGTCCTATAATCCCTCTGATTTTCAGCTATCACATTTATAAAATAGGGCTTGTAGGTGGTTCTTCAGAGCAAAAAATAAATGAAATATACCTTACTATGAATCCCTTTATCACTCAAAAAAGAAAAGTATGAGACATTTATAAAATAAACACACAATAGATCAGAATAGCAATGGACAAAGTCATCTTATGAAAACAGAATGATTTCTAAGATGAGGACCCAACTGAAATACTAAGTAATCTATAGAAGTAACGCATCATCAGTAAGGAATGTGGACAGCTATAGAATCAGATCACAGAAGTACACTTTGCAAAGTTTTTCATTTTTACAGGTGGGTGGGAAAAGTGACTTAAAGTAGATATAACAAACACTCCCTTTTCTCCACCCCCAAATGTGTGGTTTGAGAGAAGCACTTTGAGCTTGAAATAAAGAGTCTGTATGTAGCTCTGCCCCACAATCAATAGCAAGAGTTGCTCTGACACACTAAACAGAAATTTTGGGGTCTACCTGATTGGACTCTGTAAACTTGCCTACCTAGGGAACACTAACAGGGCAGCATGAATGCCTGGGCTTTCATCTCATTTTAAGCTATTGATTGAAAATTTGGATTTATCTATCAACTTATGATTATTTCGGTTAGCTCCAGTCAGCACCGTGAAGCCCAATAACGCATCATTAAATTGTTAGATAAAGGATAATACCAGGCACATAGTTGACTTATAAATATTTGTTGAATAAATGAGGTAATCTAGTTTATTAAATAAAAACTATAGAATATGGCTGCTAAAAAATCCTTATGGTAATGGTTTATCTCAAAGAACTTGAAAAGATACAGTATTTTAAGGTAAGGAATTAATGCCTTAGAAGTTAGAATTGTTAATACAAGTATATTCTTTTTCCTGTGTAAATGATCTAAAAAACACATCCAATCTTGAAGAAATTTTGTTAGAACAATTTATAGCTGGAAAATAGTGCTAAAAAATGGGTACTTCTAAAATGAACTTCTAGCTCATTTTTCTTTCTTTTAAAAAAATAAAATATTATTTCCCTCCATATTTTCTCATAGAAGGAAGCAGTATAAAGTATCACTGAACTTTAGATGTGCTATTAAACAGCTCTTCACATCTAGATGTGCTCCAAGTTTTGCTTTCATATTGTTATATTTGTGCTTTCATTTTCAATGAAAACATGAGTTCAGAGCACAAAGCATCTTGTTAAAGAGCTCAGAATGTCAATATATCAAAACAACGGAAATAATTTCTGCCTAAACATTATGATATTTTAGTAATAGGAGAAAAATCACAACTTAGCTACTAAAGTATTGAAATCATAAGTTGTTTATTACGCCTTTATGTTTATGTGACTCCTTGGAATGTGCGCTATTGTAATTCATGACACGAGGCCAAATGGGACTATTTCATTGTTTATTGTACTCTAACAAAAATAAATGTGTAAATGATTGAATCCTGTGTTTCATGTGGCAGGTCAGGGTTTTTATTTTGCTTTCCAGGCGTGGACACTAACCAGGTTAGAATAAAAGAAGAGATTTGTTTTAAATTTAATTCACAGTGGAGAAATGAGAGGTTCTTTTAGTGTAATAATTTGCAGTAATTCCGCTAGAAAGAGTCATGTTATATAGGGCAAAAGAGATTCTGGAGATATTGGACTTAGAGCCATGCTGATGTGTGTGGCCACTGTTGCTTTCTCTCACCTCTTGAAACTGGAAACCATAGAATAACAGTAGGCAGCTGGAGATAACCCGTGGGAAAGGGATGCGGGGAAGGAGTGTTCACCAGATGGACTTAGCTCCCTGATAAAGCCGGAGAGTGGGGATCTGCGTTGTAAGGAATAATTATCTTACCTAAACACGGGGTTGTTTGAAGTCCAGTCTGGTGCAGACATGAAATAGACCATGGAGAAGCTATCAAAGTGAAAGGGATTAATTATACTCATCAGTCCTAGAAGAAGGAGGTGCAGCACACCATGTGGGGGCCGTATGGGAAGAACATCAAGGAGCCCAGGAGAGAATGGGGACCCATGGCCAAGTGCTGTTGTGGGGGTCAGCATGAGGGGTTTTTATTGGAGTATCTGAATGTCCCTAGGACACAGGGGATGGCAAGAAGGCGAACGTGTGGCAAGGTCAAGCCTTACCACTTTGCTGTCCCTGGTCACCTGGGGCGGGCGGGGAGGGGGGGTTGCTCCCAGCCTGCTTGTGGGGATGTTGAGACATCATGTAATATGAAGTTTTAAAAATTTGCAATACAGGATTATGCAGCTAGAGTCCTGACATTTTATTCTCATATTTTAAGAAAAAGGTCTGTGTGCCTGTGCGGAGTGGATGCTAATTTTGCACCCAAAGTTGATCTATACAAATTGAAATAGGCCATTTGAACTTGAAAGACAGAATGTTCTACACATACCTCTGATCACCAAGTGTGACTGATAGGCAAACTGTAGGATTTATTTTCATAATGGAAAGAGCCTCCTCCATGTCTGATTTTTTTTTTTTTTTTAGTTTGAGCAAAAGAAGATGATAGCAAATTCTTCTTCCATCTAAAATATTCTTTTTATATTTACTCTAAGATACAGACAAATCTATGATTAAGTTAGACACTAAAGACTGAGCCTGTAATGTATTTTTTCCCTAAGAAATAATAAAACCTGAAGATGAACTTCCTATGGACTCTCTCTACAGAAGAAAGAACCACAGCAACCAAAGTGTCTTTAATGCCTGAGAGCCCTGAGTTGGGCAATTACCTTATGGAATTTCAAACTTGTTAGCAATTTTTAAAAAGTTTTATTTCTTATTTGTTTTGTTTGGTTTTGTTTGTTTGTTTGTTTGGTCTTTTTTATCCCTAAGGAAGGAAAAGACTTAGAGAAATGTTCAAGGTACTAAAAGGAGATGGCCAAAACTGCAAAAAGGTCAAAGCTATGTTTTTAGTGGAATTCTTCAATCCTTGGATTTTATTCTAAGTTTGGATTCCTCCATTGCAGACAATACGTTTTCCTGATTAACATGCTGCTCTACCCCAAATCTATCTCCTTGCCTACTGAAGTCCTATTTTAGTAATCCTTCTCTTTTAGAACTAATTCCTGGGACCCAGCACTTGTCGTATGTAGTCCTGGTAGCTTGGCTTCTGCTATATCTACACATACAAATGTCACACTCCTAAATCCTCCATCGTTCTTCTTATGCTCCTTGTGTTCTGCTGCTCCAATAGCTCATCTTTCTATTTCCTTCCTTCCAGACATCGACTTGGAGAATTTTTTATCTTAGACTTTTCCAAATTCCTTGGATACTGGCCTATATTTGTCTGGTTGGAATTCCACTGTTATCCCAAACCAGCCTTGAGGTCTCATTGTACGTCGTCTGCCATGTAATGTTTACTATTGGTCCATAAATTGGCTAACTAATAAATTGGAGGGTATAGTGGTATCCTCTGTTATTAGTTTTGATTCCAGAAAATACTAGAAAATATACTCAGGAAGCTGGATGGTGTTAAAAAAAAAAAAAAGCCAAAATGGATCTGCTACTTAAAGGATCCATTATATATTTTTAAATGTAGTCCCACATAGTCAGATGAACTATTGAAAGAGAAAAGCAAGGCTCACCTTAGAACACTTAAGAAAGCCTAAAACCTATAGCTTGAGGTCAAAGCCAATCCTAGTCTAGAGAGATGAGGGGACATGATTCTTCAAATTTTCTAGTGGTAGCTGTCATTTGTTGCCCTTCATCTGTCAAGGACAGATCTCTGAGGGTAACATGACCAGAACTTAGTCCAGGACTTAAGTTGTGCTTTAGTTTCACCAAGGAGCTTTTGAAAACACTGATGACTGGGCCTTACTTCTAATTAATTGTTCTGTGAGATGGGACAGAGGCATCGGTGTTGTTTTTAAAATCTTACCAGATGATTGTATCCTATGACTGTAGTTGAAAACACGTATTGAGCCCTTGACAAAATTGTTGAAGAAGTCCAGGGTGGTCTTTTTCCCCCCACCCTTCCTCGTGTCCCTCTCTGACAGTCTACCTGCTAGAATCATGTTGCTCCAAGAGCCTCTGGCTTCTGTCCTTCCTGTGTCTGACCACTTTCCAATCTCAGCCCCTCTCAGGTCGTGAACGCTTGCCTGTCCGCACTTGTGAATGGCAAGAGAACAGCTTCCTGAATGAAGTTGTCCAAGACGGGAATAGGTAATTGTAATTTAACATGATTAGTAGTGTTGTAGGATATTCTTTTCTTCATCACAAATAAAAAGCCTCTTTACTGGAATTGAGTAGATGTGGAGATAGGAGTGATTGTTTAGTGCTTCTCTATTCTTACGTCATGACTGGCTGCTGCTTTGTTAAAAAATCTATCTCTGAAACTTGGGAGTGGATTGCCTGGTTCTCCCCAGAGGGCTCACTTAATTCTACTGATATCAATAACTGAGGAAAAGCAGCCATATTTTCATACACTTGATGCTTCATGGTTGCATTTATTAGAAAGGAATATAAAAACAACAGCGACAATGAAGCAGTTTAACTATGATTTGGAAAAATACCAAACAGAAATATATGCTCCATATAGAAGTTTTCCCTCATGTCAAAGAAAGCAAGATAATACCTACAGTTTAAGGACACTTGATGAATTTTTGAAGCATGTGTCATTAGATAAAAAAACAATTTTTTGAGACTCTAAAGATGATTGCTTTAGCTATTGTTTTATTGTTTACACTTGGGAACAAATAAAATTAATCATCTTGGGATTCAGTAGAGGATCTGTGTTAATAATCAGTACTCTTGAAACATCTAAAAGAAAATAAAATCTGAGGGGAGGTTGTTTGCTGTTTGTTTTAAGCAAATAGAATTACTTTTGACAAAGCCTTGTGTCCTTAAGATGAATCTGCTATGAGGGAGCATGTATGTTTATAGTTGTGGGGGAAGATATCTTTTTAAAACTATCAATTCAACATTATCTCATGGGAGATAGTTGTAATATTGATATTGTAGAAGATAATATTCATAAAATAGACATTTAACTGGGAAATTGAAAGGTAGGCAGAACTTAACTGTTAAGAATACATGGTATGAGAAATAGCAAAATACTCTGCAGCTGAGTGAAAAATACAAAGACCTAGGAATTCAGGGCCCCTCATGATCCCAGGGGCCTAGGATTGAGCCTGCTTCTTCCTCTCCCCCCTGCTCCTGTTCTCTTGCTCACTTGCTCTTTGTCTCTCAAAATAAAATAAATAAATAAATCTTAAAAAAAAAAAAAAAGGCCTAGGAATTCAAAGATTAGGCAGAAGGTAGCTTTATGACCTTTAGCAAAATGACTTCTCCATCCTCTATTCCTTTAAAAGTGGCATTGAAAGAAATCACATGTTTAAAAAAAAAATGAAGCTCTCTTAGGAAATAGAGAATATAAAAACTATTTGAGGAATTATAATTAATTTTATAATATTTTTTGTTAGGTGGAAACAAAACCATAATGACAATATATTTAGAAATCTGTTTTATTTAGCTCGAGTCAGAGATCAAGTCTTAACCTTTTTTTTACAATTCTATAAAAAATGGAAACAAACTAAATGATTTCAACTCAGGATTAGAGACAAAAAAGGAGCAAAATCAACCAAATATAGACCTAAGAAATTAATCTAGAAGCAGAACTCATGAAACAGAATTGTAAATACCACTCAACAACAAAGTAGCTGCCCCTCACCCTGGTAGAATTTATGAATATAAGAAAGGATTCTTTCAAGAGTATCATACAGAAAAATCTCTGAACACTTCGATAGGCCCTAACATTAGGAAGGAGTAAGGGGGAAAAAGAGATGTTGCTCTAGATATGCAGGAGTACAACAACAAAGGGATAACAAATGAGATAAAGACATATCATAGAAATAGAACCAAAAAAATGGAAATAAATGACAAGGGCAATAGTACATATCAAAATGTATGAGTCCAAAGCAATACCAAGAAGGAAACCAGTAACTTTAACACCTATGGTAAGTCTCATCCTGAAACAAGGAGGGCAAACAGACAAAAAATTTTAAAGATGAGGAAGAGAACATGCTCACACTTAGCATATTCAATTAAACAAAAACGAATCATGTATAGCTTTTCACATACACACACACAAATTAAAATTCTAAGTGGAATGTGAGTTTTTCCAGGAAATAAGTAAAGAACATGAGAACATTGATCAAACGGAACTAAAAGAACTGAAGTTGAACTCTTCATGCTCCACTTCAACTGGGGGAGTGGGTCCTCTTTCCCACTTCATTGCTATCCCCAAGGCATGCAAATGAAGTTAGACTGAAATTAGAAGCTGAACCACATTTAGTTTAATTAACTCTAGGGGGACAACTATGGATGATTTTGGGAGTGGTTTCTAAATATTGACCAAGGAAAATAATTTTAATCAGATAAGAAAGGATTGGCTTGGGTCTGTCAATTATGGCTATGGAGCCCTATAGTTCCGGTGCTCTGGCATCTCTGATCAGGTGGGTTTGGGAAATAAATATAGGTATGATGATTCACCCACTATACTCATCAAATTGCTTTGAGAAAACAGAGAACAAGAAGGAAACAACAGAATTTCACTCCTTAGGTATCCTCTTCAAGAAGGGTTGGGTTCAGAGAAATCTAGGGTATGTGTGATACAGATTGTTCTCTGTGCATTACCATCACTTTAGTCCTTGATACTGACACTGATTATTGAAATCCCTTAGGAAATGTAGTATTGCTATTGGTTAAATGTTTGTTAGCTAGAGGCAGTTCTAGTGGCGTCCACTTGACTTTTCATACCATAATAGCCCTTCTTGCACTGGTCAGGAAACCAACATGGGAATTCTATCAGGAGCTGAGTATGCCTATTCCAATTTTGCAATTCAAATAAGGGGAGATAACCACATGATGGTTTTGAGGACACGCTGGGTTTATTGAACCAAAACTCCATTGATCACCTGATCTCTGTCAGTCCTTATTTTGACTATTGGACTACAATAGTGTTTTGAGTCCCCAGGAATTAGTGTCATTTCAGAACCAGTAGCCAGTAACCTGAAAATGTTGCTTATTCCACCTCTCTAATGTGCAGCTACCCCGGTGACCTTGGGGGTATCACAAAAGAAAATTTACAGTACACATTTTTGCCATTGTAGTGGGCCAGCATACCCTGGCTCCCTTTCATTTAAAGGGCTCTCGATCTGTAAACTGCTAAAGTCTGTGGGAATTGTGGAAGGGCAGTGGCTTTCTAGTTGTGGTGATGTAAGTCTGTTCACCAGATCTAGACCTTTTCTATGTAAATTTAAAAGACTTTAGTAGATTGTCCCTCTATTTCAGTTCAAGAGACATGATCAATTGTTCAAAGCTAAAGATCTATGTAGGTCAAAACATTCTGCTGCTGACCTCAATTCTGGTGTTCCTTATGGTAACCGTGTTCATCTTTTTTGACAGTTAAGTGTTGCCGCTAAGTTCTTGCCATCCTGGAATTTCATCATCCCATCTGAATTCAGGGAGAATATTTTGATAATAGCAGCTCCCTTGTCATTTCTGGTATACAGAGAATAAAGAGCCACCACGGAGCTTTTCAAGGATACTGGCGTTTCCCTCAAAATGTATTTCTCATTGTTGCAAGTGGCAAAGAGAGTTTCTTCTGGACCCTAGCAGGGCATAGACTTAGTGAATGGGTGAACAAACCTTCCAGGATAAATCCAGTGTGTAACATTCTAATCTCCAGAAGCCTTTGGATAACTTCCATTACAACCGAGTTTCTCAACTTTGACACTATTGGAATTTTAGATTCCTAAGATTTAAAATTCCTAAATTCTTTATTCCCACAGAAGCTGTATCTATGGAAAACAACTTTGGGAAAGAATACAGTGGAACAGTTTCCTACACTGAAGTAAGTTCCTAAAAATAAAATGGTAGTCTGAACTAGATGTCCAAAATGATGGCCTAATAGACTGAATTACAAAACACTTTGATTTTTTAATTGTGTGTAAGTAAAATAACATTATTCAATTAATCGTTCACTATTATTTACTACTTAATGTTCATATAAAGCTTCAAAGGAGTTATTGGACAAAGTTGGAATACTAGAATTCTACAGATAGATAGCTCCAAGATAGCTCTCAAAATTTTAATAAATTTACATTTGTTATTAATTGTGATCAAGTATTTTCTGTAAGTAAACTGAATAACATTAAATATTGCTCATACTTATAAAGAACATACAGATTTGAAAGAAAATATAAAACTGTCTCTGTCATATATGATAAGATTGTTTTTACGGCAATCAAAAAGTTAACTACCAGCAATTTTTAGTACTAGTAAGTATTTAGCAAGGTCTCAAGATGCAAGATGAATATATAAAATCAAGGTATTTCTATATATAAGAAGGAAACAGTTGAAAAATGAAAAAAAATATAAAAGCTAAAATTATAAATCTTTTGGGGGAACGAAATTTTTTTAAAAAGATTTTATTTACTTATCTATTTGTCAGAGAGAGTGAGAGAGAGAGAGAGCACAAGCAGGGGGAGCGACAGGCAGAGGGAGAAGCAGGCTCCCCGCTGAGCAAGGAGCGCTGAAGTGGAACTCACTCCTAGAATGCTGGTATCATGACCTGAGCTGAAGGCAGATGCTTAACTGACTGAGCCACCCAGGTGCCCTGGAAATTTTTTTTTTCAATTTGGTAAAGATTTCTTAAACAGGACACAGAAAAATTAAAAAACAAAAACAAAAACCAAACTTTCTTAAAGTTGTATGTCTGATTGTTAAAAGACAACTTTAAGAGAAAAATGAAAAGGCTAGCTAAAGACTGAAAGAAAATGTTTGCAAAACATATCTGACAAAAGACTTGTACCCACCAATATACATGTTAAAAACTTCTTTTAGCTCAATGATAGTGCAATAGAAAAATACAAATAAAAATGGACAAATATTTGAACAGATATTTCCCAAAGGAAGATACAAATGGCCAAAAAGCACAAGCAAAATTGTATACCATTGGTTAAGAAAACGCAAACTAAGATCACAATGAAATGCTACTACATGCCTAACAAAATGACTGAAAGCAAAAAGACAAACCGCACTAAATGTCGGTCAAAATGTGGAGAAACCAGTATCTCCTGCATTACAAATACAATGACATAATTATTTCAGAAAAAGATCTGGTAGTTTCATAATAAGTACACACCTACTCTTGACCCAACGATTCCATTTTTAATTATCTATCCAAGAAAAATAAAAACATGTGTCCACAGGTAAGACTTGTTTAAGAACGTTCATAGCAGTTTTATACACAGTTGAAAACTGGTAACAACCCAAATAGCCATCAATAAAGGAAGGAATTAAATGCATTTTTGTGTGTTTATAAAATGGAGTACTACTCAGTAATGGCAAAGAATTAAGTAGTGATACACACATCAACAGAGATGCATCTCACAGAAAAAATGCTAGAAAGAAAAGCCATAAACAAAAGAATACATAATATAATTCCATTTATGTGAAGTCCTGGAATAGACAATAGTAATCTAATTTGAAAAAATTCAAAGGGTGGTTGCCTCTGATGGCTAGATTGACTGGGAAGGGATATGGGAAATTTCTGGGAAGACAGAAATATGATAGACCTATGTCCTTTATGGGGGCATCCATTTTTTCAAAATTGTACATTTAAGATTTGTGTATTTCAATGGGTGTAAATTCTAACTGCTCCCCCCAACCCAAATCACTGTAATCATCATCATTACCAATTGTTGCCATGTTAGGGAGTGGGAAGTGGGAAGAGTCATAGATGAACAAGAACTGTAAACAGAGATAATTTTTGCATTTTGGGGAAGGATACACAGGAATTTGTTATGCTATCCAATTTACGCTACACCTGTTTAAATTCTCTATAATAGAATATAAAATACAAAGCCAAAGAATATAAAATCCTTAAGAGAGGTACAAAAAAATTAGAAGCAATCTCAATGGTCAAAGAAATATGCTTGAAGAAGTAATGGAAAAATATCAGTGCAAAACATTAACTTGAAAAATAATTTTGATTGTCTTGTTCTTTCCTTACATCGTTAAGAAATTCAAAGAGTAATTCTTTCATACAATTAACTTATCCCTGAGGCTTATGTTGTTTCTTGGTATAGGTACTTATTGCAAAATAAGGTTTTTTTCCTAACTACCAAGTCAAAAAAATACCATTTATTGTCTAAAATATAGAGGAAGCTCAGACCATCTCAGACAATTAATGTTTCACAAAAATATTAGTGCTTACATGAAAGATTGCCAATAATTCTCCTATAAAATATTAGTAAAATTGAGCAAAGAGGTAAATAGACCAATTGTATTTTGAAAAGAAACTTAATGATAAATAGATCTTATATTTACTAATTTTCTACAGATTCCTGTTAAATAAAAGGTTGTTTTTCATTTATAAGACAGCTGACTCTTACCTACTATTTAAGTAACTGCTTAAATTTGGTTATTAGAAGTCAATACTTTTTCCAAAAAAGATTGACAAAGTTTTATACATTATTTTGCAGCCCTTCACACAAACTAAAATCAAACTATGAAGACAGAAGTCTGGGGATTCAAATTTATGTAAAGATTATGATATAATGAAACATCTTGGCAGTACCCTTTAAGGTAATTGCCTTGAACATTATCATGACACCTACATGGTATTAATTGCTAAAGTAAGATGCAGAACTATGTACATTTTATAATACCAGACAGGAAAATAATTACTTCAATATAAAAATCAATAAAATACAATTAAAGTTAAATTACATTTTCACATCCATTTGAAAATTCATCTTCAAATGATAACAACCATTGAAATGGATTCGTGTGTGTGTGTTTTAGATATGCTCATATATACATTTTTGTAATTTAAAAATATTGAATTGTAACATAAATATCAATGTCACTGGCAAGTTGGAAAATAATGCTAAAATGCTCTAATGACAATCGCTAGAATGGGTGGCTGGTTTTGTTGGTAAACTCAGCATATGGAATATACATTGGGATTTTCTTATCAACTTTTTTTTTCTTCTTGGGTTATGTTCCTAATTCTTATTTTATTATCCTTCATTATACTTCTTGTACTTTATTTAAATCATGGACTCATGTTATAGAGACAAATACTCCACTCTTGACCCTACTTTCAAGTAAATACTTTTCATTCAAATCAATTCAATTCAATTTAATAAATACATACCATGAGACAGACATTTCACTGTGTTTGGAAAACAATGGTGAACATTTTAGAGCCACACCTTACTTTAAGAGCTCATAATCTTGCAGGGAAGACAGATTTTTAAATATGTATTGCGGAAAGGAGAATAAAAGGATGTTGCGAAAGAAATGGACTAATCAAATGAATTAGGGATGATCACCCTAAAAAAAAGTTTTTCAAACTGATTTGGAACTCGCTGGAGGAGGTTAACAGGTTTAGATGTGTCTGTGTAATTCAAGGTGCCTCTGTGACATCTAAGTGGAGATGTTAGCAGACAATTACACATGTGTTTTGAGTTCAGAAGAGAGGTCTTAACTAAAGGTATTAATGTACTGATCAAGAGAATAAAATTTGGTTAAAAGAGAGATGTTAAAGATGATGCCTGTTCAATTCTTAACTCAGTCTCTCTTATGTTCATTGCTTATTTTCCTACACTGTCTCAAAAGTGATTGAATATATTCATATTTTGCCTAGTTTTCATATGCCTAGCAGATCCATAAACTTCTGGTTTAATATATTTCATTTTTGTTAATGGTACATACAAAAGATCTCCAAAATATTGTGTCACACCCTGATGCCTCTTACTAACCGCTTAGTAGTTTAATAATTTCTCTTTATTTTATTCCCTTTTCCTCCTGATTAACACAAGCCATTATATATTAGAAAGACAACCAAAATGGTTAACATAAAAGAAATGTAAGAGTTAAAATTGGTTGATTTAAATTTTCTAGAAAATTAATATTATTTAATATTTCATTTACTTGAAAAAATAGACTAAAGTAGTATTCTACTTACAAGGATGAAGTAATAAGACATACATTCATGAAACAATTGGATGACAGATTTAGCACTCAAAATCTAATGATTTGTTAAATGTCTTTTTCTAATACGTTCAAGTGTCTTAGAAAATTCTTTTTGTAATTTCTCTATTTCACAAAAGGTAGTCATTTTGTAACTAATAGAGAGGGGGAAAAATCACATTGTTGTAAGATTCAATGCTATTATTATCTATTTTAAAATTCCAGCCAAGCCAGCTGAAAGATATTAAAAATAAATTACCAGCATGCAATTACCATAGGTAGATATTGGGTTGTCACCAAAAAATAATGGGTGAATGGCAGATGAAACGCATGGTTGATGAAGTGCTATTCGTAAACCAGAACATGGTTCCTGATATATCGTACACAGTATAATTAAGACAACAGAAATACACACATTGAGATCTAGGCTTGTCTAACAGATATCATGTGAGGTTGGAAATTATTTGGTTTATCATGCCTTTACTAAACAATTAAACTATTACAGTTTTAAGTAAGGCTTGTACCTTTTAACGAAGGCAGTGGAGTGTATTGTTATCCTTCCTGTTGTGGAAGCAGCTATGGGATTGTGTGCAGAAGGTATTCGTTGAGGCCCGAGGCTATATTAGCCCAATTTCTCTGCCCTCTCTACCACCTCCGACTTCACCCCCCTGGCCACGTGCATCATATTCCTTTCTTAGACATCATTTCTGCACCTCTGTAGGAGTAAACCTGGAGGGTTTTCAGCCTTGTTTTTAAAACTCAAATTCTGATAGAATTATTTTTCTAAAATTTTTCTTTCTCAAGTCTCACTAGAAATAATATAGTTTCATAAAACATTCCCTATCTCCTTTCTCAAAGCTGGATTCATGGGAGAAATTCTTATTCAAACCAGAATAATTTTTTTTAAAGATCTATTTATTTCAGAGAGAGAGAGAGAGAGCATGCATGCCTGTGTGCGTGTGCAGGGGGGAGGGGCAGAGGGAGAGGGAGAGAGAATCTCAAGCAGACTCTGTGCTGAGAGTGGAGCCTCATCCCAAGACCCTGAGATCAGACCTGAGCCAAAACCAAGAGTTGGGCGCCCAACCTACTGTGCCACACAAGTGCCCCCCAGAATAATTTTTTTTAAAGATTGTATTTATTTGAGAGAGAAAGAGTGCAAGAGAGTGAGTGCGAGTGGTAGGGGAGGGACAGAGGGAGAGGAAGAGGGACAAGCAGACTCCCAGTGAGCGGGAAGCCCAACATGGGGCCCTATCCCAGTCCCCTGAGATCATGACCTGAGCCGAAGGCAGATACTTAACCCACTGAGCCACCCAGGCATCCCAAGACCAGAGTAATTTTTACTGTCAGATCCTAGTAGTCTTCCTGTTTTAAAAATTTTTTAAAAATATAGTGAATCACATGAAATATTTTTCAGTCCACTTATCTGAGAATATTGACCCAATAGGAATGGTGATGCTATGCAATTCGTTTCCTGTACCTTCTCTCTGTGCCTTCTCCCCACTGAAACTGAACTAATCTCAAAGGCAAACCTGGCAATGCCTATGCTCCCATTAGTAGCTTATCTGTAGAAGATACAAATCCTTCTGTAGAAGGATTTTTTTGTACCCTTCTGTAGAAGGATACAAAAATGTGTAGGAAGGAATTCTGAGTACCCCAGCTTCCTTATGTATGTAGTCTTTTGGAAGATAGGGTGCTGGCAAGTATTGGTCAATTCAGGTTTTTGATTTACAATTCTCAGCTTTCTACTAGGTTGAGAATCCAACCTAATGGAACAGGACAACTGACAGTTCTTTGTAGTAAACTTCCTAGAAAACATAAGTCCTATATTTTGTTCAAAGGTCTATACATTTAATTCAAAGGTCAATAGTTTTTCTTAATTATGAAAATTTGTTTTGAACAACTTAGAAAAATTTAAGTTCACTGCAACTGATACACACACGCACACACAATGTCAAAATTGGGTAAGGCCAACATATTTTAGTTGAACATATCTGACATCTTCTCTGTTCTTTATTAAAATGATTAATAGTGTAGTATAGTCCCTTTGCACAAATATTTCATTTTGGTCACCTTGAAAATGACCTCAAAATCATGTGGGACCATTGTTAAAAATCCATGTATTTTATTGCCTCTTCTTTCTGACTCATAAATGCTCAGGGTGGAACTCAGGCATCTATTTTATTTTTGGTAAAATTTCTCTGTAATTTTCTAGTATTTCTTAGTGTTTCCAAATCTTTAGTCCCCCTCTGTAAAGTCCAGACCTGCATCATCATTTACACACTAGGAAATATATAGCTTAAGAATGGGATCAGAATTTTCCTAGTCATCCAGTTCATTCAACACAAATAATAGGTGTCTTCTCATTGCGGGCACCATACTAAATCCCACACACATGATCAAATGAAGGGCCCAGCTCTTGGGGTGAGACAGTGTCTTAGGCATATAGGATAGAAAGACTTTCAGAGTTATTTTGACAATTTAACATGATTTATATAAACAAATATAATTAATTACCCCATGGTATACTTTGTGAGGTTCTGAAAAATGAGATAATGTATATCCGTGTGAATTACAAATTCATATACTTCCAAAGCTCTCCTAAAGGGTATACTTCTAAGAAGTATACATATACTTTAGAAATATACATATACTTCTAAAGGGTACACTGGTAAAAGTTGCTGTTATTTAGATTGAAACGCTAGCTGGACAAATAATGCATTTTTATCTGCTTTCTACAATTTCCAGTTCAACTCAGAAGGCCAGATCTCACCCGTGAGTGAGTTTTGTTTTTTTTTTTCAGATTTTACTTATTTGAGAGACAGAGAGCACGAGCGTGAATGAGGGGAGAGCCAGAGAAGGGGAAGAAGAGGGAGAGAAAGAATCTCAAATAGACTCTGTGCTGAGCATGGAGTTGATGCAGGGCTTGATCTCATGACCCTGAGATCATGACCTGGGCTGAAATCGAGTTGGGTGCTTAACTAACTGAGCCACCTCGGCACCCCAATGAGTGTCCATTTTTATTGTTCATATGTCAGGCTACCAATATATTCTATTTTATTTTGATGACAAAGCAACTTGATCCCAACTACTGAACTGCTAAATTTGCCTCTGCCGTTTTCATTTCCTCTGCAATTTAGGGATTGTGAATAATAATCAGAGCAAAAGTTTCTCTGAGGGCCCAGATGTACTGTTTAGTCAGATTTTCTTTTTCTTAATTCTGGAGATAGAGTTTCTCTATCATAGCAAAACATATCTTAGGTATTTCTGATTTTAAATATTTGCCTTTAGAGGAAAAGTAAAAAATAAAGCAAAGTGAAACATTTTCTATGTTGTCTTATACTTCATATCTGAAGTTCCTTGTGAAAATAAGAGATTTTCACTATAAAACTTTTTTGATTATAGTATTTATGTATAGACACATGCACATAGATATACAGGTTTTAAAAGCCCAAATAAACTACATATCTATATCTATCCATACTACAACTTGAATGAAAGCATATCGAAAGCAGAATGTTTCTTTGAACAGAAAAGTTTGGCGAATTCCATGACCTTCAAATCCTGTGTTTTTTTTTTTTTTTCCTTCTGATTTCCTTTTTAAACTTACCTCTCAAATAGCCATTTTCTGTGGAGATTGATTTAGAATCAGGTCAGCATTGCCCACTTACTGCCAGTCACTTGTCCCATGAATACCAAGAAAAGTAAATGCCTCTTTATTTATATACATACTACCTGATATTTACTCATATCCGATATTAGTATACAATTAATGTTTTCTTAAAAAAGCAAACCAAATTAAATGAAACATTTAAAAAAATGTTGCTTGCCACTATAGTTCATTTATGACTTTCAGAAATGTTTTTGAGGATGAAGACTTTATATCAGGTCACACATTTCAATAAATATTACACCATCTGGTATCAGCCTAAAAAATTTGATATCTCATTCTTTTATATGGACCATGTTATTATGACATCTACAAGGAGAGTTAATATATTTTGTAAGTGTTAAAGTTTGCATTATTGATCACTGAGAATAATTATATAATATAAATTCAGAAATTTGGTCTCTTTAGAACATTTTAGCTTATATAAACCACCTTTTTTAGACCTCAGCAAATGAATATGTATTCATTATATTCAAAATACATGTATATTTATGTCTTATATAAATATACTTTATAAACATATATATTCAAAATACATGTATATTTATGTCTTATATAAATATACTTTATAAACATATAAATACAGATGATTGGATACATAATCTATATCATTACTTTTAACCCAAAAGGTAAATTTTTCATTTTTAAATATATCAACTCTTAATTATTCTTTTGAGCTTATGCAAAATTATATAGAGAAAATTCAATCATAATATTAAACACAGCCTACTGGTTTTAGAATATATGAACACATCTCATGATTCTAGTTTCATTATTTTTTACATGACTACATAAGAAAAATGAAGTACCTTTAACTCTTTTAAGTGATAAAATATTAAAGCTTTTTAGGATCTTACCAAACTTAGGTTCCTCTGGTTTCTTGTTTAAACTTGAAGTCACAGAATGAAACGTTTTCGTAAAAAATGTTTTCAGTGTACTTGGTATGGTTTTGAAGGATTCTCCAGTTTGCGGACTGCTAGTTATTACTCGGCAGGTGTTTGCATTTGTCTTTTACAGGTAACAGCAACTTGACAAGGGCTCTGAGGCAAAGGGGAAGAAAAAGAAACTTTTCTACTGAAAATAGTCCTGAAAAAAACAATAAAATGCACCAAATAATTTTGTATGAATCTTGACATCAAAAGGTACCACTTCCTTTTTTTGGACCTATAAGTGTTCTTGGGGTATGGAAAAGGGGGTGAAGATTATGTCAATCTTTTTTCAGTCTTAAAATTCTCCTTCAAATCTTTTTTTTTTTCTTGTGACATATATTCTTTTAAATGAGGTCTATAAACAAGCATTGAAGAAACAGTTCAATTTGTGCCATAAATTCTACCAAAGAATATTTTTATTTTCAATTTTTTCTGGCAGAGATGCCTTATTTGAGAAACTGAGGTTTATTTAACACATCCTTATTCTGATTTTGAAAAGCTCTTTGCCCAGGAAGCAAATGATTATGGACACAGAGTAATTTTCTGTGTTTCTAGAAAAGTTTAAGAGAAGCCACTAAATCATTTTGAGTAATCAGGAAATATACTTTCACATTTACATTTGGTTTCACTCCTCTAAAATCAGTATCAGTGGGAAAAACTCTTAAACTTTCTTGATAAAAATTTAAAAATATACTCTAGTACTAAAATTAATAAAAAGCAGACGCTTCTCTGCTTGTGTGCAACCCCCTTGGGAGCTTTCCAGGTTTAATACGAAACCGGTCCCATACTCAGACGATAGGGAGGGACCTACAAAAGAAGCAAGCCCCTCCAGATTTTTAGGTGGCAGTTTTCATAAGCAGGGAACTTACGAGGCTTGTCTTGAGCAGCTGCAAAACAAGTAGATCTCTGCCGGCAAAATCTTAAAAGTTTCTGTAGAGGCTTAACTGGGTTCAGTCACACGCAACATCTAGATGTTCTTAGAACCTCTATCTCAAGGCTATATCTTAGGGGCAGCTTCTGGGAGTGGGGAAAGCAAGCAGAACGTATATTCCAAGGACAGGGGAGGGGGTGAGAAGTTTCCAATTGCAGCGGGGTCCTTCTCACTGGGTGGGCTGGAGGTCACACCCTCTCGATGACCTCCCCTAGTGTTCTCAAATTTTGAAACCTTTTCAATGTCTTAGGGGTGAAACAAATGATGTGCACAAAAGCAGATCCTCTTGATGAGGAGAACAAAGGCAAGAAAAATGTAGTTTACATGAAATCTCCTAACAGCTTGCAGCCCATGGATATACACCTGAGACATGCAGAGCGTGACATTCCTCAAGGAGTTCATGGCTGCCTTACGCCTTAATAATGTTTATATTTCATTAAAGACTAAAAGTAGGGACACCTGGGTGGCTAGGCTGGTTAAGTGTCTGCCTTCGGCTCAGGTCATGATTACGGGGGTCCTGGGATTGAGCTCCTTGTTCAGCTGGGAGCCTGCTTCTCCCTCTCCCTCTGCCTGCTGCTCCCCCTGCTTGTGTTCTCACTGTCTGACAAATAAATAAATAAAGTCTTAAAAAAACACACACAACTAAAAGTAACCTTATCTTGACAATAGTTACATCTTCAAAGTCCTGCATAGGAAAATTCTTTAGAGACCTACATTATCTCTACCTCTCCTCCCTCCACAGAACTTAAAATACATAATCAGTCACCCCTCACACTTGCAGGTGCAGCTTTTTCTGCCCACGGGTCCTGTCCCCGTGCTATAATAAAACCACCTTTTCGCACCAGAAATGCCTCAAGAATTCTTTCTTAGCCGTTCGCTCATGAACCCAACTTCAAATCACATCAATTTCATCACTATCATGATTCCTATGGTTAAATACCCTCAGTGTCCCTTTTTTTTTTCTTTTCGTATTTGGTCTTAGAAGTGTTCTGGTAGGGGTGCCTGGAGAGGTGTAGAATGGAGGTTATTTTGTCTTTTTTCAGCCTTACAAAGTATAACATTTATAAAATTCTATTTTATGGTGGGTATGATTTTCTTTTTATTAGTTTCCAAAATTTCTCAAATTTCTTTTTATTAGCTTTCAAAATTTCCAAAATTTTCTTTGTATTAGCTTCCAAAATTTCCCAAATAAATTATGGATACCTTTGTTGTTAAAAGAGAAAGAGAGATAGGGAGAGAGAAATGGGGAAAAGAGAGAGGGACAGTTATGGCTCTATGACTTTCTTTCCTAACTTAATATGTCTTAGTTGTTTTTTCCTGTCAATACATAAGGATTTACCCCATTTGTCTCAAAATTCTGTAGCATGACTGTATCATGTTTTCACCACTTAGCTATTAATGGACAAAGAATGACTTTGGGTTCACAGTTTAAAAATAGTATTGCAATAAATATTCTTCTCTTGAATAAATGCATATTTTAGTCTTCAAGTTTTTTCATGCTTGCCACCATAACTACGGGCTTAATTTTCCCTGTTCGCTTATACATAGCAAATGTTCTAGTTAAACTGATTTAATCGCTATCACTGTGCACATTCTATTATCTCAGTTCACCACTTGCACAAAATACTCAGTTGATCCAAAATTGCCTCCCTATATGCCTCTCTACATTTTATACAGCTTGTGCATTTGTCAGATTCTATCTCATTTCTTTTGGCCAGCAGTGATTGATTGCTTCCTCTTCTATAACACATAGTTCTTTGCACCATGCATGACTCAGTTATATAGGATATCTTGTATTTATGTGTATAAATGTATTATTTTGCCTGCTAGCTACATACCCTTAAAGACACGTGATTATACCTTGAATTTCTAGCATAACTGCATAGTTTCCTACTCATGGACGATACTTTAAATTATGAAAACTTGAGAGAGTATCAATTCCTAGATTTCCTTCTTAGAATATAAAGATTCTTAAAAAGTGAAACAACACATTGGCATCAACAAATCAGAATCGATGTTGAGAATCGTGTTGGGGCAAATTCTTGCGGCTCCTCTGAAATATCCAATATTTCTCCTTTAGGAAGGACGTTGGCATCTGCGATCATTGAGAAGATTCTTGAGGACTCACGGCACTGATTAATTATAAAGCCAAATGAAACTATTTCAACCCTTGAACAATAGGCCATACAGGTGTTAGAGGAGGTCATCCAGAGGACATGACCGCCAGCTGACCTCGGAGCTGGATCCGGGGCAATAAGACGCTCTTTTCCCCTCACCGTCCCTGGAATGAACCTCTCCGCTTACCTTTTCCACAGCGGAGACCACTTCAAGCAGGATGCAGCCCTGAAAGCGTAATGTTATTGACATCACATGGACTACGTACAGGACTAAACCCCATTAAGGCCTCTATATAAAGTCAAGATTCTGGTGGGCGGGCGTATGGGTCCGCAGGTTTTGCGGAGACAAGCTGTATGTGTAGGTTCCTCTTTCTTCAGCTTCTTGCCCTCCGTGTGCGGCGGCCAGTTTCCGATTTCTACCCGCTGACCTCTGGAAGCTGTGAGCCGAGGGTAGGTGAGTAACGTTTGTCAGCCCTATTTTTGTATGTAAAAATTTACCGCCGTCAGGAAGAACGGATGGAGCGGATGTCATAGAGTGAGAGCTGTTGGAATTGTCTCCTGAAATGGGAACAGGAGTTTATCCCTAAACGAGGAGAATGAAGAGCGGGGCAGTGCTGCGTGTTTCAAGTTGGAAACCCACCAGTAAAAAAGTCGGGACCTCTTGGGCAAGAGTGGAAGCCCCTGTTTAGCTGGAGGTGGTGGGCGGCAGGGAGAGCTGGAGGTTTTGAAAGAGCTCGTGAGTGTGTCATGAAGAATAACTTTAGCCTGTGAGTGTGGAACCTGGGAGCCTTCTAAGTCAGGGAACGGAATGAGTGGGTTTGTAGTTTGGAAACGGGTCGGTAATTGGCGACTGTGCAGGAAGTCCTGGGTCTTTGTGTGAGCTAGGAGTCTCAGGTTGTCCTTTGCAATTAAATAAGAGGTGACAGATATCTGAACCAGGCAGCCCGGGAAATAAGGAGGACAGCTGGAGAGAATGTAATGGATTCGAGAGACATTTAGAAGGTAAAACTCGTGGTATTCTATAAATGACTGGATGCGGGGCGGGGGAAAGGCGAATAAAATGGTAGAGTTGCAATTTTTAAGGGCGGGTCATTAAAGGAGATAAGGAATATGAAAGGAACAGATTTGAAGCCCAGTAGCATTTAGTAGGCTCTGACAAAGGACGGAAAGAAAATCGATGGGATCTAGCTATAAAGTGAAACAAGTAGGAAAAATCATTAATACACGCGGACGTGTGCTATGTAGATCTTTTTTACAGTTCGGGAATGTGTTTTAATTTCAGTTGTTTGTGGACTTGCTGTATAAAATGTTATATTGTAATTGCTATGCTGAAGGTCTATTTTATTTTTTCTTTTAAATTTTTATTTCAAGTTTAAATTCTAGATAACATGGTGTCATATTGGTTTCAGGAGTGAAGGTCTTTTTATTTTATGTGTGGTCGTCTTTGATAAAAGCTGTTTCTGCCCATTTCCTAATTAGAGTTTTTAAAAAAACCTGTTGCTAATTGTGTCAAATGATACAGATGCAAAATAAAATCATTCAAGAGATAACTCCTGTAAGGTGAATAAAGGGTTACCAGAGTTGAGGGGCAAATTAAAGAGAAATACAGGAGTAAAACTTAGTGGTCTGAATGTGGACCTCCCAAAAATATATCCATATCCTCACTGCTGGAGCCTGTGAATATGAAAAAGAATATGTTGGCTAATTGAACATAATAAAACAGCATGTATATATATGTGTGTGTATATATATGTGTATATATATAACTTAAAAAATTATTTGCACTTGCAAGTAAGGATTTTGAGGTGAGGATGTGAGAAAATCCTGTGTTCTGCAGGTGGACCCCAATTCCAATGATGGGTCCTCAGAGGTGGCAAAAGAGGAGGTAACCTGATCACAAATCTATGAATAGGGACAGCCACTAGAAGCTGAAAGAGGCAAGAAAGAGATTCTTCCCATATCCTCCAGAGGGAGGGCGGCCCTGCTGGCTCCTTAATTTGAGACTTTTGGCCTCCACAGCTGAAAGAATAAATTTCTGTTGTTGTAAGTGACCAAGTTTATTATAATTTGTTACCCAGTTATAGTGATTAATACATTAACCTTTCTGGGTGAAGGTCTGAATAGCTAAGGTCAAGATAACATTAGAATAATTATCTTGGGGCCAGTAGAAAAAAGTTATTTCAGCAAATCAGAATTCATTTCATGTTAGCTATAGAATTACTTTAACAAATGCATAACTGCCTTATGAGTTCACTTTGCTTAAGCTGTCTCTGAATGAATGCTTCTGTTTGGGATATTCTTTCATGCCCTAAGAATGTGGTTCTACTAATGCTAAGGGGTCATGAGGGATTTTCAAGAGCAGGAGTTGTGTGAAACAAAAGACTGTGCTAAAATAGTCATGAAAGTTTGGTGTAAAACACATGAATAATTAGAATCTAAAAATTCGTCTAAAATGCAAAACAAAAATATATCTTAGTAGTGGTTTATTTTTATTTATTTGGTGAAATCTTCATTGCCAGTATAGTAACATAGAGAATAGAGCTTAATGAGTTATACATGTTACCTTTGGACCTGATCTTTTCACTTCCAAAATCCGTTCTCAATTTTTTTGTGGTTGCTGTTCAGAGAGTACATCATAATACTTTTGAAACCTTTTTTTTAATGTCTTGTGTGAGTTTCCTAGGGCTACTCTAACCAGTTATCACAAACCGGATGGCCTAAAACAGGAATGTATTCTTTCACCGTTCTGGAAGAGCAAGTCTGAAATGGTGTTGGCAGCGTTGGTTTCTCCCTGAAATTCTGATGAGAAATCCTTGCCTTTCCTTGGCTTGTAGATGGACTACTCCAATCTCTGCTTCCTTTGTCACCTAGCTTTCTCCCTGTTGTCTCTATGTGCATATTCCCCTCTTTTTACCAGTTTTTACCAAAACACCAGTCCTTAGATTAGGGCTCACCTTAATTCAGTATAATCTCATTCTAATTTGAATACATCTGCAAGGGCCCTATTTACAAATGTATTAGGGTTCTCCGGAAGAACAGAATCAATAGAACCTGTGTATACATAGGGAAAAGATCTAAAGAATTGGCTCATGAGGTCATGGCTGGCAAATCTAAAACCTCAGGGCAAAGCAGCAGGCTGGAGACCCCGGGGAAAAGCCAATAATACAGTTCAAGTTAGAAGGTTGTCTTTGGCAAAATTTCCTCTTGTTCAGGGAGAGTTCAGTCTTTCTCCCCCAACTCCCCCCAGTTCAAGCCTTCGGCTGACTGGATTAGGCCTACCCTGATGATGGAGGGCAATGGACTCAACATTCACCAATTTAAATGATGATCTCCTCCAGAAACAACTTCACAGAAACATTCAAAATAATGTTTGGCCACCTATCTGGGCTTGTGGCTCAACCAAGTTGACACATAAAATTAACCACAACAAATAAGGTCCTATTCCTAGGTCCTGGGCATTAAGACCTGATCATATTTTTGGAGGGATTTAGTTCAACCTGCAACATTTATGTACATACATGTGTAATGTCAATATCCTTTTCTTTAATGGTGTTATAAAATACTTTACAGTTGAAAATAGACATAAAATCAACCTATTTGTAACAGTCCTGGATTTACAAAAGATGAGTTTAAAGGTTCTGTTTATTTTGGGCTGATCTGCAATTGAGTAGTAGTTCTTAGGAGAAGAAATTATTCCCTTGCTGTGTCCTTATTATAGCTTTAGTTGGAGTTTGTATCCATTCAGCTGTTTTCTCCATACTGATGGCCACACTTCTATACAAAATCAGTTTGTGTTTTGTGTTTCCAGTCCTTCATTTGTTGAACAGATGATTATTTGTTACTGGAGGAAAAGGAAGGTATAGGACCTTGCTCTCATGGAACTTATATTCTCCTCAAGTTAGATCGTAAACAGAAGATGAGTAAATTCAAAATGTAATTTCTGATAGCCATTAAGTACTAGGGAAGAACAAAAAGTGTGGGTTGGTAAAAAGTGCCTCGAAGTGGGAGTCTATAGAGCAATATTAGATCGTGATATCTGAGAAAAGCTTTTCTGAAATGGAGACTGACATTTCAGTCAAAAAAATGAAACCGGAAAGAGCACTGCTCTGAATGGGGACAGAGCCTTTGAATAGAGACCCCCAAAACTGCAAAAATCCCAAGGGTTGAAGGAGCTTGGTGAGCAGTGGGGACAGAAGGACCACAGTATGGCTGGGAAGGGGAGAGAGGTCTCACAGGAAGCCAAATTCAGGCAAGGGTAAGAGCTGGGTTTTGTTTTGGTTTTTTTTTCCTATTTTTGTTAGGATTTTGTTTGGAAGCTTAAGGCAGGGGAAGCAGCATTATTTGATTTATGTTCTAAAAATATGTGCTCTAAAAATCCTAGGCTTTTTGATGGAAATAGGATTGAGGGGGCACTGATAAAGATTCGTGCAAATGTTTTTGCATTAACTTGGCAATGTGTTGATGATTTGAACTAAGGTGGTTACAATAGAAATGTTTGCTCACGTTAAGGTAACGAAAACTCGGGAGAACTTCATGGATCCAGGTAGGTGAAAGTAAGTCTCTTTCCCACAATAAACTCCATACACTTAATGACCTCGTAACTGTAAGTCTTTTTGAAATCCCAATACAGACTTTGTTTAACCTTTTGAAAGGATAAAAGTGTACCCAATGTTGGGGGTAGGTCTTTGCATTTCATTGTATGATGATTACATGTCATTTGTCAATATTTAACTTATGGATTTGACTAAAAGTATACTTGAATCTGTTTTGCTTGATAGTAAAATTGTAATAAAATGTGTAATTTATTATAAAGGGCAGACTTAGAATAATGACTTTACTTCCCAAGTGTCAATTTGAATAAGAATCCTCTAATTGCAGATGTAGTCCAGTAGATTGGGTATAAACAGCTTGGAAAGCTAAAGGTGTTAGTTTAGAATACATTGACCTTTCCCAAATGTCTCTTCTGCTGCTTGTGTTGCTTATCCAAATTTTTTTTTTTTTTTTTTTAATTTGAGAGAGTGAGTGAGAGAGCACAAGCTGGGGGAGGGGTGGCAGGAGAGGGAGAAACAGATTCCCCATTGAGCAGGGAGCCCAGCTAGGGGCTCGATCCTGGGACTCCAGGATCATGACCTGAGCCAAAAAGGCAGACGCTTAACTGACTAAACCACCCAGGTGCCCCTCCAATTATTTTTCTGAGAGGAATTGACAGAAGTATGGATTTTTCAGTAAAATATAAAATTCTATGTGGAACATTTTTTTCATGAATATTTTTAATAAGTTTTATCCCCTCCACCCCCAATACTCTAGTAGGCCATAAATGGAATGGAGGCATTTACAGTAATGTTAGGGATGATTAACCTGTATAGTTTTTAGTTAGAAACCATTAAGCATTCTTAACACATTGATAAAATTGGATTAATCTAAAAAACTGTTAGGACTTTAAAAGGTTACCACATGTGTTCCAGTTATTGTTGCCATAGAACAAGTTATTTAAATTTAATAGCTCGAAACCTTGTTCTCACAGATACAGTGGTCAGGAATTTGAACATAGCATGGCAGAAAGAGTTGTTTGCTTCACAATGTCTGGGACTTGGGAGACTCAAAGTCTGAGGATAAATCTATGATACAAGATTTGTTCAATCACATGCCTGGCACCTGGGCTGGATGACTGAAGTCTAGGCATTACTTTATGTTGTAAATGCACCTATCCCATGCCACAGGAAAACTACTTCAAGCTGTGTCTTGAGTAAATCTTGCAAAGAACACATATATAGGGATGTTTACTGTATCATTGTTTGTAATGGTCTGGAGCGCATGACTTCCAAGCAAGGCAAAACTGCTTTAAACCAGCCTTGGGAAGTCCCACAACATCACTTCTTCTCAACTCTCAGCCACCACAAATATTTCCAGGTTCAAAGGGAAGGCAAGTAGACCCTAACTGTTGATGGGATTTACAATGTATTGTAGAAGGGCCTGTGGGAAGGGAGGTCTGGGGAAAATGAAAGCTGGTACAACATGTATTTATTGTGCTGTCTAGCATGTAAGAAGCACTTAATTGGTATTACAAGATATTAGTAGTTATAGAATGTGCTTTAAAAGCTACAGTCTGACTTGAGTTTTTAATTTATGTGAATTGTTCTAACAAGCTTTTGAATAAAAAAGACCTCATGTCTACATATGGATTTTGGTTCTGGAATCTTTTCAGTTGGTGAAAAAATTTAATCCATTTATTGAAGAGTAGCAATCAGACTCAAATTTAATTTTTGGTATTTTTCACATTTCTAAAAGAAATCATTATTTTAAAATCTTCATAAGCCCTACAATTTTGAGTGGCTCTACTTTTTTCCTCCAATTGATTTTTAAGTTTTTACTTAAATTCCAGTTAACACAGTGTAATATCAGTTTCAGGTGTACAACATAGTGTTTAAATACTTCCATACAACAGCCCATGCTCATCACAAGTGACCTCCTTAATCCCCATCACCTATTTCCCCCCACCTCCCCTCTGGTCACCATCAGTTTGTTCTCTGTAGTTAAGAGTATGTTCTTGATTTGCCTCCCTCTTTTTTTTTTTCTTTCCTGTGCTCATCTGTTTTGTTAAATTCCATATATGAGCGAAATCATGGTATTTGTCTTTCTCTGACTTTGCTTAGCATAATAGAATGGCTTTGCTTTTTGACAAGGAGTTTCAGAAGCTTATAGATGGAACAGTTTTGGCCACTGGAAAAACTTGTCTTAACTTCACATAAAATTTATAGACCTAATATGTAAATGAAGGGGGCTCTCAAAATATTCTATTAATAATCAGGTCTTTTCCACATAAAGTCATTGAAAATGGCACAGTCTTTAAAATCGTAAAATGTATGAACTGAAATAGGTTAATGATTTAAAAATTATACTACTAGATCACTTAAATCTTAAATATTCTGGATGAATTTTGATCAGGTCAACTTTTAACTGTAGGTAGACTCTAGAAAGCAACTTGGTAATGTTTGATTAGGTTGAAAATGTACCTATCACCTGCCACAGGAATCCTGTTTCAGGATCTATCCTGAGTAATTCTGCAAAGAACACATGTGTAGGGATGCTTACTGCATCTTTGCATACGATAGAGGGGGAAAAAATGGAAATCAAGTTTTCTCAGTGATTATATTTTTTAAAAATGATAGTCTATTCATTTGATGTTATCTTGAATGTCCAAAATACTGCATAAAGGTTATTTGCAGAAAAATATTAGCAATAGAATATATGTTAATTTTGCATTTTCCATAACCTAACATTATAGAAGCATACATGTAACATCTACAAAGCCTACTTGCACACATATCTAAATCTTCGTGCTTGTAATAGGAAACAGAAGGAATAGACTATAGAAGGAAATTTGGGGTTACAGCTGTGTCTGTAATTATAGAAACATTTAAAGTATAACAAAAAGTAATCTTTAATTTGGCCAGTACATCACTACTTGTTATATTATCATATTTTTCTGTATTGAAAGTGAAAATGGTGCAGATTCAGGAGGAAAATTACACATCAATCATTGATACCTTAAAAAATCTGACATCATTGTGATTATATGCCAAAAGTTCTCCAACTATAATTATAATCAATTTTAATCCTTTGTGTTAAGGTTATTTTTAAATGAGCATTTTGACAATTAAATTCAAACGGGTAAACTAGCATGGCCTTGTTTTCCTAATTTGCTATCTAAAAGATTCTATGCAACTGTATGCCAAACTGTATACTTCACAATCCTAAAAGCCATAGGATATCTACTATGAATTTATCCCTGGAGTCCCATGGAAAACAGATAAGAAAAATGTGTCAGGAAAATCAAGAAAGATTGTGTGGAATACCGAACAGTGGCTATCAAATGTGACCTTGTGATTTTTTTTTTTTTTAATCACTAGTGTGAAATAATCTTTCTAGGTTTTGTATAAAAGGTACATAAATATGTAAATTCTCCAGTAAAGCTACTTCTGCTTTACTCTTAGTTTGGCAAGCGCGCACACACAACTTTATCCTCTGAAACCCTGTTTTTCAAAGGGTAACCCACAGACTGTTAGCCACTTTGCTACCAGTCTACAATAAGCTAAGGAACTTCTACCAGCATGTATATCAACCATGACACTGAGCACATTGTTCCTTTTTTTTAAAAAGCATTTCTCAAGGAAGGAAGCAGTGCATTGATTTTCATTCTGATACCGATTATGGACAAACACTTGCAGTAGAAAAAGAAAAGCAGAACTTGAGACAGGGTTAAAGTTCTCATTCTTGATTTGGGAAGAGCACGTCCAGGGCAGTGAGGATAAGCTTAAAAGAAGTGAGGCAAAGAGGGGTGCCTGGGTGGCTCAGTCATTAAGCGTCTGCTTTCGGTTCAGGGCATGATACCGGCGTTCTGGGATCGAGCCCCGCATCAGGCTCCTCCGCTGGGAGCCTGCTTCTTCTTTTCCCACTCCCCCTGCTTGTGTTCCCTCTCTCTCTCTCTCTCAAATCTTAAAAAATAAAAAAATAAAAATTGAGGCAAAGAAACAATGTAATGTAATACTTACGTTGGACCCTATTCCATAAGCTGGAAGAACTGCAGCAGGTCACTCTACAGGCATGTTCACTTGGTCCACAGTACTCTCCTAGAAGGGCTCTAAGGAGGTACTGCCCCTTGTTCCAGACTAGAGCAAGAGTAGAAGCTAATGTTCCCACCTTGCATTAATCAAAGTTTACCCCATAGAGCACTAACTCCCTTGCCCTCTCATTTTGTTTCATCCAATTTCTTGATGGCCATGCTGGAAGCCCCAAAGGTTTGCAGTCAAACCGGCTTGTGCTTATGTGTACTTGTCGAAATACGTGTATAAGCATACATACACATATGCATTTGAGCTTATGCACATAAAAACTTGATCTGAAAAATCAGAATTCAGACAGTAACTTGCCCTACATTATGACCTCTAAGATGTTCCTAAAAGGGCCTTAGAGTTGTAGGTGACATTTCTATAGATGTTACAGCACAGTGGGAAAATAGCCTTACAAATACCTATTGAATTGCAAGTCTATTTTCTGTTTGTAAAATGTGAGTTCAGCTTTCATTATCTGTAATATCATTGGTCTGGACCCTGTATTAACCATAAAGCCTTGAAAACATTTCCGTTTTAAAACCTTGGTAAGTTTAATTTCTGCCTTTTGTTTCTTGAATAAAATACTGCTTTTAAGATTTAACTGTGATTGGCTGAAAGACTCAGGAGGTTAGTTTCCCTGGCTTCATATACTTTATTCAGTAGTGTTCACAGCAGAGTTTAGCTCCATAAATGAATCAGAATTATCTCAATGTCTGCCATGCACAAATTTTCTGATTTTTTTCCCCCCTCAAGTTCTGCATGAATGTTGCATTTCACAGGAAAAAAAAATGTAATACTATCTTCCTGGAAAAACTTGCTTGATATGTGTCTGTTTCATTAGATGTTTTTAGTCAGATTTCACATTTCTATATCCCAAACATAGATAATAGTGCTTTTTAAATACAGCATAAAAAATGGACAAGTATAGTTGTAAGGACAAACGTGAAATTAGGGTGTCATTGGATACCTCTAAGGGAATGTTTGTCAAACCTAAAATTATGAAATTAAGTCGACAAATCTGTACTGCATTATCAAGTGTCATGCCGTAATAAGTAAGAGTTGTGGTAATAGATCACAAAATTGTCTTTACATAAATTTCTTATCTGATTTTAAATGAGAGCTGTTAGACACTATAAGAGTCAAGGGAAAAAATCTCAATGCAGAATGTTCAAATCTAAGATCTTCATATTTTCCTTTGATTCTTGTTAAATGTCACACAAGGAAAGCTTCTTAACAGAGTAAAATCATTAGGTGAACAATTTACATAAGATCCTCTTTCCCTCTAGTCAATGATTAGAAGGAAATGCGTTAGAGGTGGTGATTCTGAGGACTAGGAGAACAGAGCAGCCATTAGAATGGGAAATATGTAATGAACTCCAGGAGCTGGAAATATAACAGGAAATGTGGTATACGGTTTTTAATCTTCCAAAAATCACGGTTTTAGTTTATGTGGACTCATAAAATGACAAGCAAATGATAAATTTAGAAAAAAATATGACCTCCTAAATCTCCCCTACTTTCAGAGAAATAGACTTGAAGAAAGAAAAATGCTTAATAGAATTCCAGTGAGCTAACTTGGCCATTAAATTCATTATCTTAGCTCACAGGGAAAACTAGATCAAGTCGGTACCACTGCATCTTTCCCTTTGAGAAGTGTTTTATATGCTACCTCCTTATTTTCTCTAACCACAGAAGATTTTCAGTTTAAGTATGCATAAGTGAACACTTTTGAAGAGCATTTAAGTAAATATCTCCCTATCAGCAAACATGAGAAAATCGTTGTCAATTATTGTAGCCCAAAACACGAGTAAACATTCACTTGTATTTTTAACACATCTCTTAATATGCATTGCTTTTCTGTAGATTGAAAAATTTTTCATGCTTAAAAGGAAGGCATTAGTTTGAACAGCATTTATTATGCTTTTAGACTAAGTTGTCTGCTTAGCACATTTTGAACCTAATTGAAAAACATGTTTAAAGAAAATTACTTATTGAAGAATACATATACTATTAATTTTTATAATCTGTACATTACTATGTCTTAAAGTGCCATTTAGTATTCTTAGATGAGCTCTCTGAAGAACAAGTTATCTTCCTCTATTTAGATGCTGTTTTACCAAATTTGATTTGTAAAGATGAAAAATATTTCACAAATGATGTAACATGATTCCATAACAACTTCCATTTTCTGTAATTATGGAATGTTTTAAAATCCAAATTTTTGAAGCCATTATGTAAAATAGACCAATGATTAGGCAGGTATAAATATTGAAATTGACTCTATTGATAAGTATGGTAAATAGAATGGATATCAAAGTTTTTCTGCATTGTAGAAACTTACACAATTTTCAAAATGGTGATTATTTAATTTTGTTAAAAAAAAAAAATCATAGGGTGCCTGGGTGGCTTAGTAGGTTATGCATCTGACTCTCAGTTTCAGCTCAGGTCACGTTCTCCTGGATGGTGAGAGAGAGCCCCACACTGGGCTCCGTGCTCAGTGGGGGAGTCTGAGATTCTTTCTCTCCACTCCCTCCATGTGTCCCTCCCCCACACATGTGCTCTCTCCCTCTCTCAAATCTTAAAACCCAAACCCAAGACTATCATGTGGGAAATAGTGCAGATAACATGCTACTATTTCTATACTAAATGGGAAGAACTTGGTTTCTATTTATTTTAATCAGCTGTGTGTCCTTTGGTACATCTGTCTCTGAATTTCAATTCAGTTATTTGTAAAATGAAGGAATTGGACGAGATGAGAGCCACAGATACCTTTAAAACTTAATGATTTTTTTACCATGTTGATAAGGAGTTTAAGTGGTTGTTCCCAGAGCTTCTGATGTAATTTCTTGATTTGATAAAGATAAGTCAAAAGTACTTCATAAACAAATAGCAACAACAGCAAAGGAAAAAATGGACTGAAAAATTGACAACTAACAATGGGACATGGGATAGAGGAAGATTGTCTATGCATAATTATGTACAGTTTGAGAAGTCAAGTCAATACAAAAGGAATTTGAGCTCTTATATGTGTGTCGAAGGTAAGAGAAATTTGAAAGTATGACTCCTAAAAAGAAACCACAAGTGACGAATTCATTTGAATTTTTTAATTTATTCTAGCTTAATATCCTAGATGGTGGTTTTGATATACTTATTACTAAAAGGTTAAATTTTGCATGTCAGTATTGCTAGAGATCAAGATGCTATTTCTGTATTAAATGTCTATGCATCTAGAGCACAGAGTTCTCCATATCCCTTTGGGATAGGAGGCTGTTATTCCAAATCCCATTTTTCTTTTAATAAGAAATGATGTTCCAATAAAGTATCCTGTATATTTCTGAAGACTCTTTGTCAGCTGGTTAGTGAAAGGAATTTAGTAGGTTTGAGTGCTTTATGTGTCGGATTTTTCTTAATTTTACAGTTTTGTCAGTTTTTTCCCTTAGGAAGAGATATGAAATTCATGGAGAAAACTTAGATTTTTAAACTTGAGTCTTTGAGATCAGACCACCGAATTATTGAGTCATGCAAGAAGATAACTCTGATTAAACTGGTCTTTATCCTGTGCGTATTAGGTCCGGGATGACAGGCATTTAGTCAGGAAAACCCTGAGATCCAGTGAGTCAGAGAAATGGAGAAATGGGAGGTTCGAGGCTCATGACAATGAAATGTCACTCCATTGGTTCTAATTTTCAAATCACTTGGTTGTAAAAGTTTGTCTTGGCTAGAAGTAAAAAAGCAAATAAAATCTTACAGCCAGGAGTTTGTCCCAGGATCCACCTTTTGATTTCCTTGCTCCTTTTGAGACTACTCTGGCTTAACCATAAACCCAACTGAGAGCTTCATGAGCAGCCTATAAACACCAGCTATGTTCTTGATGTTTTAAAGAATTGCATACTTCAGAAACACTTTTTCATCATGGACATTGATGACTTTTGATACAAACGGAAACTCATTACTGACCATAGAATCAACATAAATTGTTTGCTTGCTTAAGTGTGGCTTACTCAAGGACTGAAAAAATTTTGCTAACTACAGATGGCTGAAAGCTGTTTTTATTGTCTTGGGTGAGATGACCTATAGTTAGGACTTCCCTAATTAGATGGTAAAGTGGAATTTGAGCAGAAAGGATTTAAATGAGTCATTGAAGAATTTTTAGGACAGAATTACAAGTTAAGGCCATAGCATGTATGGATTTTTTTTTTTTAATTTAGATGAAATATCTAAAATTCCTCGATTCAAGGATTTTTCTGTTAAAACTTAGTTGCAATCAGGAAAACTAATTTTTTTTAAAGACTTTATTTGTAGGAGAGAGCGTGAGAGGGGGAAGGGACAGAGAGAGAAGCAGACTCCCTACTGAGAAGGGAGCCCAACATGGGACTTGATCCTGGGACTCCAGGATCATGACCTGAGCTGAAGGCAGTTGCTTAACCAACTGATCCACCTAGGCGCCCATGGAAAACTGTATTTTAATTTAATAAAATATCGAAGCCAAATTTCGTTGATCATGCCTTTTAAATGTTTTATATACCCCTAGGATGTCCTCTGTCAGTGGTCTAGTATAACAGATAAGAACATGGAAGTTTTTTTTTCTTCTACATGAAATGCCATATATGCACCCATAAGAGATTTATTCTCACTTCCTTTAAATAGCATAATAGTGTTACCAAGCATATGACTGATAAGACACTGCAGTTATTTCTAACTTTAGTTTCAAAAGTGCCAAGAGCATACCAAATAACCTAGCAAGTTAGATGAATCTTTCACCTTAGATCCTATTTCAACATTTAATTAGAAAATGTTATCTAAAAGGCAACTATCAGAGTTTTTTCTGATACTTTCTAAAGTGAATATGTCATGTATAAAAATGGGATAGTCAGGAGAAATGACAGGTGAACTCCTAGGTAGGCAGGGAGAACTCTTATAATACCTAAATTCAAAAAGAAAATCTGTTTTTATAAGGCCATGATGACCTAACTCCAACAGAAATGGAGTCTTAAAACGTATTTCTAACTGCAACTAAAAATAGTTATCAAGGGAAGGCTATCTGCCCATTGTCTTTTCGACAATTTCATGTTTCTTTATTTCTGTAATGCCAGCAGGGCTCATGCATTTTGTTTTCAGCCTTTAAAAGTGGGTTTTTTTTTTTTTTTAAATACTTGACAGGATTGTGATTAAAGTTTGCTCAAAAACATGCATTCAGGATTTCATTATGAGAATGAATTTTTAACCTTTTTTATCTGTTTTTTTCCCCCCACAGTGAAAATACCTTTAAGGATGGTAGTATATTATATACTTAGATCTGTCTTGGATTTTATTTCTCTATTGAAGTATGGTTGAACAGTGTTAGTTTTGGGTGTACAACTTAGTTTTGGCTGTACAACTTAGTAGTAATCTGATCAGTCTATACATCATGCTATGCTCCCCACAAGTGTAGTTACCATGTCCTATTACAACACTATTACGACGTCATTTACTATATTCTCCATGCTGTGCCTTTCGTCCCATGATTTTTGTTCAGTGACTGGAGGCCTGTATCTCCTGCTCCTTCACCCATTTTGCCCATCTCTCCTCCCCCACATCATGTATTTCTGTTAGGGAATCTTATTTTCAATAGGGACCAAGACAGTGTCCAGTAATTAGTCTCCTGGCAATTAGGAGGAAAGTTTTGATAACTTTGAAAACTTTCTCTTCCACTCTGACTTATATTAACACCTAACAGAAACAACCTATTAAACAAATCCAAAAGACTAGCAAATGTCTGGCTAATGCCTCTGTCCTTTCCTGTTGGAAGGCTCTCTGAACTTCCTCTGTTCTGTGGTTGCAAGGGGAGCTCCATTGTTTTTGCAGATTCTAGTTAATCTTTTCTTTACATACACCAATGAACCTGTGTGGTTCTGGTTTTGTATTTATAATTATTTTTAAAGATTTACTTATTTTAGAGTGAGCACGAGTGGGAGGGACAGAAGGAGAGAGAATCTCAAGCAGACTCCACAGTGAGTGCAAAGCCCAACGTGGGGCTCGATCTCAGGATCCTGAGATCACAACCCGAGTGGAAACCAAGAGTTGGATGCTTAACTGACTGTGCCACTAGGCGCCCCTTTATTTACAGGTACATTCTTGTATAGGACTAAAATAGTAATGGCTCAAGAATATTTTCTGCTTTGTGAGATATTTCCAAAAGTTGTTGGTTGCTTCATTGAATATATTTACTTTTCCCCATTCCAATGAACAACTATATAGGTCCCAAGGTTCATAATATTTTTAGGTAGATTCAATCATAAAAGAATAATTAGTATAGCCTCCAAAGGAAAAACAATATATTTCCACCAAATATATTTTTGAGCAAACTGATGTATGCAGGCACGGTTATAGGCACTGGGAATAAAGTAACAAAACAGACCAAAAAATTTTACCATATACATATGAAGCTTACAATCAATGGTACATGTAGCTTGGGTCACTCATACTTAAATGGACCCTGTCCAACCCTACCTCCCCCCAAAATGTGAGTACTGGATTAGGAATCTTTCTTTGCTCTCAAGCATCTTGGATTCTACTCATTGCATTTCTCAAATTGGACTGAAATTGTTGGTATCTTCTGTTCTAGACTTTGTAGGTAAGAATTCTTTTCTCTCTATTCCTTTAGTACCTAGAACAGAGTTGAAGTTTCCATATTTTTTAATTGAATAAGTGATTCCATTTGCTTTAACTGCTCATGGTTATTGCTCAATTATATGATTTTCTAAAAACAATCAAAATTCTAATGCCTCCTCAAGAAACTTTCTTATCCCCAGTCATTGCTGCCATCTGAAACTCAGTCTACTATTCACTCTTTTAACTTATGGAGAATTCTTGTTATACAACTAATGACTTTTTTCTTTGTGACTTCTTGAAGAACATAAATCCTGTTGATTTAGATCATTACAACTACATTTTTAAAAAGAGCTATTAGTGATGGGGTGCCTGGGTGGCTCAGTTGGTTAAGTGTCTGCCTTCAGCTCAGGTTATGATCCCAGGGTCTTGAGATCTAAACCCTGCATGGGGCTCCATTCTCCTCAGGGAGCCTACTTCTCCCTCCCTATCTGTCTGCTGCTCTCCCTGCTTGTGCGCTTGCTCTCTTTCTGTCAAAATCTTAAAAACAAAACAAAAAAACCACTATTAGTGATAACAAATCTTTATGTAGATTAGATGTTCTTTGAATAATAACTCTACATCTACCTTATTGTATTTGTGATATTGAAAACATGGAATATTAAGTTAATTATTAAGGTTACAAAATAATTGAAAAAACATAAAATATCAATGAACATGGACTCAGTGCTTAATGAAACAAGTGAAGTAAGATTGAAATGTCCTTTGTAATATTGACCTGTTATTGTAAAATAGGAAGATCAGTGCATTTGTAAGTTACTTTTTTTTTTTTTTTTTTTTGCTAGGGGCTTGCATTTTCATGTAACAAGAGCTTCAGATGTTCTTTTAATTTTACATTAAGCAGGAAAGATAGAAATTTATAAAGTACCCTAACACTTTAAAGAATATTAAGCTTTGCAAACAGGAACAATCTTCCAGACAGTAAGTCTGAGGAAAAGAGAACTGATTTGAACTTAATTTTAAAGAGCCTCTGCTAACCTCTGACCCAACCACATAAAGAATTCTATTCTGTACATGACTCAGGAATTAACAAATGGGAGCATAAAACTAATTTTAGATATCATTGGCTGGACCAGCACTAAGCCAATATTTGAAGGATATTTTTTTGTTAGTAATCCCATTTTTTTTTCCTTAGGCCCTTAGTTTTATTCATTTGGTGTTGATCTCTACCTCTTCCCAAGGTCTTGTGTTCTTTATCTTAAGGTCTTTAATGTTTTCTACTTTTCACCCTTAGTGCCTCATTTTAGAGGCACTCGCAAACAAAAACACATCTGAAGCAGACTTCCTGACGGTTGAGCAATCACATTCTAAGGGGAATGGGGAAGATTTCTCCCAAGAAGAGAGGATTCACATGGCCTGCAAATAAACAGGGGCTTCTCATGTAAAAGGAAAATTAGTGTGATCTAGAGTGGTCTCTAAGGATGAACTGGAACCAGAGTAAAGCGTGGAGGAAACTACAGGTGGACCCTAGGGTCTTTTCATACTTGGTGAGACTTTAGAAATATCTGATCATTACTTAGAATTTAAGTCTTGAATATTTGAATCAAAGGTACTATGCTGAAGAGATTACTGTGTCCTCAACTTTGCCTCTTAAGAGTTGTTGGTTGGGTCTCTACAGATTTTGGGCAAATTATTTAATCTTTAAAAAGTCTTCTTGCTCCCATATGCAAAATGGTGTAATATTAGCAGCTATATCAAAAGATCGATTAGAGGAGTAAACAAAAACATTAACTTACATTTAATTGCACAGGGCCTGGTATACAGTGACTATTCCATAGGTATTTTATGATCCTAGTTACAAAGTTTCTAAGCAAAAAATTTTCTAATACAGGTCTGAGATAGAGCTAAACCTGATGACTAAGATTCCTTAAGGTACCTCATTTATGCAACTCCTATTAAGCTATGTCTTCACAATTTTACCAAACCTGGAAACCAGCACTTACAAAGAATTTGGTGAAAACCTTTGTTCTCTGGATCTTAGTTTGCAAAGCTCAAGACCTCTTTCCATACAACCTAAGTTGTGTAACTTCTGATTGTGTATGAACCTAGAAATCTACATGCCAAATTTTTTATTTTCTGGATCTTACATTTTGGATCTTACCTATATCAAATACTAACTTAATGTTAAAACTATTACATATGTGGAATTAAAAAGCTAACATGCAATTTTAACTACATTTATATTAGAACACAGAAAATCATGAAATTAGAATTATGTGGAAATGTAAAGTATATCCATTAGAATGGTTGAATATAAAAAAGGTATTCAAGATGCTACAAAAGCATAAAATATCTAAAGTATGTACACAAGGAAACCAAAATCAAAGTAAATCCCAATAGTATTCGTTCCTCTTTAGGAAACATTTATGACTTAGTCATAAATAGCAGTAATAGTGAAGGAAGACTTTCACTGAAACTTGAACTACTGAGCACATGCTCTCAAGTAGATTTTTGCCTTCTGTTGGAGGGGGCTCTACCTCCTGTAGGCAAGTCAATTAAAGGAAGAAATACGGTATTCCTATGTATATTTGAGAAAAGCTCTTTTCATACACAAATAATTTGTTCTTCCTTCATAATTGATTTAGTATTAATAGCATATGGGAAACTAAAAATATTGGACAACTATAAAATTGAGGGTGTAATCTGAACCATTTCTCTTAAATGTAGTATTGATCCTTTAATTAGATCTTATTTATGACCACAAGACATGTTCTTGTATAATTGTGGTAAGAACACTTAAAATGAGAGCTACTTTTTTTTATAGGTATAATTGATACATTATATAGTTTCAGGTGCGCAACGTAATGATTTGATATTTGTGTACACTGAAAAATCACAAGTCTAGTTACTATCCATTACCATACAAAGTACACACTTTTTTCTTGTGATGAGAACTTTTAAGACTTACTCTCCTAGCAACTCTCAAATATGATCCAGTATTATTGACTATAGTTGTCCTGTTGTATTACATCCCTATGACTTATTAATTGTATAACTTGAACTTTGTACCTCTTGATCCCTTTCACCTATTATGCCCATCTCTCAACCCCCTCTACCTTCTGGCATTTGCCAGTCTCTTCTCTGTATTCAAGTTTGGTTTTTGTTAACTTGTTTTGCTTTTTATATTCCACACATAAATGAAATCATAGGCTATCTGTCTTTTACTGTCTGATTTACTTCAATTGGCATAATACCTCCTGGCTCCTTCCATGATGTCACAAATGGCAAGACTTAATTCTTTTTTTTTTTTTTTTTTAATGGCTGAATAATTGTGTGTGTGTGTGTGTATGTGTGTGTGTGTACACCACATTTTCTTTATCCATTCTTCTATTGATGAACATTCAGGTTGTTTTTGTACCTTGGCTATTGTAAACAATGTTACAATAAGTATGGGGAAGCAGATATCTTTTTGAGTTAGGTTTTTGTTTTCAGATAAATATCAAGAAGTGGAATTGCTGGATCATCTGGTAGTTTTAATTTGTTGAGGGACCTCCATACTCTTTTCCATACTGGTTATACCAAGTTACATTCCCACCAACACTGAACGAAGGTTCTCTTTTCTCCATATCCTCACCAATTATTTCTTGTCTTTTTGATGATAGCCATTCTAATATGTGTGAGGTGGTATCTCATTATGTTTTGACTTGCATTTCCCTGATGTTTAGTGATGTTGACCATCTTTTCATGTGTCTGGTCATCTGTAGGTCTTTGGAGAAATTTCAAGTCAGGTCCTCTGCCTCTTTTTTTTTTTTTTTGGATTGAATTTGAGTTGTGGGAGTTCTTCATAGATTTTGGATGTTAACCCTTTATCAGATATGATAACACCTCACACATTTTAAGATGAGTATTATTTCATTGTGGATTTGGGTTGCATTTCCCTGATGATTAATGAAGTTTAGCATCTTTTCATATGCCTGTCAGCATTTATAGGTCATCTTTGGAGAAATGTCTCTTGAGTCCTTCCCCCACTTTTTAATTGGATATTTGTGTTTTTGCTTTTGAGTAGTGGGAGTTCTTTCTGTGCTTCAGATGTTAACATTTGCAAACTATAGGTCTGATAAGTGATTTTCTTCTATTCTGCAGGTTGCCTTTTCACTTTTTTGAAGGGCTCCTTTTGATGTGCAGAAGCTTTTTCGTTTGATGTTGTTACACTTGCTAATCTTTCTGATGCTTGTATTTTTGGTATCCTAGCAAATCATTGCCAAGCCCAATGCCATGAAGTTTTTCTCTCAAGTTTTCCTCTAGAAGTTTTACAGTTCCAGGTCTTAGATTTAAATCTCTTGTCCATCTTGCATTGATTTTTTTTTTTTGTGTATGGTAGAAGGTAAGGGCCTCATTTAATTCTTGATTGTGGATCTACAGTTTTTTCACCATTTATTGAAGACTGTTCTTTATTCACTGCATATTTTTGGTAGTTTTGTCAAAAATCAGTTGACCATATGTATATATTTATTTCTGGGCTCTCTTCTATATATGTTCAGTCGTGTATGGTCTATGTGTTTTTATACCAGTACCATTCTGTTTTAATATAAAAGCTTTGAAATATAGTTTGAAATCAAGAAGTGTGATGCCTCCAGGTTTGTCTTAAGATTACTTTGGCTATTTGGGGGTCTTTTTGTTATTCCATAGGAATTTTAATTTTTTTCTATTTCTGTAAATAATGCCATTGGGACCTTAATAGGGATTGCATTGAACTTGTAGATTGCTTGGGTAGTATGGACACTTTAACAATATTAAGTCTTACAATTCATGAACATAAGAGGTCTTTCCAGGTATCTGTGTCTCTAATTTCTTTCAACAATGATTTGAAGTTCTCAGAGCAGCATTCTTTCACCTCCTTGGGTAAATTCATAAGTATTTTATTCTTTCTGATGCTATTGTAAATAGGATTGTTTTCTTTATTTCTTTGAATAGTGTAAGCAGACCTGACTTGGAATCAGAATGTTATAAATGAAAATAACATAACAAACAAAATTGTACTTAGCCAAAACTCTCACAGCACCATTAGAACTTCAAAAACTCTTCAAGCATTGAAGTTTTTAGATCCCTTAACACTCTACAGGAACTGTTCCTACGTTTTCCTGGATCTTTCAGATTTGTAAATAATATTTTTAATAACATAGCTTGAAACTTTAATTTTAATTTTTGTGGTTAAATACCATTTTTAACTATTACAGAATACATTAATTAGCATTTGTTGCTGTGACAATTCCAAAATTTCAGTGGATTAAAACAAATACTCATTACTCATGGTACATGAAGGCTGTGGGCCAAGTGCAGCTTTACTCCGTGGGCTTTCTCCTGCCTGAGCCCAGACTGAAAACTCACTCTCTGTAATAGGCTTGCTGGTTTTAAGGCACAGAGTGAAAATTCAGGAGGATGAGCCAAACTATTGCATTTAAACTAGTTGATTAGGCATATACCATGTCCTTATGTTTATACTGGCCAGAGCCAGTCACATTATTAAGCCTGAAAATCAGACCATTAGAAAGAAAGCATAAATAAAATTTATCCTTCTATTTACACATTCTTTTTATGCGCGCATGTGCGTGCGCGCACACACACACACACACGCACACACACACTAAAAGTCCATAGTCTTGCAGTCTACCCCAGATCCAGAGGTGGCTTCCCAAGTTCCCTAAGACCATTTCTGGGTCCACATTCCCAGTAAATGCACCCCCAAAAGGATGCTGGATCAAGGCAGAGCAGCTGCAATAAAACTTTCTAGTCAGAAAAGAGAAGAATGGCAATTGCATTGGGTAAATAAGGTAAGGCCCTCTTATCCCGCTGCTGTCAGATGTTCTTTGATTAGGCTAGATTATCTTCCCTGAGAATAACACCCTAGTTCACTGATGTCCTTAGCTCCTGGATCCACTCTGAAAAGGACTCTGTGTCTGCATTTTCTTTCTTGGATACAGCTGATATAGACTTTGGGAAATAGACTTTTCTCTGAGGGAAATAAGGAACTTTCCCAGTCTCTTCCTGCCCCAGAAAACCAAGTGCGAAAGATCATTTTACAAGTCTAGCAATCAATATTTCACCCAGGCTGATAGCAATGGAAATTTCTAAAAAGACTTTAAAAATAAAGTCTCTTTGATCCCATCGAACTCGGTGTGCCATAATAATTTTTTTGAGAATTGCGTTACTCTCAAAATATAATTAAATATACTTTGAACTTCTCCAACTTCTGACTTTAGACTTCCGTGGGACCAGGCACTTTGTCTCTCTTCCCTGAGCTATTTTAGCCAACTGGAAGCTTTCACTGGAGCCGCCTTAATCAGATTTTTTCCTGAGCTTGAGTTTTATTCAGGATGAGTCTTAATCAGCTTTAATAGCCCCAAAGCATTTCTCTTTCTCTTTTTTTTTTAACTGTTTTCTCTGATCAGAGATGTAAAACAGTCCCATTTTGAAACTTTACTAGTCTCAGAATATCTGGGCTTATTTTCTCTAATGACTATTTTCAAATAGTCATGATTTTGAGTATCAATTATGGAAATGACTGACTTATGCTAGGAACATTGTTTCAAACCTGTGTGTCCAAAGTCAAAATTTCATTAGGTGAATTTTCTGCCTTCCAGATTATCATCGGAAAGAGTTAAACTGTACTGCATGATGCCTTTTTTTTTTTTTTTCAAAATGGCTCCAAATACAGCCTGCAGCCCAGTACTAGTCCTTGCATTTGTTTTTAATAGTGAAATTCCAGTGTTTGGAATACTAATGGCTTTTGCTCTGTGAACAACTCCAAAATCTCAATGGCTTATAAGAATGGAGTATTTCTTGCTGTCCTTCTGTGAAGATTCCAGTCAGCTCTACTGATCTCCTTCAAAAACCCAGGCTGAGCCAACAGCTGCTCTTTAGCTTCAGGAAGAAGGTAGAAATTAGGGACCCAGCTGAACTATGCAGTTCTATTCAAAGGTTCCATTCAGAAGGATGTGCCGTTATATTACTTGCTCACATTTCATCAAAGTAATTTGTGTGGCCAACCCTGACAGTGGGTAGGGAAAGTTTATGCAAAGCAAGAGGGGTCATAAATATTTGGGAACAGAAGTACAATCTTACTCCATTATGTTAACCTTCCTGCATTATGAGCAATGTTTTTGTAGACCTCCATATAGGAACGTTGTATGGAGACTAATACATTGAGTGGGAAGAGGGATAATCAGATCTGTAAGATCTAATTTGAGATATTTTAGATTGGTATCTGGGTGCTACATATCTTAGGTAGTTTAAGCTTGAGAAAGACCTGGGCACTATTCTTTAGCCACTTTTTTTCCCCCCTCCAGATTGATAGTAGAGAAAAATCTTTATAAGCAATTCTGTTGGCTTTCAGAGTTCTGGCAGATTAAGGATTATCTCATAAGGCAGATAGAGGAGAGTATCTCTCCTCCTCCCCCATCCTGGGCCAGGAGTTGAAAGTTGTTTCTTAAACTCAATTGCAGTCTTTCTGGAACAAAAAGTGGGGGAGGATAGAGAATAAAATATTCTAATAACTAAAGGATTTGTGATATGCACCAAAAAATAATTACCTCTACTGACTATATATGTCATAATATGTGATACTAGTTCTGTAACACTATGGGCTCTTCTGGATAAACCAAGAAAATTTTTGAACACTTTGCAAACATGTACAGGCAAGAGTGAACATACTTGCACTTTCTAGAGATTTGAGATGGAGAGCTCAACCATCTCTGCAACTCTTATTATTTGTTCAACTTTGAGTTCTGCTTCCATTACATGTGAAGAATGGCATTTTCCCTGTTTGATTTTAGGCGCTGTTCATGCTTAATGCTCTGTATGGAAACATCTCTGCTCTGAAGATAAATTAAGAAAATAGACAAATGTATGCATATAATAAATTCAGTGATGCTAAAAGCTGTTTCCTAGGAAAATGAGTATTTGCACCTGCTTAATAAGATTTTGATTGAAATCCAATCACCAATTATCCTTTGAACTAGATGAATGGACTTTTGTGTTCATCAAGACAGTATCCAGTTTTGTACGTTATACTTTTTTTTTAAACTATTTTTGGAACGTAGCTTGCTTAGCAAAAACAAAAACCCCCAAAACTAAAAACAAAGACTTCAGAAACAAATGACAGATCTTTTGCAAAAATGGCTGGGGAACAGCTATTTCTTTCCTAATTCCTTTCATACTTGATATAGGTGAATGGATTTTATGTGTCATTTCTTGTGAGAAAGCATTCTAGACTTATAATTTTTATAATACTTAGTCTTTTTTTGAGACAAGCTCAAGACTATAATATCCTGATTCTACTTTGTTCCTGGTTCAAAATTGATTATTCAATACCTCCAAGAGTCAGAAGAGTAGTCTGTACTGTAATTACATTGTAATTTGTTTCAATCATGAGAAAAACTGACCTAACCACTGTAAGTCAAAGGCTGATGTCAACATCTCCAGTAATAATTGAGTAATCTTTTAATTTTCTTAAATAAGTGAGATCTTAACATAGCTAGATCACATTAGAAACCTTATTAAGACCTTTCCAGTATGTGTGTGATTTCTAGTTGAAGGTATTTATGTCTTAGGAGGAAATTAAAGGGAAGGCCAAAGTGATGCAAGTTTCACTTCACAGCCGGTATGAATGGGAGATTTATTAAAAGAAGGCAAAAAAAAAAAAACGGACATGAATTTAGAACTCAAATTAGATCACAGAAAATATAATTATTCCTTAACGAGCCACATTCTGTCAAAGCATAGTTGCGCTCTCCTAGAAAATTGGAAGCTTATTAACCACTACAATAATTCTCTCAGGCTTGTGAGAGGGCTTATTTTAAAACTCATGACTTGGGTTCAGTTCAGAAAACAACAACATTAAGAGTCTGGGACACCTGTTGTTCAGTATAAGAGTGCCCTTTTCAGTTTTCTTATAATGCCAGTGGGAACTCTAATTTTATCTCCATGACTGACCAACTCCATAATTTATGTGGAATCAAGCTGGAGTTCTATATTTAACTTGTACTGACTTTATAGGAAAATGCTTTGAAAACATGGTCTTCAGAATGTCACAATAATAGTCTTCTGACATCACATACACAACTTCTAATTATCCCACGCTTATTGTATCTCCCCATATATAATGTTGCACAGAGATTCATGTGGAGATGGGAGAAACATTTAGTGTCTTTTGGGCTTCTGTGAAAACGTTGCTTTTTATCAACGTTGGTTAAGATCACTAAAAGGCAGAAGTCCAAATGCAAGGTCCTTAGATGAAGGTAGAAAGGACCTGTCTTTGCAGAAAATCTGTAAAACTTGACTTAATCAGGTATGTAATCTAGTCAGGACAAGATGTACTCCATTCCTTAGGTTGACTCTCCCTTCGTCAGAGATGAGACACTAAAGCCACTCAATTGGGACTAATTTGGGATTTTGGTTGATCTGAAGTTTTATAACTACAAATATAATTCTGATAAAATTGAGTACGTCCAATTTTTATATCCACCTTATGGGAGGTTGTTTAAGAAGGGGAAGGTCAAAGAAGTTAGGTGTTTGGGATCTCACTGCCCATGAGTGCAGAAGCCAGGATGAAGCCCAGGGTAGTAAGGAGGAGAATCAGCTTTCCCCGGTGTCCCTTGTTCTTTGATTTACTGAATTCAGGATCTTTTTTAAAGATTTTATTTATGTGACAGACAGCGAGAGAGGGAACACAGCAGGGGGAGTGGGAGAGGAAGATGCAGGCTCCCAGCGGAGGAGCCCGATGTGGGACTCGATCCCCGGAACGCTGGGATCACGCCCTGAGCCAAAGACAGATGCTTAACGACTGCGCCACCCAGGCGCCCCTGAATTCAGAATCTTGATTTGTTACTCATGATCTTCAAAATCACCACATGATTATTAGTACCTTGAATTTGCCCGTGCTGTCTTGTTTACCTTTTAGCTTCAGCTCTTCTAATCTATCCATCTCCCTCTCCTTCCTCCAACCCCCAGTCCAAGGAAAAGTCCCAGCTCTCTGCCAGGAAAACCTCATTATTTTGAGTGAGCTCTAGAGTCAGATTAGTCACGTTGAATCACCTCCCACTTAATAACTGTGAGGCCTTGGGCATGTTAATAAACTACTCCATGACTGTTTTTCTTCTGTAAACTGTTAATATCCTATACTAAGGATGTGATAACTGAGTTAAATGTAAATGCTTATGTAAAATGCTCATAATAGTGCTTAGTGCACAGTAAGTGCTTATAATAGGAACTATCAACACCAATAGCTAAATCTTAGCTTCTTCCTCTTGGAAATTACTTGCTGAATAGTTACTCCTAATGTTATTTTACTCATGTAGAAATTCTTTTGGAATTTAAAAATATGTTTTCCATATAATTTATATATTTGGTGCCTTCATTTTGTCAACCTATACTATTAAATATTACTGTCTAAATTTTAATATATTTGTCATATAATTAGACCTATAACCCTTGGAATAGAGGTTTCTTGGTCTAAATATGTTTAAAAGAATCCTTATCAGGTCATTATCACTCCTAAAGCCCAACTTAACACATTGCTCATTTCAAGTGCTGAGCATCCATTTTGTTAACCCTGAATTACACAATTTAAAGTTTTTAATAAAAATATCTTCTTAGAGTAAATATTGAAGAGAATCCACTGATTAATTTACGCGTTCTTCCAGCAAATGATACTGAGCTGCTTTTAGATGTCAGGATTTAAGGTAAAAATAATGAATAAATGAGAATTTTTTCCTCATGAAATTTAGAATAAGGCGTCTCTAATGTGATTGTGAATCACCTGGGGATCTTGTTAAAATGCAGATTCTGATTCAGTATTTCTGGGTTGAAGCCTGAGTATCTGCATTATTAAACATCTGGTAATGTTGATGCCTTTGGTCCTAGGAACACATAATGAATAGCAAGCCCTTAAATTCTCCCTAGCTAAATATCTTCTTGAATACTCCATTCTGGACTGTTTCTCATTCACTCAGTCCCTCCTGAAAACAGAGGGGAATGTGATTTGAAATACTCTTAACATGTCTTCCTTGGCCCCAGGATAAGTGAACACATCAATAGGAGGAGTGGCCAAATGTGTGAGAGAGAGAGGCTTGTAGGGCGACTCCAATGACAAAGAAGGATATGGCTCTCCTAGGACAATTCTGCTGTAAACTGTTACCCATTATGCTTACCCAAAGGATTTCGCTGAGGAGGGTTTAGGGAGGATACCATAATTTTGCTTCTCCACTAGGAGGCTTCTTCATTGGTGAGTTTTTGCTTTAGTCCCAGAATTGATTCCATTTTGAATGTGCGATGAAAACCCTGTTGCACAGTCACACCAGCTTCTGGTGTCCTAGGGCCTGAGACTGGGTAGAATAGAGGTACTGATGTCCTACCTCAGCTTCAGCTTTCTCCACAATTCCAGAAGTTCAAGAATGTGAGTCCTCGATGGAATTACCTGAAGTGAGTTTTTTTTTTTTTTTTCAGTTGTCAAATCTTAGACAATTCACTTGTCTAATTTAGATAGGCTATAGCAGCCTAACAACTTTATTGAGTAATGTACATTAAGCATACATAGAATCCTATTTAACGTGTACAGTGTTCACACCTAACCTTCATTAGGAAGAGCGGACTCTGCTCTCCAATCATGCTCTGAAATTTCACATGAAGTCCCAATCCCGCACAGTCCTCTGATGTCATTACCAACTTTTCCCATTTCCCACTGTTGGAGAAGGGTAGAGGAAAATTTTTTTTTCTTCTGGCTGGTCTCATCACCAAATTGACAGGAGATTAGCAGGAGAAAAACAAATGTAATTCTATACATACAGGGGCCCCAGAAGAACAGGAGACCCACAGGCAGTCAGGAAAGTGAGGCATATATGCTATCCTGAGCTAAGGAGAAAGAGGGTAGGGGGAAGGAAGATACTTCACAAGATGCTGGGAAGAGGAAATGTTTGATAAAATATTTGTAGTGCCAGTGCCACGCAGATAAATATTTCTTATGTAAAACCGTTATGTTTGGAGATAGCTCACCTTTGGTGCAGGCTCCCTATCTAAGTTCTTCTGGACAGTTAAGGAGGAGGTAAAAACAAAACACTTATTCAGTCTTCTGTTTCTTAAAAACAATCTGCCTAAATTCTCATGCCAAAGAGACACATTTTGTGTTGACAAATTTTTCTCTCCTTCACCACTTATGTTATTAACTTTGGAATATTCCTTAAGTTCCATTCTTCTGTTTCTCATATAGGAACTTCTCAGTAAGGCCTTCTGTGTTCCTTATTATCATGGACACTTCTTAAAAAATTGCCCTGCCCTACCATGCCCTTGACAAGTGACCATTCTAACACAGATTCTTCTTCTTTGTATTTTTTCTAGCATTATAATATTCTCTATATTAAGATTTTAAAAAAATTATACTGCTGTCCTAGTCTGGAGTTGCTTTTGGCAGCCAGCTCCTGGTGACTCATGCTCAGTAAGTAGCACCATGACCATGAAATATGCACAGTTTTATCATTAAAATGCAGACTAAGACACTGAAAATGCTATGTGAGGACACAAAACGCATAATTGCAATGATGCTCTGAGTGGGATTTTGAAATATGGTAGTGGGTCTCCTCACAGGAGTTTGTGGCTTGGTAATTCAGGGCACAAAATAATATTCCAGGAGATTCCTTATATTGCAGGCCCATGAGTAAGTAAACTAGAAAACTTACTAACCTCTTTATCCTTTTCAGAATTTCCTGTGAAGTGCAGTTACTGTTTTCCATTTATTTTTCTTGCCCTTTAAAAATGTCTTCTAAAATTACCATACCTTGGGGCGCCTGGGTGGCACAGAGGTTAAGCGTCTGCCTTCGGCTCAGGGCGTGATCCCGGCGTTATGGGATCGAGCCCCACATCAGGCTCCTCTGCTAGGAGCCTGCTTCTTCCTCTCCCACTCCCCCTGCTTGTGTTCCCTCTCTCGCTGGCTGTCTCTATCTCTCTCAAATAAATAAATAAAATCTTTAAAAAAAAAAAAATAAAAATAAAATTACCATACCTTTACTATAAAAGTGATATTTGAACCTTTCTCCCCTCACTTCCCCCCACCTTGGTTTGGAATTTGAGATTGTCATGTTTAGAGACATGGTAGGTTTGGGTGTCAAGAAGATAATTAAAGTTATGGATTTACTCTGAATTTTGAATTAGAATTTGTATATTTGTCCAACTGGCAGTGCCATTAGCCACCTCACTTCTGAGAGTATGATGACTGCCTGTCACTATCCTAGGCCTACTTTCCCCACACCCTCATCAAGAGAACTTTGCCTGCCCCATAGAATCCTTATTTTAGTCAGACTAAACCGAATCAACTATTAAAATTTTTGTGTCTAGCCATGTTCGTGTGTAACATATTCAAATTTCTAATTTCGAAAGGAAGCTTCTGCTACGGGATCTTTCCTTTGCTCTTTCTTTCTAGTTTCGGGATCAGTGTATTAATGATTATTGAAGTAAAGGTTAAGTTTTCTAACTTCTTCCAGTCTGGCTGGTAATCATTTCTACCATTTCACAGTGCTCTGAAAAAAATGAAAACATTTCTGTTAGTTGGAAATTTAAAATTCATTGACAAATCTACATGTATCTTTTGATTGTTTACATTTCTTTATATTGAATTTTTTAGTTCTATCACTGCTTGAGTCAGTTCTGGCAATTTTTATTTCAATAGAGAAATTCCCTTTTACATCAAGACTTTTTTTTTCTTAATACCCTTTACCTATCTGCAGTTAAGCACTCTTTTTCCTTCCTAATGCTGTTTTAATGTCTTGTCTTTTTGTTTAGACTTTTTGTTGATCAAAGATTGTGCATATCATTCATCCTCTTAAAAATTCAGATTTAAAAATTTACCTTTAAGTTGCTATTGTAGTAACTTCTTTTTTTTTTTTTTTTTTAAAGATTTTATTTATTTATTCATTCAACAGAGATGGAGACAGCCAGCGAGAGAGGGAACACAAGCAGGGGGAGTGGGAGAGGAAGAAGCAGGCTCATAGCGGAAGAGCCTGATGTGGAGCTCGATCCCATAATGCTAGGATCATGCCCTGAGCCAAAGGCAGATGCCCAACCGCTGTGCCACCCAGGCGCCCCGCTATTGTAGTAACTTCTGGTTTTGTTTGTTTTTTAATCTATCTTTTTCATATATATTTTTGCTTTTTTTCCTCTGGATATTCATTTTTCCAATCTTTCTAATGTACTATTTAGAAAATGCTTGTCTTTACATATGTGAACTCTAAGCAGTGGTAGTGCTGCTTTGGTAGCATTCTTTTAGGGATCGATTTATGGTATGCTCATTATCGTTAATTTCTAGGTAGTGGTGAATTTGTTTCATTATGTTGCAGTGACAAAGTATCACAAGCTGGGTGGCTTAATCCATATATACACACATATATATATATGTATATATGTGTGTGTATATATATATGTATATATGTGTGTATATATATATGTATATATGTGTGTATATATATGTATATATGTGTGTGTATATATATATGTATATATGTGTGTATATATATATGTATATATGTGTGTATATATATATGTATATATGTGTGTATATATATATGTATATATGTGTGTATATATATATGTATATATGTGTGTATATATATATGTATATATGTGTGTATATATATATGTATATATGTGTGTATATATATATGTATATATGTGTGTATATATATATGTATATATGTGTGTATATATATATGTATATATGTGTGTATATATCTCACAGTTCCAGAGTCTAGAAGTTCAAAATCAAGTGCTGGGGAGGTTGATTTCTTCTGATTGATTCTGTGAGCAAAGGCTCTATTTCAGGCCTCTCTTTTTGGCTTGTAAATAGCTATCTTCCTGTGTCTTTTCACACAGTATTCTATGCATGCCTGTCTCTAAATTTGTCTTTGTAAGGACTTTTGTTAGATTGTATTAGGGGCTGACCCTATTCCAATATGTCCTCCTCTTAGCTTAACTAATTACCTCTCCAATAACCCTATTTCCAAACAGGGTCACATTCTGAGGTACTCGGGGTTAGGACAACCACGTAGAAATTTTGAGGAACACTATTCTACCCATAAGTTCTTAACCCTAAATTGTTTAGAATATTCTTTTCTTTCCAACAGGAAAATATTTTTTTTTTCCTGTCCTTTTGTTTTTTGCCATTGTTTTTGCAAACAACAAATCACGTTTTGGGGATCAGCAAATGTAGTATGAATATTTAATCCTTCTTGTAATTGACCAGAATGATGTGTAATTTCTTCTTAAAATCTAATTGGTTTTGGTTTATATACTACAAATCCCCCTTGTTTGATCCATAAATTTTGATTATTAAATCTTCTAGGTGAATCATTGTCAGGAAGTGAATATTTTCATTTTTTTCCCCCACAGGTAGGGCTTTCTGAACCAAGAAAACTAGAACCTAGGTTCTGGGAGGAGGCTTGGAAGTTGAAGGATGACTGGATAGAGGCCAGAAGATTTCCCGAGACTTAGGGATTTACCTCGAATGTGTTGACATTTCAAAGGAGAGTGAAACCCTGAGGTGGCATTTACATTCCGAAGGATTAAAACCTCTAGGGACAAGGGTTTCTCTTTTTCTCTCCAGAGGAGAGGGGAACAACATGTATATAAAGTCCTTGATTCACAATTTCAGGGTTCCTCCCCTGTGATACAGGAACCCTGTGTTTGTGCATGTGCTTAAGTCAGATTGCTCCAGAAAGGGAAGAATTTAAGACCTAGGGCATTGATGTTGCTCTTGCACCAAGTAAATAATGAAAATGTGTCTTAACTTAAAAACTTCACGCTTACATTCAGGACAATAAAAACATTTTTAAAAACTTACCAATTGTATGTTCTACATACAAATACTACTTTGTCAGGTTTCTTAGAAGGACTATCAGACTAACCAGGTTTTTAATATTAAAATATTAAAAATCCCATTTTTTCCTAATTGTTCTGAATATTCCTTTTCATAGTTTTACATATTTTCCTTTATTGTCTTATTAAGCAGTTGCCTACTGATCTATTTTATTAAATTTAGTTTTTTTTCCCCCCTTTCATGCTACCTTTTGCTACCAACTCTATATATTTTGTCATAACTCTGTCAAAAGGCAAGTATATGGGCAGATGTGGGGGGTTTTTTGTTTGTTTTGGGGGGGCAGTGCCTGGGTGGCTTAGTTGGTTAAGCATCTGACTCTTGATTTCCGGCTCAGGTCATGATCTCAGGGTTGTGAGACTGAGCTCTGGAGCGGGCTCTGCATTGGGAGTGGAGCTTGCTTAAGATTCTTTCTCCCTCTCCCCCTTCCCTCTCCCACAGTCTCTCTCCCTCTCTGTATCTCTCTTTCCCTCTCTCCCTCTCCTTATCTCTCTCTCCCTCTCCTTATCTCTCTCTCCCTCTCCTTATCTCTCTCTTCCTCTCCTTATCTCTCTCTTCCTCTCCTTATCTCTCTCTTCCTCTCCTTATCTCTCTCTTCCTCTCCTTATCTCTCTCTTCCTCTCCTTATCTCTCTCTTCCTCTCCTTATCTCTCTCTTCCTCTCCTTATCTCTCTCTTCCTCTCTTTATCTCTCTCTTCCTCTCTTTATCTCTCTCTTCCTCTCTTTCTCTCCCTCTCTTTATTTCTCTCTCCCTCTCTTTATCTCTCTCTCCTTCTATCTCTCTTTCTGTCTCAAAAAAAATGGTTTTTCTTTTGAAGATTGAGTGCCAGTACTTGTAGATCTATAGATTGCCTTATCAACCCAGACTCTCTTTTCCCCCAAGATTTTATTTAAACTCAAGTTAACTAACATGTAGTGTAGTATTAGTTTCGGGAGTAGAATTTAGTGATTCATCACTTACATATAATACCCAATACTCATCCCAACAAGTGCCCTCTTTAATATCCATCACTCCCCTCCCCTCCAACAGCCCTCAGTTTGCTCTCTATAGTTAAGAGTTTCTTATGGCTAGCCTCCCTCTGTTTTTATTTTATTTTTCCCTTCCCCTATGTTCATCTGTTTTGTCTCTTAAATTCCACACAGGAATGAAATCAGGCGGTATTTGTCTTTCTCTGACTGACTTATTTCACTTAACATAACACACCCTGGTTCCATCCACATCATTGCAAATGGCAAAATTTCCTTCTTTTTGATGGCTAAGTAATATTCGTGTGTGTGTGTGTGTGTGTGTGTGTGTACACGTACCACGTCGTCTTTATCCATTCATCAGTCAATGGATGTATGGGCTTTTTCCATAATTTGGCTATTGTTGATAGTGCTGCTATAAACATTGGAGTGCATGTGCCCCTTTGAATCAGTACTTTTGTATCCTTTGGGTAAATACCTAATAGTGCAATTGCTGGGTCATAGGGTAGTTCTATTTTCAACTTTTTGAGGAAACTCCATATTGTTCTCCAGAGTGACTGCACCAGTTTGCATTCCCACAAACCGTATAAGAGCGTTCCCCTTTCTCCACATTCTTGCCAACATCTGTTGTTTCCTGAGTTAATTTTAGCCATTCTGACTGGTATGAGGCAGTATCTCATTGTGGTTTTGATTTCTATTTCCCTGATGAGAGATGTCGAACATTTTTTTCATGTGTCTGTTAGCCATTTGTATGTTGTCTTTGGAGAAAGTCTATTCATGTCTTCTGCCCATTTTTTAACTGGATGATTTATTTTTTGGGTGTTGAGTTTGATAAGTTCTTTATAGATTTTAGATACTAGCCCTTTATCATATATGTCATTTGCAAATATCTTCTCCCATTCCATAGGTTGCCTTTTAGTTTTATTGACTGTTTCCTTCACCGTGCAGAAGCGTTTTATTTTCAAGTCCCAATAGTTCATTTTTGCTTTTGTTTTCTTTGCCTCAGGAGAGGTGTTTAGTAAGTTGCTACAGCTGAGGTCAAAAAGGTTGCTGCCTGTGTTCTCCTCTAGGATTTTGTTGGATTCCTGTCTCAGATTTAGGTCTTTCATCCATTTTGAATTTATTTTTTGTGCATGGTGTAAGAAAGTGGTCCAGCTTCATACTTCATGTTGCTGTCCAGTTTTCCCTACACCACTTGAAGAGACTCTTTTTTCCATTGGATATTCTTTCCTGCTTTGTCAAAGATTAGTTGACCACATAACTATGGGTCTAATTCGGGGGTTTTCTGTTCTGTTACATTGATCTATGTGTCTGTTTTTGTGCCAGTGCCATACTGTCTTGATGATCACACCTTTGTAATACAGCTTGAAGTCCAGAATTGTGATGCCTTCAGCTTTGGTTTTCTTTATCAACATGCCTTTGGCTATTCAGGGCCTTTTCTGGTTCTATACAAATTTTAGAATTATTCTAGCTCTGTGAAAAATGCTGGTGGTATTTTGATGGGGATTACATTGAATGTGTAGATTGCTTTGGGTAGTATAGACATTTTAACAATATTCTTCTAATCCATGAACATGGAATATTTTTCCATTTCTTTGTCTTTAATTTCTTAAGTGTTCTATAGTGTTCTGAGTACAGATCTTTTATATCTTTGGTTAGGTTTATTTCTAGATATCTTATGGGTTTTGGTGCAGTTGTAATTGGGATTGATTCCTTGATTTCTTTCTGCTGCTTCATTACTGGTATACAGAAATGCAACAGATTTTTGTACATTGAATATTGTATTCTGTGACCTTGCTGAATTCCTATATCGGTTCTAGCAATTTTTTTGGTGGAGTCTTTAAGTTTTCTATATGGAATATCATGTCATCTTCAAAGAGTGAAACCTTGACTTCTTCCTTGCCAATTTGGAAGCCTTTTCTCTTTTTTAAATGCTGTTTTTTCTCTATGCTTAAAAGGTTGTATTCTTTTAAATAAAGAACAACAAAAAAAATTAAAGTTAATGTTTTCTCCCAAGATTTTATTTTGAGAGAGTGTAAGTGGGGGAAGGGGTAGAGGGGGAGAGAAGGGGACAAGTAGACTCTGTGCTGGGCATGGAGCCCCACATGGGGCTCAATCTCACAACCCAGAGATCAACCTGAGCTAAAACCAAGAGTCAAAAGCTTAACTGACTGAACCATCCAGTCACCCCTCTTTAATGTTTTTCTATAGCAGGACAGCCTAACACAACCATGTCAGTATCCAGGCTAACACAATTTTAACATCATGATTCTATGGTTTTTCTGGACATTTTCCCTTTGGTTTGTAAAACCTGGCCTTCAGGGTGCTTGTTTCTCTTGATCTAATGATTAGGGTGCTAGACATGGAGCACAAAGCCCTCACTCCTCAGGGAAATGTTCTTTTTGAGATCCTTCCTGATTATGTATTGCTGTGTTTGGGTCGGGGTGGGTGTTGGTGGTGGTGTTTTGTTGTTGATTTTTCTTTCCTTTTTTTTTTTTTCCCCAGGGTCTTTTGGCTAGGTGAGGTCTCTGTCCTCCTGCCAGTCTCTGTACGTTTTGTTCTTTGTTATAGAGGCTATATTCATCCTATTCAGATTTTTTTAGAAAAATTCTTTCATAGGTAGTTGTACATTTGTGGGAGTGAATACAAGATCTTTCTATGCTGCCATCTTGAACACAACTCCAATCTGTTTTTGAAATGAGATACAATCCAATTTCTGCCACTTGTTCTGTGTTCTTGAACAAGTCAATTTTCCTAAACCAGTTTCATTTTTTTAAAACTGAAGTATAGTGGACCTATAATAGTTTCAGGTATACCTCAGTGATATGACAATTACATACATTAAAAAATGGTCACCATAAGTGTAGTTACCCTCTGCCACCATACAAAGTTATTACAATATTTCTTATGTTTCACTTTATCTTCAAAATGCAAATAATATCTATTTGCCTCAAGACATTTAATTTACATGTAATACCTCATTTAAACTTAGACCAGTGGCTGGTACCTACAAAACATTCAATTAGCATTATTACTAACTTAAAATGGAAAAAGAGTTCTCCTAAAGATTTAAAAGTTCTCTACATGTTAGTCCATATATATATTTGTTATGGACCAGGCATTGTTACCGGTGCTTGAGAAAAAGTGGTTAACAGGAGAGACAGGATCCCTGTTTTCAAGGAATTTATGTATTAGTGGATAGTGTTCTAGGTATAGAAAAGTAGATCAACACATAAACTGATATAGAACAAAGTAAACTTTATATTGTGAAAAAAAAAAATACAGTTGGGTAAAGAATTAGAAAGGGACCATGGTGATCAAACGTCATCTTTTAAGGTAGACTTTAATTGAGAATGGCAAGAAGAAACAATGGGTGCAAAGTAAGATGCTAACAAGCTTATTATTTCAAGAGTCAGCAAGACCAGTTACCTGGAAAATTAAATAGAAGGTAAGTCCTGAAAAGTATGTGGTAATAGGTGGGCTGGAATGTATCAGAAAATTTTAGAGACTATAGTTAAGGATTTTGGAAATGGTTGGTTTTTGTAATGGGAAGTCACTGAAAAGGTTTTAAACAAGGAAGTGACATGACCTGGTTTATGATTTCAAAAGATCTTGCCTTCTTTGTGGTGAATGGATTTCGAAGAGTAAGAGTCAAAGCTGGCAGAACAATCAGGAGGTCACTGAGGTAATTGCTGTGGAGGATGAGATAGACTTGAACTAGGCTTTTGCACTGAGCATACTGAAAAAACTGTTGGATTTGGAATATATTTTCAGTTAGAGGCAACAAAATGAATTGGATGGGAGGTATGAGCAAAAGGAAAAGGATAATGACCTTAGAATTTTGTCTGTCTAGGCAAACTGAGATGGACTCCAGTCTTTCTTGACTAAATCAAATAGACTATACATAGACTATAAGGATATAATAATTTGCAGACAGAGAAAAAGCACTTCAAAAGAAGGAACCAAGCAGATTATTTTTTAATGTAGAAACTCTGCATCCTAAGAAACCGTTGAAATATTTGATGTTTTCTCTTACCATTATGAGTGGATTTCTCAAGCAAATGCATCTCCATTCATTGGCATTCTAGACAACATTCCTGTCTCCTCTTGAAAAAATGGAGATGAAGGATATTTTTGGCTTACCTACTCTGGGGAATCTTTGCCTTAATTGTATAACATGTGAAAATTGTTTAAAATATAATGAAAATGAGGAATGTGAGATAGAAATAGAACTCTAATGTTGAATTTCAGCATCTTATAAAATCTGTCCATGTACTATTTGGTCATGTTTTATCACCTCTCTTATGAGCTTTCTTATAATTAAAAAATAAATCCTCCCGCCCCCCACAAACAGCAACAAAATCTTAAGATAACTTTCTATTTAAATTGAGAAGATCTAATAAAAAGGCAGAAATTACAAAGTGCCATATTTCCTTTGGCTGGAGTCCGATTTGAAGCTTGAGAGGAACTCAACTCCCCATTGCTGGAGGGATGGCCGCATGGAAAGCAAAGGAAGGAATTCAGGCAAAGACTGCCCCCTCTCCCCCATCACCAGTTGTCAGCCAGTAAGGAAACAAGGCCTCCGTTACATAAACACAAAGAATGGAATTCAGGGAACAAGCTGAATGAATTTGGAAGCAGATATATCCTCAGGGCCTCCAGCAAGGAATGCAACCTTGCTGACACCTTGATTTTTGGCCTTAAGAGCCTCTAAACAGAAGAGAGAGTTAAATTACATTGCAGTTGAATTTCTGGGGAACAAAACTGAAATAGTAAATGAGTGTTGACTTAAGCTGCTAAATCTGTGGTAATTTGTTACAGTAGCAACAGAAATTAATACAACTGATGAACAGAGGAGGTAGAGTACGACACCAAAGAGAAAAGACAATCCTTTTAAAAATATTTGTTTATTTAAAATTACTGCCCATTATGTATACTCTTGATTGTGTGAAGTAACTTGCCTTCATTTTGACATTAAGATAATTTTGAAGTGAAGAAAAAGAATATTCTCAGGGAAGAATCACTTTATTTCAAGATAAATCTCCTTTATTTCCTAATTTTTACCTGGAAAGTGTAATTAGTAAGGAAACAAACATTGGAAATTGTTTTGTTGAACTTTGAAGATAATGGGATTTTTACCTAGATGAATAGGTTTCTGTAATACCTGTTATTTTACATGACACTGGGCAGGTCACTCAACCTTGCTGTGACGTAATCTTCCTTGTCTGCTAATGTGAATATTAATGAAAACGACCTCAAAAGGTTGTTGTAAGGGTTAAATGGGTGGGGAATCAGGAATTAGAATTACAGACCAATAGGAACAAAGTGTTTCTTTTATCTGAAGGTATTCTGCATGGAAGCTGGAACAGTAGATGCAAATGTAGAAGAGACGCAGATCCCTAAAACCTACCTGCATGAGAGCAGCTCACCTATTTATTTGCAGCTACTCTTCAAGATAAATGGCCTGCTTTTTATTCTTTCCAGCTCTCATTAACCCAGAGAAAATACAAGACCTCCTATTTCCCAGTGTTAGAATAAGTTATCAACTTTCACAAATGAAGCTGCTGTGTTATAAGATAACCAAGAGAAGTCTGTATATAAAGATATTGTAACCCTCATCTAATTGCATTACAGGAGAAATGTCTGCATTGAAATAAACTACCTACAAGCTGGGGTGCAAGGACTGTATCTAGCTGAAAAGATGTTGAGTGAAGTTCCTGGTTATAGTACGGGCATACCTTTTTAAATTTATTTTTGAGAGAGAGAGCAAGTGTGTGCTTGTGCATGCAAATGGGGGGGGGGGGATGTGGGCAGAGGAAGTGGGAGAGAGAATCTTAAACAGGCTCCATGCCCAGCACGGAGCCTGATGTGGGGCTCAATCTCACAACCCTGAGATCATGACCTGAGCCCAAATCAAGAGTCAGATGCCCAACTGACTAAGCCACCCAGACACCCCTACCTTTTTATTTATTGTTAATTGCACTTCACTTTATTGTGTTTTCTACAAACTGAAAAGTTGTGGCCACAGTGTGTTGAGCGGATTTATTGGCATCATTTTTCCAACAGCATTTGTTCACTTTGTGTCTGTGTCACATTTTGGTGATTCTCACAATATTTCAATGCTTTTTATTCTCATTATGGTGATTTGTGATTAGTGATCTTTGTTCCTATTATAATTGTTTCTGGGGTACCACAAACCGCACCAATATAAGACAATGAACTTAATGCATAAATATTGTGTATTCTGACTGTGTCATGATGAGCTGTTTCCCTCTCCCTCTCCTTGGGCCTCCCTATTACCTGACACCAAATAATATTGAAATTAGGCCGATTAAGAACCCTGCAATGGGGGCGCCTGCGTGGCACAGCAGTTAAGCGTCTGCCTTCGGCTCAGGGCGTGATCCGGCGTTATGGGATCGAGCCCCACATCAGGCTCCTCCGCTGGGAGCCTGCTTCTTCCTCTCCCACTCCCCCTGCTTGTTTTCCCTCTCTCGCTGGTTGTCTCTATCTCTGTCAAATAAATAAAATCTTAAAAAAACAAAACAAAACAAAAAAAAACTACAATGGCCTGTAAGTGTTCAAGTGAAAGGAAGAGTCACACATTTCTCCCTTGAAATCAAAAGCTAAAAATGATTATGCTTAATGAGGAAAGCATGACAAAAGCCAAGACCAGCTGAAATCTAGGCCTCTTATACCAGTGAGACAAGTTTATGATGCAAAGAAAAGTCTAGAAGGAAATTTAAAGTGCTACTCTAGTGAACACATGATAAAGCAAATTAGGCTTACTGCTGAGATGAAGGAAATTTTAGAGGCCTGGATAAAAGATCAAACCAGCCACGATGTTCCCTTAAGCCTAATCCAGAGCAAGGTCCCAGCTCCTCATTTCTATGAAGGCTGGGAGAGGTGAGGAAGCTGCAGAAGGAAAAATTTGAAGCTAGCTGAGGTGGTTCCATAAGGTTTAAGAAGCCATCCCCCTAACCTGAAAGTGCAAAGTGAAGCAGCACGTGTTGCAGCAAGTTATCCAGAGGAATGAAGCTAAACAGATTTTCAGTGTAGATGAAATAGCCTTCTGTTGGAAGAAGAGGTCACCTAGGACTTTCATAGCTAGAGAGAAGTCAATACCTGGCTTCAAAACCTCAAAGGCCAGGCTGACTCTTGTTAGGGGCAAATACAGCTGGTAACCTTATGTTGAAGTCATTTACCATTCTAAAAAATCCCAAGATCCTTAAGAATTGTACTAAATCTGTCTGTGCTCTCAATCAATGGAACAACAAAGCCCGGATGATAGCACATCTGTTTACATGATTTACTGGATATTTTTAGTCCAGTATTGAGAGCTGTTGTTCAAAGAAGATTTCTTTCAAAGTATTCTTGCTCATAGATAATGCACCTATTACCTAAGAGTCCTGATGGAAATGTACGCTGCCATTCATGTTTCCATGCCTGCTGACAAAATATCCATTCTGTAGCCTGTGGATGAAGGAGTAATTTTGATTTTGAAGCCTTATTTAGGAAATCCATTTTGTTAGATGGTAGCTACCACAGGTAGTGATTCCTATGTGGATCTGAGCAGAATAAATTGAAAACCCTCTGGAAAGTCTTCACCATTCTAGATGCCATTAAAGACATTCATGATGCATGGGAAGAGGTCAAAATATCAACATTAACAGGAGTTCAGAAGAAGTGGATTCTAATCCTCATGGATGACTTTGAGGAGTTCAAGACTTCAGTGGAGGAAGTAACTCAGATGTGGAAATAGAGAACTAGAATTAGAAGTGGAGCCTGAAGATAGGACTGGACTTCTACAATTTCATGATAAAACTAGAATAGATGAGTTGCTTCTTATGGATGAGCAAAGTGGTTTCTTGAGATGAAGTCTACTCCTGGTAAAGATGTGAAGATTGTTGAAATGACAGCAAAGGATTTAGAATACTGCATAAACTTAGTTGATAAAGCAGTGGTTTGAGAGGATTGACTCCAATTTTGAAGCTCTGGGTAAAATGCTATCAAACGGCATTGCATACTACAGAGAAATTTTGCATGAAAGGAGGAGACCTCAATATGGCAAACTTCATTTTCTTATTTTAAGAAATTGCCACAGCCACCCCAACCCTGAGCAATTACCACCCTGCTCAGTCAGCAGCCATCAACATTGAGGCAAGATCTTCCACCAGCAAAAAGATGGATACTGAAAGCCCAGGTGACTGTTAGCAATTTTTAGCAATAAAGTATTTTTAAATTAAGGCATGTAGCTTTTTTTTTAACCTAATGCTATTGCACACACAAGAGTTATTTTTCCATTATTCTGTAGTTTATTATGTGTACTGGGAAACCAAAAATTTCATTTGACTAGTTTTATTGCAGTATTCACTTCATTGTGGTAGTCTGGAAATGAATGAACAAGATCTCTGAGGGTATGCCTGTAAGTACTAAACAGGTTCTTAGTAAATATATAATGTTAGGCCTCATTGATATTAGAGTTCATTGTTGTCAATAGAATTTAACTTTCTCATATTGTCACAGCCAGAAAGGAACTGGAAAAAATCTAAGTACCTAAATCTAGGTACTATTTATTGGCCTGTTGATTACCCTCCTCTTAATTCTGAGTACCTCTTGTGTTAACTTTATTTTTAAATATTCAAACTATTTAACAACTATTGCTTTCCTTATAACCTTGAAATATTTTTCTTAACTCTGAGCATTCCCTGCTTTGCAATTTTTGCAAAGATGAGAGAGCTTTTCATCTTTCCTAAGCTAGTTCATTACCTGCTTGAACTTACAGCCTCGACTCTAGTGTTGTCAGACCTGTTATTAGCCTTATAATCTTTCCCCTATTAGAGGAGACAGTATTTGACTAATTCCTTCCCTTTAAGAGTGAATTTACTAGAGGGAAAAAAATGGGAAGAGAAGTAAAGAGAGATGTTATCGACATCATTGTCTATTTGAAGACAACCTGAGTTGTCTTCTCAGATGTGACTTGAAAATGAACTTCTGTGTCAGAAAGCTCTTTATAACACCAAGAAGTGTCTGCTCAAAGCACTAAATGCACTTCCTTCTGATCAAGAAAGAAAGAACGGGCTCCTGTTCCCTCAGATGATTAGCTCCACATCTCTGATTTGGCAACTTTGAATTGCTAAAGGAGTGCTAAATTACCAGCTTTATGTAGCTGCCCTCCCTGTTGATTTCAGAGCAAGGTAATATGTAACCTCAGTTATTACGAGTGATATTCTGGGTCTATAAACAGAGTGTGCATAGGACAGTCAGCTTAAATTACAGTTATGGTCCGTTAAAGTGGATTCTGTTACTCAAGTGAGTTTGGCTGCACAAACAGATGCTATTTATGATCTGTATTTTCTTTTCACTTTTTCCCGCTACATCTTTCTTGGGGAATTAAGCAAAGGTATTCTTTAAACTTAATATTGAGTTTCTCGGGCAGTAGAAACTGGGCCGCTATTCACCAAAATAATGTCACCAGATTTTTTTTTTCAACATTAAATGTCTCATTGCTTCTGATAACTTTTTAAAATACCTCTTCTGACCTCTTTATTTACCTGTGTTTCTGGTTTCTTTTCTAAGATCGCGCCAAGGTAGATCATAGTGTCCCAGTGAGGCAAAGATGACTAATTACAAATCCCTTCTCTCTGAAGTGCTAGAACTACCCTGTGCCCAGGCAGTTTGAGCTCAGCAGGTGGCCGTCCTGTTGGAGACTGTTTTCCAGGCTCCCTTGCATCCTGGTATATTTTCTTGGGTTCAGCCAGTGAAAGTGAACAAAGTGATGTGACCATTTCCAGTTTTTGGCCTTATAACTTTGGGTATGTGCTTTTCTTGCTCTTTCCACGGGCTCTAATAAAGATGTGGCAGCCTTCATGCCTTAAGTAAAATCACACCATGCTTGGTAGAGTAATGAGATGAAGGAACGTGAGTTTCTGAACGACAGAATAGAGGCACAGTCTCCCCAACAGCATGAACTCTTAATCTTGGGACTATTGGTGAGAAATTCTACCCTAATGAAGCCATTGTACTTTCGGGCTATGTCATAGCAACTTACAGTTTACCTTCACCTATACAGACTGCTGCTCAATGGCAACCCTGATGAATCACTTTAGCTCTGTAAGAACAGTACTTGATTTGGAGGTAGGAATGTAGTGGTTAAATAATGCGATACTAGACTGAGACACAAGAGACCATAGCTCAAGTTCAGCCCTGCCACTAGTATGAACTTGAGTGGATTACTTAGATTATCTTATAACAATTATCACTATCAAATAATATCCTGAGCTTTTACTTGTCTGTTTCCTTCCTAGAATATAAGCTGTGAAAATACAACTAATACTTTTAAATAAATCCTTTATCTATGGTACAAAGAATAGGCCTTGGCATATAGTACGTAGGCAATAAATATTTGCCAAGTTAGTTGAACTTTTCTTGTCCTCTATTTACATAAAATATAAAGTTAGAATTGAAAAGGCCCTTTGAGATTATTTTAACATTTTATGACAATTTAACAAAAATTTGGAAATTCTGCCACTCATGGCCTTATTAGTATAAAAATAAATTGGATCTATGTCAACGTTTATTTAATAGCCAGTATGTAATAGGTACTCAGCTAAGCCATGGAAATGAAAAGGCACAGGGGATAATACTGCTGGGGTTATGGGAATGGGTGGAGTTAGAGTGGTGATATCCTAAGAAATACCCCATCAGTTGGAAATAAGATGCAATGTTCTGTGATTAAATATAAGTCATTAGAGACATGGAAAAAGTGCTGTAAGAACAGAAATTGGGAGTGGAATTTTCTTGCCCCTTGGGAATGGGAATGAGGAGATTAGAGATATTTAAGCTATTCTATAACTTGAAAGAAGAATTCCCTGGACAAAGGCATTTAAAAGGGCATTTTGGACAGAGGGATTGATATGAAAATTTACTCCAAAGAATAGAAGCAATTTGTTTGGTTAGGGCGCAAGTTGAAAAGAATAGAAATATATGGATAGAAATGAAGTCAGATTTATCGAAATCAGTTCTTCATTTTGTACCAGTCTGTTTTCCCCTTGTCCTTAGGGCAATGGCATATTTTAGAAAAATTGTGGCAGCAGTGTTTGTGAGTGGGAAAAGGGAGGCAGAGAGGGTAACAGAGACATGGGGGTGTGAAAAGGGTGTTGTAGGGAATGGTTAGGCAGGGCTGGTCCTTGAAAAGCAAATTATCACATACATAAAAATGCTCATAAATTGGTCATGTTCTTGAAATCAATATACAGAACTTCTGTCACATTCTAAAAGGTTAAGCCAGAGAATGCCTAACTCACTTCCAAATGTTAGACACTCAAACGCAGTTTATATCAGTGTTGCTGTGTGACCTTAAGAAGCCTTCATCTCAGCAGCTATACATATAGGCTGTACATACATATTGGGTGAGTTGCTTATTCCTTTCTGAAATATGTAGTATATAATGGATTTGTTCTCTTCCACTTTGAGATTCTCTAATATTATAAATTGCCAAATTTAATGGAACTATTTTCTCTATTGAACTCTGTATTTTGAAATTTGGTATGCAAGATTGGGTTATACTTCATTAAGTAAAATACTGGTGCATATTAAAATTTCAATCATTTTTTAAGTCCTTTAAATGTTAAGCAGTGACTAAGTGGGAATGAGGATAGACCTATTATTTTAAATATTTTCTTTTGTGTTTCTTCATTTTTCCCCTAATCTGCCTATGCTGTGGTCCTAAGGGGAAATTTGTCCCAACTTTTATTTTCCATTCAGTGTGTCTAAATATGTCAGGAAATTCCAGAGAAAAAATGGTTTGAGAAAGGCAAGATGAGAATAGGCTGTTTTGGTTTCTTCTGCTGTTTCTCCCCCAGACGTGGAGATTGGCACAGGAAGATTGCAGAGTTCCTCCAAGAGATGAGTGCAGTGTAACATCTCCCCATAGAGGAAAGAATAATATAAGACCATTGCTATCAGTATAGAGAACACCAGAAACTTCTAGCAAAGTCATGATTTTTCAAAGTGAAAGAGGAATTGATCTTAGGAATCTGTATTTTAATTTTCCTCCATCTGGAGATTTGGACAAAATAGGGATTCCAATCTGCATACTTAAAGGTGCTGAAATCTGATAGATTGGTATATGAAAAGTCTGTTTCCACATTGTTTTATAAAACATGTAATAACAGACTGAATTTTTTTCACTTTAATATTGTCAAATTTAGAAGCTCATTGCCTTTGAAATGAGGTGGTTTTTTAAATTTTTATTATTTTTTAAATTAAGAACTAGGTTAAGCAACACTGCTTGATACTAATGGAAGCTTTGGTATTAAAATGATGTCTTTCTCAAGTCACTTGGTCAGGGGCAACTTTCAAAGTCCTCAATGGAAAAAACTCAGAATTTAACCCCTTAATTTGAAAACACAATTGTTATTTCATCATGTGTTGAATTGCAGAAGTGTGTCACCAGCCTAACTGTCTCTGAATAAATCCTTCCCAGTTTCCCTGTCAGGTGTTTTTCAGCCTAAGGATAAATACCTTGTGATCAATGGTTGGGACCTCATTGAATTCTCAAAGGCAGACTCTTTGAAACCTTTAAAAAAATTTTTTACTTCACAGTATGTCTTCTGCTAATTACATACAGGTCTTTTTATGGCATTTTGATCACACAGTGTAGTTCTCTTTCCACTTTTAATTTTTCCACATGTGGTATGGTTGGTTACTCCCTGCTGGATAAGGTGTGTTTGGTTACTATTTAATACAATGATGCATGTTTACTAACACAAGGAAGTGTTTTTCAGAACTTAATACTAGAAGCTTGATTTAGTAACTAATGAGCAGATTATTTCCTCGATTCTGGACACTTCTATTAATACAGACTAAAAGTGAATTCACTTTTATACAGGTTGTATATGATTTCTACTTATATCTTTTCTTTGAATCAAAAACAAATTTTCTCACTAATGGTTAGAAAACAAACCCCTCCCCTTCTACCTAATTCCCTTCAGGTACTGATGTAGTAGTTTGGGGACCTAAAAGCCTACCTTTTATTTCCCCCTCCCTTATGCCACTGTATTTCCCTTTGTCATTGCATGTCTTCTAACCTGAATTTATGTAAACTGAAATGTAACACTTCAAAGTTCAAGATGCATTTACATCACATCACTAGTTGTAGTCATTTTTAAACTTAAGGAATATGACACTAAAAGGTCACTTGAAAATAATTCTGCCTAGGATAAATCGGAAGGAATGGCAAATGATTTAGAGGCACTTTAAAAAATCAGTAATAATGCTTCTTGTAGCTTCACTAAGTTGTAAAGATCATCCGCTGTGCTAATAATAGTGGTAAATACAGTGTGTGGGTGGTTAATGTTAAATCACTCAAATACCCTTTGGAAAGCTTCAGATATAAGAAAAGCCTGAAAGAAATGGATGAAAGGAAAAACTACGTAATTGTTGTTAGACTAATGGGAGATGCTGGTTTGAATCTTTACCCCAGGAAACTAAATTACTATCATAGAAGCAATTATGTTTTGTGCCTTCATCTTTGCACGTGTTCTTTCCTGAAATAATTACATCCATCAGACAGCTGGGATTGGGATGGTAACCCATTTTCATACAGATCCCCTCTCCTGGCTTAGGCACACTTGGAAGACACTTGAAAGGTATTTGACTCAAACAAAACTTCATGCTAATTATACAGGTAGTTAATAAGCCTATGAGTAAGTAAACTTAAACATAAGACAGTTTAAAGAACATTTTTTTTTTTTTGAACGGTGGGGGAAGGGGACCTGTGCAGGAGGGGCAAAGAGAGAGGGAGAATCTTAAGCAGTCTCTAGGCTCCAGGCTCAGCTCTGTGACTCTGAGATCATGACCTGAGCCAAAATCAAAAGTTAGACACTTAGCTGACTGAGCCTCCTAGGTGCCCCTATATTCTTTTTAATAGTACCACATATATCACAAAAAGTCATCATTGTTAGGACATGAGCCTTATTTCACCTTTGCATCAGATGGTTGTGCCTAGTTATCGCCCAGGGAATTAAAATGCATTGGAATTCCTTGGTGAAGTAAGAAGTACTAATGTCCAGGCTCTTCCCCAGAATAACTGAATCACACTGTCCAGGGCAGTGGATAACATCTCTGAAGTGGGGAACTTTTAAAAATCCCAAGGCCGGGGGCGCCTAGGTGGCTCAGTCGTTAAGCGTCTGCCTTGGACTCAGGGCGTGATCCTGGAGTTCTGGGATCGAGCCCCACATCGGGCTATTCCATTGGGAGCCTGCTTCTTCCTCTTCCACTCCCCCTGCCTGTGTTCCCTCTCTCGCTGGCTGTCTGTCTCTGTCAAATAAATAAATAAAATCTTTAAAAGAAAAAAAAAATCCCAAGGCCAAGGCTGCATTTCAAACCAATTAAACCAGTTAAAATCAGAATCTTTGGAGGATGGAGTAGAGCTATCACAATTTTTAAAGTCTTCCCCCCAAAAAGAATATTCTTCCAGATGATTCTAATATCCAGCCATTTGAGAACCAAGAACAGGAAGAGGTCCCAGACACTTGTTTTTAAAACGTTCTCCAGAAAATTCTAATTGAAGCCATGTTTGGGGGATCTCTGATAAAAAGAATTGCTACCCCAAACAAGCAAATTGTCCAACCGCAGGCAACCAGATCACCTCAAGCAGAACTAGTGAGTCTGATTTCTGGGTCTGATGTTCCTCTCGCTACTTTTTTGTCTGTTTCTAAGTTCTACCAATATTCTAACATCTGGTGCCAACATTCTTAGATTAACATTCTTGGATTAAAAGAGTAGAAGACTTGAGAGTACTTAACGAGCTTCCAACAAAATTTAAAAAAACTGAGGAAGACACATGAGGGAAATTTGAACGTTGTTCAATGAGTGGAACTGAGTTTGCCTATAGGAAGTGGATGTCGCTGGGGCCTTGCTCTCGACATCACAGCATGGGCAGTCCTGCTGGTTTAATCCTCCCTTTCCCATTTCAATCACATTGATGTGGATCATCTCATTACACAACAAATGAAAAAACAGGCTTTAAAAAAGTCCTTTGCTTCCAAATGCATTCTTTTGTAATGTGATTATGGATTAGTTTTCTAGGGCTGCCATAACAAAGGACCACCGACTGTGCAGGGGGAGGGGGTGGGATTTAACAAACTTATCTAGAAATGTGAGGTCAAGGTGTTGGCGGAGATGGTTTCTTCTCTTTGGCTTGTAGATGGCCACTTTCTCCATATGTCTTCGCTCGGTCTTCTCTCTGTACATGCACAGGTTTGGGTCCTAATGTCTTAAGAGGACACCAGTTGGATTGGGTTAAGGCCCACCCTAATGATCTCAGTTGAATTTGTCTTTAAAAGAGGTAATTATCTCCATATACAGTCACATTTTGAGGTATTAGGGATTAGGACTTCAATGTATAAATTTGGGGAGGGGGACACAATTCTACCCACAAGGGGTGGAAAGAACACTATTTAGGCATGTTCGAATGTCTGTTGTTTAAAAATATATAACAAAAATGTTGATATTAGTGATACCTGGGGGTGTCTGTTTTGATCACAGAATAATCACTAAGAGATGAGAATCCATTCAAGTTTATGGGCCCCATTAATGTAGGATGATTGGCCATTTATCTGCATGAAAAGTAGTGCTCACACAAACGTGTATGAAAATGTTCCCAAGTTTAATGTGGCTTTCAATTATGTTAACTTCCCTGCCCAAAACTAGATAATTGTCAAGCCACTCCTTTCTGACACTGAAGGTTTTTCTTTAGATGTTTTCAACGCATCAGTCTTTTTATTCTGTATAAAAAGCTCAACAGTTCTAACTCAATGGCTCAAACTTAAAGCAAAACAAAGCACTAATTTTGACTGAAGTTTTTGATTTTTGTTGACATGATATGTGTGTTGCAGACATATATCTGAGCTTTCTTAGCATTCTATTAGAAGTTGATCGTGCAGCATTAAGTGAGAAATCCCAGATTTTTATAAACTAGAGCTGTTGCCAGCCTCATGCTATTTGAAAACCATAACATATGCTAAATCTCTAAGGGCTCTATTTTTTCACAACTTTTAAACTGTAACACATACCAGTATTATGTATTAGGGACTAATTTTTAAAAATCTTTTAAAATGTATTCTCTGATAATTTTTTTTAAATCAAGTTTCAATTTATCTGCAACTAAAATTACAGCTCATAAATGTACCATTTTAACAAACATTTACACCAAAGTCAATCTAGCTCTACAAAGGTGTAGTGTGTTTCTTATTCCTGGAAAGCTTTCCCTATCCCTTCCCAATTTCTCCCTACCTCTGCCAAGGCATCCACTTTCTACGGCCTTTATTTCAGGCCAGCATTTTGCTAATTGTTCTACCAGTACATTTCCAATAAAAATCTTCTCGCTCTTTCCAGCCTTCACTAACACTTCAAGAACGCTCTGGCTTCTGTCTGCTGCCCACTGTCAAAACCAGTGACACATGTCTTAGTTTTCTTACACACTACCATCCCATTTGCAGTAATGATCTTGACTTCAATAACCAAGGAGTTTTTCCTTTTTTTAACTTTTTTTTTTTTAAGAATTTATTTTAGAAAGTGTGTCTGTGTGCATGTGCATGCAAGTGGGGGTGTGCAGAGGGAGAGAGAATCTCAAGTAGTGCAGCTGGCCTGGGGCTCGGTCGCACAACCCTGAGACCATAATCTGAGTTGAAATCAAGTCACACACTTGACTGACTGAGCCACCCAGGTGCCCCCCCCTTTTTCTTTTAGTATTTCCTATAAATAGAATGAAGCAGTATGGATGCTACAGTGACTGGTTTCTCTTGCTCAGTGTAAGATGTATCCATACTTGGCTCTTCTGTTGCAGTGTAGGACTTTATTGCATAACCTCATTTATTCCTATGATGGACATTGAGATGTGTTTCTAGTTTTGGGCTCTTATGATCTGAGTTCCTATGAAGACTTTTTTTTTTTTTTTTTTTTTTAATTTTGGTGAAATTGTGCCCTCATTTCTCTGGGATATATACTTAGGAGTGGAATGTGCTGGGTCATAGGAAGGCATGTGTGTAATTTGGGTAGATACTTGTAGGTAGTTTACCAGAGTGGCTGAACCAATTTCCATCCCCTCTTGCAATATGTGAAAGTTACAGTTGGTTCACATCTAATTGCCCATATAGCCACACGAAACTTTAAACTGCCAAATACGTGGTGCTTGAACAAATGTAAGACTTGATGAATAAAGCATGAATCAAGTCCTTGTAGGTAAAATTGAGTAAATACACTTGAAGTATTTTGTGATATTTAAACCATGCTCTTTTCTTTTTGTATTGGTAGTCCTAATCACCGAATTTGTTTATGGAAAAATGGCAATCGTTTTTCAATAATATGGTAATATGATAGTTTGACTCTTCTTCCTGTACATTAATAAAACCTCTTTATTAACAGTCTCAACAACTACCCTAATCTCCTTACTTTATAGATAATATAAACAAAAATGTATATTAAAAACCAAGCATTTATGTGTATATATTTTTTTTTAAACAAACTTCTATATATAAACTTTATTTAAACTTAACAGTGCCCCTGAAGATATTTCCTTTTGGCAGAAGAAACCAGATTTTATAGAGATTTAAGTTGTTAAAGTTCATAACAACTTAATAACATGTAGAACTTAAATCTAGCTTTTCTGGCTATGGATTTGTCTATCTCTGTAAACAATAAACACATATTTAAAGCACGAGTTCAATTATTTTCAAGCAGAATATGTAACTTCAGGATTTAAATAAGTCCTATTATGACAGTGCATTAAATATTTATATATGTTGTAGAATATAGCTTTACCTTTAAAATAAGATCCTTATATTAATTCCATCTAAAGCTTATGTTTTGAAATGTAATGAATTTGTCTATAGTAACCCTAGCGTCTTTTTATAAGAATAAAATTAATATTTCTAAATAGAAAGGATATTTCGTATATACTTTTGTTTCACTTTGGTTGTCAACAAAATATATTGCAGATGATAGGATGACTCCTCAGTTATCTGTGGGTGTCTCATGCTCTTTGGTTTTAGGAATGTTCTTTAGTACCTTTGAAAGAATAATGATGCATTTAGAGGAAATTTCTTCCTGTTATTATACTAAATTGCTTTGTCTTGCTAGAATGCTCAGTTGGTAGAAGTGATTCTAGACTAGGAAGTTTACTGTTTTTTGTTTTAAGTTTGAATGCATCAAGTTGATGGTATGCTTAGCTATTTTCCCCACAATCCTATGAAAATACATTAATATCACATTGAGGCAAAAAATAGTTATTATTTAATTTTTTTTGTCACAAAATATGGATATTTTATTCAAGCTCTGGGGAATGAAAAAGGGGGGAACACATCCTTCTACACACCATTCTAATTTAGCTTACATTAATTTGAAAAGACTAAAGCAAATATGTATATGTATAAATATATACACATAATTCATCAGTGGTCATATATTTACTCTGTTTTTTATAAACACCCTTAAAATCATTAAATGCATCCCAATACTTCTACTTCTGCCTCTTCATCAGTCATTTAATATTGTTTGGATTAAATTCAGTTTGTATTTTAATCCCTTATGTGATTGGTCAAAGTGTACATTACGTTAGAAGATGTGAGGGGAAAAAACTTCATTTAGAAAGTTATACCCCCCCAAAGTTATACTCTTTGTGTCACAGTTACCCTTTACATGATTTTTTTCATCATTATTTTCAACTTCACACATCTTGTCGTTCTCTACACAGACCATTTCAGCTTCTAGTGCTGTACAGCTCCACATCTTCTGGATGGGACTGGCCGTGATCCATGGGCTTGGGGTCAGGCATAAACTGGGTAGCACCCGTGGTGGATTCTGATTTTGTCTTTGTTTCAGAGCTGAGTTCTGTTGGCAAGGGCACTGAGTATTTCAGGCTGTCCGTTGTTTTTACAGGTATTTCTATTTCAGCAGAATTTCCTAGCTTAGCTTTTTCTTTAGATTTAGGAAATGACTCTTGCTGATTTTTGTCTGCAATGATTTAACTGCTTCCTAAATTTGCTGGCTTGTGGTATATGCCTTTTTCCCAGTTACCTTTGCAGTTATTACTGACTGAACTAGGTAGCAAACAGTTGCTCATACAGTGGCCAGTCCCAGTGGATAAGCCATTTTGTTAATCCTAGAACCTTTTCCAGATTTTACTGTATCCATTATCCCACTTTTTTCAAACACATAAACACCCTTGCACCAGCCAATATAATGACCAGTTGTAGTGTGGATGGATGCAAAGCCCGTTTGTAAACGCAGGCTGCTTCTCAACATACTTAGACAGCAGAGGTGGTGCAGTATATATGGGGAGCTGCTTGGGTTTTATTAGTCGCATGCAGTTATAGCTGCACATATCAGACCTGCAGGTATGGTCGTCAGCTTTCCCATCCTAACAACTGCCATATCTGTGACCTTCTCTGTCTGAGTTTTCCTATGGTGGGCAGAGAGGGACAAAACAGTTCAACTCAGTTTTTATTTAATTTATTGTAAGTTTTGAAAGGTATCCTGTCAAAGTAGACTGGCAGTCAGAAGCTCTGGGTTCCACGCATATATCTGAAGCTGAATAATCATTAGCAAATCATTTTTTTTTTTTCAACTGTAAAATAAGAGGTTTGGACTAAGTGAAGCTCAAAGATCCTTAAAACTCTAAAAATCACATGTGTTCGCTTTATGAGTAGCTTTCTTTGGCTTCTTAAATCTTTGTGGCTTTGCTTGCTATTGTAGCTCTTGTTTTCAAACTGGGTTTTTTTTTTTTTTTTTTTTTGTTCCCCTTTTTTAAATGAGGGGAAGATAGCTCCAGCTAGATTATGTCATGCTCATTTGATCAAAAGCTGATGGTGGGGCTATATATTAATATCAGAGTCTTTGTTTTAGATCCTTCTGGGCAGAGGCATTTTATTGCTTTTGAATAGAATGGCATTCTTGCAGAAAACTTGCTATGACTCACTTCCCTTTGAAGAACAGGCCCTTTATGCTTCTCCAGTTTTTTTCATTTCCTCTAAATACATTCAATGAAATTTTCATTTCATATTTCAGTTGACTTGTATATTTGAATAATGCACCTTGTTAACGTGATTCCACAAAATAGGCCTTATTGAGGGTTCTTTCATTTAATATTTTTTATAATTCATTAAAATTTCCCATCATCGTTGTACCTCATAAGCAATTTATGGCATGTAGTAGGGATTCAAAAAATTGTTTTGGTTGAATTGACCTCAGAATTAAGAAATAAGATGTCCCAAGTATGTGGAACCAAGTCCCGTTTTATTTTTCAAACTTTAAAACTTTTGATTATCATACAAATAGAGTGCTTTGATATATAAATCTTATGTTTCTGAATTTTTTTTTTTTTTAAGATTTTGTCAGAGAGTACGAGCAGCGGGAGTGGCAGACAGGGAGAAGCAGGCTCCCCGCTGAGCTAGGAGCCTGGTGCAGCGCTGGATCCCAGGACGCTGGGATCCTGACCTGAGCTGAAGGCAGATGCTTAACTGACTGAACCACCCAAGGGTCCCATGTTTCTGAATTCTTAGAGATTGTGTGTAGAATTGACTGCCTCACTCCCCACCCGGAAGAACAGAGTATTCCCATTTTGATCACAAAGTATTATCCTGTGCATAGTAAAGCTTCTTAAATGATATATTCTATCAAACTATCCCTGGATAACTCTAAATTTTATATTTCCCTAGCCTTCCTATTGTGTCCATTTTAAACATTTGAGCCTTTGAATCTTCGATAAGCTAGGAGAGCTAAGTAGCTATACTTAGTAGGATAATGTGTTAAGAAAGTGGCTTTTTGAGGGCTCCTGGGTGGTGCAGTTGTTAAGCGTCTGCCTTGGGCTCTGGGCGTGATCCCAGTGTTCTGGGATCGAGCCCCACATCGGGCTTCTCCTCTGGGAGCCTGCTTCTTCCTCTCCCACTCCCCCTGTTTGTGTTCTCTCCCTCACTGGCTGTCTCTCTCTCTCTGTCAAATAAATAAATAAAATCTTAAAAAAAAAAGTGGCTTTTTGGTCATGTAAATCTGTGCTTTCTGTTTCGCAAAATCTCTAAAACCAATTTTATTTACTTCAGAGGTCTTTTTTTGTATGTTGGTTTCTGATTGAGTTTTATGTAGTTTATGTCACATATCTTCAGATTGGTGACATGCTGTTACATTGTTTTTTAAAAATACTTATATGAGACAAGGAACTTGAGTCTAAGTTATATACTGTGCATAGAATGAAGTATTAACACTGCCTTGTATCCCATAGATTTTTAAGTTGAGATATTTCAAATATGCAGAGAAATGGAAAGGATAACATTATGAACCCTTCTGTCTACCACCCGCCCAGCTTTATCAATCTTAATTTTTATTGTTTTCATAGTTTAAGAGAGAACGTTTTACAGATACAATGAAAATATGGTTTTCATTTCTAGTCTAATAATTTTTAAAAGATGTATTACTATTGGGGTTGACACTTTTACCTTATTTTGGTTAAACTGGAATACTTATTCATCCAGCCATTTAAGCAAGAAACATTTAAGTATATAGTAGGTACTGCGCAATGCTGAAAGATATGAGGAATAATTCCTGTACTTTTGGGTTAAATAGGCAAGTTTAGGGATAGGATGAAGTCAGAAAAAAAACAACACAAATCACTATACTACAATGATAATGACAAGTGGCATAAAAACAGCCAAATGATATCTGGAGTTTGAAGCAAGAGTGAGACTATCTGACTGGAAAGATCAGCTGATGATTTGAGAAAGAGCTGCCTATTTGAATTAAAACTTAGTTTGGTTTTTGTTTTATAGAGATAAATTTTTTTGTTGTTTTTATTCATGTGGTAAAAGATGAATTCAGTCAAATTGTTGTACCCATATATTTCACCTGGTATTGATATCCAATGATCCCACTTCATATTACTTCAATAATATCTATGAATGGTAGCCTTCATGTGGCCCTTCAATGAACTAATCAGGTATGTCACTGCCATGGCTGGAGCTGACACTTCTGAAAGATTTTTTTTTTTTTTTTTAAGATTTATTTATTTATTTGACAGAGACAGCCAGCGAGAGAGGGAACATAAGCAGGGGGAGCGGGAGAGGAAGAAGCAGGCTCACAGCGGAAGAACCTGATGTGGGGCTCGATCCGGGAACACCAGGATCATGCCCTGAGCCCAAGGCGGACGCTTAACGACTGCGCCACCCAGGCGCCCCTGGAAGATTTTCTTACTGGGGAATTTAGGCAATGTCCTGGACTGGGGCCTACAGCAGCACAGATCTCCATTTACTACAGTTAATGCCTTAGGAAATTGCTGTTCTTCCCCTTTTGCCTCACTTGAGAAAGTTGGACACAACTTACTTCTTCCACACCTTAAATTCTAGAACCCTCATGTCCTGAACAATCACTGCCTTCTATTTTCGCTTCGGTACTCCTCTTTCTTAATGCTTATTTTATAGATATAGTTCATATAATCTTTGTACTGCACTGGAGGGAAATGGAAAGAATTGCCTAATTTTTATTTGAAAATATTTACACTGAATTGGGCTTTGAATTCAAGTATTTGAGGATGGGTGTTTAGGTGTGTGGCTACAGTTTAGAAATGGTCATGCTGATTTCTAAGTAATAAGTTGTTTATATTTCAGACTCAAAATTTGTAAGTATAAACAGTTTTACTATCTGGCAGGATGCAGGTTGTGGTTTCTTGCTTTGATGCTCTTTTGGGGCAATTTATCATAAAAAGTGTGCTTCATGTACAAGAATTTTCTCAGGCAGTGTAGTCACATTTAGATGAGTTTTACCATTTTAACTGATGTGATGTATTTGTACCACCATTTACCGAAGCTCAAGAATTCCTTACAGATCACAAAATTCACCTTTCATTTTTTTTTTTTTTTTTTTTTCAAATGAGTTAAGTAACATGCAGGGATTAAATCGCTCATCTAAATTCACTCAATTGTAAAGACCACAATAGAACTCAGGTCTCCCAACTCTGTGTGTGTGTGTGTGTGTGTGTGTGTGTGTGTGTGTGTGTGTGTGTGTATTGCCACATTGTGGCAAATAATCATGTTTGGCGATTTTGTAAAGAACAATTTACAAATAACTAAATCAAAAGTAGTTTGATATTTTTTTGGAAGTCCCCCCCCAAACCAATTTAAAGTGAACTTTGAATGACAAGATTACTAGATGATTGGGAAGATTTGGTCACATACAGGCAGACCTCATTTTATTACACTTTGCTTTATTGTGTTTCACAAATAAGGGTTTTTTTTGTTGTTTTGTTGTGGGTTTTTGTTTTTGTTTTTTTTACAAATTGAAGGTTTGTAGCAATTCTGTTACAAGCAAGTCTGCCAGTGCTACTTTTCCAATAGTATTTGCTCACTTGGTGCCTCTGTGTCGCATTTAGGTAATTCTTGCAATATTTGTTTATTTTATTATTATATTTGTTATGATCTATGATCATTGCTCTTCGATGGTACTGTTAGAACTGTTTTTGGAGTACCACAACCTTGCCCATACAAGACGGTGAAATTAGTTCATAAATGTTGTGTGTTTTGACTGCTCCATCAACTCTGTTCCATTATTTCTCCCCTTTTCCTTGGGCCTCTGTATTCCTTGAGACACAACAGTATTAAATTTATGCCAATTAATAACTCTACAAAGCCTTCTAAGTGTTCAGGTGAAAGGAATAGTCCATTGATGTGGCAAGCTTAGTTGTTGTCTTATTTTGAAATTACCACAGCCTCCCCAACCCTCAGTTACCCCTACCCTGACCACTGAGCAGGCATCAACATCAAGGCAAGATCCTCCATCAGCAAGATTACAACTCACTGAAAGTTGAGATGATGGTTAGTGTTTTTAAGCAACAAGGTTTTTTAAAATTGGAGTACAGTTAATGTAGTGTTATATTAGTTGCAAGGAGCACAATATGATACAATTCTGTATATTACCCAGTTCTCATCAAGAGAATTGTATCTTTTATTTTTTATTTTTAAGAGGGGCAAAGGGAGAGGGAGAATCTTAAGCAGGCTGCATACCCAGTGCAGAGTCCCATGGGGGGCTCAGTCTCACAACCCTGAGATCATGACCTGAGCTGAAATCAAGAGTTGGATGCTTAACTGAGCCACCCAGGTAACCCAAGAAAAGTGTACTCTTAATCCCCTTTATCTATTTCACCCATCTCCCTGACCCACCTCCCCTCTAGCAACCACCAGTTTGTTCTCTTTAAGAATCTCTTGTTTTTTCTTTGTGCCTTTGTTTCTTAAATTCCACATATGAGTGAAATTATATGGTATTTGTCTTTCTCTGATTTAATTCATTTGGCATTACACCCTCTAGGTCCATCCATATTGTTGCAGATGGAAAGATCTTATCCTTTTTTTATGGCTGAGTAACATTCCATTATATGTATATGTATGTATATCTATGTACGTATGTATATACATATATCACTTTCCTCTCTTTCTCCCCCCGCCCCCAACTTTATCCATTCATCTATTGATAGACATTTGGGTTACTTCCATATCTTGGCTATTGTAAACAATGCTGCAATAAACACAGGGGTGCATATGTCTTTTCAATTTAGTGTTTTTGTTTTGTTTGGGTAAATACTCAGCAGTGGGATTACTGGATCATATGGTAATCCAATTTTTAATTTTTTGAGGAGCCTCCATATTGTTTTCTGCAGTGGCTACACCAGTATGCATTCTCACCAATAGTGCACGAGGATATATACCACTTTTTCTCTACATCCTTGCCAACACTCATCATCTCTTATCTTTTTGATTCAGGCCATCCTGACCGGTGTAGAATAATATCTCATTGTAATTTTTATTACAGTTTTTATTACAATAATCCCTGATTATTAGGGATGTTGAGCATCTTTTCATGGGTCTGTTAGCCATCTGCGTGTCTTTGGAAAAATGTCTCTTCACGTTCTCTGTCCGCTTTTTTTTTTTTTTAAAATCAGTATTCTTTTGGTGTTAAGTTGTATAAGTTCTTTGTTGTTTTGAATATTAACTCCTTATCAGATATCATTGGCAACTATCTTTTCTCACTTAGTAGGTTGCCTTTTTTGTTTTGTTGATGGTTTCTTGTGCTGTGCGAAAGCTTTTTATTTTGGTGTAATCCTAATAGTTTTGTTTCCCTTGTGTGAGAAGACGTATCTGGAAAAATACTTCTACGACTGATGTAAAAGAAGTTACTGCCTATGTTTTCTTCTAGGAATTTTATGGTTTCAGGTCTCACATTTAGGTTTAGCAATAAAGTATTTTTAAATTAAGTGATGTACTTTTTTTTAAGACACAATTTATTGTACACTTCATGGACTATAGGGTCAACATAACTTCTGTATGCAGCGGGATATCAAAAAGTTCATTTGCCTCTTTGTGTTGCAAAACTTGCTTTATTTAGCTGGTCCAGAGCTGAACTCATCATGGCTCTGAGGTATCCCTATAAAAATATAAATAAGTCTATGACAACAATTTACATTATAAAATGCCTTTTATATAAAGTAAGTGTTCACTCATGAAGAAACATGACCATCTAGAGCATAAAATTATTTGAAACTAATTCAAGTTAATTAGAAACTACACATCTCTTTAAAATATATTTCAATGTAAAGCATAGCAACACTTGAGGGGGGAAGAAAACCCTAAAACTAGAGTTCTTGAAGAGTCATTAGGCTATCCTTTATTAGAGTAAAAAAGCAGATGATGTTACAGTATTTTTCCAGATGAAATTTAACTCATTGTTACTTTTGTTTGTAGCGGTGGATATTTAATCTAAAATTTAAAATTATTCCCCTTTAAAAAAATATATATATATATATAATTTATACCTATATGCTAGATTTGCTAATGAATATTTTTTAAAATCTTTTCAATTGAAATATGAGTACAAAGATCAGGAATGTGTGGATTGATACATTTTTATAAATTGAACACACCCATGTAGTCATGAACCAGATAAAAATGAATAACATTAACACCCCAGAAAACTTCTAGTTATCAGTCCCACTTCCAAAGTTAACTACTGTTCTGACATCTATCACCATACAGTCTTTTTTGTCTGTTTTGAACTTTAAAGACATGGAATCCTATGTATGTACATTTTTGAGTCTCTTTTTATCTCTAAAACTTACCCATATTGTTGAGTGTGCAGCACTTTATATTGTGGAATAGTCCATGTATGAATATAATGTTTACTTATTTATAGTACTGTTGATCTACTTTATTTCAGATTTTGGACTATTAAAATAGTATACTATAAAAATTCTTGTACATGTCTGATGCACAAATGTGTATCTCTATCTGATGCATTTATAGATTCTAGGAGCAGATTTGATGGCTTATATGGTATTTATGTTCTGATTCCATGGATACTGGCAAATGTTTTCTAAGTTGATTTTTCTAGGGTATATTCCTGCCAGCAGTGGCTAAATTTTAGTCGTTCTAGTAGATTTGAATTGGTGTCTCATTTAACTTGCATTTCCCTAATGAGTATGATGTTGAGTAACTTCTGATGTGCTTATTTGTCATCCATATATACTTTGTCAAATTGGGCTTTTGTCTTATCATTGGCATATCAGAATTCTTTACATATCCTGGATGCAGATAAGTTTTTTGTAAATACTTCCATTTGGAGGCTTGTCTTTTCATTTCTGTAATAGTGTTTTTTATTTTTTATTTTTATTTTATTTTTTTTTTTTTAAAGATTTTATTTATTTATTCGACAGAGAGAGACAGCCAGCGAGAGAGGGAACGCAAGCAGGGGGAGTGGGAGAGGAAGAAGCAGGCTCATAGCGGAAGAGCCTGATGTGGGACTCGATCCCGTAACACCAGAATCACGCCCTGAGCCGAAGGCAGACGATTAACCGCTGTGCCACCCAGGCGTCCCTGTAATAGTGTTTTTTAAAAAGCAGAAGTTTTATCTGGGTGGCTCAGTTGATTGAGCATCTGACTCTCGATTTCAGCTCAGGTCATGATCTCACAGTCATGAGATCAAGCCCTGCATCGGGCTCCACACTCAGCATGGAGTCTGCCTGGGATTCTCTCTCTCTCCCTCTCCCCCGACTCTCTCTCTCCTCTCTTTAAATAAATATATTGTCATAAAAATTAAAACTTCTGCTTTTTTTTTTTTTAGTCCAACTTATGAATTTTATCTTTTGTGCCTCTTGAGATACTTTTTGAGATCTAAGGCAGTTTTTTTTGCCTATATAAGATGAGAAGATGACAAAGATTTTTTCCTATTTTTTAAAATATTTTATTTTTAAGTAATCTCTGTGGACAACATGGAACTTGAACTTATAACCCCAAGATCAAGAGTTGTACTCCCTACTGACTGAGCTAGCCAGGTACCCCTAAAGCCTTGCTCCCTATGTTTTATGAATCTTTCTCGTTGAGTCTATTATCCACTTGGAGTTAATTTTTTTTATATCATACAAGTAAAAATTGAAATTCTTTTGTGCATCAATGTTCATTTGTTTTAGTAATATTGAGTATTCTTTTCCTATTCAGTTATTTAGGTACTTTTGTCAAAAGTCAATTGACCATATATATGTGGATATCTTCTTTTGGAAGTATCTATTTCATTTTGTGTTTGGGTTGTCTGTCTCTTTACTTTGTAGAAATTCTTTATATGTTATAGATAAGAATCCTTCACTGGACATAAGAAAGGAAATTTTTTTTTCTCACTTTGTGGCTTAATTTTTCTCTATGTTAATGGTATCTTTTGTTGAACAAGTTTTTAACAGTCTAACTTTTTAAAATATTTGAGAGAGAGAACATGGGTTGGCAGGGGCAGAGGGAGAGAATCTCCAGGAGATTCCCCACTAAGCAGGGAGTTCAAAGTGGGCCTCGATCTCACAAACCTGAGATGAGGACCTGAGCTGAAATCAAGAATCTGATGCTCAACTGACTGAGCCACTCAGGCACCCCTAACAGTGTCAAATTTATTTATCCTTGTGTTTAGTGCTTTCTGTGATCTGTTTAAGAAATCTCTGCCTATCCCAAGGTTAAGATGTCCTTTTGTGTTATTTTCCCAAAGCTTTATTTTTACAATTCACATCCATGTTTATAATCCATGTAGAATTCTAGGTCATCTAGGCATCAAGTTTCATTTTCTTCTACATGGATATCCATTAATGCAAATGGAATCTATTATTAAGACCATCATTTTTCCAGGTACCTAGATGCTTAACCGACTGAGCCCCTGACTTCGGCTCAGGTCATGATCTCAGGCTCCTGGGATGGAGCAGGGAGCCTGCTTCTGCCTCTCCCTCTGCCTCTCCCCTCGCTCATGCTTTTGGGTGCTCTCTCACTCTTGCTCTTTCTCAAATAATATCTTTAAAAAAAAAAAAAAGACATTCTTTTCTAACTTGAATGTACATATACATTTGTCATGAATCGGGTAGAATTATGTCTGTGGGTCATTCTGGACCCTCAATTGTTTCAATTGCCTTTTGTCTATCCTTAATTACTGTAGCTTATAAAAAGCCTTTGGCACCTAGGAGAATAAATCCTCCAATGTTATTCTTCAAGATTATCTTGGTCATTCCTAGCCTCTGAATTTGAAGTCAAATTGTCTATCTTAACTACTATATATTTTAATATTTCATAATTTGCCTTTTTTTAAGGGGGGAAAGGGGGGTGAGGACTGGCCGAAAGAGAGGGTTTGAGAGAATCTTAAGCAAACTCCATGCCTAACATGGAGGCCTATGTGGAGCATGATCTCACAACCTTGAGATCATGACCTGAGCTGAGATAGAGTTGAATGCTTAACCAACTGAGCTACCCAGGCACTCCAATTTATCTGACTTTTTAAATTTCCAAACTAGACAGGTTGATAAGTTTATTTTGTGTGACATATTATTTTTAAATATCAATGTGAAATATTCCAATTATTTGAATCTAAACAGTCCTTTAAAAATATCAGTTACTTTTACGTCTTGAGTCATTAGAAGATGGTATTTGCCGAACTTCACGGACCTAAAAGTGTTAAAAGTAAAATATCAACAGCAATCTGTGGAGAGAGAGAGAAAATGTCAGTGGAAATAAAGTTTCTCCGTGCTCTTGAATGAAGTAGTTGAAGGGCCTGTAGTGGTTGAGAGAAGTCCCTCAGGTGGCTGGGGATAAGGGGGCATATGCTTTCTCGAGCAGAGAGCTGCTACTGCCCATCCGTGAGAGTTGGGCAGATGTCTCACTGTAAATTTCTATTACGTTAACAAGCTTTATCCTTGTTGGTAATCTTATGCAGCGTATGCTTATGGTCCTTCCTCAAGAGGAATCTTAATCTTCAAAAAGATTTTCATCTTGTCTCCCACAATTCAACGTTTAGATAATTGCTTTCGGTTTTCTACAATCAGTCTTTTTAAAAATCTTTTTAATGCATAAGAAAGATTTTTCAAAGGAATTTGTGCCAAACCTTTCAAAAACAGGATTCATTATAGACAGTGTATTTAGACAAACCAGTTTTTATCAGTCTTGAAAAACGCAGGACTTACTGAAATGTTTAAGAAGAAACCCAGATTCTACAAAGAATATTTAAATGATTCCTGAATAAGAGATAGCCTGAAGAAAGTCCTTATCCAACTGCTGCCTATTATAAACCAAAGAAACTATTGGTTCTCAAGGATTTGTAAATTCTATCTAATTCAAAATACAGATTATCTCAAATAGAAGATGGCGAAGATTTTTGCATCAACTATTTCAAGTCCCTAACACTGCATTTGGGATTGATTTAATGTATTTTTCAGCTTTATTACCTTTATTACCCCCCTTGTACCAGGTCTGTATTTCTGCTTCATTTAAAGCTCTCAGTTTGGTGATTCCTGAACTGGTCCATGACCAGCTCCAGATCAGATTCTCAGGAGCCTGCTTCAAAGATGAAAAGCAATGATTTCTCTCCTGAAATTAGATGTTTCTCTTATAAAGAAGTGGGTGAATTTATTCTTTATCCACTCAGGAATTATCGTGATGAGCTGGTCTATTAAGCTGTCAATAAATTAAAAACATCTATAAAAGGCACAAAATAAAAGAATGTCACACTTTTATTTTTGTTACAATGTCACTTTTTTTTTTTTTTTTTTTGGACAAAATAGAGCGATGATAACATTTGTTTTATGCAAGAGGTTCTAAAGGTATCCAGTTGGCAATCCCAGAAGTTGTCCTCAAATATGATTTGGATTGACTAGTTAGAATCATTTTTTGCCATGTTCAAACATTCATATTTCTTTCCTCCAAAAATGGCATATTGTTTTGAGTCACTGACAGCTATTGTGGGTGTATTCTTTCACACATAAAAAAATTCTTTGTCATTATTTGTCTGGTGAGTCATTAGGAATACCACACAAATCTGACTTGTATTGCAGTTGATAATTTAATTAATAGTTTAAGGACCTTGCAAAAATTTTTTTCTATTCAGAGAATATCTTTTTTTGGTAATAGTTGTATTATATAAATAGATGGTAAACATGCAAGGTACAGAATTTTAAGGCATATATATTGAATAGTACATTCTTTCCCCTGTCCCTAGCCACTCAAATTCCAGCAGACAGCCATTATTTTCTATAATTCCTAAAGATACTGTATTTGAACATCAATAAATTGATGAATATAAATGTGTGTGTGTGTGTGTGTGTATATATATATATAAAAGTTTTACCCATGATTGCATAGTACACATGCTGCTGTGTACTTTGACTTATATCTTTGATTATTTTTCATATTTATCTCTATAGTTTCTTTAATATTTTTGATGATGGTATTGTGTTACCTTGTATGAAGGTACATTAAATTTTTTACCCAGTTCTTCAACCAGGTGGACATTAAGATGGCTTACAACCTTTTGCATAACAAAACATGTTGCAATGAAAATAATTCTTACACATTCGCAAGTTCTAATTACCCACCCACTATTAATATGTAACTATCTCTTTTCACACACCCTCTCCAGCATAGTGTCACAAATGTTTTTTCCTTGTTAACATAGTAAGTAAAAAAATGAAATCTGATTTTAATTTGCATGTGTTTTAATCTGAATAAAGTATAGCTTCTTTTCCTATATTAAGAGTTATTTACATTTTATTAGGCTGTATGCAAATATAAAGTCTAATAATCACATAACCTCAAATATTCAATTTAAAAGTTTCTTCCTCCTACGGATGGCATCTATTTCAGACTGGATGTCTTCTCATTTTATTGTTTACTCCTTTTTCTCTCTAAATTGCCTCTGGTTATTCTGGGATTGGGCTATAGAGAGAGGCAGGTGAGCCAAAGGCCAGGAAAGTTTTACTTCAGTTGTGCCATCTGAATATAACCTTGGAGTTTTTCGGTTTGACAATGCCAGTTGCTGACTTTTTCACTTACAGCATACTTTTGTGGTTTTACCTGGAGAGCTGCCTTCTGGGAACCTCTAGGTGCATTTCCATGCTTTCTTTGCTTAGGGCTACTTTTAACTCCAACCCAGCTTCTGGGATTCTTCTAATCAACCCTCTGTTAGGGGCCTTTTGCCTCTCCAAGTATCATCCAACACGAAGTCTACCACTTGGAGATGTCTTTGGTTTGAGCAAGTGTTATTTTGTTTTGTTTGAATTACTTGCATCAGGTAAGGAGACAGAGATAGTTCTCAAAGCAGTCCCCCCTTGGGGTTAATGCAGGAAACTTTTATTGAGTATGCCAGGGGGCAGGGGCAGGAAGCTTGCATATTTATTAGGGAATTCATACTTATTTTATTACTTAGGTATCTAAATTAAATGCACATGCTTAGCATGTTAACATGGTAGTGCATATGTCTTAAAAAAAAATGGCAGAACACCCCACCCCTGGGAGGAGACTTTAGTATTAAAATGCACTACAGGTAACTGAGGGCAGCTTAGGGGATTTCTGTACATGTCCTCTGCTCGGGTCCAGGTCGAACTGGTTCTATGATTTTTTGCATCTGCACCCTGGGGGTGTTCAACTCTTCTAGTGGTTTTGGTGGTGGTTCAGCTTTTCATGTGGCTCTTCCAAGTTGGGTTCCTGAGAAACATTTCACGGAAACACCTTTTACGTACCTCGTAGATTTTGTTATGCCTTCAATGACACAAGTGGTTTTCTTGGGTGAACTACTTTATAAGATGACCCCATGATGGCTTTCTTGATGAGTTCATGCTGAGTTTCATGACAACAGACATCGTTGATGTTGATGAACATCTAGGAAATCCCCAAAGCGGACTTCTTTGTGTTCAGACCTCTGTCCCTTTCTTTCCTTTAGACTTATCCTGGGAACAGTTTTACTCCAAACCTTGGCTGGATCTTCTCCCTTGACCTGGGATGAAGGGAAGCCAAGATTCCATTCCAACAAATTTATCCAAAGAAAATTCTATCCGTTTCTTTTGCTCCAGACTTCCAGTGAATGTTTCTTTCACTTAATGTAAGATAGAGTAATGGGCTGGCACAACTGGCTTCACAGTCTCTCTAATGTCTTCGATTGTAGGATATTTGGGTCTTTGTCACATTGTACATTGCTTTCAGTCTTTTGGGGATTAGCACAAACTTGCAGAAGGCAATAAGAGTCACAGGCAATATCCTGCTATATGTATATGGTATAATAAAACGAAATAAAAAACCTCTAGCGAAGCAGTTCTGTTTTCTGATCTCCCCAAAGTACGATAGTTAGTTCACTCTGAGAAGAGAGTTATTAGTAAAAGCTTGTGTAATGCGTATTATATACCAGGTTCCAATCTAACATTTTACAATTATAAACTTATTTAATTCTCAAATATATCAAGTTAGTACTGTTATTATCCCCATGTTGTAAATGGGGAAATTAAGCCTAAAAAAATAGTTTGTCTAAGATCACACATCTAGCTATTGGGCCCAGATATTGAACTAAGTCTAACTCCACAGTCTGGAGTCTGTGCTCTTAACTATTACATTATTTTGGCTCCTATTACTTTATGTTGACTGTTTTCGGGGAAAGAAAATTAAAGACCAGTTACCCTCATTTCTGGTTGCCTTCATATCTCTTGCTGATAACTGTTCTTAACGGGTGGACTCAAATTTTTTAATAAACCAGTTCTCAGATTATACCAGGATTTCAAAGAAATCTCAAAGGACATTTTATTCAGGACTTGAATTCCACTTAAAGATTATTTAAAGAAAATAGGAGCACCTGGTTGGCTCAGTGAGTTAAGTGTCCAACTCTTGATTTCAGCTCAGGTCATGATCTCAGGGTTGTGAGATCAAGCACCACATTGGGCTCTGCTGGGTGTGGATCCTGCTTGATTCTCTCTCTCCCTGTGCCCCTACCCATCCTGCTCACACATGCTCTCTCTCTTTTTTTTTAAATATAAAGTAAGACAAAAAAATAGAGTTGCAATCCCAGGTTAAAAATGTATCATTGACCAAAGAAAGGGTATGTTATAAGCACTGATAAATTCTTGAAACCAATGGTGATTATAGAGAAGAGAAACCCAGAGGAAACATTATTTGAGTATTCATAATTTAAAGCCTCAAAGTTGTACATCTGCTTAAGGAACTGAAACTCATCATCATTGATCATTGGTAAACATTTGTCTTCACTTAACAATAATGTCTACTCATGATATCAATTTTCAGATTGACTATTTCAAAAATATAGGTACATACAGATATAACCATAAAGTGCAAATAAGATGCAAAATGATTGCAAACTGAAATCTAAAATCTTTTAAAGGATAAAAAATTTCATGAAGTCAAGTTCAATGATTTAGAGCTCTTTGAATCACATTCAATGTCATGGATAAATGAGTGGAAGAAATTCTCATCAGTGCTTTTTTGAAAAAAATTAAGCTTCACATTGTGTTTGGATTAGAATTGTAAGAGGTAACATTAATCTATACAGCTAGAGGAAAGAGCCTGCTGAAATTCTCTTAAAAAATAAAAAACGCTTAAAAATTTTGGTAGGTTAAGAACATTAGACAAGCTGGCAAATTTCTGCTCCATGTAACTTAAAATACAATTTTCTGTAATATGTTTTATAACCCATGTGGTTAAGCTTCCATCAGAAGTTTATGGTCAAAAAATACATTTATAAGACTTGTTATGCAAGCATTTATAGTCTTATTAACTATGAGTAAACATAGGGAGGAGGTATGTAAACTTGATAACCAGCAGTGAAGGAAGACACACATCTCTAACCTGTACTGACATTTTTTTGCTTTTAAATCAACATTGCTTATTTGTTTCTCTACTTGCATCCCACCCCTCATTCAATTATAATTGCTATTATTTGTAGATATTTACATATGTTTAAATGTACAAATCTTAGATCTAGGTTTTTAACAAAAAGTATGCAATCTATGTCCCATCATGATATAAAACATTTGCATTTCCTCCAAAATTCCCTCTATCCTTTTCTAGGCTTGCCTATCCCCACCCCTACCCTCCAGCTGAAAAAACAAAACACTGCCCTAACTATTTTTAAACCTTAAAGTTTCACCTGTTTTAGAAGTTATGTGATGGAACCTCGTGTACGTGCTTCTTTGTTTCTGGCTGCTTTTGCTCAGCTTGTCTGAGATTCATCCACGTTGTTGAGCTTATCGGTAGTTCCCTCCGTTGCGTTGCTTAGCATTCTGTTGTATGAATTTACTACAATTTGTTATCCGGTCTTTTGTCAAGGGACATTTTGGTTTCCAATTTTGTGCTATTGTGAATGAAGTTGCTGTAAACAATCTTATATACATTGTTCTGTAAAGACCTTTTCATTTCTGTTGGATAAACCTCTAGGAGCAGAATTACTGCATCTATACATAGGCCTGTGTTTAATTTCATAAAGAAATGTCTAAACAGTTGTCCAAAGTGCTTGTACCAGCAATGTATGAGTTGCAACTGTTCTACATCCTGCTAAAATTTGATATTTAAGTTTAGTCATTCTCGTGAGTATGTACTAGTGTGTGTGTGTGTGTGTGTGTGTATTGAACTATAGTTGACATGCAATGTTACATTAGTTTCAGGTTCATAGCATAGTGATTTAACAAGTTTATCCTTGATGCAGTGCTCACACAAGAGTAGTTGCCATCTCTCACCATATAATGCTATCACAGTATTGTTGACTATATTCCCTTTTATCCCTATGACTCAGAGGCTTCCAGTTAGGGATTGACTATCTCCCGCTCCCCTTTGCCCATTTTGCCCATCCTCCCCGCTCCCTCCCGCTGGCAACCATTCATTTTCTGTATTTGAGTCTGTTTCTGCCTTTTGTTGATTCGTTTGTTTTGGGTTATTCTTTATTCCACATGTAAGTGAAATCCTATGGTATTTGTCTTTCTCAGTGTGATTCCTTTCACTCTAGGTCTATTGTGTTGTTGCAAATGGTAAGAGCTCATCCTTTTTACAGCTAAGTAATATTCCATTGTGTGTGTGAGTGTGTGCACGTGTGCGTGCACACATGCACACAACATCCTCTTTATCCATTCATCTATTGATGGGCACCTAACTTGATTCCAGATCTTGGCTATTGTAAATAATGCAACAAACATAGAGCTGCGTATGTCTTTTTGAATTAGTGTTTTCATTTTCTTTGGGTAAAATACCCAGTAGTGGAATTACTGGATCATATGGTATCTTTATTTTTAATTTTTTGAGGAAACTCCATACTGTTGTGCACAGTGGCTGCACCAGTTTACATTCCCATCAGCAGTGTAGGAGGATCCCTTTCTCTCCACATCCTCACCAACACTTTTTGTTGTTTCTGATTTTAGCCATTCTGACCCTGTGAGGTGATATCTTCTGGTGGTTTTGATTTGCATTTCCCTGATGATGAGTGATGTTGAACATCTTTGTGCGTCTGTTGACTGTTTATATCTCTTCTTTGGAAAAATGTCTATTCAGGTTCTCTGCCCATTTTCTAATCTGATTGTTTTTTTTGGGGGGGGGTGGGAGGTCAAGTTGTGTAAGTTCTTTATATATATTGGATCTTAACTTCTTATCAGATATACCCTAGGCAAATATTTTTTCCCATTCAGTAGGTTACCTTTTTGTTTGTCGATCGTTTCCTTTGCTGCTCAAAAACTTTATTTGGTGTAGTCCTGATAGATTGTTTTTGCTTTTGTTTCTCTTGCCTCAGGAGACGTGTCTAGAAAAACTTTTCTATGGCTGATGTCCTAGAAATTACTGCCTGTGTTTTCTTCTAGGAGTTTTATGGTTTTAGATCTCACATTTGGATCTTTAATCCATTTTGAGTTTCTTTTTGTGTATGGTGTGAGAAAGTCATTCAATGTCATTCTTTTGCTTGTAGCTATCCAGTTTTCCCAGCACTATTTAATGAAGAGGCTATGTTTTCCCATTGTATATTTTTGCGTCCTTTGTTGAAGATTGACTACATGAGGTGGGTTTTTTACGGCTTTCTATTCTGTTTCATTGAGTTAATTTTGTGCTAGTACCTTCTGTTTTGATTACTACAGCTTTGTAGTATATCTTGAAATCTGAGATTGTGATACCTTCAGCTTTGTTCTTAAGATTACTTTGGCTATTTGAGGTCTTTTGTGATTCTACACCAATTTTAGCATTATTTGTTCTAATTCTGTGAAAAATATTGGTATTTTGATAGGTATCACATTAAATCTGTAAATTGGGTAGAATGGAATGTCGGTTTTGTGTTGTCTTCAATTTGTTTCATCAGTATTTTATAGCTTTTTCACCTCCTTGATTAAGTTTATTTTTCAGCATTTCATTCTTTTTTGGTGCAATTTTAAGTGGAACTGTTTTCTTAATTTCTCTTTTTGCTACTTCACTATTCGTGTATAGAAACACAACTGATTTTTGTGTATTTTGTATCCTGCAACTTTAGTGAACTTAATTATTCTAGTAGTTTTTTGGTCGAGTTTTTAGGGTATTCTGTGTATAGTATCATATCATACGCAAATAGTGACAGTTTAACTTCTTCATTACCAATTTGGATGCCTTTTATTACTTGTCTGATTGCTGTGGCTACGACTTCCAGTACTATATTGAATGAAAGTGGTGAGAGTGGACATCCTTGTCCTGTTCCTAATCTTAGAAGAAAAGTTCTGTTTTCACCATTGAATATGATGTTAGCTGTGAGTTTTTCATACATGGCCTTTGTTGTGTGAGGGTCTGCTCTCTCTAAACCCACTTTGTTGAGAGTTTTACTGAGACCTTTAATTCAACTAGCTAAACTCTAAAACATCATGGAATTTTAGTACCTTTCTTGATACAAGGATAAATATTTTTTAAGGATAAATAGTTTATAATATTTCTTCTTTTACATGGTAAGAAAGGAGATTTTACATAGAATTTAAATTCTTCATGAATAAAAACTCATGTTCACCAGGCTTCTTAATAAATACAATTGAAATTTAAACTGCATAATACAACTCAATCATATTAAAGTCTACAATCTGATTCCACAAATTGAAGAGAAAATTGGCAAGAATTATGACATTATAGGACCTTTAAAAGAGACTTATTTGAATATCACATGATTCAAAGAAGAGAAGATAAAGCAGTTGGCAATTTTTGCAAAAATTTTTCTCTTTAAGTTCATGCTATAAAAGTCAAATGTAAAGTGAAAGCTGTTGAATCACAATATCACGCAATTTTTCAGAATTATGCAAAAAGGTCAACACTTGATTTATCCTTTGTTTTAAGAATTAGCCTAGTCGAAATTCAAATGTATCTTAGCTAAATGTTATAGAATTGGATGAATTAGAAAAGTACACATATGATATATAAACAAACTCATAACTGAGTTATTAAAAGAAGTAATGTAAAAAAAAAATAGGTAGGTGACTCCAAGGTACATTTTATTATAGGCTAGTCAGTGAGTAATAAATTGAAACATAGTAAGAAATTAAGCATTGTAGTTACTGAGAATCTTACCGTTGTGTATTGTTGAATGCTAAAAAGTGGTTTGCTAGGATTATGATCCTGTTAATGTAACAGACTAGAATATTCATACTTTTGTACCTTTTGAAAACAATTAAATTCTGGGTAAAAATTTGAAAACTAGATACTTTAAAAGCATCAAACACTGACAATATAGTAAAAAATCACCAGGCTGAATCTAAGTGGAAACTAGGGTATGTGTGAACATTTGGAGTGCCAAAGTCCTGTTTTCCCTTAGGCATTTAGCAAGCCAGGTATGTACATGCTTGCTCTGGAAACCTGAGTGGAACCAGCAGAAAAATATCCGAAGCTCAAAATTTGCCCAAAATGGGCCACAAAGCGTTGCACAGTTACAGTAATGGTGAACCAAAAATACATTGAACCATCTGCTTGGCCAAGGGGCCTGTGAATAAAGTTGCTTTGTTAATGAGCATAGCATTAAAGCAAAACAAATAAAACAAATCTACTGAGGCCTGCTTTTTGTTGGTTTGCTTGTTTTTGCCAAGCAAGGAGTGTCTCCTGGTGACTGTGCCATGTGCATTTGACAAGACTGGGTGCAGTGTTTTGTACATGTCAGGCCCAATTGGTTGACAGTGTTGCTCAAGAATTCTGTATCCTTACTGATTTACTGTCTTATTATTTTAACAATTACTGGGACAAGGGGTTTTAAATCTTTAAAGTGGATTTCTTGTAGACAATGGCTGTTGGATCTTTTTTTATTCAGCTCTACAATTTTTAAATTGTAGTGTGTAGATATACATTCAATCTAATTATCAGTGGAGTTGGATTTAATCTACAATCTTGCTATTTGTACTGTATTTTTTGGAAAGACTAGTAAAATTAATCCTGTAGAGAGACAAATCCAGACAGAAAAGTCAACAATCACCAATATCAGTAATGGAAACCAGCTATAAGTACAGGTATTGCAGACTTCTAAATGATAATAAAATATAACTTTAGGCCAAAGTTTGACCTGTAGCCATTTTTGTGTAGTCCTCAAGGTAAGAGTGATTTTTACATTACTAAAGGGTTATAAAAAGACAGAAATAAAACAAAAAACAAAGAATATGCAATAGATTCCATTTGTATTCCACAAAGCTTCCAATATTTACTTTCTGGTCCTTTTCAAAAAAGTTTAACCCCTGTAAATTTAAAAATTTTGACATACTGGATAAAATTGTAGAAAAATATTACCAAACTAAGAGGAAATAGAATGTGTATGGTCTAAAACCATTAGCAGGGGCGCCTGGGTGGCACAGTGGTTAAGCATCTGCCTTCGGCTCAGGGCGTGATCCCCGCGTTCTGGGATCGAGCCCCGCATCAGGCTCCTCAGCTATGAGCCTGCTTCTTCCTCTCCCACTCCCCCTGCTTGTGTTCCCTCTCTCGCTGGCTGTCTCTATCCTGTCAAATAAATAAATAAAATCTTTAAAAATAAAAAAATAAAAGAAAAATAAAACCATTAGCAAAGTTCAACTAGAGACAAAAATCTTCCACCAGAGAAAACTAGCCCAGATGGCTTCACCAATGTGTTCTACCAAACATATTATTGAAAGACTTTTCCAGAAAGTAGAAATAATATAAAGAATATACTTTTCATCTCATTATATAAAGCTAGCATAATTTGGATACCCAAAATAATCACAATACAGGCAAAACAACTTCATGGGCCAATCTCTCTTATGAACATAGAGACAAAAATCAAAACAATAAGACTAAATCTAGCAAGGACTTAAAAAAAAATGCATCATAACTAGGTTAGAATTATCTCAGGAAAGCTAGGAAGGTTTATCACCAGAAACTAAATTTGACCACAGTATCATGGTAAAGGAGCAAATTCACATGATTTCAATAAATGCAGGAAAAACCCATTTGATTTATTTAAAAAAAAAACCACTCAAAAGGAGTCTCTTGTGTTCAGCCCATGTCACCAAACTGAGACAATATCTAACCTAATTGCAGTTTCAGCTTCTTTTAAGAAGTGCTCCTAACCAGTCAGTCTGGGATATTGTTGTCAGCACTAGTGAGGTAACGTCCTGAGGTACACTCTTGACACTCACCAAAGGAAAGTGACCTTATTGGGAACAATCCAGTCTACTAGACTAACGCCTTTCCCCACCTCTACCCATCTATAAAAGCCTTTGATTTTGAGCAGCTCCTCAGAACTCCTTTCTGTTTGCTAGATAGGATGCTGCCCAATTCATGAATCATTGAATAAAGCTAATTAGATTTTTTAATTTACTTGGATAAAATTCACAAATATTCATAATAAAAAGTTCTCTATAGCTTTTTAAACTAATATCTACAGTAACATTTGAAAGTCAATGACTGATTTCATGTAAAATCAGGAATGAAGGCATCTGTTATGATCAGTACCTCATTTGAACATCTAGTCAGTGCAGTAAGAATAAAAGAATTTCAAACAAGGACACAAATGGTCATTATCAACTGTATCTGCTCAAAATCTAAGAATTCATATTTACATATTTAAGTACTTCTTCCAAATCCTAACACTGATAAATGGACAACTAGAAATGAATTATTAGTCCAAGTCTGTTCTGCTTGTCTTTGGGTCATTTTCTGGGCTGGTTGTAGTGATAGGGCCGTTATCTAGGTGTGCTCTTGGGATAATGTGATCTTAGGATCCGTGTACTCCACCATCTTCACAGAACCCTCCAAAAGTATTTCTTTTTCATCTTTGGGGCAGGGATCCCACTTTTTTTTTCCTTCACCAGAACACAATCTTTACCCAGGGATCGATTGATCTTCCTTTCATTCTTTTTCATTATTTTACCTCTAAATTCCTCAAAGAATTTATAATGTGTAAAAACAAAAACTTAAGGCTACTTCTGTAGTTTATGCTCCTACAAATTTCCCCTGAGGCATGAACAAAAAGGATAGGCTCTTTTGCTTGAGTGATAGCCACCTCCTCCAAAAAAAACAAAACAAAAAACCCGATAACAAGAAATAGGTAAATTATTTCAAAATAGTACAAAGCCATGTTACATAATTTTTATATAATTCTCACATTTCCTAATGCTGTCAATAGAATGGGACTCTTTAGTTAGGCTTCTTTTAAAATAATTTTCCCTTGGGATGTTTTAGTGGCTGTGCGCTTTAGTTTGTTTATATCTCTAGCTGTCAAATTAATTGGTGTAAAAAGTTCAAAGTATGTATTTCTTTTAGCAAGAAGCTGAGGACATTCATAGGACAGATATTTGTTAGCTAAATTTTAGGAAAGGTTAAAATTGTCCTCTTCTGGCAAGTACGAACTCATTGCATTGGGGAAAGTTAAATGTAATAGGATAAGTTTGCTAACTACATAACAATGAGATGCAACTACATATCTATTGGAAAGGTCAAAATCCCAAACACCAGCATCACCAAATGCTGTCAAGAATCTGGAGTGACCGGAACTCTCATTTACTGTTGGTGGGAATGCAAGATGGCTTACTCACGTTGGAATTCTCTACTTCCTGATAAATTTTTCTATAAATCTAAAACTGCTCTAGAAAATAAAGTTTATTGAAAATTATTTAAAAATTCTCTGTAAAATAAACTGGTGAAACCGGATATGTAACTTATGAGCAGATACGAGAGTGGAGGCACAGAAAGATTAAATAACTTGCCAGGTCAATTTGAGACTCTGGTTGGCCTTGCAGACTGTTCTGGTTCAGATAATTAGTTATCATTCTTATTTTATCACATATGTCCACACATGTAATCTCTACTTTATGCTACATTAGCCTGTTTTGTCACACTACCACTTTCTAACTAAAAAACATACAAAACCAACACAAACATTTGCAAACCAAGAGTCTTTCCTAGAGAGTTAGAAATCATAGAGGCAACAGCAAACAACAAGCATAAAACCCTAAAATATTCCGTGTCTAATTTCCAACTTTTAGAAGTCTCTTAAGCTACTTGCCACTGGGATTTCTCCTTGGCCCACTGTCCTAAGAAGAATCCAACTTTCTACAGTTTTCTGGCTGTTGTTCTTCAATCATTTCTCTCCTCTCTTTTGTCTCAACAGTTCTGAGGGAAAATAAAGGAGGGTTTGAAAATATTTACTCAACATTATTTTCATTATCATGAAAAACATCCCAATTATTTCTTTGGTATTTGTTTGGCTTTCCCACCAAGTAACCTCACACACTAGCCCAAGTAGGGTATCAATTCATTATCATCCCTGTAAGAGCAGTTACTTTCCAAAGAGATGAATATTGGTGGTTTTTCTTGGGCCATACTGTATAGATAATTATCTTTTGCACTTTCATAAAAATCTGCAAATTAACATCATCATTCATAACATAATTTCTGTTTAGTTATGTTGAATACAGAAACTACTTTTGTTGTTGTTTTATAAAAATTACTTCTTACCAGCGATGTACTTTGGGCACATTACATAAGTTTTAATGATTCCCTTTATCTGTAAAATGGATATGATAATGGTCATTACTTAATAAGGTGATTGTAAAAAAAAAAAAAAAGAAAAGAAAAAAAGAAGAATTAGTATGTGAAATAAACCCAGAACTACATGTCAATTTATTTTATTACATTATAGCTAATATTATTAGTTTTATTTACTAGAGATGGAAACAATCTTTGAATTTAAAATATGCTTACTACTGTGTTTCATGGAAACCTCATTTTGAAACTATTCCCTTAAAATCCAAGTTATCCATATATCTGCAAATTGCAACTTTGTACTTATGATGCCAGTAAAATTGCCTATCTCAGAAGGCTGTTAGAAATGATAGATGATCAAACCTAATAAATGCTATCTTACAGTACAAAAATAATCTGAATCCAGGATAGGTCCCATTCCATCCAAACCAGGTGAGATATGAGAGGGAGATAGTCACCACATTATGAAGGTAAATTGTGCTAGGAGCTGAGAAGTAAAGTGGAATAAGAATTTAATTCTTTTAAGAACTCCCAGGCTATCATAAGTCCTATGTGTAGAGAGAGATTTAAATGGTCTGAGATGCTTAATCCTAGCACTAATGGACCCTGAGAGTACTGGGAAACCAGGAGCATAAATATACATCTTGTCCAGAGAAATATTTTTGAGGACAAGTACCTTCATAGAGAGGATTTTTAAAGTCTCAAAGTCATCACGAATGTATGCTTTGACCTATGTTTATATATATGGCCGCAAAACCCCTTTCTTATTAGTGTCCAAGAAGATGGCAGGATTTTGGCATCTTATATTTTTGTGACACCCAGAGCAAAGAAACCACCTCTGAATATTTTCTAACCATATCTTACATTAAGAACAAAGATAGCATGTTGTTTTTTGAAGATCCTGAATTATTCAGTGTTATATATACTGGAATCTAGCTTCCATGATATATAAGCAATACAGAAGGGGGAAAGGGCAGGAAACTTGCAAGAATGCCCCCAAATGGCTAAATCAGAATTGGATCCGGGTACATTCAAATCAGGAAAACTTGTTAAAATACAGATGACAAGACTGCATCTGCTGAGATTCTATTTCAGCTCATCTGTGATGGGCCAGATATTTGTTTCTAACAAGCTCTTTTGATGACCCTAAAGCACACTAAAATTTCAGCTTCCCTGAATAAGACTAGTGGAAGGAACAAAAGGAAGGGGTAGATGTGGTCTTGTGGACACTCAGGCTTTAAACTCAAAAGCCTAGGTGTGCATGGGAGAGGAGAGAGGCTGTTTTTCATTCTTTGTTTAGTTTACTTGATTTTATTAGTTTCTACAGTGTTAAATTAACACTCAGTTAAAGACTATTAAGCTTGGTTCTGCCAAAGTGATCATGAATCTATCATCTACCACCATGTACACACACACACACACACACACACACACACGTACGTATATATGTGGTGAAAATATGTTCTCAACATAATTCTGTCTTTACCTAAAAATAATTCGGAAGTTAAGAAAATAACATCTATCGAAATATTTATCATCTTTCCAAAGACACTGTTATCTTTTATTTGTGCTGATTCTTACCACACCCTGTAATACTAAAAACAAAGAGCAAATAGAATTTAAAAATAAGGAATACTGTCTTGTACAACTGACCTAAAACATAATCAAGCTTTTTGAAACAAGTTAAAGATCATGAATAAATATTTGACAGAGATAGAAGTGTTATCATAAATTCACTACATCCCTTATACTATATACTGAAATAAACTCCAGATAAATTAAGCAGGTATTTTAAAAATTCAGAAAAATCTAAGTATTTTATTTGACCAGTTGATATATTTATTTGAAGGAAGTAGAAAAAATGGCAAGGAAATATTGATATGAACACATAATTTAAAATATCTACACAATAAAATACAATGCTAAAAATTTTGGCTACTTTAACAGTTTAGATAAAGTGTATTTCCATTCCCAGATAATGGTAAAGTAGCTTTAATAAATAAAAAGCTAAGCCAGAGTATAAGAAAGTCAAAATTTGAATAAATGAGCGAGCCAAGGATCTGAAAATTGAGAAAGAGAAAGCATAAGAGAAAGAGAAGACATAAAAACAAAAGTTATATTTATTTATGGAATTTTATTTTTACATTATCCTATCATGAAAAAGATTTGTAGAAGAAAAAGTAGACAGGAAATTTTCTTTCTCTTTAGTGATCAAATAAGTTAAACTTATCATTTCAATCATACTAAACTCCATAAAACTTTCTCTTAAAATCTGTCACCAAGTGCATATCCAGTTTGCAGTTAATGGATATAGTTTTTTTTCTTTAAGTATTTTATTTTTAAGTGGTCTCTACACCCAACATGGAACTTGAACTCACAATGCCGAGATCGAGTTGCATGCTCTACCAACTGAGCCAGCCAGGCGCCCCGGATATAGATTTATAGTGGTAATCCTATTTAAAACTGACACAATCTTTTGGAAGGCAACTTGACAATAGATAGCATGAACCATAAACATAGGCATATTATTTGAATGAGTAGTGATTTCAGCCATTAACTTTTCAAAACAAAATATTTGCAGATGGATTTGTATCCTAGCATAATCTTTAATTTCAACAAAGAATATTATTTCTATTCAATTTTTATTCACAATAGTAGAAATGAGTTGGTAAATTTGAAAAAAATAATCCAAAGCTCCTCATAGAATAGACGATGGAGAAACAAAAATTACGGAACAATAAGAAATAGGACAGTATAAATAACGATGTCTACCTATTGCATCTTAAAAATTATTCATTGATAACAGATTGGATCATGCATGTAAGCCTCATCCACATTGTTGTGTATCAGTAGTTCATTCCTTCTTCTACTGAGTAGCGTTTGTTTCTGTAGTTGTACCAGCTTTTTTATTCACCAGTTGAAGGACCTTTGGATACAGGCTGTTGTGTGGTGAAAGACGCCAAAAGCCTGCATCAATGATTCTATTTGTGACTTTGGGAAACAGACAACTATAGTGAAAGAAAACAGATTTGTGGTTGGCAGGTTTGGAGGTAAGGAGAAGAATGGATTTCAAAGGGCTACGCGTTAGTTTCCTGGGCCTGCCGTAACAAATTACCACAAACTAGATTATTTAAAACATGTAAGCATTCAAAGTGATTCTGGTGGAGTCTAAGATGGAAATTAGGAACATGTTATTGGACACTAGTGAAAAGACAATCCTTATTATAAAGCGACAGAGAACTTGCCTGAATTGTGTTGGGTGGAAAGTAGAACTTACAAATAATGAATTTAGATATTTAGATAAGAGAATATTTAAACAAAGTGTTGAAGGCATGACCTAGTTTCTCTTTGCTCCTTATAATAGGATGAAAGCAAAATAAAGTGAGGAGGAAACTGTTAACCTAAAAGGAACTGGAAATTGATGATTTGGGAAATCAACATTGTTAAAGATGAGCAAGCCTGCCCGGGACAAAAATTTGCCCCAGGAGGGACCATACCCAGAGGCTCACCCATACCTGCTTCAGATGACTCAGAAGATGATATTGGGGACTTTTTGAGTTGATCACATTTAATCGATGAGATTTTTGGATTTAGAGTTGATGTTGGAATAAGGCAAGACTTTGGGGAAAGTTAGGACTGTGTGAATGCACTTTGCATGAATCTGAGGAGACCAGAGGGCAGACTGTTGTTTGTTGAACTGTGTGCTCCAAGATCTGTTCAAGCCCTAGCCCCTACTGTCTACGAATGAATGTGACCTTATTTGGAAATAGGGTCTCTGCTGATGTAACCAATTTCAGATAGGATAATTCTGGATTAGGGTAGGACCTAAATCCAATGACCGATGTCTTTATGAGAGAGAGAGAGAGGTTTTTATATATACAGAGACACAGGCAGAACTCTATGTGAAGGTAGAGGCAAAGATACAGTGACCTGTCCTCAGGGTAGAATTTCTAAGTACAAATTTAGAAGCATCCCATTTAATCTCAGACATTTTGTAATTTATTTAATTAATTTCCCCCCCTCCCAACTATATCTATAGAATGGGAAGCACCAAGGTGTAGTGGCGCTGGCACCTCATTTCTCTGTCCAAATTCAGGCTCTGCAGTTATAGCTTTCAGAACACAGGCGAGTTAATTATTTCTGTGTTTCAGTTCACTCATCTAGAAAAAGTGGATAAAGGAATTGCTTTGTATGATTGTTACAGGGGCTAACTGAAGTGATATCTGGCTAGCACTTTGAACAGGGCCAATGAGAAGAGAACTCCTAGTCGTCTCTGCCTGCTTGCAGAACCCTTTTGAACACACTAACATTTATATTGTTTTTGGTCAAATTCCTCCAACCCCACCTAGATCAGCCCTCTCAGTTTGTATTTTCCTTTGTCTCATCAAGCCCTAATTAACATTTATGTTTCAGTCACCTTTGTCTTGTCACTGTTTCCATGATGACATACTTTGTCATCTTGATTTTAAAACACATGTTGCATGCCCGTGCACACAAGCATACACTCTTCTTGTATTTTACCGATAACTTCTGGTTTTGGAACAGAGAAGGTCCTCAAAGCTCAACTTAAAAAGAAAAAATTTCTTATCAGAAGTCCACAGAAATGACTCTTAAAACTTCAACACTCTGATTTAGCTTCCTGGGAGTTTTCTAACTGTTCTGACAGAGATGGCAGGTGATGACCAGGAAAGTTTGGTAACTGTTTTTGACGAAATTATGGATGCTTTTATAGACGAAAAAAAATTGCTCAAGTGTAACTTTACCTATTTCTCAAACCAAGAGTTAATCAACATACATTAGAAATGGCTGCCTGAAAATTTAGATGTAGCTTAAGTTTTACTTTCTATTTTATAAGTGAGAAAAATTGGATTTGCCATTTCAAGTAAACATAAACAGTTGCATTTCTTATATTTTATTTTCAGAGGGTGAAAAACCACAGTGGTTATTTATGGTCATAGAAATCTTTTTAAAATGTTTTCAATAAACAAATGTTTATGACATTAGGTTGGAACGAAGATATACCCATGTGACTGACATGCGGAAAAAAATCTCTATATGAAAATACCTAAAAGTGGTACTTGACAGGTTTATCACTGATTATAGCAACAATGTTAGTTTTGTCCTCACATCAGAACTAGGGTGGTGGCATTGTGTATTTTTAAAATGAAAGGTTGAAAGCTTGTGAAAGCAAAAAGCCATCATACCAAAACCCAAAAATTAATGCTGTCTATCTTAAGTTATACTCTATTTTGTTAGAGGTGGAACTGATGAGGGAACAGAAGGCAAGCTGAGGACAAAGCAGTAACTGACACCCTGCAACACCCCCCCCTCCCCCACCGTGGGATGTATGTGACGTCCTCAGGCACTCCTGGCTGCCCTAAAGGACAAAGAAATAGTTAACCTATAGATACCACAATCCTGCAAGACTTAAGTCTCCCTCAGTTTACAAATGTCTTTAGCAGCTTACAAGAACAAAGCATTTCTATCAATAACCTAGCTTCCGGAAGGGAATGTAGATAAAATGTAGATAAAATTATAATCTGCAGCGTCCAGGAAGTTCCCAACTATCTTCATGTTAATGCCTTGCTAGAGGGAAAAACAGCCTTAACTTGACAATGGCAAGGCCTTTGGTATCTTGTGAGTCTTCTTTAACATGTGAAAGTATTTCTCAACCTCCCTTTTTCCTTACCTTCCCCCAGCCCCACAGTATGTAATCAGCCACCCCTCACAACCCGTTGCAGCAGCTCTTTCTGCCCATGGGTCCTGTCCCCAAAATTTGCACCAAAGACGCCTCAAGAGTTCTTTCTTGGTCGCCAGCTCTGGACTCCACCCCACTGAACCTCACATATATTCCACGACCTCATCAGAACTAAGTTTAGAATTAGCACTCTGTTTGAAAAATCAAAGTTGAAAAGGCTGATAGGTTTGTGGTTTATCTTTTAATATATGGGAAAATTAACTTTTTTACATTTTCAAAATATTGCAAGTACTCTCCATATTGCTGCCTATAAGTGAATAAAAAGCATGAAAAACAGCTGATTCCATCCTGAGACTAATGAGGGTGCTGGAGTTTAAGAAGCAGGTGCAGGTGATGAGCAGATGTGATAGTTCTCCTTTGCTCCTCTCTTCCCAGAAAAAGAAGGTAGGGATTTGGTGTGGAGATTTGGACCTTAGTCTGGGCTTGAGAAATGAATTCAAATTTGATATCTTAAAAGTTGACAGAAGAAACTGAGCTGGACCATGTGGGATGAAGGTGTGGAATAGAGCAAAGAATGGATAGAATAAGTCCCCTTAAACATGTTCTTCACAAATGGTCTGTTTTAAAAGTGTTTAGAAGTCATATTGATGATAAACTTACTATTATTAAAAAGTCTTTTAAGGAAGCAGTGTGGAAAATTCTATTAAAATGGTAAAGGTCAGATAGTGAAACATTATGAAAATAGTAAAGATGAAATACTCTGTTTATTCTCCTGTCAACCAAAAATGCAGGTCCATTCCAGAACGTGTGTTCTCTCTAGCCAATGTTAGAGTCTCATTGCCACATTGATTGCCATCAAGATTCTGAACTCATTTCTTTGTTCTCTTCCTCGCACCCCCTTCTGTGGTGTTCTCACATTTCTAGTTTTCCCTCCCTTTCACTATCCCACATCCAATCTCAATCAGCATTTGAACACGCTAACATTTATTTAGTTTTTGGCCAAAGTCCTCCAACCCCACCCAGATCTGCCCTCTCACTTGTTATTTTCCTTTGTCTCTTCAAGCGCTAATTAACATATTTAGCCTTTGTGGTTAGAGTAGAGCTAAATCCTAATTTGTTCTCTAAAACAGGCAAGGTGAATTCATTCCTTTAAAGGCTTTGCATTTAAAAAGACGTATTATCTCATCAAATAATGGATGGACACCGGGAGGTTCTTGAGAGTTAACCTGAGTTTGAGGTGCCTGGGTGGCTCAGTCAGTTTGGTATCCCACTCTGGATCTTGGCTCAGGTCTTGATCTTAGGGTAGTGAGTTCAATTCCACATTGGGTTCCACACTGGGCCTGGAGCCTCCTTTAAAAAAAAAAAAATTATGATGCTTTTACAGAACCGACCAGTGAGGGGCGCCTGTCTGGCTCAGCTTGTAGGGCCGGTGAGTCTTGATCTTGGGGTTGTAGGTTCAAGCCTGTGACTCTTGATCTTGTGGTTTTGGGTTCAAGCCCTGCATTGGGTGTAGAGATTACTTAAAAAAAAAAAAAAAAATCTAAAAAAAAAAAACCATTGCAAGTCCACAGTCTTCATTTCTGTAAGTGAAACTCACAGGTCTCAGTAAAACAAAGCTTTGCAAAGTAGAAAAAAAGTTGAGAATCATAATTTCATAAATGTTGATGTGCTGGAATAAATTTTAAATTATAGCTCATCAAATCAAATGTCAATTTACACATTCTTTACTAAAATATATTTCAGATTAAAATAGGTCATCCTTGTTTGGGTCTTAAGTTCCCATTTTTAAAAGAACCTGTTAAGAATAAGAGTTCACAGAGTTAAAAAATTTTTTTTAAAGAAGTGTTTAAAATATGCTAAGGTCGGGGCGCCTGGGTGGCTCAGTTGTTAAGCGTCTGCCTTCTGCCAGGGCATGATCCCAGTGTTCTGGGACTGAGCCCCGCATTGAGTTACCTGCTGCTGGGAGCCTGCTTCTTCCTCTCCCACTCCCTCTGCTTGTGTTCCCTCTCTCGCTGGCTATCTCTCTCTCTGTCAAATAAATAAAATCTTTAATTAAAAAAATATGCTAAAGGTCATGCTTAACTGCCTTTGAAACAGAAGTATAGAATCTCAAAGGGAACCAAATTCTTTTTGGACTCAAGGAAACCAGAACTCCACTGCTGGATCATGGTGCTGCCTGGTTACATGATATTAAATAGAGGGGGGAAAATCTGATCTCAAAGTAGGAAAAGGGGAATTCATTTTCCTCCTGAGTTGGAGAAAAACGTTCATGAAAGAAATCTAATGAATGTTATGAAGCTTGTGAAGACAAAGATTTTTTTTTTAAGATTTTATTTATTTGAGAGGGAGCACACAAGCCGGGGGGGGGGTAGGGGGGGTAAGGGGGTTTAGGAGAGGGAGAAGCAGGGACCCAATGCAGGACTTGATCCCAGGACCCTGAAATCATGAACTGAGCTGAAAGTAGACACTTAACCACCAGAGCAACCCAGGCCCACCAAAGATGTCTTGGTATGACTATCTTCACTTGTTATTTGCATTTTATAAATAATACTCTCCATATGTATAACAATAATTTGGTCCATGGAACAAAAGCCTCAGGGAAACAAAATACAGGATCAGTTTATGGAAAAGAAAAGAAAAATTATGATACCACTAAGAAATCTTACTGTGTTATGCTATTAAAGTTAACACAAACCAACAATGTAGCCACCTGGCTACATCAACCTTTCTCAACTATTACCCCTTACTATTAGATCATGTCAGTGGACTAACTTAGAATATGAAAACCGGTACAAAGAGAGAAACAAGCATATATGAATAGCTACCTATATCACAAGGAGAGACACCAAGATATGTGTCTTAGGGTTGAAAAGTAACACTATCTTTGAAGTAGTTGTAAAAATGAAAAAAATAAAAACTTAATGTAAATTTGACTATGAGCAGTGTCAAACTACTTTATTTCATGGAGTAGAAAGGAGATAGTATGCTTCTAGATTAAATAGAATTATCAATCGCAATATGTGAACTTTTCGGGTTTATGCAGACTACAGGAGATAACTCTAGTTACCTCCCACTGTTCCGGGAATGTAGAGAGTGTGCTACAATTATTTCTTCATAGGGAAGAAAGATAATTCTTTATTTTTATTTTCTGGAGGAATTTAAAGGTAACCGAATAATTTAGAATATTTTCAACTAGTTGTGTAGCACATTATTTTGAAACGTGTAAATGTTTGCTTTTCCTCTAAAATCTGTTTAGTTCTTCACATATTTTGAGTGTTGACAATACTTCAAATAGCATCCTGAATTTAGCAATAAGGAAGGTCACTTTCCTCCGGGAATCCAAAAGGAGTGTGAATGGATAGCATCTGACTTTTTCTGACTTGTTTATTATGACATTTACTAAAGAAACTCTAAATCTTGAAACTTTCTCAATGTCACTTTCCATTTTGTTATAATATTCAACTTCCTATAAGCAACATCTTTCGGTATTATTGGTGACTTTTTTTTTTTTTTTGGTTAGAACTTTGGTTATTTGCTTTTTTCTTTTTAACTTGTTCAGAATTGATTTCTCTTAAGTATTGGAAGGACTTTTCATCATTAGTGTAAATATCTATGAAAGTGTTTTCCAAAAGAGTAGGGAAAAGAGCTTGTGCTTGAGTCACAATAGAGTTCAATTAACTGAAAATAAAACTCCATGATGACATCCTCAGAATATATATCATCTTTCAGGGAGAATATAGTTTTAATCAAAAGAGGGGAGAGAAGCAAAGGAAGACAAATTTTAATGCTGGAAATGTTCTTTTTAGCACACCAGTCCGAGAATTCCTTCAGATGCTTCACTATCTGAATTCCCTTCAGAGTTTGAGGAAATTTTCCTCGTGTAGTCTTTGGTGGGATGCTGGGCTTGTCCTTTCCCTACAGAAAATGAAGGGGGCTGAGCATTTCCTCTCCCCACCCTCTGGCCCTGGTTAACTAAAAGCTTCCGTATGAGACTTTGCATTTAACCAAGATGTTAAGACCGCTGAAGAGCATTCACTGGGCCACAGCAGTCACAAGTACAGTAATGATCACAACAAATACCCGTGTTCATGGTGGTGTGGCAGGAGAGGCGTGTGTCCAAGGGTCAGGATACCTGTAGTGATACCTTAACCGTACTGTTCTTGTGGTATGACCTTGGCTGAATTCTCTGCTGCTTAGCCTTCTGTATGAGTCTGGGTTCTCTAAGAGAGCAGGACCAACAGGATACATGTGTATATCCTATATATTTATATTTTGGGGAAGAAAAGTGACATATCGGTATTAAAATTACCTTTCAGTTTTGTAAAAAACTTTAATATTAAATGTTCATTTACTTTTCAGTTTTGTTTCAGTGTAATGTTGCATACCGTTTATAAAATTCTCTGGAGTTCTTGTTTCAATTTGTAATAGCAGATGATATACCGATATTATCATGGAAAATGTGTCCCTCAGAACCACCATGTACTAATTAAGATTAGGCTGATTTATTCTCTCATAATATGCCACTTGTCAGTACTAGCTTACTTTATTGATTGTGTAAGTAAACAAATAAATATGTAGAAACCCCAGACTCCGTAGGTCGAGGCTGTGAGCAATGCTGAAGGGCATATAATTTGACATGAGCGTTACACTACTGACTAGGGCATAAACAGCATAACTTTCCTGTAAAGCAATTTGGCTGTATGTAAGAGCTTAAATATATTCATCTAATTTGTACTTAAAAAATATTTCTCCATATTTCACTTCTAAAGAAATAGAAAAATATTGTGGTAAAAGATTGTTCAAGTTTATTTGCAGTAAGAAATACTTGAAAATATTCTATACCTTCCATATTTTTAGAATGAGCCTGCTATGCGTTGGATTGTCTCCCCCCCCAAAAAAGATCTATTGAAGTCTTAACCCCCAGTACCTGTGAATGGATTTTATTTGGAAATAGAGTCTTTTTGGATGTAATCAAGTTATGATGAGGCCCTTAGGGTGGACCCTAATCCCATATAATTGGTGTCATTGTAAGTAGAGAAGACACAGTAAGAGGGGATATTGTTATGTGAAGACAAGATTTGAGTTACGGGGCTATAAACCAGAGAATGCCTGGGGTTACCAAAAGCTGGAAGAGGCAAAGAAAGATTCTCCCTTAGAAGTTTCTTGAGGGATCATAGCCATGGCACCACCCTGATTTCAGGTTTCTAATCTCTAGAACGGTGAAAGAAATTTCTGTTGTTTATGTCACCCAATTTGTGGTACCTTTTTTTTTTTTTTTTTTTTTTTTTTACAGCAGCCCTGGGAAACTACTACAAAGCCTGTATCACTTTCATAACCAGAAAATTTGTTTAGCAGTAATTATGTCGGTTTGCTTTAGGACAGTTCTCAGCCCTATCAGATTCTTTTTTAATAGCAAATATTTTGTAATTCCCTTTCCACTGTCCTGAAATTAAATTCATAGCTAATATAACCCACCTACATAATTTCCAAATACCAATATTATGCCTTGTTATCTAATCAATATAAAATGTTAATTTATAAGGAAATAATAAGTATTTCAAATCTAAATGTCTAGCAAGACTTCATTAGAACACATAGTGAAATAGTAGCAGGTTGCATGAGTGAAATGCATTGAGTGAAATTGCATGAGTCCGATGTTTAGCTGACTAAGACAGTGTAGATGGGGATTTCAAATAAGAGTTTTTTCTATTGCTTAAAGACACTTTAAATCACAAGATAATCTGTAAAATTCCATCCTTGTTGAAACTGTGAATTATGACTGTAAAGTATTCTTATAGACAGTCACAATTGTTTTGTTTTAATGATTCAAATACCTTGAGTAGTGTGAATGTTTATATTATGATTTTCTGAAATAGTTAACAACTTTTATTGATTTCCAACAAATAAAATGATCCATTTTCTGGATTAATTTTCATGATAGTTTTATCATTTATGAAACTATGCTAAATTATCAAAACTCAGATTAATTATCACCTTCTCCTCGGAATTACTAACCACATTCAGTCATAATTATTCCTCCCTTGTATTCCTGTACATCTAAACCTGCCCGTTTTTATACATGGGTATGTGTATATATGGGCAACCAGATGCTGAAAGTGCTTTAGTAAAAGGTGTACCAAGTGCTTTTTGTTCAGTAAGGGTGACAAGATTCTATTGTAGCAAATATGGAAGACAGTTCTTAGAGACATACGGAAGACAGGTCTCTGCCTTGGAGACCCTTCATCTAGCTAAGTGGGGTTTGGCTGGGACTCCCAACTCTTTGGTTCCAGCCAAAGCCAATTGGTAAGAAAAGGCCAGGGAGCATTAAAAATTGTATGACCACAGAAGTAAAGGAAAATAAAATGAGTGTGTTAACCATGGTATTAGCCTAGAGAGAAAATGTGCTGAACGGTAGTTTAGCGCTTGTGAAGGAGTAGATGCCACACACACCATTCTCCTTCAGCTCAACCAAGTTTATTTTATGCCCTGGGGAAATAACAATGTTTGTGAACTGTCTAGTGATTTAGTCATCTCTAAAAGCTATAGTGCATGAGGCCTCTTCATGTAGGAGGATTGCTTTGATTTCCAGCAGGATGTGTCTACCACAGCAGGGAATCTGTGTAAAGGAACTGAGAAAACCTTAACTCCTGGCTCTGGTATCCTTTTCAGTATCACTTTTCATCAGAGTGAGTCAAACCACCTTGCAAAATTGTCAAGTGCAGTGGAGGGGGGGACCCATTTGAGCAATGGGTCAAGAACAGTTCTGCACAGGGGACAGCCAGCTCCCTGAAATAGAACCAAATCAGGCAGACCTTTTTCCCTTTTCTGATCATTGGTAACTACAGGGCCAGAGGTGGGGGAAAGGTTTCAGCACATACTAAAAAATAAAAAAATCAGAAATGAACTCTAGAGAGGTTGGGCAGGACTTCAGCTAATACAAGATTGTGGAAGCTCTAGGATGGGAACTCTGACCAGGGCATATTTTTGCACTTAAATTATCAAGATCCCTGACTTGTTTAGCTACCTTTACATTCTAGTTCCCTTCTTTTGCTCTGTTTATTCCTGCTTCCATTTTCTTAAATCCCTTTGCATAAGGAATGGTGTTTCATTTTGATTTCATCTATATAATTCTCAAACTGCCCTATTCCTCCCCTTTCAATTGTTGAAACATTTGTGTAACGTTGAAATTTCAGCACTCAAGTACAGTGTGTGAAGCTTTGAATTAATGGTAATAAGATCTAATATTTTTGAGCACTTGATATGTAGAAGTACCGTGGTGAGTTCTTCTTAGAAGCCATCTCCTCCCAGTCATGGAGCCAGGATTGAATTCAGGTTTGTTCAGTTCTGAAACCCATACTCATACGACATATATTGCACTGCTTCCTTGAGATGAAGGAGTCTCACTAATAAGGAGAATAAAGTTGAAGATGAGAATTCTAGTCCTAAGCCTGCCTTTATTTAACTCTCTGTCTTTAATGTTTTCATAAAATGGTGGGATTCCATGGGTTTTCAAACCGTGTTCATGAAAGCCATAGAATTTGGGCAGTTCTTTGGGAGAGGGATGGAGAATGACACAGGTTGATACAGTAGGGATCCAGGGGCTGTAACTACTACAGTGGAGGAGGGGGGCAGACAGAGGGGAAGGGAGAGAGAGAATCTTAAGCTGACTCCATGCCTGATATGGGGCTCGATTTCACCACCCTGAGGTCATGACCTGAGCCAAAATCAAGAGTCCTATGTTTAGCTAAGACAGTGTAGATGGGGATTTCAAATAAGAGTTTTTTTCTATTGCTTAAAGACACTTTAAATCACAAGATAATCTGTAAAATTCCATCCTTGTTGAAACTGTGAATTATGACTGTAAAGTATTCTTGTATGATTGTAGATAAGTAGTTCTGAACTGGTATCTCTAGTTTTTAGTGTTTTGATTCTACTCTTGGAGGCTTCTGATGTTTATCAACTTCAAAAGTTAGACTCATCTTTGGATGTGGGAAAACATTTTTAATTAAGAAGCTTAAGCCTCATTAGGGAAGCCAAGACACTGACTATATCAGTTTATACATTAAAAGTTCTAATCACAGTGTGATTTTTTTTCTTTGTAAATATTTGCCAAAAGAGATGAAAGAGAAATTACATTTAGAAGGGCATTTTGCAGGGGCACCTGGGTGGTTCATTTGGTTAAGCATCTCTTGATCTCAGCTCAGATCTTGATCTTGGGGTGGTGAGTTCAAGCCCTGCATTGGGCTCCAGGCTGGGCATGGAGCCTACTTAAAAAAAAAGGGGGGGGTGGCATTTTGCTTTTATTAACTTTCTGGCTATTGAATGAACAATTAAGGAAAAAAACCCATCAATTAAAACTGATGTTTGACTATTAGTTTCTCAAGATTTATTTAAAAAGCTTTAATTTGATGTTTTAAGACTTTGCAATTTCTGACAAATTAATGAATAGCTTACTGTATTATGTTTTATTAATCATATTAGACCAATTAAGCAGTAACCAAAGCAGTAAAAGGAATCAAACACTGCTGCTAATATGATTTTAAATGTCAGCTAAATATGCATTCGTGTTATTTTAGCGGTTTGAACATTTTGACATGTTCTGCTTTGTGAGTCACTAAGTTTTTAATTTCTTGGAAAGTGAAAATCTATAGAGGCATTCCTTCGTTCTGCCAGGAATCCAGTTCTGATACTAATTAGGAGCAGCTACATATTTAAGTTCAGCATTATTTTAGGAGAGACTGTTTTCCAGCAAAGAAATTGATACCAAATTTAAACAAAGTTCTCAAAAATCATTCCTTTTAAACTACAGCATTTAAAAAAAAATCAAGTGTTTTGTGAGGCTTATATGGTTTCTGGAGGCATATCTAACATCTAGCTTGTAATATAAGAATACATTCTAATCAGGTCAATGGCGATCTTTATTTTGTAGAATCTAGTAACCCACAGAATTTTTAAGAGTATATTCATATTTTCTCTTTAAAAATAAGAGATTAAGGTTTAGCAATTAATCTAACAAAGACCAAATCTAGTTTTACTAATTTGAGAAGCAAAATATCTATAAATCCATTTCTCTGTAGCAGTAACAGATACTCAATTTTAAAGATAGGAATGACGGCAAGGTAGAGCAACTGTCATTATATAAATGGTATTTCATAATTCATCATGCCAAAAAGTAATGAAGAGATCCTTAAGAAATCTATGATTTTGATCAGTAAGATTTATTAGATTAAAAGAAATTAAAATTTCATTATTTGGTACTTAGTTTGACATTATTAGAAAACTGTGCAATACCAAGTATTAATATTATCATTTATTCATGCTTTTTTCATCTTAGTGTGCTTCGTGCTGTGGAGTGAGTTTGTTTGGCTTTTTTAAAAAAATTATATCCTTGGATTTATTTCACTGCTTTTAAAAATCATAATATAGTTTGTTACCTAATATCACCAGAATCTTTTTTATCAATATTTTTCATTTTAATCAGTACTAGGAATTATCACTGGAACTTGAAATAATTAGAATACATTAGTATGAAACTTAGAGATCTCAGTTTTCAATAAAAAAAATATAACATTTGCAAATTTGGTATAAAATATAAACTCCAAAAAGTAATACAATTTATAATTTTAATAGAAATATTAAGAACAAAAACAAAAACCAAAGTGATAATAATAACTGCACTTCGAGCTGTAACTTTTTTCTTTATTATTTGCTATTATACTTGAATTGTTTGAGCTCTCAAATCTTCATTTAAAACATATTACTGAGCATCTATGTACTAAGCATTCTTCTAATATTTAAGAAAATTAAAACTATAGTTAATATTGTTTTGCATATTTGAAAGTTGCTAAGAGTAGATCTTGAAAGTCCTTCTAAGAAAACATTTTTTTTTTTGTAACTATGGTGATGGGTGTTAACTAGACTTATTGTGGTGATCATTTTACAATATATACAGATATCAAATCATGTTATATACCTGAAACTAATGTAATGTTAAATGTTAATTACATCTTGATAAAAAAAATAAAACGTAGCATATCACTATAAGAAAAATTAGAAATAATCACTTATTTACATAATTTACTTTTAAATTTAAATAAAATTTAATGGTACTTTGTCGTTTATTTTTATTTTTTAAATTATATTTGAGAGAGAGAGCACACATGAGTGGGGGAATAGGCAGAGGCAGAGGGAGAAGCAAACTGCCTGCTGATCAGGGAGCCCAACATGGGACTCGATCCCAGGACCCTGGGCCCAAGGCAGATACTTAACTGGTGGAGCCACTCAGGCATCCCTTAGTGATGTCATTTAAATAACAGTGACTGGAGTTACTACCTTTATTTTGTTAAATATCTTATATGTAATTGTTCACTAGCTGAATTGGGGGCAATTTTAAACTTAAATGTGGTCAAATTTATCAGTCTTTCTAAAATTTCCCTCAATATGCTTTATAATACTCTTTTACGATGCTTTCATATTTTATGATTATGTCATCTTTCTTTTTAGGATTTTTTTCACCTTTATTTTTCATCAATGCCTTAAATTTGTCATTAGTATTGTTACTATTATTCTCATTTTAGTTATTTTATGGTCAATGTTTACTTAGATGTACATATGTGTTCATTTCTTTGTTCATCATTGTTTTTGAAGTATCATTCTTCCCTTCTGAGAATTTATTCCACACTGAACTATATCCCTTAATAGCTCTTTTAGCAAAGATCAAGACATTTAAACTGTCAAATTTGCCTTCTATTCTGTTTAATCATATATAAGATCAATATAGACTATTTTTCTGAGTTATTTTTCCTTTACACTTTGAAGATATTCCATTATTTTCTGTTATAAATATTGTCAGTCTACTGTTTCTGTTTTGGTAATCTCTTTTCTTCCCAATTGATTTTGAAGTTTTCTCTTTGTCTTTGGTATTCTGCAGTTCAACTATAGTCCATTTAGTATGGATTTGTTTTTAGTTTTCTGCTTAGGACATTTTTAAAAAAATTTTTTATTATGTTATGTTAGTCACCATACAGTACATCATTAGTTTTTGATGTAGTGTACCGTAATTCATTGTTTGCGTATAACACCCAGTGCTCCATGCAATACATGCCCTCCTTAATACCCATCACCAGCCTATCCCAGTCCCCCAACCCCTCCCCTCTGAAGCCCTCAGTTTGTTTCCCAGAGTCCATAGTCTCTCGTGGTTCATTCCCACTTCTGTTTACCCCCCCCCATTCTTCCCTTCCTTCTCCTGATCTCCCTGCTATTTCTTATGTTCCATAAATGAATGAAACCATATGATAATTGTCTTTCTCTGCTTAACTTATTTCACTTAGCATAATCTCCTCCAGTCCTGTCCGTGTTGCTGCAAATGTTGGGGAATTGTTCTTTCTGATGGCTGAGTAATATTTCATTGTATATATGGACCACATCTTCTTTATCCATTCGTCTGTTGAAGGGTATCTCAGCTCCTTCCACAATTTAGCTATTGTGGACAATGCTGCTATGAACATTGGGTGCATATGACCCTTCTCTTCACTACAGATGTAGTGTAGTGTAGATGTACCTTTGGGGTAAATACCCATTAGCACAATTGCTAGGTCATAGGGTAGCTCCATTTTTAACTTTTTGAGGGACCTCCACACTGTTCTCCAAAGTGGCTGTACCAACTTGCATTCCCACCAACAGTGTAAGAGGGTTCCCCTTTCTCCACATCCTCTCCAACATTTATTGTTTCTTGCCTTCTCAATTTTTGCCATTTTAACTGATGTAAGATGGCATCTCACATTGATTTTGATTTGAATTTCCCTGACAGCTAATGATTTTGAACATTTTTTCATGTGTCTGTTAGCCATTTGCATGTCTTCATTGGAAAAGTGTCTGTTCATATCTTCTGCCCATTTTTTGATTATTTGTTTCTCCTACATTGATTTTGAGAAGTTCTTTATAGATCTTGGATACCAGCCTTTTATCTGTAGTTTCATTTGCAAATATCTTTTCCCGTTCTGTGTGTTGCCTCTGTTTTGATGACTGTTTCCTTTGCTGTGCAGAAACTTTTTATCTTGATGAAGTCCCACAAGTTCATTTTTTCTTTTGTTTCTCTTGCCTTTGGAGATGTCATTAAGGAAGTTGCTGTGGCTGATGTCAAAGAGGTTACAGCCTATGTTCTCCTCTATGATTTTGATGGATTCCTGTCTCACACTGAGGTCTTTCATTCATTTGGAGTTTATCTTTGTGTATGGTGTGAGAGAGTGGTCAAGTTTCATTCTTCTGTATATAGCTGTCCAATTTTCCCAACACCATTTATTGAAGAGACTGTCTTTTTTCCATTGGATGTTTTTTTCCTGCTTTGTCAAAGACTAGTTGACCATAGAGTTGAGGGTCCATTTCTGGAGTCTCTATTGTGTTCCATTGGTCTATGTGTCTGTTTTTTTGCCAGTACCATGCTGTCTTGGTGATCAAAGCTTTGTAGTATAGCTTGAAATCTGGCAACGTGATGCCCCCAGCTTTGTTTTTCCTTTTCAACATTTCCCTGGCAGTTCGCCATCCTTTCTGGTTCCACAAAAATTTAGGCTTGTTTGTTCCAGCTCTTTGAAAAATGTCATTGGTATTTTGATTGGGATGGCATTGAAAGTGTAGATTGCTCTGGGTAGCATAGACATTTTAACTATGTTTGTTCTTCCAATCCATGAGCATGGAATGTTTTCCCATCTTTTTGTGTCGTCTTCAATGTCTTTCAAGAGTGATCTGTAGTTTCTAGAATATAGATCCTTTACCTCTCTGGTTAAGTTAATTCTGAGATATCGTATGATTTTTGGTACTATTGTAAATGGAATGGATTCCCTAATTTCTCTTTCTTTAGTCTCATTGTTCGTGTATAGAAATGCAACTGATTTCTGAGCATTGATTTTGTATCCTGCCACATTACTGAATTGTTCTATGAGTTCTAGTAATTTGGGGGTGGAGTCTTTGGGTTTTCCATATAAAGTATCATGTCATCTGCAAAGAGAGAGAGTTTGACTTCTTCTTTGCCAATTTGAATACCTTTTATTCCTTGTTGTTGCCTGCTGTTGCAAGGACTTCTAGTACTATGTTGAACAATAATGGCGAGTGTGGGCATCCTTGTCATGTTCCTGATCTTAAGGGAAGGGCTTTCAGCTTTTCCACGTTGAGAATAATATTCACTGTAGGCTTTCCATAGGTGTTTCTTATGAAATTGAGGAATGTACCCTCTATCCCTACACTCTGAAGGGTTTTAATGAGGAAAGGATGCTGTATTTTGTCAAATGCTTTTTCTGCATCAATTGAAAGGATCATATGGTTCTTGTCTCTTCTCTTATTGATGTGCTCTATCACACTGATCGATTTGCGAATGTTGAACCACCCTTGCATCCCAGGGATGAATCCCACTTGGTCGTGATGCATAATCCTTTTAATGTACTGTTGGATCCTATTAGCTAGGATCTTGTTGAGAATTTTCATATCCATATTCATCAGGGATATTGGTCTGTGATTCTCCTTTTTGATGGGGTCTTTGCCTGGTTTGCGGATCAAGGTAATACTGGCCTCATAGAATGAGCTTGGTAGTTTTCCTTCTGTTTCTGTTTTTTGAAACAGCTTCAGGAGAATAGGTATTATTTCTTCTTTGAATGTTTGGTAGAATTCCCTGAACAATCCGTCAGGCCCTGGACTCTTGGTTTTGGGGAGGTTTTGGATCACTGCTTTGATCTCTTCATAATTAATTGGTCCGTTTAGATAATCAGTTTCTTCCTGTTTCAGACTTGGTAGTTTATAAGTTTCCAGGAAGGCAGCCATTTCTTCCAGGTTGCTTAATTTATTGGCATATAGTTGTTGATAATAGTTTCTAATGATTGTTTCTATTTCCTTGGTATTGGTCGTGATCTCTCCCCTTTCATTCATAATTTTATTAATTTGGGTCCTTTCTCTATTCTTTTGAATAAGTCTGGCCAGTGGCTTATCGATCTTCTTTATTCTTTTGAAGAATCAGCTTCTAGTTTTGTTGATCTGCTCTACTGTGCTCCTGGTTTCTGATTCATTGATCTCTGCTCTAATCTTGATGAACTGCCTTCTTGTGTGTGGGTTAGGCCTGTTCTTCTGTTCCAGCTCTAGCTTCTTAAGGTGAGAATATAAAAACTGAATTTTAGATTTTTCTATTCTTTTGAGTGAGGCTTCGATGGCTATGTATTTTCCCCTTAGGACCGCCTTTGCAGTGTCCCACAGGTTTTGGACCAATGTGTTTTTGTTCTCATTGGTTTCCATACATTGCTTAAGCTTATCTTTAATTTCCTGGTTTACCCAATCATTTTTAAGCAGGATGGTTCTTAGTTTCCAAGTGTTTGAGTTTCTTCCAAATTTTTCCTTGTGATTGAGATCCAGTTTCAAAGCATTGTGGTCTGAGAATATGCAGGGAATAATCTGTCTTTTGGTATCAGTTGAGACCTGTTTTGTGACCCTGTATATGGTCTATTCTGGAGAAAGTTTCATGTGCACTTGAAAAGAATGAGTATTTTGTTGTTCTGGGGAGTAGTGTTCTGTATATATCTATAAGGCCCATCTGGTCCAGTATATCATTCAAAGCTCTTGTTTCTTTGTTGATTTTCTACTTAGGTGATCTGTCTATTGCTGATAGTGGAGTGTTGAGGTCCCCTACTATTAACATATTATTATCTATACGTCTCTTTATTCTGGTTAAGAGTTGGCTTGTGTATCTAGCTGCTCCCCTGTTGGGGGCATAGATATTTATAATTGTCATATCCACTTGTTGGATACATCCTTTACGAATAATATAGTGTCCTTCTGTATCTCTAACTACAGTCTTTAGTTTAAAATCTAATCTGTCTGATATGAGAATTGCTACCCCAGCTTTCTTTTGAGGTCCATTGACATGAAAAAATGTTTTTCCATCCCTTCACTTTCAGTCCACATGTATCTTTAGGTTCAAAATAAGTCTCTTGTAGACAGCAAATGGATGGGTCATGTCTTTTTATCCAGTCTGCCACCCTGTGGTGTTTTATGGGAGCATTTAGGCCACTCACATTGAGAGATGATTTTAATAATGTCATGTTGCCTGTGAAGTCTTTGTTTCTATAGATCGTAAATTTCTGCTCTGTATCACTCTTGGGGTGTTTTTACTTTTATAGAACCCCCCCTTAATATCTCATGTAGGGCTGATTTGGTGGTTACGAATTCCTTCAGTTTCTGTCAATCTTGGAAGGTCCTTATCTCTCCATCGATTCTGAATGATAGCCTTGCTGGATAAAGGAGCCTTGGCTGCATGTTCTTCTCAGATAGAGCTTTGAAAATACCCTGCCAACCCTTCCTGGCCTGCCAGGTCTCTGTAGACAGGTCTGATGTTATTCTAATATTTTTCCCTCTGTACATAAGGATTTTATTCCCCCTGGCTGCTTTCAATACTGTATTCTTGGATCTAATATTTGTGAATGCACTGTGATGTGATGTGGTGTAGGTCTGTTCTCATTGATCTTGGGAGGGATACTCTCTGCCTCTTGGACACGAATGCTTGTTTCCTTTGCCATATTACGGAAGTTCTCAGCTACAATTTGCTCAAATATCTCTTCTAGACCTCTCTTTTTCTCCACCCCCTTGGGGATGCTGATGATTCTGACATTGGAACGTTTCATTGAGTCAGTAATCTCCCGTAATCTATATTCTTGAAATTGGATTTTTTTGAGCCAAGTTTCCATTTTAACTTTTTCTTCTACCATCACATCTTCCAATTCATTAATTCGTTCTTCTGTCTCCTTTACCCTGGCCATCAGAGTGTCTAGTTTAGACTGCATTTGATTCATAGCATTTTTAATTTCTGCCAGATTCACTCTCATTTCCACCCTTAGAGATTCTATATTTTTGTTAATATTTTCATTAATATTTTTTTCAAGCCTACACATCATCTTGACCATTGTTACTCTGACCTATTTGTGACAATTTGGTTATATCCATATCCATTAGTTCTGTGGCAGAGGCCACAGTCTGTTTCTTTCCTTTGTTGGGGGTTCCTGCTCCTTGTCATTCTGATGAGGAGTGGTTGCGGGGATGTACAGAGCCCAAATTATTGACCAGGACCCAAGCAAGATGGATCTGTTTCATAGGGACTTTAGGGATGTGGGCTTGTTTTTTCAGACTGCCTTCTGGGGGAGGGGCCTGCTGCACTGATACTCAGGCAACCTTGTTTGGGTAGAGTTTCCCCCTTCCCTGGGGGGGGGGGATGGGCACAATGCTAACTGGTATTTCCGGGCTTTTGTTCTCTGGCGTCTTTCCCTGGTGGTTTTCTGTGACTCTTCTGAGAGTTAGAGCAGCAGTAGTCATATCCTAGCCTCTGTCTCAGAGCAAAGAGATCGCAGTCTGCTCTCCACTGAGCTCTCTTGGCCACTTTAACTCTGTTTCTGTCAGTGCTGCTAAAAATCCCGCAGTGTCATGGGTTGTGCACCTCACAGCCGCTCTCCCAGTCCTTGCTCCCAGGTATGGCACGTCTCTGTCCTTTGTGCTTCTAACACCACCAGCCGTCCCTGGTTCCTGTGCGCGCTCCCAAGCTCCCTGTTTCAGTGTGGTTCGCGGGTGCTCCGGAGCACTGGTTTTCAGTCTGCTCGCAAGCGCGTTCCCAAAGCTCACGGTCTGTCTGCTTTCTCGCAGGTGCCAGTCCGCAAGTTCAGCCCTCTCCCCAGCGCAGGTGGCTACTGCTTCCCGGCGCCCGAGTGCAGAGGCTGCCTTCCCCTTCTGTTTATCTTCCGATATCTGTGCGCGGATTCACAGCTCCCCACTTCGTACCTCAATATTCAGCGCTGGAGATTTCGTTTGTAGAGATCCAGGTGTATCTTCCTGCGTCTCAGGCTGATTTCATGGGTGTTCAGGATGGTCTGGTAGATATCCAACTCGATTCAGGGGACCAGCTGAAAAAAGGTCCCCTACTCCACCATCTTTTCTTCTCTCAAGGACTTGTTCTTTTTCAAGCTGAATATTTTTTCAGTTTCAGAAAACACTCTAAATATTTATTTTTTCTATACTCTCTTCTTCTCTTTCTAGAACTTCATTTAAATGTACTTTGGAATTCTCATCTCTACCAGGTCTCTCTGACTAGCTCTTTCATATCTTTTTTTTTTTCCTCCTTTTCTCTTTTTTTGCTGCATTCTGGATTATTTTCTCAGCTATATCTTCCAGTTTCCTAATTCTCACTCTAATGATGTAAAATCACTGTACCTCACAGATATATTACAGGAACCTGCTTAATAGGTGGGCTTTTTATGTATTGATCCAAGTTATCAATAAAGATACTAATCATATGAAGGTCCTGAAGAAGTCATTTTTATTTCATACTTCTTGAAATTTCCCTGTAGCTTATTACCGTTAACATCTTAGTTTTTCTGTATGTTCATTCAGTCTGTTTTTCGTTTATATAAATGTGTCATTCATCCAGCCCATATTTCGTCAACCAAAATAAACCAGGAAAAATGATATAATTGATGGAAAAATGATGAAAATACCTTTAAATTCAGATAACCTATATTTTCTGCATCTCTTTGACCAACAGCTAAACTGATCAATTAGAAAATAGAATCTTTGTGGGGCGCCTGGGTGGCACAACGGTTAAGTGTCTGCCTTCGGCTCAGGACGTGATCCGGCGTTGTGGGATTGAGCCCCACATCAGACTCCTCTGCTATGAGCCTGCTTCTTCCTCTCCCACTCCCCCTGCTTGCGTTCCCTCTCTCGCTGGCTGTCTCTATCTCTGTTGAATAAATAAATAAAATCTTTAAAAAAAAATAGAATCTTTGTGATTTATTTGGTTCAGTTGGATACACATTAACTTCTATTAAATGCAAACTCTTTTTGGAGGCTTTAAGAAAGTGCTGTGTTTCTCATCCATTTGGGTTTCAAAGGAAACTTTTTGCCCTGCAATTTATAGGATTTATTTTTAAAATAAGAACTTTATTTGCCCTTCATGGTCAGTGTCGTCTTTTTTCCTTATTCTAAGACCGTGGGATCCAATTTGTTTTTCTAATTTCAAGATTTTTCTGTTGTATGTATGGTAATGTGGCCAGACGTAGATAAAGACATTTAAGTATCAAGAGAAATATACTTAATTTCCATTTTCAATTTCTCTATCTTTAAACATTTTAATGAAAACGTTTGTGTCAATATGAATATGATAAGTGTGTGAAGAAATTGAAATGCTAAGCTTCGCGAGTTACACTGAGATTGCATTACTTGAAGAATCATATGGAGCCATTTAAGCTTGTCAGGTAAAGAAGAAATATATTTAATTTCCATTTTCAACTTTTTCTATCTTTAAGTGTTTTGATGAAAACGTTTGTGTCAATATGAATATGATAGGTGTGTGAAGAAATTGAAATGCTAGGCTTCATGAGTTACTTTGAGATCAGATTATTTGATTTGAAGAATCATATGGAGCCACTTAATCTTGTCAGGTAAAGAAGTTGCATAATCATATTTGGTTTTGGAAAGATTATTAGGATTCAGTTTAGAAAATGGGTGATAAAGTGTGATGACTAGAGACAGGAAAAAGTGGTTTGATTCAAGATTTACATAGGAGGTAATTACACAGTGGTTCATGATAGGTTTGGTTGTGGAGGTGATGGACCATGCTCATGCTGACACAGTAACAAGACAAAGGTCAAGTGTGGACAAGAAACATTCAGTTTTGAGCAAAATTTACATAGGCCGCCAGTGGGATATCTGAGTGGATTTGTCCAGTTACAGTCTGAAGGTTAGGAGAAAACCTTGGCCAACTTGTAATCAAAATCAGGAGAATATATGCAATGATCCAAAGGGAAGAAAAAAATAAGACAAAAAGACAGGGATCTGGGGAAACCCAGGAGATAGTGGGTATCAAAAATGTGAAAAGAACAGAGTGTTTCAAGAAAGAGGGTGTGGTTAACACTATCTCATGATGCTGAGAGTTAAGAACAAGGTGTATGAACGGGGGATGGCAAGAAGGTCATGTTGTGACAGCACTTTCAGGAAAGAAATGAGTAAATAAATCATGGTATATACATGAAATAGGATATAATAAAGCTTTTGAAATACATGGCCTGCATGTATGAAGTGGCAAATATTGAAAGAAAAATGTGACATGTGCCGTGAGACAGTATTCATGATTTTTTTTTAGTGTAGTTGACATGCTATATCATATTAGTTTCAGGTGTACAACTTAGTGATCTTACAACTTTATACATTATGCTATGCTCACTACAAGTATAGCTACCATCTGTTATATCAGTATTATAATATCATTGACTATATTTCTTAGCTGTGTCTTTCATCCCTGTGAGTTATTCATTCCCTGATTGGAAGCCTGTATCTCTCTCTCCCTTCAGACATTTTGTGCATGTCCCACACCTCCTCCCTCTGGCAGTCATCGGTTTGTTCTCTGTATTCATAGGTCTGTTCTGCTTTTTGTTTATTCAAGTTGTTGTTGCTTTACATTCCACTTATGAGTGGAATTATATGGTATTTGTCTTTCTTAGTCTAACTTATTTCACTTAGCATAATACCCTCTAGGTCCATCCATGTCGTCTCAAATGTCATGATCGCATCCTTTTTCATGGCTGTGTAATTTTCCAATTTCCCTTACACAGTCATCTATGTATGAACACTTAGGTTGCTGTCATATCTTGGTCATTGTAAATAAATCTGCAGTAAACATAGAGGTGCATGTATCTTTTCAAATTAGGGGTTTTTTGGGGGGTAAATAATGGAATTATTGTATCATTAGATTTTTTTGGGGGTGTTGAATTGTATGTTCTTTATAAATTTTGGGTAATAACCCTTTATCAGATATATCATTTGCAAAATCTTCTCCCTTTCAGTAGGTTGTCTTTTTGTTTCGTTGATGGTTTCCTTTGCTGTGCAAAAGTTTTTTATTTTGCTGTAATCCCGATAGTTTATTTTTGCTTTTGTTTCCCTTGCCTTAGGAGACATACCTAGAAAAACGTTGTTATGCCTGATGTCAAAGAAATGACTGCCTGTGTTCTCTAGGATTTTTATGGTTTTGGGTCTCACATTTAGGTTTTTAATCTGTTTTTTTAAAGATTGTATTTATTTTAGAGAAGGGGAGAGAGAGTGTCTATGCATGAACAGGAGGTGGAGCAGAGGGCAAGGAGAGACAGAATCTTAAGCAGGCTCCACACCCAGTGCAGAGCCTGATGCAGAGCGTGACGTGGGGCTGGAAGAGGGGCTTGATCTCACAACCCTGAGGTCGTGACCGGAGCCAAAAACAAGAATCAGATGCTTAAACGGCTGAGCCACCCGGGCACCCCAGGTTTTTAAAAATTTATCTTGAGTTTATTTTTGTATACACATATAGTATTCACTATTCATATGAATTTTAAAATACAAAAATATATAGTATTACATGCTGTTATACACACAGATACACATATGTATGTATAAATATAAATACAGGAAATCTGAAAAGATTGGAAGATTACACATCAACTTCAAGAAAATTAGTTTCTTCTATAAAGATATTGACAGTAATGGATGGATTAGGTGTGTATTTTAATTACATTGGTAAAGTTTCACATCTGTTAACCAAAAAAAAAAAAAAAAAAAACTAAAGCAAAGAATGACATATAGTAACTTTTAGTTATATATATTAGTTATATATAAAACTTATATATAAGTCTTGTTCTCTAAACTCTTTGTATGCTTACAATATTTCATTGTAAAATAATTGACTTGTATTAGATTTGCCAAAGAAGTATAGAGTGGAAATATGGTAAAATTTTATCAGCAGTCAAAATTTCTGGATATTTAAGAAAACCGCATTAAGTCTGAGAGGTACAGCAGCAAATATTTGCCATTGTTTCAAGAAATATATTAGCCAAATATTCAGTTAGTACTTATTCTTAAATATAAGAATAAGAATTATACAATTTTCATTCATAATGTGTTACTCTTTACCAGACAAGTTGACATATATAATTATAATTAAACATGGCTTATTAAAAATACCTTGAACGGGAAAGTGAAATAATGTGTATTAATTTAAATGTTTAGTATTTAACATAGATACTTCATTATGGACACATATTCTCCTAACATTAACAACGTACATAATTTGTCATTTCTTTTTATAAAGAGGTTTGATCATTTAAATTGATGGCATATTCAAATATAGTCTGAATTTAAAAACAAAATTTTGACTTGGTAGAGAAACGTAAAATCCCTTAGCAAATCTAATTTTACTTTAAATAGCCAAAGATAAGAATTATGCAATTTTCCAGATAATAGGAATATCAAATAAATTTTTCTTTAATTATGTATAATGCATATTTTAGTTCATCATTTCCTATTAGCTGTTTTTAAAATATTCCCAATTGTCATTTAAACCAGTTTATTTAAAGTTAAGACTGTCAAACATTAAAAAATCTAAATATTTCCCAGATACGGAAATCATAGTCCTTGAATATATTGAGTAAAAAGAAAAAAACATAAAATGCTACCAGGATAAAACAAAACAAGACAAAAAACTGCCATCAGAGAACTTAGTGAATCCTAGACTCTCTCAGAAATATTTGTATCAGCATCTGTTGGCCAATTTTAATTGCATGGTTATGCCAAAATAAAGCTTGTAAATGATCTCTGCTTATCTACATTAGACTTTGACTGCAGTTATAATAGTTATGATAACAGCAGAGATGAAAAAATCTCAGAACACAAGTCTGCATGAGCCTGTCAGAGTAATTTTAGATTTTTGATTTTGAATTCTGATCTCCTGGTGTTAGATTCTTGCCTATTTTGAATTCTGCTATCTGTACTGTGAAATTTCATATGTTGTAGTATAAAAATTATGAAGTCAAGTTCAAGGTCACCTACAGGTGTTGTTACTTACAGAAAATAGTATCAGCTTGTGCTGACCAATGAATGATGAAATGAGACAAAACATTATTCTCGTAAACTTTTAGTAAGTTGGGGACATAGTTTTATAAAGAATATCTATCTTCATCTTGGGTCCCCCAAATTTGAAACTGTTGTGCTTTTAATCAGCTGTTCCCATGTGGTATTAACCTATTAAAATCTCAAAACTGAGGTCTTATTTTTCCTATCTGCCGTGAATTACCGGAGATCAGTTTCACCTTAGATGTTTCATTCTCCGAAACGAACCCTCTTCTGTAACACACACCCTCTATTTGGAAAACAAACTTAATTACAAAGCACCAATTTGTCTTTGATATTCATTATCTGTTAGTATTTATTACTGTTCTAGAAAATTATATTACGATTTTCTTTTAATTATCTTCCTGAGGATGTACCTCATTTCCTGATGACAACTGGAAAACATCCAAATGACTACCAGTCATAATTAAGATATATTACTTATTCAGAAGCTTCAGGAGTTATTCAGTTCTTGAGTGTTTATTAAGTTCACGTTCAATCCTAACCTTGGCCATAAAATATTAGGGTGTATCATATATATGTGAAAGTCAGTGAATTTTTTTGGTGGCTTTGTATAAAATAGTTTTAGAAAAACTGTCTTTCAGTTGACTTTCAATCTGTGTGAATAATTATATATATATATATATATTTATATATATACTACCTACCTAGATATGGAAAGAGTTTGGCTATGGCATTTCAGTTATTATAGGAGGTGTTTTAAGGAAATATGCATGTAATTGGTTAAAGAAAAAAGGCCTCCCCAGGACCCTGAGGTTTTTCTGTCTGGAAGAAAAGAAATATTAAATAAATGGCATAGGAAGAAAAATGACGTCATATTCAGAAAAGGAATATAAGGATTTTTCACTTCGAGAAATTAGAGATTCTGCATGTGATTGTGGGTTTTGAGAGGAAGTAGAACATGTGGGCACATACTGAAGATAGGCTGGGGCCAACAGAGTACTTTTCAAATACGGAAGTATCCAACCATGTTATTTCATGGAACTGAGTGTGTTATTATATGTGCTATGGTTAAAGAGAGGCCAAGACAGTATCATAGGCACATCTTCAGGAGTCGTAAGCAAGATTTAGTCATGCTCAGGAGGGAAGAGGCAATTTATTATCATTTTCATATACTAAATCCATGTATTGAGCAAGCTCACAATAAATGTTAGCTTTTACTCTCACTGATGATGTGATTGCGAGGAGCTCCTGGAGTAGGTGCAGCTATTGGATGCCTCCAGCAGGGGGAAGCAGACCCCTTCATAGTGGGGTAGCTGATTTCGAAAGCATCCCATTTGCAACTAACAATTAGCAGGGCGTTGGTTTGTTGGTATCTCACAGTGGTCATTACTGAAACATGATGGTGCTAACCCATCTTCTTAATATTCCCTCTTCTATAGGTATTTATTCCTTCAACCTGCATTTTTTGAGTTAAATCTGATGGAGGCAGTAAATATTTTAGGAGCAGAACAGGGAAAGGTACACAAAGTACTTTATATATTTTTATGTATTGATAAAAGTATTACCATAGTCCAGTCCATAACACAGCCTCAATTAATGATTTATGCTCCAGACTCCCTACTGAGTCTGGAGTCTAGAACCAGAGAGTACTTGGCAGTCACCTCCCAAATCTGGACATAGCCTCAGATGAATTGGAGGTACAAACATAATATTGATATCTCACAACTTTGCCACTTCAGCTTGCTTTTGGTTATATCCTTGGTTTCTCTTTGTCCTGTCCAATTGCAAGGAGGAGAGCTAGAAAAGGTTACCTAACAATATTCAAGCAGAATTCTAAGCTTATTGCTAAGCCCACTCAGACAAATGGAGAGCTGCTGCTATCCACATGACCTTGTCTTGCTCTACTTGTTGGAATTTTCTTCAAGTTAAATGGAGATTATTGGACTAGATAGATTACATCATGTGTGATAAGGACCTAAAGTATTTGGTTTGGATAATAACAAAAAATGACTAGAAAATACTGGAAATTTCAGAATGTTGAAAAACCCTTTTAGTTTAAAGGAATTTTTGTTACAAAATACCCAAAACTTGAGGCGCTTTTGTTCTGTCAACTAAGCTTTTTCCTCTATCTGCTTATCTTGTGATTTTGCAGTCAGAACTGATCTCATTTTTCCATTCCCTGAGGCGGGGGGTGGTGTGGGGAATCCATTAGTTTCACATATATTTTTCCTGCTGTCTCTGGGTTTCTGTGTCACTCTTTTTTCTATTCCTTTTTCCCATTCCTTTAAAATAATTCTTATGTTTTCCTTCTTATCCCCTTAAAACTGAGCCTCCCTCAAGCATTGTACTCAATTCCATAGTTTGATCACATTGAACATAGAAGAGGCATTATCCCAAAAAGTGCATAAAGACAGAGATGCTTTCAGTAAGCAATTATTGTCCACTTGGCACTAGGAGTGGTAGGAAAGCTGCTCTCTAAGTGATGATCTTTTCAACGTAAATTTTATTCTCTTTCATATTAAACAATAAAAGCAGGATTTTCCCCCTTTATGAACCCAATTTAAGAGTATTATGCTTCTGCTTGTCAAAGAATATCTTAGTCTATGTAATATGAATGGAAAGGAGCTCGAAGTGCCCAAAACTATGTAAAATGATTAGCATTTACATCCATGGTTGACAGGCTATTTTACCGAGTCTCCTACATTTTTATGTAGAAGGGATAGTATGTTGGCAGAACTCATTTTACTGGCATGGCCTATGTTTCTGGATTTTTGAAATCCAGTTTCTCTTTTAAGACCTCGCTGAGGCACCATCTCTTCCATGAAGGCAAAAGCATCGATTACTTCCTTCTGTACGGGAACCGTGTCTTCTCATGGTTCATACTGCTTGTTTTGGAAACGAATGTTTACTACACTGTCTGTAAATGGCTTGAGCGCGGTGACCTGAGGTTATTCACCACAGTGTCCAGCAAACACCTGGCATGAGGAAGCATGCAATAAATTGTGTATTTCGTCTTCTAATATTCAAATTTATTCCTCTACTGAAATAAATTAATATTTGTATCTCAGCTGACTCAAAACAAATATCATTACAAGTAGACAGGAAGAAGGTGGTGAAGGTATTTAGAGTTTATCGAGAAAACAATTATGGCTACTTTCTTTCACAAGAGAAGTGAACACTGGCAATATTTACAGAGACATTTTCTTACTGGACTGGAAATCATAAAATTAGTTACTCTAAAAAATACTCAGTAACTTATTCTCTTATTTGGTTTAAGCTACTTAGAAGTACTCTTAGCACTTCAGTTGGTTGGAGAAAGATAGTGTAAAGTACATTGTAGAGAAAATTTTGGATAATACTCAAGAGTTAACAATAGCGTTTTATGACCTTCTCTAGAGAAGACCTTTTCTAGATCTTCTAGTAACCCTCCATATATCATTCTTAAAACCAGAGTGGATAATTATTATAGAACTTCAGTAGATGTTTATATACTATTGCATATAAAAAAATCTAGCAAGGCTAATGACATAGAAATTGGTGGTATACGGACATAGAAACTTGCCATTGGTGGCTACACAATCTTTTTAAATACTTTTCCTCCCCATATTTTAACAATTCTTTACGTTCTCAAATTGTTACCTTTCTCACGATAATTTTTTTTCCCCCTAATGACAGTGTGTGGTCACTTAGGCCTCACGAAATAGACCTATCCATGCAGCAAGAGTTTGAATTGGGGGTGAGCTTCAGGGCAAATCCATGGGATCTTTCTTCTCGCTGCTGGTGGCGTGGGTAGAGGCAGAGGCTGGCTACCTCTGGGTTCTGCAGCAGCAGCAACTTCCTTAGCAGTCAGTTGTGCAATGAAGTTTGGGGAGTTACTTCTGGAAATTCACCCTCTGGTCTTCCTACAATACTATGAGGTCTCAAACATCCTTTAATAAATCCACTGGAGCCCAAACTAAGTAGAATAGGCTATTCTGTTGCCTGTAATTAAGAAACTTATGTCTTACTTTAACATATTGTATCTGATGCCTTCATCTACCCAGAAATCCCACACTTAACTTCACTCATGATGAATCCTTAAACAATTTGTTGATGATGATAATGAGCATTTGCTGAAACATAATTTAAAGGGCTTTATTTTGCACAAAATTTGTACTCTTTGTTTTTGTCAATAAGAATGTAAATGCTTTGTACTTAAATCTCTATCTTGTTAAGAAAGAAGAACCATGCATTATGGGGGTTATTCTTTTAAATTTTGATTTGAGGGGCACCTGGCTGGCTCAGTCTGTGGAGCATGTGACTCTTGATCTCGGTGTCATGAGTTCCAGCCCCATATTGGATGTAGAGATTACTTAAATTTTGACTTGAAAACCTAACTTGCTATGCCAAGAAATGTGTTTTCTGAAACCCCCATGAAGATATATATATATATGTCAAACATTTTCTTTTCTATATCCTTTTGGAACAAGTTCAGAAATATTTCTGCAGCCAAATATATCTGTCAGTTTCTTAACTATAAAAAGGAAAATTTATGAATTTCATCAAATCTTTGCATAATAAAATGAAAGAAAACAGAGTAATATGAAGTATAAAAATGGTCTTTTATCCAAGTACTCCAAGGATTGTCTTCAATTTTGTATATCTAAATTAAAAAAGAAAAAGATTTGCTGTTTACACTTTTTCTAGAACATCTAAGAGTGGGAGAGGTTATGACAGAATCGATATTTACTGTAACATTCATCTTACTGTCCCAACAAACTAAACTGTATTGCATTCTTTGCTGTTTCATTAGAATCATAAGGAGTTTAAGGTTTATTGGTTTAGGAGTAAGTTTGAAACCGCTGACATTTTTCTCCTCTTTATACCACAAGGGCACATAATTGATCATAAATCTTGTTCATGGCACATTCTTCATGTTGATCCATCTTCAGCCATCTTTTAATTCCTTATTTGTTTTTATAGTATAATGGACACCAATGACACTTTCTGGCTATAGTTTATGTTTTCCATATTGATACAATATGAACTCTTTATGGAATACCAAACTACTTGAGAGATGAAATAAGCGAGAGGGCTAGCTTTAGTTCTTCAGTGAATGACTGAGTCTTTTATAGGGAAAGAACATACTACTAAGCAAAAATTTGTAACAAAAATATAAGTTAGTGTAGCATTTCTGATAGTTACTGCTTTCACAAATTAAAACTTCTACCAGCTTTGAGGAGTATCAAATTAGCAGATAAATTATTTGAAACCAAGGCCAAGTTGTGTAGGTCATGCTGCTTTACTATTTGTATTTAAGCATCATGTGCTTTATAGGTGGCAGAAGAATGGGGGATGAATACCGTGCTGCTCACTTATCCCTGAGCATGATTAATATACAGATCACTCTTTAGAAACCAAACTGGTGTAACTGGTTGGGAAGCCTGATCAAGGACGGAACTCAATCTCCTTCAAACAAATATATTATAAAGAATTCTAAAACCTCAGGGGTGCCTGGGTGGCTCAGTTGGTTAAGCGTCTGACTTGATTTTGGCTCAGGTCGTGATCTCAGGGTCATAAGACCAGGCACCCCCCGTCGAGCCCCACATGGGGCTCTTCGTTGGGCTCCATGCTGGGTGTGGAGCCTACTTAAGATTCTCTCTCTTTCTCTCTCTCCCTCTGCCCCTCCCCCCACTCATTCTTTTTCTACAAAAACCAAAAAACACCTCATACTTTACCTTCTAGAATTAGCATTATGCAATAGGTCTATAAATATATTGTCTGTATTCATATTTTCATACATGTCCATGTAACTCCTGTTCATTATAGATATTTGTGAGCTTTTCTTGAGTAGATGATTTTTGTTGGAGACCTGATGTGGTTGGAGCAATGCAAGGTTTAGATGCTTTAATATTTGGAGTCCTGGTATGGGTAAAAATGGAGTGACAGAATAATAAATAACAACAAAGAAGAAGTGTTGAGGGTTTTAATGTTAATGACCAGCTGAAATTGAGATTTAACGGTAGAAGCTTTAAAAGACCATATGTACATATGTGACAACTTTCAAAGGCTAATCAAAGACAAACAGACATCATTCTTTATTTTTCTATTACATCCCTAAATTAATCTGCTACGGCTTCTGTAATAAAAGGCCACAGATTGGGTGGCTTCAACAACAGAAATTTATTTTTTTACAGTTTTTGAGGCTGGAAGTCCAAGATAAGGTGTCAGCAGTTTGGTTTCTCCTGAGTGTCCTCTCCTCGGCTTACAAATGGCCGCCGCCTCCCTGCTTCCTCATGTGGCCTTTCTTCCCTGCTCAGGAACCCCTGGCATCTCTTCTGTGTGTCTTAATCTCCTCTTCTTATAAAGACACTGGTAAGACTGGGTTTAGATTTCAGGATCAGGCCTAGTGCCTGATTTTAACTTATCATGTTAAGGCCCTATCTCCAAAAATAGTCCCATTCTGAGGTACTGGGGGTTAGACTTCGCATAAGAATTTTAAGGGGACACAGTTGAGCCTATAACAATCCCATTATTTGAAATATAATCATCACCCAGACATCTTATGATCTCTATATTCCAACTAGAATAGAAAATTTCTCTTTTCCTAAACAAGCCAGAATTTTATTGCTGTCTCACTTTCATAAAATATATTCTTTATTTTTCTGTCATGATTTTACTCACCCTTCAAGACTCCTATCACTTCTTCTGGGGGCATTTTTAATTATCTTCATTAGAAGAGATCTCTGCCTCTGGGTTCTGTTAGTCTTTTGTTTGTTGAACTTTTATCAGATGAATCTTCTATCAGAATTGATGTGTGCTTTATTTTCCTCTTTTATACTATTTTATAGAAGTCTTATTTATTTGTAAATCCCTGTGGTACATGGTACAATGCCTTGCAAATAGTGAATACTAAATATGTTACTGACTGGTTAAGACTTAATGATATGAAAAGGTTGGTTCTATTTTCTTCAGTCTGTTAACATTTCTTCTAATGTTTCGGCTTTATCCATGCAGACTTTGCCATAAAAATTCCCAATAACTCACACTGCACTTTTAATGATTGCCTTGTTTAGCATGTTTTGTGCATATTTGAGCATAATTCTGTCAGTATTTGATAGACCAAAAGAGCATGGATAGAGAACATTTGAAGAACCAACTAACAAGACTGATCTAATTAGTTTATATAGAACACAAAGAATTACTGGAAATAAAACTGTTTGGATGGCATTCTTAGAGTGGGAAGAGAGTACCATAGAGTAAACGTACAGAGAAAAGAATATTTATTAAGAATCTAGTTCAGGAGGATTAAACGTAATACATGAAAGACTCCAGGGTTTCCATTTTCTGTTTTGGAGAGAGTAAGAAGTTATTAGACCAAAAGCCATGTAAAATGTGTAACATTCATAATTTATATGTATATTATATATATATGGTATTTTTTGGGGATCTTATTTCCCTATAAAAATTTGTAGCAGAATCATTGTAAAAGAGTGTCTCTGTGTTTGGGAACAGCAATAAAGGAACTAGAATATGATGGTGAGTGTTTTTGGAAAGTACAACGATTTCCCCAGGCAGGTTTTGGGAGAAATGAATGATCCCTCCTCTTGAGTGAGAAAAGGATAGTTTTGGGGGTTCACTCTAAGATACAAAGAAGATAAGAGGGGTTCCTGAAGTGGTATTATATTCTGTAATGCCACATCTGGGGTTCCCACAGATGGGTCTTTTGGTTCTGTTTTTTTTTTTTTTTTTCAATCCCTTCTGGTGTGTAAGAGAAGGAGGTTTTCTGTATTTCCTAGTTTTTGACAATCCCTCCAGGAGGCCAGTCTTTGAACTCCTACACATCCATTCCCACAGATACTAAATTTATCTGGAGCACACTTTGGCTCTAAATTCAGAACAGATGGAGAAGGATGCTGTCTAAGAAAAGCAGAAAAGACAGAATTACATTTGGCTTGAATGTTCTTCATTAAGATAATTTATTGTGTTAATGCTGTGACTGCATCATCCTTACTCCAAGGATAAGAGACTGCTGGCCTAAGTATGGCCAGAATAGAACTCTATTCCTTTTTTTTTTTTTCCTGGTCGGCAATAAAGTAAAAGATAAAAATGGAAAGAGGGGAAGAAGCAGGGGTTAGAAAGAGAGGTCTTTCTCAGGAGAGTAGATGGGGCAAAGGGTGGTCTGGGGAAGAACATTTAAAAATCCATTTAGGAATCTGTGTATTTAAACTCAGGCAGGCCTTATGAGCAGGCACTTGGGGAGAACATTGCCCAAATTCTCTTTTCTTCTCTTTGAGGTCACGGTGATTAAAACACAAAAATATACCAAAAACATAGGAGTAAGTATAGGAATGATAAATTGACCTGTACTGACTTTAAAAAAAAAAAAGTAAGAATATTATAAGGAAATTCTCACATGTAGCCCTTAGAGATTTAGGCTAGACCAGGGTTTACTCATGAAATTGAAACTTACCAGTAGTGAATTCAATTGGTGATTCAGTTCTGATGAATTCAAGGATGAATGTGTAGCCTCATGAACAGGTAGGGACTTAGATGGTCGTTGTAGATTCTAAATTTCCAGAACCCATGTATCCCATGAAATTCCTCTTAGTATTTATGGTCATGGTATACTGAGTTAGTATAATCTAAGGGCACACTTTTTATTCACATTATAGTAAAATAAAGTGGAAATCTGATTTCCTGCATTTTCCACCATGTATAAAACATTTGCATCACACTATAAAACTGGACATGGCCTTTCTTAGGTCAGTGACTGCTTCTCAAGCTTCAATGTGATACTCACCGTCTGTGGAATCCTGATAAAAATCCCAATTCTGATTCACTAAATCTGGGATGGAATTCTGAATTTCTAACAAGCTCCCAGACGGTGTTGAGGTTGATTTTAAAAACAAAACAAAAACACACTTTAAGGAGAAAGGCCTTAGGTGACAAAAGATGCACGTCCATGTATCAAATACTCTTAAGGAATTTGTACATAGTTAGAACTTTTTAAAATTTTTTATAATAATTTTTTATTATGTTAGTCACTGTACAATATCCTTAGTTTTTGATGTAGTGTTCTATGATTCATTATTTGCACATAACATCCAGTGCACCATGCAATATGGGCGCTCTTTAATACCCAACACCGGCCTATTCCAATCCCCCACCCTCTTCCCCTCTGAAGCCCTCAGTTTGTTTCCCAGAGTCCATAGTCTCTCGTGGTTCATTCCCACTTCTATTTATCCCCCCTTCATTCTTCCCTTCCTTCTCCTACCGATCTCCCTGCTATTTCTTATGTTCCATAAATGAGTGAAACCATATGATAATTGTCTTTCTCTGCTTGACTTATTCCACTTAACATAATCTCCTCCAGTCCTGTCCATGTTGCTGCAAATGTTGGGTAATTGTTCTTTCTGATGGCTGAGTAATATTCCATTGTATATATAGACCACATTTTCTTAATCCAGTCATCTGTTGAAGGGCATCTCAGCTCCTTCCACAATTTAGCTATTGTGGACAATGCTGCTATGAACATTGGGGTGCATATGGCCCTTCTCTTCACTACATCTGTAGCTTTGGGGTAAATACCTAGTAGTGCAATTGCTGGGTCATGGGGTAGCTCAATTTTTACCTTTTTAAGGGACCTCCACACTGTTTTCCCAAGTGGCTGTACCAACTTGCATTCCCACCAACAGTGTACGAGGGATCCCCTTTCTCCATATCCTCTCCAAGATTTGTTTTTCTCTTGCCTTGTCAATTTTTGCCATTCTAACTGGCATAAGGTGGTATCTTAATGTGGTTTTGATTTGAATTTCCCTGATGGCTAATGATTTCAACATTTTTTCATGTGTCTGTTAGCCATTTGCATGTCTTCATTGGAAAAGTGTCTGTTCATATCTTCTGCCAGACTTATTCAAAGGAATAGAGAAAGGACCCAAATTAATAAAATTATGAATGAAAGGGGAGAGATCACAACCAACACCAATGAAATAGGAAGGATCATTAGAAACTTTTATCAACAGCTTTATGCCAATAAATTAAACAACCTGGAAGAAATGGCTGCCTTCCTGGAAACTTATAAACTACCAAGTCTGAAACAGGAAGAAACTGATTATCTAAACAGACCGATTAATTATGAAGAGATCGAAGCAGTGATCAAAAAACTTCCCAAAAACAAGAGTCTAGGGCCTGACGGATTCCCCAAGGAATTCTACCAAACATTCAAAGAAGAAATAATACCTATTCTCCTGAATCTGTTTCAGAAAATAGAAACAGAAGGAGAACTACCAAACTCATTCCATGAGGCCAGTATTACCTTGATCCCCAAACCAGGCAAAGACCCCATTAAAAAGGAGAATCACAGACCGATATCCCTGATGAATATGAATGCAAAAATTCTCAACAAGATCCTAGCTAATAGGATCCAACAGTACATTAAAAGGATTATCCATCACGACCAAGTGGGATTCATCCCTGGAATGCAAGGGTGGTTCAACATTTGCAAATCGATCAGTGTGATAGATTATATCAATATGAAAAGTGTCAAGAACCGTATGACCCTCTCAATTGATGGAGAAAAAGCATTTGACAAAATACAGCATCCTTTCCTGATTAAAACCCTTCAGAGTGTAGGGATAGAGGGTACATTCCTCAATTTCATAGTTAGAAATTTTAATCAAATTATTTTTGGAGAAGATTTGAAAAATGTGAAGTACTTATGTGGGGGGAGAGACAATTCATATGCTATGACATTTTAATTTTTATTTGTATAAATATTACCATGGAATATCAGAAAAGAAAAACCATATGTTCACCAAATATATATATGAATAAAGTTTAATTCTGTATTTAAAATATATAATGTTAATGATTTAAGTCAGTCTTGTCAGTCTTCTCACATGTCCATTTGTTTGAGTATGTAGCAGAGTTTCTGCTATTTTTGGCACTTAATAATTATATTTTAAATTAGGCAGTAAGAAATATGCTTTGTTTTTTTCTTCATGTCAACTATATATAATAAATCTTATAAGTATCTAGAACTGATACATTTATCCCTGGGAAGAAGACATATCAACTCTTATTTGTCTATTTGTCCAGGACTCCTTTTATACACATTTGCACACATTTGTACATTTTATACACTATTATGATTTGAGTAAAAGTATTCTGTCCTATTCTTTTACCCCAGTACTGCTTTCGAACCCATCATATAGAGATTCACTGGGACTAAAAAGTCCTGTATGTTTTAGGAGAAGCTGATAACTCCATGGCTAAGATAAGCTGTGGTGATTGTATATGGAGGTGGGGACAACCCTGAAAAGTGCAATACTTAATAAGGAGGGAAAGGGTGATATTAAAAGATGTAGCAAATGCGTCACTGAGATCACAGGATATGAGAACAAATGATGTGAAGTAAGGAGTGATTTTAAGAGGTAAATTACACTTATTTTAAAATGGTGCCTAGAGCTAGTCCTATTTTTTTCCTTCTTCAGAATGAGGAAACTGAACATGAATCTTCTATTTCAAAGTTTAATCTCTCTTGCCTTCAGGATTCCAGAGAACTCTCAAATTTTGTCTACTTCCTGAACCCCCCTGACCATATGTGTTGGTTAATTTTAGTTTTAGTGTTATGATTTGTATTATATTTACCACATTGCTTATTAGTTGTCTCATCAGTAAAATGTGTGGGTTAATAATTTATGTGTTAAAAAGGACAGCTGACTGTAAGCCAGAAAACTCTGATTCTGTGCTTGGCATTTCTATCTTTTCTCTGTGTGACCTTGAGAAAACTACTTAATATTTCTTGGTTTCAGAATGACAGTGGATGGGCTTCATCAATCTGTCTGATTCCAAGCCTCTAAATTTCAATCCATGAAACACATTTTGACAAAGTTATTTCATTTAAAGTAACCAAGATTACTACAGAATGCAAATCACAAATGTTTGGCATCTCTGATTTCTGTTAGGTCTTTACAGAATCCTTTCATTTGATGATGTGAATATATTCTTGACATAATTACAAACTATGTTTAAATATTCTGTCCTTGGAAATAGTGAAAGTTTCTAATGGAAACTATCCTGTTTTAACATAAGCATTTTTAAAAAAGAACCATGAAATTATATGTGTGATGTGTTTTCATTAAATTCTTAAGCTTTTGAAATAATATTAAATCAGAGGTTAATTTTGTATATAGGTGTCAACATTTTCTGCAATGGAAATATCTTGGACATAATTTTAAGTCTATGAGAAATAAATTCAATATTTATAATATATATTAGTTTCATTACAAATACTTAAGCTATTAAGAGAAAGTTCAAATTCCCATCATCTATTTATATGATTTTTCAGTATTTGACTGCCAATTGATAGAATGAGGGCTAATTTTTAGTTCACATGTACCTGCAGAGTATCTCTCTGAATAAAAAAGCCAAAGCAAGTTGAGTGCAATTTTAAAATAGTGCTTCAATTGAAGACCATATTTTTTCCCACTTAGAAAATGTAACCCTACAAACTCTAAAATAAATAAATACATAAATAATATATAATTACATATATTATTTATATATTAACATATAATATATATAAAGTCCAGGAGTATCCAGTATTTTGAGGTAAGAGATAAACTCACCCTTACTAGAATTGCCTTGAATTATCTTCAATTCTTCATTTATCTGAAAACTTCAGGTAAAAGTTTAAAGCTGGAATTATGAAAGATATTCATAGTAGTGTCAATTAAGGAATCATCATACTTAATAAAACTGAATCACAGGATGCTGTAATGCAATAGTTATAATCTAAATTCTACATGTGTCTTGGAAATAAGAGAAATCTCAGATAATATTAAAATGAGTGATCACATGTGTTTATGTATTCAACAATCATAAAATTTCAAGTGTCTCAATAGATATTAAAGAAGTTAGTAAGATAATGGCACACATTGTTTTGTCAAGGGCAATTTAAAGGCATGATACCATATGTAATTTCTATTGACTAATAGGTACTTTCTTAAACATAAAGAATAACTTCTGTTGAAATTTACTAATCTAAAATGTTGGAACATTTATAATATATTATCAATTAATTAGTAATATTTTAACATTTCACATTACATTATCAGTCTGTAGCCGAACTCCTTCAAAATTATTTGTGGAAGCTCATTGTAACTTATAATACTTATAATACTTATGGTAAATTATTGCAAGTTCACAATTCAAACACATTTCTCTCTAGTTCCCAGTCATCTCTAAATTCCAACAGTGCTTTCATCTTGTACATTAATCTTATACCCAGCTCTGCTTTGGCTTTCTATAAAGAAGCGTCTCAGAGTCTTAGAAATTTAGTGATTTGCCATTTAATTTAGTTGACTGTTTCTGATGTCTGGTCTTTAGCAAAAATTTAATAACAATTACTGCACTCACAGAATTAGGTATAAAAGAGTGCCTAGGAGTTCTCATAAATGAGACAATTAAAAATCTTCTGAAAATCAAGATTAATAAGGTTTGTAGGAACAGAAGATGGATTAGCTAAATGATTTTCTTAACATTTCGAGAATAAATAAGAACTTTAGGTGGTGATTGTAAATACTTTCACCATCTGTTTAAATCTTTTCTTAATTTCAATTTTGCTGTGCTTCACCTTGAGGATAATGCAATTTTAGTAATGGGATTTTACTTACCTAAATATGAATCCAAAGTTCCTTTTGATCTTAATACACAGATAGAAAATGGAGAAATTTTTTTAGAAAAATTTAGAACATTTTTTAGAAAAATTAGAAAATTTTTGTGGTGCCTTAATGGCTAAATATCCATCTTCTTGGGCACATTGGGAACATGAACATTTGGATTATGAAAATTAAATATTCTTTTTCTATTTCAAAGAGAAAATCATTGCAAACGTTAAGTCTTTTACAAAGAACTTGTAGGTGATTCATTTATGAAATAATCCTCTGTGTCTAAGAGAATTGTTAATTTATATTTTTCTCTTCTGGAAGGAAAGAATTTCCCAAGGGGAGAAAAGACAAGAAGCTAAACTTCCCTTTCAAAAGAGGATCACACAAACTTGAGACATTAAGAAATGAAGTTGAGAGTGAAATGGGGGTTTGAATTCTAGCATAACTAGCCTTGTTGGGAAGGTCGCAGTATGAAGGATATGAGAAGGTTGCAGGATGACTGGTGTCCATGCCGAAAATTCTAGCATAACTAGCCTTGTTGGGAAGGTCGCAGTATGAAGGATATGAGAAGGTTGCAGGATGACTGGTGTCCATGCCGAAAATCTCAGTCAGTGGGGATGGCCTCGCGGTGACTGGTTCTGATAAATTTCACATGGGGTTTCTCAGTTCCAGGAGTGCACTGCAGGTCCCAACCCCTCTTCCTGAATAATATCAACTGTTTATCTTCTTATCAAAATACTGATAGAATATGTTGAGTTAGTATCAGCTTGATAATAAGCTGTCAGTAATAATTTTTTAATGGAGTAGATAAGGTTTATTGATTTCTGATCCAAATTAGGCGATTCTATTGGAAGAGTGGCCTATCATTGATACTTGGAATCACGTCAGCTAGGTAGGAGCACCTTTTATTTCGTGATTCAAGTAACATTTTAAGTGACACTGCATCAAAGAGAACACACTGTTTAATTAATATGTTGTAGTTGACCAATAGATCCATTCTTTAGAGCAAATTTGACAGAAAGAGGAGGAAAGACTGCTTTGTGTCTGGGAACAGGAGCAGCAGGGAAGCATTACTCAAGTGTTTTGCTGAACGGAACTTCTGTCCCTGTGTATAATGTGGCAGCATTCTTGCTGATGGTCTCTTCTTCACTCCAAACCACCTGGGTACTCTAATCAGCACCCTAATAACAGATTTAATACCACAATGCTTTAACCAGTGACGATATTTTAATGAGACATAAAAAAAGAAGAGTGAGAATTCACTACATATCCAAGAGCAAACCTTAATATGCTCTCTCAGGATCATAGATCTTTGTCCTAAGTTTACTGGCCACCTTGTATCTCCCTTCTTCACTTCACGTAGAGTCTAAAAAAATAATATTCCTGCTCTGCCCTTATATTATTAATTCAGCCAGTCATAGGCCATTAGTGTCCTTGACTCAATCAGTCATTAATTATCACTTCACTAGGGAGAATCAATTGTCATTTGATAGTGCCTTTTGGATCTCTGATATCCTACTTCATGTTGCTTATCAAAATTTGTTTTACAGAAATGGCTTCTTCCCATATGGAGTACCAGGAGAGGTTGGGTTGAGGGGAAAAAAAGACAAGGCTAAAAAAAATAGTTTTATATGCATGTATTTATTCTCACTGTTAAACCTTCATCACTCTCTTTCCTAGTTTGATGACAGAGATTAGACAAAATATCTGAAGGATTCGTTTGTCTCATTCCCTTGGGCATAGGATAAATACTAGCCAACCTCTGCTGCTTCAAGTCGAACCCCTTCCCCCGTGCCACATCAAAGGAACTGTCTAAATTCAGTCTCATCATAGAATGTTCCCCATACATGTCCTTTTGCCTCTCAATGATTTTTACTTCCTTTTCCTCTTCACTCAGGGTTTCATCGCTAGTCTAAAAGGGAGGAGAAGGAAAGGGATCTGTGCTCCTACATCACCAGAGTGGAATGGCCTTCCACAGTCTCTGCATATTTGTGCTCAGTGGTCAGACACACACTACTTTGAGTTTTAGAGGCATCACCGTTTGTCATGATGGTGGTAGTTCTCTTCATGACCTGGAATGCACTGAGATTTTGGCTTTGTTTTTATTTTCAGTCATATGAAAAAATGTGAGCTATACTGTTTCTGGAGGGGAAAAAAGGTCCAAAAAGAATTCAGAATCCCCCCCCCCCACTTCGGGTCTTTGAAATGTGAGGTTGGGGACACGTTTTAATAGACATATGGCAGATTTTTACCCAAAGTCCTCCTTTCTTGTATACACTTAAACCAATAATCAAATGAAAGAAAATGCTATTTAACACCTAATTGACTACAGCGAGTTCTGCCTCTAAGGTAATGGCATAATTTCATGGTCTACTAAATTTCTCAGGGTTAGAAAAACGGTCTCTTTCTCTGAGCGGTTTTAGTGTTATATAAAGTTATTAGGCATTATAACGCAGGAAGATACAAGGACAAGACCCCCCAGCCAAGGCTATATTTGCCTACACGAAACATTTTATTATTGATCACTTGCTCTTCTGAGTTAATCTTTTAACTTCCATGAAACAAGTAGTGCATTATCAATCAGGGCCATGTCTCCAAGTGCCACTTCACACTCAAACTCTGACACTAACCTGAAAAGCTTGACTATGCCACACTCCTGGGTGAAGTAGCAGGTCAGAAGCAGCCACTTCACCACTAAGGCGCTCCTTCCACATTTGTTCATCATACTGTCCAGCTAATAACGCCAGTGTCACACACAATTTAATCTATCCTTCGCCTTCTTACCTTCATTTCTTTTTCTTGAAATTGATATTGTTGAAGTGATATATATTTTAAATGATACAAAAGCATTTAACATGAAGAATAAAGGTTAACTTTCCAGTTCCCCTCAACCGAGTTTCACTGCCACAGGTACATACCCTCAGCAGTTTCCTGTAGATATTTCCAGAAATCTAACATAAACAGATCTATGATTTATATTGTGTGTATTGTTCCATACCTTTTTGTTTCACTTCATTTTCATTACAGCTCTACTTGGTTCTTCTTCTTCTTTTTTTTTTTTTTTAAAGATTTTATGTATTTATTTGACAGAGAGAGAGACAGCCAGCGAGAGAGGGAACACAAGCAGGGGGAGTGGGAGAGAAAGAAGCAGGCTCATAGCAGAGAAGCCTGATGTGGGGCTCGATCCCACAACGCTGGGATCACGCCCTGAGCCGAAGGCAGACGCTTAACCGCTGTGCCACCCAGGCGCCCCTCTACTTGTTTCTTCTAAGCCTATAGTAATCTATCATCTGAATGAGCTATGCTACAAAGATTCCCTCTTTATAATATTTCTAGTGTTGATAGGGTTTCCAAGTAACGTTGTTTCAAACATTGTATCCCTTATATAGATATTCTATATCTTAAAACAATTGTCCAGTAAAAAAATATGTATATATAACTTTTTAATTTACACACACGCACGCACTTTTTAAAAGAAAAATTTGGGGGCCAGTGGGTTTGAGCAATAAAGGAAATATTTTGGTTGATATTTCCCTCCCAAAATGTGGCACTAAAATTCCCAAAATAATGCACAGGGCTTTCAAGTATTTCATATCCTTAGTACAATGAATTTTGTCAAATATTTTTATTAGTCTTTGCAAGTAAAAGATAACTTTTCACTCTCAAGTTGGCATTCTTGAATGTGTAATTTTTAATTTGAGGTTAAGCTTATTTGAAAATATGTATTGGTCACAAAATTGTAGTTCTTGTGAGTGCCACTTGTTTGTCCTATTATATCTACTGGTAATGCTTCACCAATTGCCCTTTTTTTTTGATTTGTGGAAACTTTATGCAAAGCATTTAATCTTTGTGGGGTTAACTTATTTTTTTTCCTTTGTGGTTTCTTCATTTTGTATTGCATAGAAGTAGTCTAACTTTAAAATTGAGTAGTTCACCAATGAGTTACGGTTTTCCCGATAAGAACCAAATTTTAGATTTATATAGTTTCTGCAAATTATTTTTTATTTTGTCAGTTTCTTCCAACTTCCTCCTCAATATTATAATTTTTTTTCTAGTATTCTAAATTCTTGATTGTTTTCATTCCCATTTTTGAATTTTCTCTGAAGCTAGTTCTATCTATAAATGCAGTTATATCTTATGAATTATTTAATTTCATTGATTTTATTTTCAGTATATTCACACTTTGAATGTTGTTTTCGCTTTCCCCAAGAATTGAGAATTTTCATAGAAAAATAATTATTAAAGTTTTTATTTTTATTAATTAATTTCTAGATTTTATTCATTGTAATAGAAATATGGCTAGTGTTATTTTAAATAAGCACTGATTTTTTTCATTTGGCTTAGTGTGTATGACTAAAAGTTAGCTTAATTATGTAATAAGTATTTTTTGTGTTATGAACTTGAATTTTTTCTCCCATTGTCTGATTTACAAAGGATTATTTTTTATATTTAAATGAAAATAGGTATTTTATGATAATGTATGATGTTAAATATTCCTCCAAAAACATGTTTTGTATCTCCTAGATTTGTCTAGATTTTACAGCTTCAATGCAAATTTCATAGAGGTTCTTTGCGTTTCTTTTTAAGTTTTAGTCTCATTTTATTTTTTGCTAATGTGATTAAAATGTTTGCATGTGTAATTATAGTATACATTTATATCTATGCTTGCCCACAAATTTATCTTTCTGTTCATCTTTATTCTTTCATGTATTCTGATTTTCTATTTGAGATAATTTTTCTTCTTCCATGATAACGCCTTTTAATGTTTCTTTCTGTGAAGACCTGATGACAATGAATTCTCTCAAGTTTTTTGTCTAAAAAGATCTTTATTTTGGAGGATATTTTCTCTTCAACCTATTTAGAGAGTTCAGATATTTTCTATCTGTAGCTCAGTTTACTAATCCTGTCTTCTACAATAAAGGATCTATAAATTTTCAATCTGAAATGTATTTTTTAAAAAGATCTTATTTACTTATTTGAAAGCACAAGTAGGCAGAGCAGCAGGCAGAGGGAGAGGAAGAAACAGCCTCCCCTCTGAGCAGAGAGCCCGATGTAGGGCTCGATCCCAGGACCCTGGGATTATAACATGAGCCGAAGGCAGACGCTTAACCATCTGAGCCACCCAGGTGCCCCATCAAATTTGTATTTGGGAATTCTATTTGATTTTTTAAAAATCAAAATTCACTAGTGATAATCTACCCATTTCATCTATTTCATCACAAAATTTAGTTATTTTAAAGTTTTTGTCTAATTTCAATATCTAGATCATCTGATGCCACATTTTTCTTTTATGTCTTCTAATTCTTTACTCATATAGCACTCTCTTAATATGACTAGTAAATTTTGAATGCAAGAAATAGTGTCAAATTATAGCAGGTCCAGAAGGTGTTATTTTCTTCTAGAAAGTGTTTTACCTTTTTTATCCTAGACATATTGGAGGCTATGTAGCTCAAATCTACAGCTGATCTGAACTGGGGGTGAGGGCAGTTTTGACAAGGCTCAGTCAAATTCTGGTTGGCCTTTATTTCTGAGATACATAATACTTCAAGTTTTTAGTGGAAAGCTTGGTGTATTCTTTAGAGCTTCTTCCCATAGAAGATCCTATTTAGTCTTTATCTCCTTAGCAGAAAACTCTGTTCTGATTTTCAGAGGTTATGGTAGGCATAATAGTGTTCCCCAAAAGATGTCTACATTCTAATAACCAGAACCCATGAATCTGGTATGTTGTATGGGAAGGGGGAAGTAAAATTGCAGATAGAGTTAAGATTATTAATCATCTGGTTTAAGATTAGAAAAATTTCCTGGGTTATTTAAGTGGACCCAACATAATCACAAAGGTTTTTAACTGGGGGAAAAGGGAAGCAGAAGAGTCCGAACCAAAGCGATACATCCTGAGGAACATTCAACCAGCCATAGATGGGTTTGAAGATGGAAAGTGGCTATGAGCCATGGGATACATACAGACAGCCTGTAGAAGCTAGAAAAGGCACAGAAATGGAATCACACCTAAAGCTGTTCAAAAGTGTCAGCCCTACTGACACCTTGATTTTCGAGCTCAGTGAGACGCACTGCAGATTTCTGACCTCCGGAATTGTAATATAATGAGTTTGTGTTGTTTCAAGCTACTAAATTGTGGTATCTTGTTATAGCAGCAATGGAAAACAAAGGTTTTGCTTATTTCTTTAGCCTCCTACCCATATAGCTTCAGAATTAGAAAGTATATTGAGAAAAAAGCCATGGGTATGAAGCCCCCGATGTCCAACATCAGCTCTTGCTTTGCAAAACTATCTACACTTTTGCTTGTTTCTCTCCTCCTTCTGAGGAACCTTCTGCCTACTAAAAGCCCACATTCTTAGTCCCTTGGTGGCCTCCCAAATTAGAAGATGTTCCTAGGAAAAGCAGATACAAAAAGTCATCTCATTTCTGGAATCAGCCCTATCTTCAATGCTCACTGTCTGTCTAGTACTTTAAGTAGGTATTGTACCGGCTTCAAAGGTGTTTCCGGTGACCTGGTGCATGTGCCATTTGCTACTCCATTTACTGTCTGGAGGCAGATGTTCCTTTCTGAGCCTTTTTGTCTCTGATCTCATTTCACCTCCAATGTGTTTTCTTATATTTTTGAGTATACTTTTATTTATTCTGGTTGTTTCCTCAGGAAACTTTATGGTATTATTTACGTTTGTAATACCTTATATCCTGTTTGTTTTAAATGCTGGAAGAATTCTCTAAGTTGTTCCTCCGCAACACTGTCATTTTCTTCTAACATATTTGGTCTTTATTGTTTCAAGTACAAACTTTAAGTCTTCTGTTGTGTTAGGAAGTGTTTCTATAAATGTAGGAAACTCAGATTAAAGGACAGAGCCTTGGTATGAGGCTGGACTAGGGAATATTGATAGATAATGAATATGACTAGAATCATTCCCACATACAGGTATGAATTTGGATTGGATGTACATATTTATGTATATTCTTATTTGCTCTCACTATTTTATTTCCAAGCCTTCATTTCTACTTTGCTTGATGAAATTCTTCCAAGCATATATCAATCTTATCAGTTTATTTAAGATTATTATAAAACTGTAATATTTAAAAATCTTATCAGTTTACTTACCAAGTGACCCTTACAAAGCTAGAAACAAGCAAACAATTTCCAACTCATTTGTCAGATCTAGTTGAACATAATACTGCACACCACCCCACTCTGTAATTTCCTTTCCCAGAATGTATTTAGAATTTTAGGTAGATTTAAAAAAAAAAAAGAATTTTAGGTAGAGAGACACATGTCTCAGAAGGTGTTTCAGTAGGGGCGCCTGGGTGGCACAGTGGTTAAGCGTCTGCCTTCGGCTCAAGGCGTGATCCCGGCGTTGTGGGATCGAGCCCCACATCAGGCTCCTCCGAAATGAGCCTGCTTCTTCCTCTCCCACTCCCCCTGCTTGTGTTCCCTCTCTCACTGGCTGTCTCTATCTCTGTCGAATAAATAAATAAAATCTTAAAAAAAAAAAAAGGTGTTTCAGTAAGCATGAGCATTTTTGAGAAAGTCTGAGAGTGCCAGTAATATCTTTTTAGGGCATCGTATGACATATCTTAGGCAAGCTTTTAGGTCATTAGTGTACATTAAATAAGACATACCCTATGTGAGTAAATATGTTTTGAGGGGCACCACATACTTATATTAATTGAAAATGATTAAAGTAATTATATGATGAAAATACTGAATAGCAAAGTTGCTAAAATTTCCATTGTAAGTATTGTAAATTAGCTACAACAGCTTTTAAACCAACCCCAGCCAGTGTCCTTTTTTTTTTTTTTTTTTTTTTTTTGGTTCACAATCCTTTATAAGCTTCTGGTGTTTGCTTTTATAAGCTTTTAGAGTGATTTACTAAAGTTTAATTATTCCTCACAACAGGGGATCAGTGTTTGCACCAATCTGCTGCAGGCTTAAGTGTTCCGTGCCATGTTATATGAGTGGGAGCGAGGATTATGAATTCTTTCATTTAAGGTGAACACAGCACAAGTTGATTTAATTATTGTGGCCATCACTTTATAGTATTGCATTGCCTATAATATCTTTTATTTCCCTGAAATTATAAAATTTCTTTGTGTGATTAAATTAGCTGATTTAGTTTGTAAAGGCATACCATTCTTCTGGCACTGAAATAGGAAGAAAACATCATTGACATTTGGTTGCACCATAGATTTTACATTGGAGAAGATAAAAGGTTGCTGAAATCCAGCTGAGAGTTGTTGCCTTTTAGCACTTTAGGAGAAAGAGTGCCAGATAACCTGTGACAAACTCTTGCCCTGTGGAGACCTAACAAGTGTCTCCCCTTCTCCCCAAAAGATACTCTTGGTTCTGGACATTTCCACCCAAATTTGTCTTTTCATTTTTGGAGTCACTTCAGAGGTAGCTAATATCAGAAAGTTACAGCTATAATACTTTTTCCCTAAATATTACAATATTAAAACTCCTATAATAATAACTTTTAGAAGTTATATGTATTTTTAGTTCTTGTCATATATATATAAATATATATATATATAAATATATACACACACGTATATACACACATATATATTTTTTCAGTTCTTGTCATAAAAGAGTATTATATTAAACAAGAATTTATAAACTCTTAAGTAAAAATGTGATCCTTTCTTGAGATTTCATTAAAAACATGCTTTTTTTTTTTTAACTTGATAATTTTTCAAAACTTGTTTTATCATCCTCTGGGGAATGACTTAAACTTTCAACTACATTAAGATTTTGTGTCACATTTTATTCCTTCAAGTTATTTTGATCAATTCTGTTATCTGCATATTTTACTTCAACCTGGTAGAGCTATTTGAACTCCAAAGTGAAAAAGTCAAGTCCAGAGAATTAAAATTCAAATAATTATGGGTGGATTTGAGTCTAAATATTTCCTTCCAAAGTAGAGTATGGACAGCTAAGAAGCCCTGGACCAGGAAGCGACTAATCAATCACAGCATCTTAAGACAGTGAAGGAGAGAAAGTCTTCAGGGGTGGTCAGAACCAGATTTACCTCCTCTACCTCAAACACATATTTTTAATTACTTACAGAGCAAGAAGATTCCAGAGGAACATCAGTTTAACACACTCAAGATCAAAATGATCATTTCCATCACCCTTACATTTTCTCATCCTTTATAGTCTTTAATCCTTCTATTTGAGTACCACTACCAGTAAAGAAACCTGGATGTCCTTTCTTCACGACCCCTCTCTCTCATACTTTCTGTGTAGTCAACCACAACTGCGTAGACTAGTTTCTAAATTTCTTTCTAATACATTCCTTCCTGTCCTCATGCAAATAGCATCTTGTTGAGTCTCATCAAGTTTTCCCAACATATTAAAATCATAGGTTTTATAAGATGTGGACTCTCAATTTAATTTGTTAATACTTCCCCTTAGTAAAATTAGTGACAGTCTCTAACCTATAAATAATTCCTTCTTGGGAAAGGACAGTCTTTTGCAGGGGTGTGCACATTTCTCTGGGATTTATTCCGAGGGGTGTTTACTCCCAGGGTTCCAAAAAACAAAGAAAGAACAAAAACAGAATACTTTAAAGTATGTTTAAAGAATACTTTATTTTCTAGAAAATGAGCTCTGATAAAGTGAGCAAGTCATCCAACAAAATTAAATTGTGAAATCTAACTTGTTGATAAATATTAAAAATAGGACCAAAGACAGATACAGTCTCCTCTAACTTCCTTATTTTAAAGATGAACAAAACAGGACCAAACAAGTGAGGTAATTTATTAAGATCACACAGAAGAGGTCTTTGACTTTGTCTTTAAGGCCATATCCTTTGCTTTTTCTAATCTGTGGATGCTTCTTAAAATTACTTCTAATGCTAGTGTTAAAGAGCGCTGACTCTGGGGCCAATGCTCCTAATTACACACATTGACTAACAGGTACTGTTAAAATAGATGAAGAAAAGGAAAACAGTAAGAAAGAAAAGTCAGTGGGCTTGGCAAAATCAAAAAGATGGAAATAGAAGTGCCAGATGAGTTTGTAGTACTATGTAAAGAAAAACAACGGACTGAAGTGGAAAAATGTGTACTGGGATCTTGATGGAAAAGAGAAATTTCTATCATTATCATAATTGTAAAGGATTGGGTTATAGAGCTGAAATTCTATCCTATGGGAAATAAGAATATAAAGTTCCTCAAGTGGGAGAGAGAGGTAAAAAAAATTGATTTGTGAATGATAATTTGGTAATGGTGTCAGGAAGTTGGAGAAATAAAAAAATGAGAATGTGGAGTGTAGTTAGCATAGGATACAGTGTAATCTAAGCATAAGGCAGTAAAAGCTCTATTTTTTTTTTTAAGATTTTATTTATTTATGTGACAGAGAGACAGCCAGCGACAGAGGGAACACAGCAGGGGAGTGGGAGAGGAAGCAGCAGGCTCCCAGCGGAGGAGCCCGATGGGGGACTGGATCCCGGAACGCCGGGATCACGCCCTGAGCCAAGGCAGACGCTTAACGACTGCGCTACCCAGGCGTCCCAAAAGCTCTATTAAAATATGTTAAAGAGAAATCAACCCATGGCATTGTGATGGGTACGTTAAGGAATAGTGGAGCAGAATGTGGGCAATGCTACTGAGCTTTAATTTACAAATTCCTGGAGGAACTAAAGTACATTAAAAAACCCAAAAACCACCACATGAAAACAGGAAAGGGAATATGAGGGTTTTGGGGGGTGAGAAGAGAGGAGTAGGTTAGCTTAGAAATACCAATCTTGAGAAAATGGAAACCTATCCAAAAGCAAATATAAAGTAAATAGAAATATTGACAACACAATTAACTTCTGAAAACTTTTAAAGGTAGAAGTTACTATTTAACCAAGAATTTGCTTTTGTTGAGAGTTAGACTCTGTAGCTTTAGATTCCACAGGGTAAGTCTGAACAGTGGAGGAAACTAGCATAGCAGGTGGCTACATGTGACTTTTTAGATTTTTCCTGTTGTGTCAAAGGAACTCAAGGGCAGAGAGAACAGAAGTCAGACATGGATGTAGGACATTCTGTGCTACTGTGACAAAGACTTATGTCATCTACAGCTCATCACCCACTTCTAGGAGATAGATGAGAAACCGATCAATAGGGAAGTATCTTAGAGATGTTTGTACTATAGGGGTAATGCCTCCTCAAAGTCAAATGAAGGGGCTTCAGGAATCATTAAATGGTTGGCATCTGCCCTGAAAGTGGGATATTTGCAGACTGATACCAGATCACACCCTAGAAGTGTCCAAGGGCAAGCAGCTGTGGAAAGGCCAGGACAGCAGAATGAATAGAGGAGCAACAGTGAGAACAGGTGGAGTGAAATGTGTGGTCCAATCCATCAGTTAAATCCACTCTGGAGGAAGAAATGCAACTCTTTCAGTTTTCTTTCTTCATCGGTACAATGATTCCTCTGTAGTTCTAGCAACGCGAGATAATTATAAGTCAGTGAACTTACAAGTGAACAAAACTAAGAATTAGCTTTTAAAATTTAAACTTGGGGTGAGAGACGCATGCGCATATAGAGTCTTCAGGATATATTTGTGGGGAATTAGGAGAGGCACATAAAACTAAGTTCAAGCGGACCTCACATTTGTGACTAATTTTATTTATTAATCTGTTACATAAGAAATGTCCTCATTCTCATGTTAAAACAGAGTCATTCTATGGAATCCGATAGGTATAAGCACCTTTGTTTAGCCTTTTCTAGAATATCAGTCCTTTTTCTGTATAAAATTTGTTTCCTCCTCTTGAACTAAGTAGCATATCTATTTCTACATCTGTACCTTTACTAAATACTCAAACTTTTCTTTAATTTCTTTTATAATTTTCATTTATTCAGGTTATGGCTTTAATATAGGAAAACCCCTTCTGTTGATTTTTGCTTATGATCTTCTTCCTTTCTAAAAAGAGAGAGAGAAGAAATGAAGGAAGAGAAAAAGGAAAAACATTCTGATAAATTCCACATTCTAGGCCAATGCAAGGTCTGTTTTCAGTCTTTCAGAGATTCTTTGAAAATCCCAGTAAGAGTTACAATTTGTAAGAGCAGTATAAGTTCATGATCCAATAATGACCAAATATAAGTTAAATATGCAGTTTACAATATTCACATATTTTCTTTTTTTTTTTTTTTAAGATTTTATTTATTTATTCGACAGAGATAGAGACAGCCAGCGAGAGAGGGAACACAAGCAGGGGGAGTGGGAGAGGAAGAAGCAGGCTCATAGCAGAGGAGCCTGATGTGGGGCCCGATCCCATAACGCTGGGATCACGCCCTGAGCCGAAGGCAGACGCTTAACCACTGTGCCACCCAGGCGCCCCACAATATTCACATATTTTCTTATTTGTATTTCACAACAAATTGAAGTAGGTTGGGTAGGAATTGTTGCTTTCATTTCACATAGGAGGAATCTGTTCGGAGAAGTTCAGCGAATTGCTCAAGATCATACCACATTAAAAAAAGCTCTTCTGCCGATCTGATGCACAGGATAGTGATTATAGACAACAGTACTATATTATAAACTTCAAAAGGCTACATCTTAATTGTTCCCACCACAAAAAAAAGAGGTAATAATTATGTGACACAATAAAGGTGTTAGCTAAGCTACAGTGATAATTATATTGCAGTTTATAAATGTATCAAATCATAATGTTGTATACCTTACACTTATGCAATGTTATATGTCAATTATCTCTCGATTTAAAAAATTCAAAGCTTTGTTTTCTGAAGCCATATGCTGGACTCTATCTAGTGAAAAGTATGTAATCATTTGTACATTTCTTGCAGTTTGGAATAATTTCAAGTGCTATATTTTCCCAAAGTTTATGTTTACTTTATATCAACATATATTGGGGTAGAAGAACTTTTCTGAAACTATTTCAAATGTTTCTTTGTTGGTGAATAGAAAGAATAGAGTACCTTAAAATTAATTTAAATAGTATTCATATATTCATAACTTCTAAAGCTGAAAAGTAAATCCTTGCTTTTGCTCCCAAAGTTTAGGACTCAAGAACTGTGAAAATATGACAACACTCCCTGTTGTTAGCACTGAGAACTCATTCCTGTGACAGTGCTTTGACAATTCTACTTTTTCACTGAAAACAATATTTTAATCAACTACAAAAGAAGTTATTTTTGCCATCATAAAATTTTTATTTTTATAGAACTACAGTTCTGGGAAGCTTAATTATTAATTTCAGAGTCTTTATGCCGTTTTCAAGGGTTAAACAAGTGCTACTCCCATGCTCACCCAAAATTTATCTTAAACGTTCTAATAGGTGCTCAATGGAAGAGATATAGGGAATAAAAAGTAATGTCCCTCACCTAGGGCGTTAAAATATTTTATTCCATGCCAAAACAATGCAGAATACATTTGCATGAATAAATGCCAAAATACTCTACCAGGAAATGACTTTGATTGGGGTCCTACTCTGATTTTTTTCCACTGAAATTTAGATTAGAAAAAAAAAAAATCCCCATCTCCTTAATTAGCGTATCATTGGCACTTGTTTTCTTTATCAGTTGTATGAACTTTTACCCAGAGCTTTCTGAATTATTTTAATTTATATCTTAGTTTCATTTAAAATTTACATAATGGTACAACTGGTAGTAATTAAAATATATTTAATTTTTATTTTTGTATACTTTTTCAATATATTTGTAAGACAGTGGTATCATTATTCAGCACTTAGAGATTATGCTCTTCTTTAATAGATTAAAATACAACCATATTTTATCTTAAGTAATGCCTGTTAATTGCCCCATATCACTTTATCAGATGATATTTTTAAAAAATGCACAAATATACACATTTGAAATTTGTGGGGTTTAGAAGATACCACTGTCTTAAAGATCTTTCTAGTAATAAAATGATTAATTTTTTTGTGGAAATATCAAAATGCAAATCAATATTTGAAATTTGACCACAAATATTATACTATTTCATTAATATGTAATCATTCTCCTATCATTAAATAGTATTTGCAGTATACTAGAGAATAAAATTTTAAACAAGAATTCTAAGATAAATTTAGTGATCATGGAATTTACCACAATTTATGAATACACATCAGTGGACAGTATAAGATCTACTCTTGGAAATTTATGACTCTAGATGTCAGTACAATAAAGTGTCACTTAAAAGAGAAAGTGTACTAAAACTCTGAAATTGCTATTTTGATATATATTTTTAAAAAGCTAGGTATCAAGAAATTAATACAATTCAAATAAAAAGTACCTATTAACAGTTATAAATTAAAATTGAGGTTATTTCTCATGGATGAGACATTAATATTTGAATTTTATATATGTACATAAATTTAAAAATAGTTACTTTTCTGCTTTGGTCAAGATTCTCAAAGCATCACTGCCCTTAGTTAATGAGTTAGCTTAAGTATCTCACGACAGCAAGAGGATAAAAATCTTACATCTAGACATGCAGGACCCATGCTGGCCTCCAGTAGGCTCTGCCTGTTTATCTCTGCATATCATCCTCTGTACTTGCTGAATTTCGTGGTGATATAAGTCTTTTTGTGGCCTTTGGACTGTGAGGCTACATTTGCTGCTCTGAATCTGGCTAATAGACCCCCGCCATTGTCATCAGTCTTAAGACCTCTGCCTTTGAAAATCTTCCCTAAGACCTCTGCCCATCAGTTCATTTGCTTATTCTGTATAATACTGCACAAGGGCATTAAGGAATTTCTGGACCCCTATAGAAGCACACGTGGGAGGGCTATTCAGTCATAGTCATCTTTCTTCTCTTTTTTTCTAGATTAGCACTCATCACTGAAAGCCATAAATATGAGCTACATATGCTATTTTAAATTTTCTAGTAGCCATATTAAGAACTAAAATAGGTAAGTTTAATTTAAATATATTTTTGCATTATGTCCAAAAAATTATATCAACATTTATAAATATAAAAGATGAAAAATGAGATTTTTACTCTATCTTTTCTTACTAAGTATTTAAAACACAGTGCGTATTTTACAATTATAGCTCAGATTAATCTAGCCTCATTTTAAGTACCCAATATCCATATCAGGTTAGTGACTAATATATTGGACAGTGCAGATTTAGACATCTCTCCACTAGACAGCTTGTATCCTTATGGATTGATGGGACAAATGGTGCCTTGTTCACTGGGACAATGAGCCACTATCACCAGTGTTTTAAATTCCTTCATACCTATTTAATGCTTTGATAGGCACTCCCCAGTTTCCCCATTAACATATTTGGGATCTAACCCTGGCATGTAGAGGTAGGAAACAAAGGACACTGGACCTGACTTTCTCACAGTACCTCTTCCTTTACCTGAGTATCTTTCCACCAACACAAAAACCTCCTAGCTTCCTCCCCGCTTGCATGGAGTTTCCTTTATACAGCATTTTGAGTTCTCTCTGTCACTGATTTCTGGTGGACTTCCAAAGTCACAAATCCTGGGTTTTTACATGCTAATATGAGGAATTTAGAAAATACATTACTCTCTCAATATCTGGTAGTAAGACTATGGTCTCTCTAGGGATTCAAAAAACCTATTATGATAATCCTCTTTTCTCTTGCATTCCTTGTTTAACAATCTTATTCTTCTGGGTGATAAATAGATGCATCTGGAGGGGTATGCTAATAGTTAACCTCTCCCCCCGCCACACCTTTAGCGGGAGTGTGTTGAGTTATAGTGATTGCTTATATTCTGTTGTATAAAAACCATTCTCCCTCACTGGGCTGACATCAGATTAAACCCAGAGATGGAAAGAGGTGAGAAGTGGTACGCCATCATACACTATTTTTGCCAGATCAGTGGTAGTAAGTAACCTTAAAAACATAGATATTAATAAAACGTAAAATAATTAAGAGGGATTAGTTTATTAAATTTGTTATTATTTAGATGTAAATTTATAGAATCTAGTTTAACAACCAACAGTTTGCAAGATTCTTGAAAATTTAATCATCATGTCCTACAAGCGAGTAGAACTCAGATCCAGCATACTACTAGTTCCGAATTACTAGAAGGAAATGATGTATAAAGAAATGCCAATGCTGCAATGAACATGGGAGAGCAAATACCTCTTAGAAATCCTGATTGCAATTATTTTGGATATATACCCAGAAGTGGGATTGCTGGGTCATATGGTAGGTCTATTTTTAATTTAGGATGCTCCATAGTATTTTCCACAGAGGCTTCCACATTTTATATTCCCACTAACAGTGTATAAGAGTTCCAATTTCTCCCCATCCTGACCAATACTTGTTATCTTTTGTTTTCTGATGGTAAGCTATGCTAATGGTGTGAAGTGATATCTGATTGTAGCTTGGATTTGCATTTCCCTGATAAGTAATGATATTGAACATCTTTTTATATACCTGTTGGCCATTTGTATATCTTCTTTGAAGAAATGTCTGTTGTCCATTTTAAAAAATCAAGTTTTTTTTTTTTAAATTGAGTTATAAGGAGTTTCTTATATATTTTGGAGATTAATCTGTTATACATGGCTTGCAAATATTTCCTCCCATTCTGTAGGCTGCCATTTCATTCTGTTGATTGTTTGCTATACAGAAGATTTTCGGATTGAGGTCATCTCACTTGTCTTTGTTTTAATGCCTTTGCTTTTGGTGTCATAGCCAAGAAATTGTTGCAATACCAATGTCACAGATCTTTTATTCTGTTTTGTTCTAGGAATTTAACAGTTTCAGGTCTTACATTTAAGCCACATTTTGATTTTTTTTCCCCGCCATTGTGTATTCTTGGCACTGCTTTCAAAGATCAAATATGACCGTATATAAATGGGTTTATTTCTGGACTGTCTGTTCTGTTCCATTGGTTTGTCCTATGCCAGTGCCATACTTTGAAATCAGGAAGTCTGAGTTTTCTAGCTTTGTTGTTCTTTGTCAATATTACTTTGGCTATTCTGTTTTTTTTTTTTTTTTGGTGTGTGTGTGATTCTATATGAATTTTAGAATTGTTTTTAATAATTATGTAAAAAAAAGACCTATTGGAATTTTGATGGAGATAGCATTGAGTCTGTAGGTCACTTTGGGTACTATGGACATTTCAACAATATAAAATCTTCTAATCCATGAACATGGATGTCTTTCCATTTATTTGCATTTCCTTTAATTTCTTTCATCAATGTTTTGTAATTTTCACTGTGCATGTACCATGCTGAATAGAAGTGGTGAGAGTAGGCATTTTTTCTTGTTCTTGATCTTAGGAGAAAAGCTTTCAGTTTTTGAGACTAACTGCGGACTTGTATGTGACCTATATTATGTTGAGGTATGCTACTTCTGTAGTTTGTTGAGTGCTTTTATCTTGAAAGGGTTTTGAGTTTTGTTAAACGCTTTTCTTGCATGTATTGAGATGATCATGTAATTTTTATCCTTCATTTTGTTAATATAATACATCACATTTATTGATTTGTATATGTTGAAACATCCTTGCATCCAGGGATAAATCTCACTTGGTCATGGTGTATAGTATTCAAATGTGCTGTTGAATTCAGTTTGCTAGTATTTTGTTGGGGATTTTTGTATCTATGCTCAGAAAGAATATTGGCCTATAATTTAATTTTCTTTGTCTGGCTTTGATTTCAGTGTAATGCTGGTCTCATGAAGTGAGTTGGAAATGTTCCATCCTCTTCAATTTTTTGGAAGAATTTGTGAAGGATTGACATTAATTCTTTAAAGGTTGGGTAGAATTCTGTAGTGAAGTAATCTGGTCCTGGACTTTTATTTTTTGGGGATGTTTTTGATTACTGATTCAATCTCCTTATTAGTAATTGGTCTGTTCAGATTTTCCATTTTTTCATGATTCAGTCTTAGTAGGTTGTATTTGTCTAGGAACTTACCATTTCTTCCAGTTTATCCAATTTGTTGACACACAAAGATATAGAAACAAACCAAGTATCCACTGATAGATGAATGGATAAAGAAAATGTGATATATACAAATAATGGAATATTATTCAGCTTTTAAAAAGAGGGAAATCCTGCCATATGTGAAAACATGGATGAAACTGGAGGACATTATGCTAAGTGAAATAAGCCAGTCACAGAAGAACAAATATTGCATGATCCATTTATATGAGGTATCTAAAATAGTCAAACTTATAGAAGCAGAGAATACAATAGTGGTTGCCAGGGACCAGTTGGGGGGATGAGAATGGAGATTTGTTCACTGAATGTAAAGTTTCAGTTATGCTAGGTAAGTTCTAGAGATCTGTACAATGTAGTGCCTATAATTAACAATATGGTATCATGACCTTCAGAATTTAAAAGAATAGATCTTAGGTTAAATGGCTTTGCCACAAAAAAAATGAAACAAAATTCAGAGGTACACAGGGAAACTTTGGGAGGTGTGGGATACACCTATTATCTTAATTATGGTGATGTATCACAGGTGTTTGCATATATCCAAACTAATCAAATTGTACACATTAAGTATATGTGGTTCTTTGTCTATCAATTTTACCTCAGTAAAACTGTCAGAAATGTGAATGAGAAAATACATTAATATAATTCAAAATCCTCATTACACAAGCACTGAGTTAGATAAGACAGGTTGTTAAAATATTCCTTGGAGTTAAAATTTACACTGGCTCCAGTGTGGATGAGAGCTACAGAAAGTGTGAAAGAACCTCATGTCTTCTGGAAGCAACAATCTGGCAAAAATATCAGTGGAGCCCATCAGTTCATGATATCAAGTTAGGTTTTTACAGTTTATTACTTAGATGATTTAACAGATCTGAGTCTCAGGTTCCTCTCTGTAAAATTAATATAAATAACTCCTGAACAGTGGCTGTAAAGGTACAACAAATTTAATCATGAAAAATGAGGGGCACTATTATTGTGAAATTGATGAAAATCCTCATTTTTCTCTTGAGCAAAACTGTTGCAGAAAGCATAAAAATGAACAGTGAAACTCACATTGCACAGAACTCACGGTAAATAAAGCTGAGATATCCCCCAATGATTATGAGGCAGTTTCTTGCTGATCCCACTACAGAAAGCCCTATAGAACATAAAGAATTTATTTTCCTGCAGCACCTTTATATAACTTCAGAAAAGTAGGGCACGACTTGGTATAATTCTCATGCTTCCCCAAAGGCATCTTTCCCAAGATGTTGTAATGATGACAGCAACATTGATTAACATTCAGTTTGATTATCCATTAGTTTTCTTCAAAGTATATATAAGGCAATAAATTTACCAAATAATGAACAACATGGTATTTGCCCCATAGGCTATAATTGTGTTACTTCAGAAAAATTCATAGCAAACAAATTGCTTAATTTTATTTTGAAATTTTTTTATTTTAATAGTTTCTAAAACATGAAATATTAAGTATTGTCTGATGGTAGATTCTATTAGTATGAATTTAAAAGTTATGTCCAGTGCCCTTTTATTTTTCCCTCATAGTAGAAACTGACTTCTATCGGAGCTCATGGACACCCAGTTTAGGATAACATTTCTTTTTTTTTTTTTTTTTTTAAAGATTTTATTTATTTATTCGACAGAGATAGAGACAGCCAGTGAGAGAGGGAATACAAGCAGGGGGAGTGGGAGAGGAAGAAGCAGGCTCATAGCAGAAGAGCCTGATGTGGGGCTCGATCCCATAACGCCGGGATCACGCCTTGAGCCGAAGGCAGACGCTTAACCACTGTGCCATCCAGGCGCCCCTAGGATAACATTTCTGAACTTCCTTTGCCTCTAGATCAGGTCAAGTAACTAATTTCTAGCAAATGGGATCAAAAGAGAACTTTCATGTAGTAGATTTAAGAAACCTTTTTTAAAAGGAAGCTACATATAGCCACGCCAATTTTTTCTTCCCTTATTCTATCTAGGTTTAAGAAATTCAGAAACTACCATCTTGGGTCACAAAAACTAGGGCCACACCTTAAGACTAGGGAAACTTGAACCGGAAGGAGGCTGAGGGAACAGAGCTGACTTAGCCCCAAAATGCATATTTTAGAATGTTATTCAGGGGGAGACAGTAAGAAACTTCTGTTATTAAAGTACTGTTATAATTTAAATTGTTACTTGTGGTCATTTCTTTAGTAATAAAGCAGGTTTATGGTTTTAACTCTTTTTTTTTTCTTCAAGATTTTATTTATTTGACAGAGAGAGACACAGCAAGAGAGGGAACACAAGCAGGGGGAGTGGGAGAGGGAGAATCAGGCTTCCCTCTGAGCAGGGAGCCCGATGTGGGGCTCAATCCCAGGACCCTAGGATCATGACCTGAGCTGAAGGTAGATGCTTAATGACTGAGTCACCCAGGTGCCCCTAACTTTTTATAACATTTTATTTTATATCTAATTTTTGAACACTTCACTAATGATTTTGTGAATGCATCCACAAAATAATGTATTGGCCTTGTTTTACTGCAAAAAAAATACTATATTAAAATGTAAGCACACATTTATTGATAATATATTGTATATTTATTTAGCAATCCAGTTAGTCATTTCAATATTTTAAGGGAAATATTCATTTTTACTTTTTAAAGATATTGACAGGGGCACCTGGGTGGCTCAGTCGTTTAAGCATCTGACTCTTGATTTTGGTTCAGGTGGTGATCTCAGGGTTGTGAGATCAAGCCCTGTATTGGGCTCCATACTGGGTGTGGAGCATGTTTAAGATTCTCTCTCTCCCTCTCCTGCCCCTCCCCCACGCTAGTTTTCTCCTCTATCAAAAAAAAAAAAAAAGATATTGACATATGTATTTTTATATATACTACATATAATGATTTAAATGATACACTGTTCCCTTGGTAATAGATACCAATAATTAGCTCTATTTTTGTGTATATGAATTCCTAAATATGGAAGATTTCAGTGAAGGTGTTTATTGCACTGTATTCCCACAAAGTGGAAATATGTAGTAATTAAGGTTTATATTTCTATATTTACATGCTTATGAAATTAATATAGACTATTTTATTTTTATTTTAAATTTAAATTATTTTTTAAATTTTAATTCCGGCATAGTTAACATACTGTGTTATATTATCTCAAGTGTACAATATAGTGTTTCAGCAGTTCCATATATTATTCGGTGCTCATCAATATAAGTGTACTCTTGACCCCCTTCACCTATGTCCCCTATCCCCCCACCCAATTCCACTCTGGTAACCATTAGTTCTCTATAGTTAAGAGTCTGGGTTTTGGTTTGTCTTTCTCTTTTTTCCTTTGTTCATTTGTTTCTTAAATTCCACATATGAGTGAAATCATATGGTATTTGTCTTTCTCTCACTAGCTTATTTTACTTAGCATTATACTCTCTAGCTTCATCTGTGTTGTTGCAAATGGCAAGATTTTATTTTTTTATGACTAAATAATATTCCATCATATATATATGTATGTACACACACACATAAACATATATACCACTTCTTTATGCATTTATCTGTTGATTGACACTTGGGCTGCTTCCATAATTTGGCTATTGTAAATAATGTGTAATAAACATAGGGGTGCATATATTCCTTTGAATTAGTGTTTTCATATTCTTTGGGTAAATACCCAGTAGTGTGATTACTAGATTGTAGGGCAATTCTGTTTTTAACCTTTTGCGGAAACTCTAATACTGTTTTCCACAGGGCTGCACCAGTCTGCATTCTCACCAACACTGCAAGAGGCTTCCTTTTTTCACATCCTTGCCAACACTTTCTTGTGTTTTTGATTTTAGTCATTCTGACTGGTGTAAGGTGATATGTCATTGTAGTTTTGATTTGAATTGATTTGATGATGAGTGATGTTGAGCATGTTTTCATGTGCCTGTTGACCATCTGGATATCTTCTTTGGAGAAATGTCTGTTGATGTCTTCTGCCCATTTTTTTAATTGGATTATTTGTGGTTTTGGTGTTGAGTTGTAGAAGTCCTTTATATATTTTGGAACCTGGTCATTTATCAGATAGGTCATTTGCAAATATCTTCTCCCATTCCATAGGCTGCCTTTTTGTTTTGTTGATCATTTCCTTTGCTGTGCAGAAGTTTTTTATTTTGATGTAGTCCCAATAGTTTAGTTTTGCTTTCGTTTCCGTTGCCTCAGGAGACCTATCTAGAATGAAGTTGTAGCCAATGTCAAAGAACTTACTGCCTTTGTTCTCTTCTAGGATTTTCATGGTTTCTGGTCTCACTTTTAGGTCTTTAATCCACTTTTAGTTTATTTTTTGTGTGTGTGGTGAAAGAAAGTGGTCTAGTTTTATTCTTTGACATGTTGCTGTCTGGTTTTCCCAACACCATTTGTTGAAAAGACTGTCTTTTTCCCATTGCATATTCTTTCCTGTTTTGTCAAAGATGAATCGACCATATAATTGTGGGTTTATTTCTGAGTTTTTTATTCTATTCCATTGATATATGTGTCTATTTTTGTGCCAAGATCATACTGTTTTGATTCCTAACATGAAGTCTGGATTTGCGATTCCTCTGTTTTTTCCTTTTTCAAGATTGGTTATTTGGGGTCTTTTGTGGTTCCATACAAATCTTAGGACTGTTTATTCTAGTTCTTTGAAAAATCCTGTTGGTATTTTGATAAGGACTGCATTAAATGTGTAGTGCAGACATTTTAACAATATTCTCCCAGTCCTTGAGCATGGAATGTTTTGTCATTTGTTTGTGTCCTCTTCAATTTTTTTCATTAGTGTCTTGTGCTTTTTTGAGTACAGATCTTTCAACTCTTTAGTTTTGTTTATACCTAGGTATTCAATTATTTTGGTGCAATTGTAAATGTGATTGTTTTCTTAATTTCTCTTTCTGCTGCTTCATTATTGGTGTATAGAAATGTAATGGATTTGTACATCGATTTTGTATCCTATGACCTTATTGAATTCATTTATCAGTTCTAGTTTTTTGTTAGTCCTTGGGGTTTTCTATATATAGTATCATGTCATCTAAAAATAGTTAAAGTTTTAACTTCTTCCTTACTGGTTCGGATGCCTTTTATTTATTTTGTCCTGTGGCTAGGATTTCCAGTACTATGTTGAATGAAAGTGGTGAGAGAAGATAATTTTTTTTTTTTAACATTTTGTTTTATTTGAGAGAGCGTGCGCATGCACGAGAGGGGAGAGTGTCAGAGGGAGAAGCAGATTCCTGCTGAGTGGGGAGCCCAATGAGGGACTCAATCCTAGGACTCGGGATCATGACCTAAGCTGAAGGCAGTCGCTTAACCAGCTGAGCCACACAGGCACCCTAGAGAGAGAAGATATTCTTGTCTTGTTCCTGACCTTAGGGAAAAAGGCTCTCACTTTTTCCCCATTGAGTATGACGTTAGCTGTGGGTTTTTCGTATAAGGACTTTAGTATATTGAGGTATGTTCCCTCTAACCCTACTTGGCTGAGGGTTTTTAATATGAATGATGTGGTACTTTGTCAAATGCTTTTTCTGCACCTATTGTGATGATCCTATGTTTTTTTTTAAATTATTGATGTGATATCCTGTTGATTGATTTATAAATATTGAATCACCTTCACATCCCAGGAATAAATTTCACTTGATTGTAATGAATGATTTTTTTAAATGTATTGTTGGATTTGCTTTGCTAATATTTTGTCAAGGATTTTTGCATCTATGTTCATCAGATATATTGGCTTGTACTTCTCTTTTTTTCTTGTTGTTATCGTGTCTTTATTGGGTTTTGGTATCAGGGTAAGACTGGCCTCAGAGAATGAATCTGGAAGTTTTCCTTTCTTTTCTAGTTTTTGGAAGAGTGAGGAGAATAGGTATTAACTCTTCTTTACGTATTTGGTAGAATTCAGCTGTGAAGCCATTTGGTCCTGGGCTTTTGTTTGTTGGAAGTGTTTTGACTATGGATTCAATTTTATTGCTGGTAGCTAGTCTGTTCAATTTTCTATTTCTTCCTGCTTCAATTTTGGTAGGTTACATGTTTTTAGGAATTTATCTATTTCTTCTAGGTTGTCCAATTTGTTGGCATATAATTTTTCATAATATTCCCTTATTCCTTTGTATTTCTGTGTTGTTGGTTGTTATTTCTCCTTTTTCATTTCTGATTATTATCTGAGTCTTCTCTCTCTCTCTATGAATCTGGCTAAAGGCTTATCAGTTTTATTGATATTTTCAAAGAACCAGTTCCTGATTTCATTGATCTGTTCTTTTTTGTTTGTTTCTCTATCATTTATTCCTTCTCTTATTATTTCCTTCCTTCTGCTGGTTCTGGATTTTCTTTGTTCTTTTTTGTCTAGCTCCTTTAAGTGTAAGGTTAGGTTGTTTACTTGAAATTTTTCTTCTTGAGGTAGATCTGTATTGCTATAAACTTCCTTCTTAGAACCACTTTTGCTGTATCCCAAAGGCATTGAACTGTTGTATTTTCATTCTCATTTCTCTTCAAGTAATTTTTAATTTTTTCTTCGATTTCTTGGTCGACTCATTCATTGTTTAGTAGCATGTTATCTAACCTCTATATACTTGTGATCTTTCTATACTTTTTGTTGTAGTTGATTTTTAGTTTCATAGTGTTGTGGTCAGAAAAGATGTATGGTATGACTTTGATCTTTTTTAATTTGTTGAGGCCTTTTTGGTGGCCTAATATGTGATCTCTTCTAGAGTATGTTCCATGTGCACTTGAAACGAATGTGTATTGTGCTGTTTTAGGATGAAATGTTCTGAGTATGTCTGTTAAGTCATCTGGTTCAGTGTATCATTCAAAGTCACTGTTTCCTTGTTGATTTTCTGTTTTGATGATCTGTCTATTGAGGCTAAGTAGGTGTTAAAGTTCCCTATTGTATTAGTACTGATTTTTATATTTGTTACCAGCTGTTTTATGTATTTGGGTGCTCCCATGTTGGGTGCATAAATATTCACAATTGTTATGTCTTCTTGTTGGATTGTTCTTTTTATTATTATGCAGTGTCCTTCTTTGTCTCCTGTTAATCTTTTTTTATAAACTATTTTGTCCAATAAAAGTGTTATCCCAGCTTTCTTTTCACATCCATTTGCATGATAAATGTTTCTCCATCCCCCTCACTTTCAGTCTGCATGTGTCTTTACATCTGAATGGGACTCTTGTAGGCAGCATATAGATGGGTCAATTTTTTTTTTAATCTGTTCTATCACCCTATGTCTTTTGATTGGAGTGTTAAGTTCACTTACCTTGAAGGGTATTATTAAAAGGTATGTATTTATTGCCATTTGTTACTTGTTTTGTGGTTATTTTTGTAGTTTTTCTGATCCTTTGCTGTCTTCTTTCATGGTTTGCTGGCTTTTGTTAGGGATATACTTGATTCCTTTCTCTTTATTTTTTGCACATTTATTACTGGTTTTTGGTTTGTGGTAACCATTAGGTTTATATATAATATGTGATGCATCTCGCAGTCTATATTAAGTTGATGGTCTCTTAAGCTTGAACCTATTCTTTACTCTTCTCCCCGCAATGTTTTACATATATGATGTTATAATTTACATCCTTTTATTTGGTGAATCCCTTGACTTTCACAGATAACACTTTTTTTTTTTTTAACTGATTTTGTGCTTCCTACTTTTCTTACTCATGGTCTTTGCTTTCCATCAGAGTCCCTTTTAACATTTCTTGTATGGCTGATTGAATGGTCCTGAACTCTTTTACCTTCTGCTTGTTTGAGAAACTCTGTATCTCTCTTTTTCTTCTGAATAATTGCTTTGCTGGATAAAGTGTTCTTGGCTTCAGAATTTTTTCTTTTCAGCACTTTGATTATATCCTGCCACTTTCTTCTAGCCTGCGCAGTTTCTGCTGAAAAATTCCACTGATGGCCTTATGGGGGTCTCCCTTGTAGTAATTGTCTTCTTTTCTCTTGCTGCTTTTAAAAATTTCTCTTTATCATTACTTTTTTTCGTTTCAATTACTGTGTGTCTTGGTGTGAACATACTTGGGTTGATTTTGTTGGGGAATCTCTGCTGCCTGGATCTGGATATCTGTTTCCTTTCACAGATTTGGGAAATTTTCAACTATTATTTCTCAAATTTTCTGCCCCCTCCTTCTCTCTCTCTCTCTCTCTTTTCCTCCTCCTCCCCCTCCCCCTCCTCTCCCTCCTCCTCCTCCTCCTCTTTTTCTGGGATCTATGTAAATGTTATTATGCTTGATGAAGTTGCTGGGTTCCTCAAGGCTATTCTCATTTTGCATATTTTTTTTTTCTTTTACCTGCTCAGCTTGTTTACTTTCCATTACTTGTCCTCCAGGCCACTTTTTGTTGTTCTGCTTCCTCTAGTCTGTTATTTATTCCATCTAGTGTATTTTTAATTTCATTTCCTGTGTTCTTCATCTCTGATTAGTTCTTTTTTATCTCTTTGTTAAGGGTCTCACTGACGTCTTCCACTCTTTTTTGAAGTCCAGTGGGTATCTTTGTGATCATTACTTTAAATTCTCTATCAGGCATATTACTCATATCTGTTTTGCTTAGGTCTCTTGCCGTGGTTTGTCCTGTTCTTTCATTTGGGACATATTTCTCTGTCTCCTCATTTTGTCTAATTCTGTTTTTCAGTGTTAGGAAGGTCAACCACATCTCCTGCTTTTTAAAGTAATGGCCTTATGAAGAGTAAGTCCTGCAGTGCCCTGCAGTGCAGTGTCCCCTGTTCACCAGAACTTGGCACTCCAAGGGTCTCCTATGTGTGTTGTGGGCACCCTGCTATTGTGTCTTGGCCGCTTTTCCTTCAGCCTAGTAGTCTGCTTGCTCTGCCTGTTGTGGGCAGTATCCGATCCTTTGGGGCTGCCTCCGGCTTGAGCTTAATCAGATGAGGCATTTGTCAGAGATGCACTAGCCCCAAACTTTTGGGTGTTTTCTCTGGGTTGTCCCCTCAGAGGTTTTTGTTGGTGGGCGGGGACTGCAACCTGACCAACTGCCTGCCCCCAGGCCACTACTGGGGCCATCCTTGGACTGATGTATGTATTATCTTCCCCTCTTCTCAGGGCAGGAATCGCGTTGGAGTGGTGCTGGCCCCTGTTGGGGCTGCTTGCACATTGCCAGACTTGTAGCCCTGGTTTGAATGGGTTCTGGCCAAGACCTTATGGGAGGGGCAGGGCATGCAGTGCCAGCAAGGTTTGCACACCGACAAAGGGGGATGTGTCACCACTGCCAGGCCAGCTGGCCTGGGTGGGGGTGCAGTTTTAACAAGATTTCTCCCAGTCTTCTTGTGAAATGAGACCTGCCACCACCGCTACTGGACAGTGTGCATGGATGTGGGTATGCAATTTTAACAAGGTGCAAGCCAGTCTTCCAAAGGAGGCGGCCTGCTGCTGCCCAGACCAAGGCCTACAAAGCAGACAGGTGGAGAGATGCAGTGTTGGCAAGGTTAGCACTGGTCTTCTGGGGGAGGGGACCTGCAGCAATGGAACTGAGGCAGGCCTGCCTGGAAGAGGTGGATCTGTGGAAGCGCAGTGGGTGGGTGGGCAGGGCTTGGTGTAAATTAGCCCTGTGTTTATAATGGGGGATGGAAAGGGGCACAGTGCCTGCCAGCTCCTTTGTTCCTGGAGAAGTCCCCAAGCACACCCTGCCCCTTCAGACAAGCTCTGAGATTAGTAAATAACTCTCCTGTATGCCCCAGGTGTTTTTTCAAGCTGCTCCTTCTATGATGAATCTTTGCAGGCCATTTGTTGTGTTCTCTCTTTAACGGCAGGGACTTAGCTTCCTATCACCCCAGTCTGGGCTCTCCCAGAATCAAGTCCACTGATTTTTAAAATTCCAAGCTTTTAAGTCCCACTGATGGTAACAATGAAATTTGAAATTCAGCCTCTCTGGTTTCCAAAGACAAATGTTCTGAGGCTTTGTCTTCCCCTGCACAGCAGTCTCCCCTGTGTAATAGTCTATTTCTCTCCCTTCTCCACGCCTGTGGTTCCCTCTCTCCTAGTGCTGGTCCTGGAGGTCCAGTTAGCTCCCTATCGCATTTCCACCCTTTTATCTTTCTTCGATGTGGCCTTTTCTCTACCTTTCATTGTGGGGTTTCTTTTGCCAATCTCCCAGTCATCGTCTGAGTTATTTACACTGATGTGTTACTAGTTGCACCTGCGGGAGGGGGCGAGCTCTGCCATCTTCCCAGCCTCGCCATACAAATACTTTTACTAAAACACTTAAAAAATTGTAACCATTAAAGAAATAACCACTTACATCAAGTCAAAGGAAAAACAGAATATTTTTATTTAGATCATTCATTAATCAATGTTGGAGTGAAAACAAACTGAGTCTGCAAGGAAGATATTTTGGAAACATTTAGTCTCTGGCTTATGCAGGTAACATTTGTTAAGTGCAGATAATGAAAGTCAAAGAGGAGAGAAAGCAACACAGTGATGCCAGTGGTTTGGTAAACGGGGCTTGAAGAGCTTAACATTTTTGAGTTGCTTTTTTTTTTTACTTTGACATTTTACAACTACCATTGAGTGGGAGTATAGAAAGGCATCTTTCCAGGCTACACTTTCTGGCTACCTTGTGAAATTATGAAATTCTCTGTTAGGACAGAGTGGCAGCTCCATCTGTTAGCTCCCTTCATAAAATAAAACCTGAACACACAGTTTTGTGATGTCTGAGCAGTGCTAATATTACTTGAGTATGCTATCTAGAAGAAACTTGTATAGAACATTTCGAAATATTATTCTTAGATTTTCATGAGAAAGGTGTCATCTTATAAATATTTCTTATTACTCAAACAAAACATTTTTTTCAAAGAAAATATTTCTCTCCTTTGTTAAAGAAATATGTTGTATGCTTTGTATCAGTTTTGAATCTGTGGAAGGTGTAAATTCTCATATTTACAGAGACAATATCAATTGCTTGAATGTATTTATCAGTATGTTGTAAATAAAATCATTGTCGTGAAGAATTTATTATTGAAACGTACACTCTTTGCTAAACAAATATTTAGATGTGTAGTTCACCACAGTTGGTTTGTAAAAGCGGTAATACATTAACTTAGTGTTGGGATGGGGTGCTCTGATGAGCTATGGATATGATTACCTTTGAAGTATAGATTACTAAATAAGAGACCTACAAAGAAAACAGGACTCTTTAATCACTATTTTAAAAGAAAGGAAGACCTACCAATAGTTACCTGAGTAAAAATAGACAACCTAGACATAGGGCCAAGAGGAATGAAAAATACCTGAAAAAAATGTCTTTTTTTTTTTTTTACCATATCTCATGTATTTTGAGATCCTTATACAGAAAAATGAAAACTGGCAATTGCTAATAGTTATGAAAAGACCTAAAAATGGACATAATAAAAACTGGTTGACATGGGGACAGAATTTTCAAGACTTCTTAATTTTTCAGAGGAGGGTAAAACTTGGTAGCTAGAAAAAAGAATCTATCAAAGTAAATGCATGTGTGGTGAAATACATTATAAAATTAAAGGCTATAGACTTGGACCTCTCTGCCATTAATGAGAACAGATTTCATTCTAATTTCTTCATTACCTCTATACCTACTATTTCCTTTGATGTGGGAAAACTCGGAGTCGAAGAATCAATCTTGCAGACAATGGAGAGTGAGTAGAGGGATAGAAGTTTATTAAGTGAAGATACAGAAAAAGCTCTCAAGAGTGAGAGGGGTCCTGACAGGGTTGCCAGGGAGGGCCTTTAGGGTTAATCTTTTATAGAGTGCTAACCAGGGAACTTAAATCCTTTTAACATCTCTATTGACAACACCTTCAATGGCTTACTTCCTTTTTAGGGTCTGGTTATTCTTTGTTGGTCACAGGTGATTATCATAAAGACACCCACCCCATGCACCTAGGGCAGCGTGGTCCATTTGTCCCCTTATCTCTGGTTTCCCTACACTCCACATTTTTGGGATTTCCGTGAGCCTGATCACAGAGCCCCCACCCATCTCTCCCTACCTAGCCCTTCACCTTCACCTGCTGCCTCATTTTTACCTATGGGCTAACTGAAGTTAATGGAATTGGAGGCATGGCTACCACCAGATAGATTTCTATCTTCTGTGGAGTTCTAGTGCATTTTTTCCCCTTAAAACACAAGTGAAAAATGGCTAATGAAATGCCTCAGAGGAAGGTATTTGGATTCCTAAAGATTTATGTGTAAGGAGTCAGTGAAGTGAAGCAGAAATAGATGAGATGTCAATGATAAGGTAGTTCAGTTCAAGTAGCATTTTCTGAATTCCTGGACTGGAAATGACATTGTTCTAAGCACTCATACTCTAAGGATTTCTGTCTTCAAGGAGCTAGCAATCCATCAGAAAGGAGAGATATATAAAGAAAATGTTAAATACGAGAAGAAAGTATCATGAGAGTGGAATGAATAAATAGAGATGACATGCCCAGGATTTCCTATGAGTACACAAAGGTTATTCTGAAAATTTTCCCTGAGAATGACACCTGAGCTGAATCTTAATGGAAGAGTAGTAATCAATGAAAAGAATTGGGAAAGAATCCATAAAAGAATATTTGAGGCAGAGGTAATAGAATAATGAAAGAATATATTTGAGAGTAGAAATTCTGGAATTGGAAAGTCCAGTGAGGAGGTTTTGGAGTAATTTAGGCAAGATAAGAGGACCAGAATGAAAGTCTTCTTACTGTGGATAGAGAAGACATATTAGATTTGAGAAATGTTTTAGAAGTAAAATTACAAGGCCTTGATTGAAGGGATTGATTGACGTAAGTGAAAAAGAGTATCCGGGATGACTTGTCTATTTTGCACAACAATGTGGATGATGGTGCCAGTATGTGAAATGAGATTCGAGATGTATAATCCTGGTGGTTAAGATGAGGTGAACTTGATCAGGAAGCATGTGGAGAACATACAGAGATCTATGTCTATTAGGGACTTTTATAGGAAAATATGAAATCCAGATACCAAATTAGAGTTACATATCGTATATAGATACTACTAGCATATAGTCTTGGTTAAAATATGACAGATCACCCAGAAGATAAAGGTAGATTAAAAAACAAACTCAATGAATGGAAATTAGAGTTATGGAAATCGCTAATATCTAATAGGATAAAGAAAAGTTCACAAAGGAAACCAAGAAGAAAAAGTTCTGAGGGATTAGAAGAGACAGGAAAAGGTATAGCACAGAAAAAAAGGGAATAGTTTTCCAGAAGTAGGAAAAGACCAATACTGTGAAACGCATCAATGAGATCATTGTAGAATGAGGACTGCAAAGTGTCCAGCTGATTTGAAAATATGAAGGTTAATGGTAACAGTTGCCAGAGGATTTTCACTGAAATGATTGGAGAGTATAGGAAGCGAATTGGAAGGGAAGAGAGTGAACATTGCATTTCAAGACCAGTGGCTAAGACAGAAAAGAACACAGGATAGGGTGTCTTGTTATATAGTATAGGTTCAGGTAGGAGACTTGACTAGAGCCCCTGAATTCAAGTTTGTAATAGTCACTCCCATTTTCATTTTATGTAAGCAATATCTTCATAAAATATCTTCATTATCTTGAGTAAACTAAGTATTTTTGTTTTGTGGTGAATTTTACTATGAAATAATTTAAGCAATCTTCCAAAAATATTAATACACTATTTTTGTCGTACTTATATTGGCATCTGTTCATTTGTAATAATTTAAGTGATATAATGCTTAACTTTGGAATAGTCACTTAAATTTCTGGCTACTTTTATTTTAGCACATTAACTGTCCAAGAATAGAAGTATTTCAATCAAGATGTTTATTATACTGTATATGCATAAAGTGTAAGGATTAAGAATATAGTGTGACTCATGGTTTGTATTTTTTGACTTACCCTTATAAGAAATATGCAAATCATATTGTAGAACTATATTTAAGTTTATATAAAGGAAAATGAAAACACCATTGCTTACATAAATCCCAAAATGAACAATAAAATTTTATTCATAATATTACCTCATCAATTTTGGAATGCAAGTAAGCAAAAGATGGAAGCCATTTTAGAAATGATATAGAATACCTGTCTTTGTCCAGGTAACATTTATAAAAGCAACTAGAAAATTTACAAGAGGAGAGCAGAGATTGTTCTTAGGGATTTGTAAGTAAGCTTTAAAGAAACGAACATTTTTTTGAGCTGCTTTTCTATGTTTTTGTCATTACACAGCATATACTACATGTAGAAAGCAGCTTTCCAGGCTGTATTTTCTGGCCATCATTTGTGAATTTAACTGCACTGCCCTTCAAACAAATCTGTAGTTTCCCCTGGGTCCCTTAAGTTATAGAAAAATAGCAAAGTTCTTCTGTTTACTTTTTATGTGTTCAGTTCTTCTTTACAGTTACTTTTTTTTTAATAAACCACCTCACTGTCTAAAAAATGCAGCTATGATATCATAACCATTTTAAACGTTCTCCAAAATCTGGTTTTCCTCCCTTTCTATGCACAAAGAGATAGCATTTCTCAGCTTCTCCAGCAGATGGGCAAGTCCTTTGACTAACTCAGAGATATCAAATGAGTGCAGGTCTAATGCTTGTCACTTCTTGGCTGAGGCGGTGAAGAACTCATAAGCAGTGTTTCTGTTTCTTTCCCTGCAGTGGCAGTTGTAGAGGTGAAAATTATTAAGAGAGTGGGTCTCTTAATAGAGACCCTGGGCATGTCATCTCTACTTCAAAACGTAGAAGCAGCCTGAATCACATAATTGCTACATGGGGACTACTGTCATGAAGTTGTCCAGAGCTGTGGCTAACTTTGTGTAAATAAGAAATAAACATGACAAGTGTGGAGTCACTGAATTTTAGAGATTATTTGTCATTGCAGTGTGGTTATGTCTTTACCCAGAATGTCCTTATCGTATCTGAAGCAAAACCTGTCACTTAATTACCTTTTTCCTTGGGTGAGTATCTGTAAAGTAGAGTTGTTGGGGGGGGGGGAGGAAGAAAATGAGGTGGAGTCAAATGAGATGTTAGTAAAATCCCTAAGACCGTTGAATGGACTACACATATCCGTCATGTATTGTTGTTGTTGGGTTTTTTTTATAGTTAGCATAGACTTAAATATATCTCCTTGCCGTCTCTGAGTCAGTGAAGAAATGACTTGCCATAGTAGTTGGAGAAAATTTCTTAGTCTAATGAGGTAGCTATCTGACATTTCAGCTGTCTCATTGTATTCTTTTGTTCACTTGTGTGTGTTCAAAAAAAAGTAAATCATGGCATTCCTTTTTACTTGCAAATTTTGCTATGTAATTTTTGCTGTACGTGAAGATATTTCTTATTACTACATTCTTCTTCCTGTATCTTGCCCTGAATGCTTCATCTGGGTATTCCACCAAGTATTCCAATTCTTGTCATATCCCTTCAGTTGCTTATAATTACAGAATAGATCAAGAATACTGTCTTTGGACATCAAATGATTCTACCACCTATGAGTAAAAAACTAGCCACCTTTTTCTGAAGGTTCACAATAATCTCAGACTTTTTTTTCTAGACTGTCCTGAGATCTGTACGTGTGTGTGCTTGTGTCCAGGTGCTTCTAACGGTTAGCCCTGGGAATGTCGGTGAGTGGAAATACAGAAGATTTTTCTGTAAGGATTTAGGGGATCCAATGTTCCATTTCTAGTCATTAAAGAGTGAAATTTCATTTTGTAAAGGTACTGACAAGAAGTAACAAAATGAGAAGAGCAATGTATATACAAAGAAAAAAAGCAGTCTGAGGATTCTGTCACAATATGGTCTTTGTCCACCTGGAGGGTTTTGAGTTGTGAGACAAATACCAATATTCACTGGTTACATAGGTAATACATTCTCTGGGAGAACATATCTCCTTAAAGATAGGATTAAGCTAACATGATTCCGAAGGATAATTAATTATACCTGGTGGTTTTATTATTACTAACCGAATGTCATTCCAGTTTAAAAAGTATAGTTGGGCATATTGGCATCATCTCTGTGGTAACTCAGGTGCACAACATTTCTGACTGTTCCAAGAATTTTTGGCATTATGCTTTTGGCTCTCCCTTTCGGTGGTTCAGCCCAGCAATCTGTTCACTCTTCCAATACTGCTGCTTTTCTTTGAGTCTATTATTCTAGACCCCATCAGTGAGTCCTTGGGATGTTGTCTGCATACTGAGTATCATAAGTATGCTTAGTCTTTGATTGCTATTTATATTTAGGTGGTATTGCCCAATGAACGGGGTCCCACTTGCTGTTCATTGTTTTGTGTTTTGCTGTTCATCCATTAGTGGGTATTATGGCAAACATTCCTTCACTCAGAGACTTGTAGATGTGCCAAGCCCCATCATACTCTCCTTGTTTTATGAAGCATGTTGGGACCAGATGGTATTCTAAATAGAGCTTTTAACGAGAGCTTTTCAGCATGTCGTGTTTTAGGAGGTATTTTCCCCTCTTCTAGTGAATAGGTGATTTCTTATGGGGGGTGTGAGCCCCTTGCTCTTTATTTTTCTTCTTTTTCTAGACTTCTGAGACATTTTTATGAAGGAAAGAAAATGAAAAGTATATCTACTGCAAACCTCAAAACATAATGAGTAAAAAATATGTCCAAAAGGCTTTTATGTAACATTATCTCTTTTTAGTTTTATGATAACCCTTAAGATACATTTAAAAAAATACTCCATTTTAAGATGGTAAAACCTGAGAATTAGATTAAATTCTTTGCTTTCAGAAAGGAAGTCCATCACAGAACTAATGTGATAATCTTAATACTCATTATCTTATTTCTTACTCTTTCCAGAGTACTTACTAAATGGCTTCTATGTTAAGATCCAAACCATCCCTAATTGCCAGAAATGATAGAGCAGTGAGGGAGTACATGTAAACCCAGTTTGTTTTTTTAACTTCAATTTTATTTTTCCAAGCCAAGAACATGAATGTAAGAGTTTAATTTTTTGATGATGAGGAAATAATGATATGGACATCAGTTCCCAATACTTGATGAAGTTAAGGGAATAAAAAGAATACATGGAAAATACTTCTGCCATAACGGTGTATAGCTCGCACTATACGTCTAACTGAAAATACTTTAACCCAACCACCTTGTTGATTTGATGGGTTCTTTTTTCAAAACAAGTACAAAATTATTTAACCATTAAATTGCTTGATCAAAATTCAATTGGTATATTTGATGGATACTGATTTTTTTATTTATTTGGTAGATTTTGTCATTTACCTCTCCTGGGCTACTTCATGCTACCATTTTTATTTTTGATCTCTATATACAGAATCTGTATTTCTTCTTATGGCCACAGATAATAAAAAGTCTTATACCAATGCCTGTAAAAAACACAAATTCTCTTCCTGCTTTCACTGGATTGATTTAAGTAAAATGAATAAAATAGTTTCTTTGCTGGGGCACCTGAGTGGCTCAGTTGGTTAAGTGTCTGCCTTTGGTTCAGGTCATGATCTCAGGGTCCTGGGCTCCTGCCCCGTGTTGGGCTCCCTGCTCATCGGGGAGGCTGCTTCTCCCTCCGCATCCTCTCCTGGCTCGTGTGGTCACTCTCTCTCTCTTTCTCTCTGTCAAATGTGCATACATGCTCTCTCTCTCAAACAAATGAAGGAAATCTTTAAAAATAAAATGAGATGGTTCCTTTTCCAATTTACCCACAGAAAGAATAAAAAACATCTGTAATTAAAACCCTAAACACAATACAAAAATGCAATGGTGTATTTTTAAAATTTTAATCTCAATTAATTGAAATGTCACAAAATATCACAAAGGATAATCATTTTACAATAGAAACTTAAAATTGCATTGAAATAGTCTTAAAAATTAATGACAGATTGTTTTAAAAAGTGAATGAAAATTTCTAGTCAAGTTTTAGGAATATTTTACATTTTTTTCAGTGAGTTTATATTGTCATCATATACTGTTTAACATAAAGGTCTGCTTTCCAACTGTATATCTGAGCATGCCTTGAAATGTTCCAATTTGAAGGAATATGTAAAATGTTCCTTTGAGTTAAAGGGTAGAAATGCATGAAGAGAGTTTGGTATTTTACAAATTTGTAAGAGAGTTTTTATTTTGAAGGATCTAAATTAGGCCATATTGAGAAATGATTACCTGGAACACAAGGTTGCCTGCATCATTCTTCCAACTTCAAAGCTTACTTTTTTCTCCCTCATTTAAAAAGCCATCCTAATGATAAATATTAGAACTGTCAAACCCTCAAATCCCTTTTACGTGGGACACTCCCAGGGATACAACAGACCACCCAGGTAGTGACTCAATTCTTCAGACCCATATTTCCTTTACAATTAATATCAATTTTTTTGTCTTTTTTTTTTATTAAAGCAGAAAGCTACATTTTAAATCTATGGCTAAAGGACACAGCCAGGTGTTAAAACCCAACAATAGGTACTTTTATGGGGCAAGATCTTAAAACTCAATTTCTAAAGCACAGTTGCAGCAAAGTTGTGACATGGGCACTTCTTTCCCCTCAAATCCTATTTTTCTAGAATTGCTTTATCACCGCATATCTCCCAGTAACAATCTTTTTTTTTTTTTAAGATTTTATTTATTTGTCAGAGAGAGAGAAAGAGAACAAGCAGGGGCAGAGGTAGAGGCAGAGGGAGAAGCAGGTCCCCACTGAACAAGAAGCGCACTATGGGGCTCGATCCCAGGACCCTGAGATCATGACCTGAGCTGAAGGCAGATGCTTAACTGACTGAGCCACCCAGCCATCCCCTCCCAGTAACAATCTTAAATAGGGGTCATTCTACAATGACTTGGGGGCAGAGACAAATGTAATTCCTTCTATTATGGAATGATATATATGTACTTCTCTAAGACAGCTACATAAATATTTGGCTTTAGTTCAGTGGATTTGTGCAATCAACAAAAGTTAATTGTGGACTGGCAGCACTCTGGTCTCTGTGGGGCCTGCAAATTCATTCCCACATTTCATTTATATTTCACATGATGGAAGTATACTCCTCAGGTATCGGCTGAATGCGTGTATTCCTGGTCTAGTAGGTAGACTTCCATGCGGCACGTATAATTTGTGGCTCTACCACCTCTATTTCTAGGGGGTCCTCTGCATGTAGGCAGGCAGATAGGAAAAAATGGAATATAGAAAATCCCCACTAGCCGCCTATAGGTCCTAGACCGGAAGTGATGCGCTCTATTTTGTTCATATTTATTTATGAAAATAGCTGCATGCCAGGTAGGCTGGAAAATGAGAAATCAATTCCCAGTTACAACTTAGAGAAAAATGGAAAGTTATCAACAGACATCGATAGAGTGGTCAGTATTAGTAGATGATCTGAGAATGGAAATAGTCATGACACATATTGGAAATTATGGTGTGTATTAATGGGATAATCTTGAGACATGTGAAACTTATGTATCTTACAAAATTGTCAATATCTTCTTCATCTTTAATTCCTGATTAGGGTATGTGTCTGAAAATTTTAGGGTTACCAGCAACAGAAATCATCTAAGACTTGCTTCAAAACAAAAGAGATTTATTTTGAGAACTTAGGAATGTGTGTTAAAACCCAAGAGCAGAAATACAGCAGTGGGGGGAAGACCCTGGAACCAGGGTCAGATAATCTCTGAGGGCTTTAATGGTCCCTGTCTCTAATGCTTTTGGTACATTTCTATCATCTCATCTATCCAAAGACCAACTTTCAACTTCTCAGTGCACAGGCAGTTGCAGGTTACTTATTCCGTAGTTCTCAGATTTGTACCTCTTATATTCTGGAGTATTGACTGAGTTAGGCTCTCTTAATTTCAGTTCAAAATTCTAGAAGAAAGCATCTGTTTGGTCCCATTTGGATCAGTTTTCTATTCCTAGGCTAATCCATCGCAGGAAGACTGATAGTATAAATCTAAGCTCAGTTATTTGTATCTAAATTACCTTATGGGCTGCAGCTCCAGTAAGCAACTAAAAAGCTTGCAGCTATTAGCTAGAAGAACCAGATCAATGCGTCTGAATTAGAGGATGCATAGATGATAGTGGGAATAGATGGAAATGACATAGGTGGGTTTGAGGTGATTGTAAAGAGACTTGGATGGCGCACTAAGCAAAGGCACAGCAGTATGATCAGTACAATGATTCGCAAAGATCATTCTTAAGGCACTGCAGAAGCTGAATTGGAACAAAAAAGTTTTCTTAAATTCCTGCCAGTGATTGGCCTGGTTGGAACTGTTTGGAGAGAAGTAGGACTATTTCAAATGTAATAATTATCATGTGATAACTCAGTGCAATTTTACTTTTATTTACACTTTGTAGTCATAAGCTAACGAACAGCATTTAGTCATTTGGGGGTGGGGTATGGAGCACATTACATTAATTACAATATTTAAAAAATATGCCCACAATCATTAGTATTCGCAACATATTTGCCAGTTATTTTAGTGAGGTATTTTCCGTAGCACATTTTCACAAGAGGTTACCTTGTTAAGTGGGTAGTTCTTTGCCTAGCTGTCATTATTTTACTTTTTGACATTTCTAGGACATTCAGGACTCATTTCATACTTTTATATGTAAACATATAGGAGCCACAGGAATATGTAAATAAGTGATATGTTCTTAAAAAGTCAAAATTTATAAAATTCATATACTTTTCTGTCTTTTTGGTGAGGTACTTTTTTTCTTTTTTCTCAATAGGAATACTGAAACTACAACAGAAATAACGTTTTAAAAATATTTAACCTATATGCTTTTAATTTTTCTCTAAACTCTGTTTCTCTTCAGCTCTTCACCATTAAGGCTAAACCACAAAATTTCTCATTTGAGGGAAAGAGAGGGCAGACACTTTTAAGAAATAGGAGTTGTAAATCAGCTCTCAGTCTCAAAGCTCACTCTCTTGAATGTAGGACAAAAAAAAATTTTTTCCCAATTTAATCTCTCTTTATACATTAAGGTTAGAACTTGTCGACTCTTCATATTAGGATCATACATATGTCGAATAGGAGAGACAAAAAAGTCAAGACATGATTTAGAGTAACCCAAATTGGAGGAAGTTGAAGGACACCATGGCCTCTGCCCTGGAAGGGAGCGTCCAGAGAGTTAAGTATAGAGGAAAGGAAGGGACACATGAGGGAGTGGGAGATTAATTTTACTCTGCCATCACTGGATTAAATGCAGTATTGAAAAGCAGAAAATAAAATAGAAACGCTAGAAAAATAAAGCTAAAAGCAAGAGTTCTTTTGTTTTCTGTTTTGAAATCTGCGGAGGACAGACTCATGGCAGTGGTGAGGGATATGCCATTTTGGGAGAAGTTGAGCTGACTAGGAATGGGTATGTGCTGTGTTCAGGTAGAAAGAGAGTAAGGGGCAGTATCACTGAGTTTCCCTTAGGTGTGTATGTAAGTCAGAAGTTCTGTTGTCCTATCTATAGGAGATATGAATGGGAACAGACAAACGCCAGTGGGCCTGCCTTGGGGTGACCATGGTGAATAGAACAAAGGCATGAGGGTGGTTAGAATAAACCTGGGGACAGATGAAGAGCATAGCTGAGACTTAGAAGTGCTGAGGTAGTGATGTGCTTGAAAATGATTACCCCAACTGGCTCTCCAGAAAAGACAAAATACAAACAATCAAAAAAACCACCTTGATTTGCAATACCTGTTGATAATCTGCGGTGTAAATTCTCCCATCATGAATGATTTCAAGCCATAGGACGTCCAACAGAGAGAATGGAGAAGATAGGCACAATGAGCTCTCACCAGCTGATACAAGCCTGCTGTAGCACAACATTTCTGAAACACTTTGTAGGAAACCTCCCATGCTGTGCCCCTCCCTATGCACATTTAAGATAGACCAAACACAAATCAAGGAGGGGCACTGAGAGCTGTACATTTTCTATGGGTTTTGTGGGTGGAATGAGGCCACAGGTCACAGAATAAAAGTTTATTCAAGAGAACAGGGAACACTCATCAGAGTTGGGGCCTGCAGTTCTTTGGTTATGGAGCTTCCTAACTAATGACCCCTAAATTGGTTACAGATACAGGAAGACATTGGTTACCTGAATCTTTGGGAGCAACAAGCAGGGCTGGAATGGCCAGAAGCCCTGACTATTATCCCTACTTCTGAATGCTGTAGGGCCATGAGATATAATCTTTGTCACCATGTGAGGAAGGTTTCCTACTGTAATTGTCTCCTTCATACCCCCAACTCCATGGAGTTCTTCCCTGATTTCCAGGCACTGGTGTGGTTCAGGGAGGAATGGCTACAGGTTCTCTGCAGGCTGTAGTAGCAGGGGCCTGGTAGCCTGGTGGAACTCAGCTGAGTCTTTTGGGGCCATGGGCTTGTCAGTGCCTGCAGTGTTCTGGGTCAGTTTGGTCTTGGAGACAATGAGTCAAAGGGTGGCAGTGCTGACAGTGGATCTTAGACCAGGCCCAGATCCTCATGTATTGTTGTAGGAGATGAATTATGGCCTCTCAAAGAGGTCTGTATCCTCATCCTTGGAGCTATGAATATGTTATACAATAAAAGGAACTTTGAAGATGTGATTAAATTAAGGAACTTGAGACAAAGATGGGACCACTGTAATCACATGAGAGGAGGCAAGAGGCTCTGAATCAGAGAAGAAAAGGTGACAACAGAAGAAGTTAGTGATGTGGCCACAAGTCAAGGAATGTGGGCAAACTCTAAAAGTTGGGAAAAAATAAGTGAATTCTCTCTTAGGGCCTCCAGAAAACACAACCCTGTTGATAGATATTAGATAGATAGATATTAGCCTAAACTGATTTGGGACCTCTGATGTCCACAAGATAGGAACCCCGGAACCACAAGATAAGAAGAAATTTGTGTTTTAAGCCTTTAAGTCTGTGGTCATTTATTATAGCAGCAATAGGAACTACATACACTTATTAAAAATTCCTAAAGAAAAACGAGACCAAATGTACACTGAATTAGCTGAAAGATAGCATAATCAACAATTCGAGATATTAAAATTCTACAAAATGGGAAAATTCCACTGTAATCAGAACAAAAACAGTAAGTGACGTTCTTTCTGAAGTGCATTGAGAGAAAGAAATGAATTTTCACGAAAGCTTAATTTAAAGGATATTTACCACAAAAAGAAGAGAAAATCTCCAAAGTAATTGAATGGATCATCCAAACATATAAGAAGTTGGGTGCCTATAAAATACAAGTCCATAATTTCCTAGAAAAGTTAAAAATAATCACTGGTAATTATTAATGCTAATTTGTTTTCTGCGAGAAATAAGCTCACAATATCAAGTTTATAATGTTCATGGTTAAGAGAAAACTTAATAATTTAAGAGAAAAAAACCTTAAACATTAATTAAGGAAAAATTTAAATGAAAACAGTTCAAAGTCTATGTCCCAGTTATGTCCCAGATGTTCCCAGTGGCCATTTGGCAGAGGGGGTCTTGTGAAGATCACCAGGAACCCTCTGATGAACAGATCCCCAAGAAGGAGGGAAATCAGGCTGTGATGGCATAGGCATCCAGGTTTTACAGGTAGAGAACAGGTATATGAACAGAGGACACCCAATGAGTCATGACCCCAGGAAAAGGAACCCTCAGAATTCCATTCTGCTGCATCAGGTCTTCTACAAGACAAAGCTTGTTCTGATGCTCCCTGTGCAGGAAGACCCTTTGGGCCTCCTTTAATTCAGTTATCTTACCAGAATGGCCTAGGCTCTGGTGCGTCATGCAATCCTCTAGTCAAAGGGCACGTGTTACAGAGACCCCTCTGTATACCTGCCCTTGTCCCTCTTACAGAAAGCAAGGGCAAACCTTCCCCAGAATCCTCTCTTCTGAGGGATTTCTCTAGCTTATTGCATTCTCACTGGCAATAAGAAATATCATGCACCAACCACTGGATTCGGTCTGGTATCCACATAGTTTGCAAACAGACATGAGCCACTCTCCGTGTTTACCTTTCCTTCTAATGACTCTACTTCCAGAACCATAGCAAGATGCTTTTTCTTTTCATATTTTGATTTTTCCCCTTTTTACACTTAATGCAACCTGTAAAGTATCATTTGCTCAAATGAATATTTATAGAATTATAATCCATATGATAATTTTTATGACTGTAGATAACTTCATTGAGAATCATGATTCAATTACTTCCATTTAATTTTATTTGCATTTTCTGTATTTACAGCCATTTTGTTAAATACATTAAAATAATCCAGATACACAGCAAAACTTTATCTTCTAAAATGTAGAACGTTTTCTTTTTAGTTTTATTTCTATTATTTAAGTGATTATACAGTAGATGAAATGGGATAGGATTATACTTCTTAAATAGTTTTTAATAAATGCACATTATACACATATAAATCTTGTTAGTGGGTTGTTTCTATTTTATTTAATTTCTAGATGGTTTAAGCAAAGTATTGTTACTGCTATTTAACAAGTCCCTGATTTAACAAATCAGATGAATTTTTGTTTTATTCTTAAGTATGGATTTTCTCATTTATGTTTTGCTGCTATTGTTACGTAATTGTACAGTTGCTCAAATGAAAGTACAGTCTGAATTATCCACAAAATAGTGTTTTATGAATGCAGTTTTATTTAAAAGGGAATTTCACGAGGAAATTGTTTCCTTTTATTCTGTTCCAAGAAAATGTTAGGATAGTATTTCATTGTTGAGGCTTAACAAGTTCCTAATAATATGAATTGCAGGAAGAGTTTTACATGATCAGTTTCATATTTGTAGACATTTGAAATTTAAAATCCATATCTGTGTCCTAAGTACTGAATTGACTCTAGTTATAGGGCTAATATATTAAGTATATTCTAGTTTAGAGGAAAAAATCTGACAGCTCTCAGTGTGCTTCACATAAAACCCAAGCCCAAACCCTTCACTATGAACCATAAACTTCGGTAAGATACAGCATCCCTTGGGATGATTTTATGAATAAATGTGAAGCCAAGACTGCTACAGAGATTTAAAAAACAAAACAAAAACAAAACAACTGCCCCACCATGAATAGAGTCAAGGGAAGCACAGGAAAATGGGGTTGAGCTATTAGGTTAAGTTAGTCCTAACTCCTACTCTTTATAGATTGAGTGATGCAAGCCAATACATTTCCTTAATTTCTAAGTCCATTTGATTGTATTTTGTTGCTTGCAGTCAATTTCATACTTACTGTTATTCTCTCCTAATAGTGTTTCAAGCTAAAGCAACATTAACTATGTTATTTTAGATAACTCAATGAGATTGAAATTCTTGTAGAGAACATGTATAATAAGTTCATTCTCAAATAAAATTTATTTCTTAATAACATTTCATATTCTGAATCTGATAGATGTTTTGATGTGTCACCCAGAATGCTTAATCACACTCTCTGTGGTCAGTCTGTCTATACATCGATTATTTATTGTTCTTTTAATTTTTTTCCTTCCATTTCCATTTTTCTTCTCTGTTCACTCTCCTAGGGCAATAATTTATGAGAATGAATCTTAGGTACCATAATAATATCTCAGACACTTACCACTACATGGAACACAGAGCAATATCTTTGAAAATGGCTAATAATAGAAATTTTTTTCAAACCTAAACAAACCTGCCAGTTCCTTAATCACATCACAATGAATTTGAGCTTGTCAAGTTTGTGTGTGCTGTCTTCTGTAATTAATACTCTATTTTACAGATGCAAAATACCACAGAATGTGCCTTATGAAGGCTAATTTCAATGCGTTGTACCAACTCACACGAAGTAGGGGGAAGCCTAATGTGCCTGCCTTAAACCTCACCTTTAATGAGAGAATGGTCTCCTATCTAGTTCTCCTTTGACCAGGAAATTGGTAACATGTTCCATCTGTCAAGCTTTGCTTTTCCCAGACTTCCAGGCTATTCTTATCCAACAGACTATTTGCACGGAACTTAAAAAACCGTAAAGACAGCTACTTTGTTTACCGGGAGGTATTTTATGAGGGAGAAAATGTGACTAAGACCGAAGCTAATTTTTGGCAATATTTACACGTGGGGGCATTATGAACGCAAAATTCTGAGTCTTTATAACCCCATTTTCTTTTTCCAGATTCTCAAAGAGTATGATTAGTCTAGGTCCTAAATTCTCAAGGTATAATATCTAATCAAACACTTGCTCACTGAGAAGTTAGATTCTTGATTTACTCTCTACCCATCATAAATCCAGTCTTTGAAGAGGCACACTAAGAAAAGAAGTGACCTAAGGACTTAATCACTAGTCATAAAATCATCAGCATCAGTAGAGGATTTATATTTGTATGGAGGTGTTAAAATGCCCATCAACTCTAAACTGGTATTATTTTGCTTGATAATGTAATGCTCTTAGAGATTCCCAGAGTAAAGATGGTCTCGTGCCTTCCAGATTTGCCTGTGATTCACAGATAAATTCAGACTTTGGCAAATACTGAACTATAAACAAGAGATGAATCAGTTAACCTTAACTTCACTGAGATGGGGTGTGAAAAGCTGTCAATCTGTATAAAGTAATGCTGGCTTTGAGTTCATATAAATTTCAGTGAAAGATGACTAAAACTGTAATTTCTCTAGAGGAAGCTCCTATCTTCAGCTCCCAGAGCATATGTAATAACATTGGAAATGAAACTCATGAAAACTTAATAAAACACACATTAAAATATTAGTGAGAAGAGTGACATATTATCCTAATGTAAAAAAAAAATGTGAAGGGTTTTTACCAGAGAATGTACTGAAGAGATAAAAATTGTCAGAGGATATTTAGAAACTGAAACAGAGAAGTGAGCACATTGCAGAGTAGCAGACAGGTGAGCAATAAACTAATGCTTACAGTTAGCCCTCCTTATTGCTGCAACTGGGGCTTCATAATCATGTAATAATTTTCACGGCCCAAGAGTGGTACCATCAGATGATTACTATGATTACAGGACTGGTATTAACAAGGCACTATTAATAACCGCATTGCTGTTGAAGGAACCTTCCCATCAATACTTGACTGGGGAACAATTTGCTATCAAAGAAATTATACAGTTTTTTCAAGACAGGTCAGTAAATTTGTCTCTAAATGAATTAAAATAACCAAGCACAATGGAAGATCATTACAGAGAAAAATAACTTCTTCCAAAATTTAATTGGATTCATGGTTTTGAAACTCATGAACAATCTTAGTATGTGTTGAGCATTTTCGTAGCTCTAGTTAGATTAATGACAAAACAACGGTGAAAAAGTGTCTTTCACTGTTGAAGGAAAAGAGGTATTTCAAGGTGCCTTAGGATATATGTGGACTTAATTTCATGAATGATGAAGACTAGACAGTTACACATATTCACTGAAGGCAGTTTGATATAAAACTAGGTTTAAGTTAAGAGCATTTTGATCACTAGCTTTGTCTATTCTAAAGGCTTCTCATGGAAATAATGTCAGTTTTGAGTTAAATATGGTCCGGATATCCTATAGAAAAAAGGAAGAGAGAGGGTAGGTAAAAATACGATCTTTGTTTATCCATTCTATGGAAAGTACTTTCAGAATTATTAACCCATTGAAAGTAATACAACAATTTGATTCATTATGATGATATAGTGTTAAGTGCATCAGGTTAACTTCTCCAGCTTTGAGATATAATTGGCATATAACATTGTGTAAGTGTAAGGCTTACCACAAGCCAATTTGATACACTTATATTTTGCAATATTATCACCACCATAGCAGCATTATCTAACACCTCCATGACTTTACATAATTACTGTTTCTTTTTCGTGGTGAGAACATTTAAGATCTCTTCTACCAACCTTCAAATATACAATACAGTATTGTTAACTATAATCACAAAGCTGTGCATTGGATACCCAGTATTCATCTTCTAACTGGATGTTTGTATTCTTTGACCAACCTCTGTCCATTTTCCCCATCCCTCCAAGCCCTGGTAACCATCATTCTACTCGTTGTGCTCTGTTGGTGGGAATGTAAATTAGTACAGCCACTATGGAAAACAGTATGGAGGTTTCTCAAAAAACTGAAAATAGAACTACCATATGATCCAACAATTCCACTTCTGGATAAATGCCTGCGCATACACACACACACACACACACACACGCACACGCAAGAAAAACAGTATATCAAAGAGATATCCATACTCCTGTGTATATTGCAGCATTATTCATAGTAGTTAAGAAATAGAAACAACCTGTCCATCAATGGACAAATGGATAAAGAAGATGTGGCATATACATACTATGGAATATTATATGGCCACGAGAAAGAAGGAAATCCTGCCATTTGCAAAAACATCAATGGGCTTTGAGGACATTATGCTAAGTAAAATAAGTCAGAGAAAGACAAATATTGTATGATCTTATATATACGTGAAAACTAAAAAAGCTGAACTTGCATACTCAGGTTAACTTTGTTAAAAATAAATATATAAACCTAAACCAGCTTAGAAAGTTGACTAACTGATTTATTAGTATCATTTGACTTATTAGCATCATTTTTAATTGACATCTGATTTTTTTTAGTTTTATGGACAAAAACATTTTGAACAAATCTTAAAATGTGTAAAACTCTTGTATTTGCACAGTCCTTTTCTTCCCCCTTCCCATGGAATATAGAATATGTGTAATCTAGACTAAGGTAATAGGCTTAGTATTATTTCTATTCTCTTTCTTCTTTCTCTCTTAAGAAGGAGGTCTCACTCCTAGATTCATGGGTCTTCTCAAGGACCTCTGGTTTTCTTGATCATCATGAAGTATTTCAAGACATAGTCTACACAGTGACTGGTACCGCTGGAGCCAGACTACCCTTTCACTTGCCAGAACTAACACTGCCTCTACTGGGACACATACAGTTTTTTGCTGAAGAAATAGAATAGATTCAGAAGGTAACTACCTATAAAAAAAATATGTTAAACATTCAGCTATCAGAACTTTCCCTTGGATCTCAGAAGATTATCCCCAAGCAGAGGGGACTTTTTTAAAAATTCATCTTTTAAATTGAAGTTTAGTTAACATACAGTGTTACATTGGTTTTAGGTGTACAACATAGCAATTTGAAACTCCATACATCATGCTGTGCTCACCACAGGGGTAGTTACCAACTGTCACCATACAACACTATTACAGTACCATTCACTGTATTTCCTACACCACACCTTTATCCTTGTGATTTCTTCATTCCATAACTAGAGGCCTGTATCTCCCATTCCCTTTCACCCATTTTGCGCATCTTCCCATATGTCTCCCTTCTAGCAACCACCAGTTTCTTCTCTGTGCTTATGGGTTTGTTTCTGCTTTTTGTTTGTTGTTCCTTTGTTTTTTAGATTCCACATATAAGTGAAATCATATCCTATTTGTCTTTTTCCATTTGACTTATTTATCTGAATACCCTCTAGGTCCATCCATATTGTCACAGATGGCAAGATCTCATTCTTTTTATGGCTGAGTAATATTCCATTGTATATATACACCACATCAATTTTTTTAAAGATTATTTATTTATTTATTTGACAGAGAGACAGCCAGTGAGAGAGGGAACACAAGCAGGGGGAGTGGGAGAGGAAGAAGCAGGCTCCCAGTGGAAGAGCCTGACATGGGGCTCGATCCCAGGACTCTGGGATCATGCCCTGAGCTGAAGGCAGACACTTAATGAGTGAGCCACCCAGGCGCCCCACACCACATCTTTTTTATCTATTCCCCTATCAGTGGGCACTGGGTTGCTCCCATATCTTGGCTATTGTAAATAATACCACAGTAACAAAGGGGTATATATATCTTTTTGAATTAGTGGTTTGGTTTTCTTTGAGTAAATAGCCAACAGTGGAATTACTAGACCATACGGTATTTCTGTTGGGCCATAACAAAATACCACAGACTGGATGGCTTAAAAAAAACCTAAATTAATTTTCTCACCGTTCTGAAGACTAGAAGTCCAATTTCTAGCATGGTAAGTTTCTTGTAAAGTCTCTCTTCCTAGCTTATAGTTGGCCACCTTCTTACAATGCCCTTCCATGGTCTTTTTCTCTGTGCAGAGACAGTAAGAGAACTCTTTGGTGCCTCCTACTTCTCTTACAAGAACACCAATCCCATCAGATTAGGCTTCCACCCTTATGACCTTATTTAATCCTAATTATCTACTCAAGACCTTATCTCCAAATTGGGGACTAGGGCTTCGACAGGAATTTTGGAGAGGGATACAATTCAGATTATAACAACTACTGACAAAGAGGATGAGTGTGGAAAGAGTTCCAATACTGAGCATTGGGGTACTTCATATTTAGAAGTTGAGAAAGTACATAGGAACTCCAAACAAATGGAATAGTAGCATGAACACCAAGAGAGTCTGGGTGTTGGACTCTGGGTTTTGGAAGGCCAACTAAAAGTGTAACAAGGAGAAGAAAGTGATCTATTTGAAAAGAAAAAAAATGGTACTGACAGGCCAGGTAAGATGAGAATGGAGAATTGATCATTGGATTTCATGCAGGTCATTATTGGTTTTGACAAATGCGGTGTAATTGGATAGTGGAGGCTAAATACCTAACTGGTGGGTTAGAGAGAAATGGTAGGGGAGGCACTGCAGATATAAAGTGTAGGCAGTGTTTTCAAGACTGTCTTTATAAAGGGGAACAGAGACATAGGCTGATAGCTGGAGGAACACATAGCTTTATTTTTTGGAGAAATTACACTATCTTTGTTTTCTAATAGAAATAATTATGGAAACACAGAAGAAAATGTTCTGGTGAGAGAGGAGAGAATTTCTAGAGGGATATCCTTATGCAGATGAGATGGAATGAGGACTAACTGCAGTAATTAACCTTCATAGCAGGCCACATAGTTGGGGAAAAGTATTATCAATAGAGAAGTTAGACTTTCATAAGGTAATCAAAGGTTGACTTTTGCATGTTCTGATTGCCAACTAAATTCATTGGTCCTTAAAGGTTACAAAAGATTGATTTGTGTCTCTAAAAATGTGCAAATGGTTTATGCAGTCCAGTGCTGAATTCCTCTTTGTTCTGAGGTCCATATACATTAGTAACATTCTACTTGAACGCAGCAAATGAAGATAACGTACGTAGAAAGAAAATGTAATTTAGAGATAATTATGAAGGAGAGTGACAGTCAACTTAATGAATCAAAGTGGATTGGCAAATCAGTTAACAGATTTGTAAATTCTATCTGGAGTTTTATTTACTGGGGTTATGTGGATTTATCTATTTAGTTATTTGATAGTTCTAGCAGGCAAAATTAAATTTTACTCTTAAGCTTTGTCTTCAACTCTTTTCCTCTAATGCGGAAAAGAAAAATGTTCATTCAAGGGAAAAAAGAAATGTAACTCTGAGTCTGTTAGTTATAGAAGAAGAGTCAGTATTTTATCTCAAAACATTTCTCATATTTTTCATGTGTTTTATAATAATGCTTTGACATATACCAGAGAAGATAATCCTCTGTGAAATTAAATCCCTTGAAAGATATACATTTCCCTTTGGTGATATCCCTTTGCATATGTTGCTCAATGGCTATCATTAAGTATCAACAGGTATAAAATGTGCTTTTTTTTTTTTTTTTGTCTCTTTCTCACTTTTTCTTTTGTTTAACTTTGCACTCATATTTTAATTGGTCACTGTGAGGCTGTTATTGACCGAAGAAGAAGCCGTCACAGAAAGATCCAGTAAACCAGTCAGTGAATTCTTTACATTTAATATCAGAATCGCAGTTCTCATTTAAGGAAGAAAATTTGGGACAAATGGAGGTTTTTCTCTGAGAGAGAAAGAGAGCAAGCAAGAAAGAGAACATGCACCTTCAGGGTAAAATGGAAAAAAGAACTCAGAGTATTAGGTGCTTGTAAATGTTTCTAAGAAAGGACTGGAGAGAGCTATCATCCAATTAACTGTGCTTAGCTTTAAGGGAGGAAGATATTAAGTTGGGTGTCTGAGCGTAGACTTTTGGAACCCTGGGAAATGGTGGCTTTCAGTAACTTGTTACCTTCATGAACACAGAAATAGCTACATTGTGAGTTTAGGCAGAAAGTACAGAGGAAAATCCCAATTCCCTATGTCCTCAGTGTGTTGAGGACGAGCATCATACTCCTTCTGAGGTAATGAAGATTCAGTGGACAGTAAAGGGTCTCTAGTTGTGGTAATGCAAGGCTATGGCAGAAAGTATCAAACATTCTTTTGGAAGAACAGGTAAAATTCAGATGCCTCCGTAGACACCAGTGTGGAGAGGTGATGAGGACCAAGAATCAGTCTGACAACATACATCTCTCAGATGTAAGAAAAGTCACTAACCAAAGAACAAACATCTCCCCCAATGCCTTGACTATATGTAAGAAGCTCCACTTCATTGGGAACTGATGATACCCTTGGGAGGAGAAGGAAGTGGGGAAAACACTAAGAGTTGAGAATTGCATTGAAATGACAGTGCTAACTCAGAAAAGATAAAAATTGTTTTCTGCCATTAGGTAGAAAAGGACTCAAGATGAAATTTAGTTATTGAAAAATAATGTTATATTCTTTGTATATATAAACATATGTCTTGTAAATTCATACCCCAAGCATGTAAAGTGCATTCCAAGGTAATTGAGGTATTTTTAATTATTATGGTAAGACAGTTCTTTAGAAATTATCACAAATCCTCTAGGTTTTAAAATTCTAGGTCTCAGTCATATTTGTATTTAACATGATGTTGGATGAAACTTTCCTTTGGCTGTGAATTTTAATCAAAGTGCTCACATATTTTGAAGGAAGGTGTAGACTTAGCAAAATCATTCCAGCAATGACAACCTTGTATGTTATACAGGAAAAGATCTGGGACGGAAAAATACCCTTTGAAGGGATTTTAGGAGTGGAGAGGACGTTGTTTATTTTCTTCCTTCCCTGTGAATGTTAGAGACTGGTATCCCTTAGTGGGAGTAAAGAAAAGCTGCTGATTTGAACCCTTTAGAACCAGCTTCTTCCATAATAAATAGGTTGCATATACTGATAATGCATTTGTGACCCGCTAGGAAACATTAGGGTTTTAACTCCATGAACTAAAAATATTCACTCCAGAGAAATTCAGAAAATCATGTGAGATTTCTTTAACTGATTATTGAAAGAGGTGTTTGGAAATTAATTGAAGTTACTGAAAACCCTCAGAGAGTATGTAGTCTATTTGTCAAATGATTTGAGTAAAAAAGGTGAGTCATTTTTCCTGCTGTTTTATTTAACCCATTTCTACCTCCTGAAAATTCACAAGTTATCCGGCTTTCAAGGGTAATGCTATTTCTTTGATAGAATTAAACATACATGCCTGAGTGCCTGTACCAAGTACTGCAGGAGACTCACCCTTTCGTAGTATTTCCAAGGAGGCTGGTGGAGGTGGGCTCTGTCTACGTTTTTCCTTCCCTGCCTCATTTGACACCACACTTTCCCCTCTGCTCATACAAGTTTTTTTAGTATGCCAGATTTTTATTGAAGTCATGGAAATTACTAAAAAGTATATCTAGTAACTTAAAATTGAATATGAGACATTCCTTAAAGACCAGGATCTATTTCTCTCTCATGGTGATCTCATTCTTCAGAGCTCTACCTGCTTTCCTGTTGCCTGCTCATACCACCTTTCCCCAGAGTTTCCCATTCTGAACCCTGTCACTATCTGTAACTCACCATTCAGACAGTAGGTAAGACTAAAGTAACTTTTAACTTTTCATTTGGCTATTCATGTAAATATACAAATAACATATTTATCTAAAAGAATTGGAGCTCAACTAATGCTGCAGATTTAGTTTGTACAATCCATGTATTTTAAATTTAAATGATATAACCCCTTCATTTAAGTAACTTTACCAAATTTGACATCTAACCAGTCCTGGGAAAACATAATTAATATTAAATTAATTTTAAATAATTATTTCCTTTTTCCATGAGTTTAAATATATATGTAATATGGAGAGATTAGTTTATACATCTGCTTTAAAATATTTCTATTCTCATTAATTATTGTCCAAGGGTTAAATTCTGAAGCATAATATTCTGATACCGTCTTTTGGCATCTGCTTTTATTACCAGCTTACAAAGTCCTGTAATCTTCTCTCCCTGTCTATAAGAAAGCTCTCCTTCAAAGCTCATGCCTCTTTATAACTGTTTAAATGTAAAATCAAGAATATGATACACAGGAATTTTTTTTCTAAGTTTCACTGAATATTACTTATAGTGCTGGCACTTTACCACTATTTAAAAACTAAAACTCCAGCCTATAATAAGATATATAATTTATATAAAGCATAAAGACCTTAAGTTTGATGAATTTTGATGCATATCATTTGCTCATTATATGAGCAAAGACATATGCTCATATAATCCATGCCCCCGTCCCTATAAAGATATATATATTTCACGCCAGTTTGATTCCCTTATGTGCCGCCCACCCCCCATCCCGATGCAACTACTATTCTTTTTATCACCATAGATTAGTTTTGACTGTTCTGAAACTTCAAACACACCGAATTATGCAGCATGTGCTGTTTTGTGTCTGCCTCCTCTCAGCATAATGTGTTTGAGATTCATCCCTGCTGTTGTCTCTAGCAGTAACTTGCTTTATTTTATTGATGAGAAATATTGCATCATATAAATGTATACTACAGTTTGCTTATCTATTTTCTTACTGATGTTCATTTGGGCTTTCCACTTTGGGGCTATTAAGAAGAAAGTTGCTACGGACCTTTTTGTACAAGTCATTTGGGGACCTATGGTTTTATTTGTCTAAGATATCCTAGATGTACCTACAGAGGAATTGCTGGGTCGTCGTATGGGTATAAATATAACTTTATAGGAAACTGCCAAATAATTCATAAAATGGTTACCATGTTGCATTTTTAAAGCAAATGTTAGGGATCCGAATCGTTTGGCCTCCTTGCTAACATTCATTATTAGTAGTCCTAATTTAGCCGTTCTTGTGAGTGTATAACAGTACTCCCTGTGGTTTGAATGTACCTTTTCATTATGACTAATGGCTAGGTGTTTTCATGTGCTTACTGGCCATTTTCACATTTTCGTATGTTCATTTCATATGTGTATGACATTACAGATGTCTTCTTTTATAAAATATGTTGCAGTCTTTTTCTGTTTATCCATTGTTCCATTTCTTTTGCTTATTGGTTTATATGGATATTTGCACTTTCTAGAGACAAGTCTTTCCTTATTTAGATGTTTAAAAAAGTTTTGTCACACTTTGTGAGTTGTCTTTTCACTCCATTAATGTGTTTTTGGAACAAAACTTCTTAATTTAAATATAATTAAATTTATTCTATTCTTTGATGATTTGTGTTTTTTGTCTCCTGCTCAAGAAATCTTTGTTGATGGTTATGAACTTCTCCTACTGCTTACTCTAAAAGGTTTTTGTTTGTGTTTATCCTCTACTTAGATCTGTACTCCAACTGGAATTTATTTATTTTTTTTATAAACAGTAATATAGGAGTCAAGATGAATTGTTTTCCATATGGATATCCGATTGTCCCAGCACTATTTGTTGAAAGCTTATCATTTTCCCTCTAAACTTCATTGACACCTGTCATAAATTAGGTGATGGTCCATATGTAGATCTATTTCTGGGCTTGCCTTTCTATCCTTTTGGTCTATTCTTTCACTGTTTTATTTTCAAGATTTTATTGATTTATTTGACAGGGCAGGCATGAGCAGGGAGGAAGGGCAGGAGGAGAGGAAGAGCAGACTCCTTGCTGAGCAGGGAGCCTTACATGGGGTTTGATTCCAGAATCCTGGAATCGTGACCCTAGCCAAAGGCAGACTGTTAACCAACTGAGCCACCCAGGTACCCCTATTCCTTTACTTTTTTAATCACCAAAGTTTTCTCGTAGGTCTTGTTACCTGGTAGTAGTTCCTCCTATGCTATGCTTTCTTTCTTTTTCACATTGCCCTGAGTATTCTTACATTTTACATTTCTTTATGAATTTTTTAGAATCAATTTTTGAAAACAAAAATAAAAATACTTGTTAAAGCCCTCATTGGAATTTCATTGAATCTAGCGATTAATCTGGAGACAATTGACATTTTTTATAAGATTGACTCTTTCAATCCATGAATAAAATCAGCTAACTATAGCTACAATAATATTATAACATTCTCAAAATTCTGTGGCTTAAAAAAACAAAAGAGTACTTGATTCTCACAGATGTCCTGGTTTGTTGGGGGAGGCTGTGATCACTGGAGTGGCTCATCACCACATTAGTCTGTTCCATACGTCTCTTCATTTTCCTGAGACTGCTCCACATGCTTCTCATTCTCTGGGGACTCGTAGGTAGACCAGGGCATGACCTTCTCATATCACAGAGTGCAATATAATTGCACAAGTATATTCCATGCCACTGCTTGAAATCTATCTCCTAATATCATATTGACCCAAATTAGTCATTTGGCTGAGCCTAAAGTTTGGGGTCAGGAAGTATGCGCCACAATTGGTGGGAGTACTGCAAAGTAAATAGCAAAGAACTTTGGCATCAGGGTGGGTGAGTAATTGGGCCTTGTCTAAAAAATGCGTCACGCCAGGCAAGCTGAGAATCCTGTTTTTCTGACTAGTAGTTGGTGTTGTCAAAGCTGCAAAATTCTTGGCGTACCAAATGTTTCAACCTTCTTTTCAGTCCTTGCTATCCTCTGAATCTTTGTTTCACAAATAGAGAAGAGTTCATGTTTCCTCAGCTCTGCTCTCAATCCTAGAAATTATAGAGTGAATGTACTGTTTTCCATATGTCCAGCACACTTTGTTTCTGCCTGCTGACCATATTCTCCTAGTTAGAGTCAAACTTGAGTTTTTAAATTATTAAAATGAGACAAGGGACCTGGCATCCTCAGGCCTTCTTCATTTCCTGTCTACCTCCTCTCTGATTTCAGTGCTCAGTCACAAAACTTTCTCCTTAAAATACTCGTCACCTTAAGTTTATTCCTAAGTATTTTATTATTTTTGGTGCAATTAAAAATGGATTGTTTTCTTAATTTCTCTTTCTGCTGCTTCATTATTGGTGTATAGAAACACAATGGTTTTCTGTACATTGATTTTGTATCCTATGACCTTACTGAATTCATTCATCAATTGCAGTAGTTTTTTGTTAGAGTCCTTAGGTTTTTTTTATATATATGTTATCAGAAAATAGTTAAGGTTTTACTTCTTCCTTACTGCTTTGGATGCCTTGTATTTATTTTTGTTGTCTGGTTGCTGTGGCTAGCTCTTCCAGTACTGTTGAGTAAAAGTGGCGAGAGTGGACATCCCTGACTTGTTCCTGACCTTAGGCGGAAAAGCTCTCTCAGTTTGTCCCCATTGAGAATGATGTTAGCTGTGGAGTTTTCATGTAAGGCCTTTAATATGTTGAGGTATGTTCCCTCTAACCCTATTTTGCTGAAGGTTTTTAACATCAATGTCAAATGCTTTTTCTGTATCTATTGAAATGATCATATGGTTTTTATTAATTTTATATTACTGATGTGATGCATCACATTGATTTGCAAATATTGAACCACACTTGCAACCCAGGAAAAAATCCCATTTGATCATGGCAAATAGTTTTTTAAGGTATTGTTGAATTCAGTTTCCTAGTATTTTGTTGAGAATTTTTGCATCTATATTCGGATATTGGCCTGTACTTCTCTTTTTAGTAGTGTCTTTATCTAGTTTTGATATCAGGGTAATGCTGGCTTCGTAGAATGGATTTGGAAGTCTTCTTTCCTTCTGTACTTTTTTGGAACCGTTTAAGAAGAATAGGTATTAACTCTTCTTTAAATGTTTGGTGGAATTCGCTTGTAAAGCTATCTGATCCTGGACATTTGTTGGGAGTTTTTTGATTACTGATTCAATTTCTTTGCTGGTTTTGGTTTGTTCAAATTTTCTATTTCTTCCTATTTCAGTTTTGGTGTTGTTTGTAAGTTTCAAGGAATTTATCCTTTTCTTCTAGGTATGTCCATTTGTTGGCATATAGTTTTTCATAATCTCATGATTATTTTTCTGTGGTGTTGGATGTTATTTCTCCTCATTTGTGATTTTATTTGAGTTCTTTGTCTTTTTTTTTTTCTTGATAAGTCTGGCTACACAATTATAAATTTTATTGATTTTTTTTTTCAAAGTACCAGCTCTTGGTTTCATTGATGTGTTCTATTGTTTTTTATTTGTTTGTTTTTAGTTTCTATATCACTTATTTCTACTCTAATCTTAGTATTTCCTTCCTTCTGATGGTTTTAGGTTTTGTTTCTTGTTCTTTTTCTAACTTCTTTAGGTACAAGGTTAAGCCGTTTGCAATTTTGCTTGCTTCTTGAGGTAGGCCTGTATTGCTATAAACTTCCATCTTAGAACTACTTTTGCTGCATCCCATAGGTTTTGGACCATTTTGTTTTCATTTTCATTTTTTTCCATGTATTTTTTGATTCCTTTATTTCCTGGTTGGCCCATTAATTATTTAGTAGCATGTTAATTAGCCTCCATGTATTTGTGATCTTTTCAGATTTTTTTTCTTGTGATTAACTTCTAGTTTCATAGTGTTGTGGTCAGAAAATTTCCATGGTATGATTTTGATCTTCTTGAATTTGTTGATATTTCTTTTGTGGGCTAATATGTGGTCTATTTTGGAGAATATACTGTGTGCACTTGAAAAGAATGTGTATTCTGCTGTATTAAGATGAAATGTTCTGAATATATCTGTTAAATCTATCTGGCCCAGTGTGTCATTTAAAGCCATGGTTTTCTTGTTGATTTTCTGTTTAGATGATCTATTGATGTAAGTGGGGAGTTAAAGTTCCCTACTGTTACTGTATTATTATCAAATAGTTTGTTTATGTTTGTTATTAACTGTTTTAGATATTTGGGTGCTCCTATGTTGACTGCATATATATTTCCAATTATTATATCTTCTTGTTGGATTTGCCCTTTATTGTTATATAGTGTCTTTGTCTCTTGTTACAGTCTTTGTTTTAAAGACTGTTTTGTATTGCTACTCTCACTTTCTTTTGATATCCATTTGCAAGACAGATGTTTCTCCATCCTCACACTTTCAATGTGCAGGTATCTTTAAATCTCCAAAGTCTCTTATAGGCAGCATATAGATGGGCCTTTTTTTTTTTTTAATCTATTCTGTCGCCCTATATCTTGTGATTGGAGCATTTAGTCCCTTTGCATTATTGACAGTATTTATTATTTATTTATTGCCAGTTTACTACTTGTTTTATGGTTGTTTCTGAAGATTTTCTCTAATCCTTTCTTGTCTGTCTTTCATGTTTTGTTGATTTTATCTAGTGATATATTTGAATTTCTTTCTTTTTATGATTTGCGTATTTATTAGTGGTTTTTGATACATGGTTACCTGTAGGTTTGTATTTAACCTCTTTTGCATATAGTAGTGTATATTAAGTTGATGGTCATTTAAGTTTGAGCCATTCTTTTCTCTTCTCCTTCCCATATTTTAGGTAAATGTTATTATATTTTATATCTTTTTTGTGAGTTCCTTGACTGACTTTTTACAGAAATACTGATTTTTACTGCTTTTGTGTTTCCTAATTCCATGCTGTCACTTTTTGTCTCTCCTTTCCACAGAGTCCCTTTTAACATTCTTGCAGAATTGGTTTAGTGGTCATGAACTCCTTTAGTTTTTGTTTGTCTGTAAAACTCTTTATCTCTTCTATTATAAATGATAGCCTTGCTGGATAGAGTTTCTTGGCTACTGATCTTTCCTATTCAGCACTTTCGCTGTATCACGCCACGCCCTTCTTGCTTGCCAAGTTTCTGCTGAAAAATCTCTTGTTAACCTTGTGGGTTTTCCCTTGTAAGTTATAGACTTTTGTCTTGTTGCTTTTAATTTTTTTTTCTTTATCACTACATTTTGCAAATTTAATTATAATATATCTTGGTGTGTCTGCTTTTGTTGATTTTCTTGGGGGTTTTCTGTACTTCATGGATCTGAATATGTTTCCTTCCCCAGATAGAGAAGTTTTCAGGTATTATTTCTTCAAATAAAATTTCTGCTTCTTTTCTCTCTCTTCTTCATCTTCTGGGACTCCTATAATATGAATGTTATGTTTGATGGCATCACTGAATTCCCGAAGCTTATTCTTGTTTTGCGTAATTCTTTTCTTTCTCTTTTGTTCAGCTTGATTACTTTCCATTGCCCTGTCTTCTGTGTCACTAGTTCATTCCTCCAGTTCTTCCATGCTGCTGTTCATTCCTTCAAACATGTTTCTCATTTTGTTTATTGTGCCTTTTATCTTTGCTATTTTATTCCTTATATCTCTGGCAAGGGTCTTACTTATGTCTTACACTCTTTCTCAAGTGCAGGAAGTATCCTTATGATCACTGCTTTTAATTCTCTAACAGGCATGTTACTTATGTTTGTTTCACTTAGATCTCTGGCTGTGGCCTTGTCCTCTTCCTTCATTGGGGTAAATTACTCTGTCTTCTCATTTTTTTCTGCCTCTCTGTGTTTCTTTCTTTGTGCTATGAAAGTCACCTGTGTCTTCTGATCTTGAAAGTACTGACTCTATGAAAAAGAGTTCCTAGAGTACCTTGTAGTGCAGTGCCCTGTTCACCAGAACCTGGCACTCCTGTAGAGTATCCTATGTGTGTTGCTTGAGCCATTTTCCTTTTAGTGCAGTCATCTGCACTTACTTTCCCTGTGGTGGGCTGGGCTTGCTCTCTGTGGTGTTAGTGGGACCCAGGCAGAGCAGCTCTGAGGGGGCATGCCCACTGGGGAACTTGGGGGTGGGTTGGTGGTATTAACAAAATTTATTCTGGGCCACAAATCCTATGTCAGATCCCCTGAAACCTGCAGTGGCTAGGGGCTGCATGTCAGGGTGGCAGGGGCTGCCAGGCTGGGTGTGGCTTGGCCCGGCATGCAACAGCAGCTGAGTGTCTGAAGGCAGCTGGGAGGTGAGCAGAGGTAGCTGTGTACCTGGTGACTTGGCCTGGTGTGTGCCTTTGCCCTGAGCCCAGGGCTGAGGCTAGCAGACTTGGAGTGGGCGAGTCCTCAGGGAAACTCATGGGCATGGTGCACTACTAACGGGTTAGGTAACAAGTGTCTCTGCAGCCCTGCCTCATGCAGGTGGCTCTGTGTTATGTTGTGGGGGAGGGGAGGAAAAGGTCTCCTGGCAGCTCCCTCGTTTCCACAGAGGTCCCCCCAAACACTCCAGAATCAGTATCAATAGAAGTGTCTCCCATGTGTTTCTGTATTGTGTAAACTATTTTTATAATGCCTTTCTGTGCATGCCACTGTCTCTTTAAGGGCAGTGACCCAGCTATCACTTATCCTTCCAGCTTGCCTAGTGACTTTTAAAGCTCCAGGTTCCAAATCCCACTGGTTTTATAAACTCTGGTGTTTATTACCTTCACTTACTTAAAGGTAAATATTATGGGAAGTAATCTTCCCCATGTGAGCTTCCTCGTGTGAGAGTCTGTTTCTCTGCCCTTTCCATACATGTAGCTCCCACCCTCCTGCAGGCAGCCTCCCTCTGCCTTTCTGACCTTAATCTTTCCGATGCAGCTTCTGTTCTATATTTAGTTGTGGTGTTTGTTCTGCCAGTCTTGAGATAGCTCTTTGGTTTATTGACATGGATGTAGATGATATCTAATTGAAAACATGGGGTGGGGAGAGCTCAGGGTTCTCCTATTCCACCATCTTCCCCCAAAATCTGACAGCTTTTATGGGGGGGGGGGTGTCACAGTACAAATTTTCTAAATAATTTGCTAGTGAAACTTAATCATATCGTGCATAGTTAAACATGTGCAGCTTCAATTTTCAGTAGATATTGGAAAGTCTTTTCATGTATTGATGGAAGCTTGACTCATATTGTCTGTGAGAAGACACTCTCCATGCGGAGTTCCTCTAACACTGCTGTCTTCCTTCTGTCATTTTAAAGTCTCCTCTTAATAACAAGGTAGTTATTGGTGGTGACTTGATAACTTTTTAGTCATTTTTTTGGCAAATTTTAATAAAATTGAAGTAGAGTCTTTCAAAAATTTTATTGAATAAATGAAGAGCTAAATTAATACCCTCTGGGTTATTAATGCTTAATGTTATTTGTGCTGTATATTATGCATTGGAAAAAGGTTATATTAACAATATAAGATGAGTATTTAAGAGAAATGTATCCATTATCATCATAGCACTGCAAGTATACGTACTTGTGTGTGTCTCACACACATACATTATGTAGAGCCATAATTGTAGTGAATATTTCATACTTTTGTAACATTTATGGATTCACGTATTATAGATTCTTGAAATTTATTTTTTCTCTCACACTCCTTTTTCTTAGGCTCTACCCTAGCCATGCCTGTTGATTTTTAAAATTCCAAACTTCAGGGACCTGGTATGGTGGGGACCTGTGCGGGTCCTCTGGGAAATGGTCTCACTGTGCTGGGACTGATGCAGATTTGACCCAGAAAGGCAGTCATGCCAGAGCACAGGGGCATGGGATTTGAAACAAGCAGGCTAAACAGCCAGTATCCCTGTTAGCCGCCCTCAACAGGTGTCTCTCTGCACCTATGCTGAGGCATGGGGGAGGGAAATGGTGCCCACCAATTTGTCTCCAGAGAGGCAATGCCACCTCTCACAGATGAGCTCAAAGAGTAGAAACAGTCTCTTCCTGGGCCCCTTAGGTGACCCTCAGATTGCACAATCTGCCCCAGAGTTGTTTCCTTCTGTCTTCTCCAGGAGTAGGGCAGTGTTCTCAGGTCTCTATCCCAGCCAAGCCCAGGGACTTCTAATGCTCCAGTCTTTGAGCCTCACTAGTTGCAAAAACTCAAGAAAGTCAGCTCTTCTTGTTTTCCCAGCCATTGGTTCTGGGGAAGTATCTTGTGTATATCCCCATGCATTCCACTCTCTCTTATCTTTCTTCATGACCATGGCTCCCTACCCTCTACGGCACCCACAATCTGATTCTCCCCCCAAACCACATCTCTGCACTTCCTACCTTCCTTGATGGGGCTTCTTCTCTCTGTCTAGTTATGCAGTTTGTTCTGTCAGTCCTCAGGTCAATTTCTTGGGTATTTAGAATAATTTGATAGCTATCTGGCTGTGTTCGAGGGACAAGGCAAACCTAGGGTTGTCTTACTTTGCTGCCATCTTAGCTCCCTTTCCTCTCCTGAGATCTATCTCAATGTCAATTTTATATTTTATTGATTGACTAGATTAGCTAAAATATGATTCATCAATATGGATTTCTCAGGTATCTGTATAAGTGAAATTTTCCAAATACCTGAGGTGTATGCACTCTAGTGTCCAAATTTTTGTATTTTATCTGTGTTAATATAGTTCCAAAATGTTTTCTGCTCTTTGCATCCTTAAAATGAGTATATTGAACATATTTTCTTAGTAATTTCATACCTTTTAAGCAGCCATAAATTGTATGGATTAGCAATTCTGTTCTGTTTTTTAATTTTTTCCCCTCACTTCTGCCTTTGTCAGGTTGCTATTTGTCAATTTTGATGTGATTTTGATAATCCTATCCAGGGTGACCTATTTCCCTTTCTGTTTGCTTCTAATTTACTTTGAGCTAAAGGAACAGATAGAAAATCTTATTATGGTTGTACATTAGTAAGTGTCCATATGGCACTGATTGAGGAGAGCTTAAGGAGAAAATATCACAAGATATTTGTCACTATTTTTCAGATGACCTTTTTGACTCGTGTTCAGAGAATGCTCTAAAAAAAAACCTTGAAGAAGTGAGTTTTATGCACTGAAAGAAGTTTTTGAAATGGCTTCTTTTAAAAAGATTTGCATGGATTCTGGTTTCAGTTTGCCCTTTAATAATCATTATACATCTGCCTGTAGTGTGCACAGCTAAACTGTTACATTTCTTGTATTAACACAACATTCTTTATAGGAAAATTAACAAGATGCTATTTGAGAAGATTCTTGGTTCTGTGAGTATTAAAAACCTAATTACTATTCTTACAGGGTCATGGGCCAAGCAATTTCCAAGGAAATCCATGGTACACTTTGATTGTAAAACACTCTTCAAATTGACTGCAGCTCACATTTGATGCATTTCTTCTGTCCTTTGCATGACAGTTCCAGATGTGAGATATCACCAACATAAATATTTCCACCATAATAGCCCTTGAGCCTAATGATGCCTTGGCTTTAACAAGATAAAAGCTATTATTTAAACTTATTTAATACAATAAATATTTAAGTTTTAAAAATGGTTATAATGGATGTATACAAGACTTTACTAAAAAAATCAGAAGCATATTTTTTCTATATTCAGTCACTGATTTCATGCAGTATCATTTGTTTGCTATTTTAAGCGGAATAGGTAGATTGCTATTCTGATTCTGAAAATCAGACTGATAGACTTACCAAACTATGATACTTTATATTTTTTGAACTTGAGAATATTCGTGAATAACTATTTAGAATGTTCCAAAAGTTTTGCAAATTAAAAAAAGAAGAAAATATGTGAGCGGAAAACCCTGAATACATTAGTATCTCATTGACATAAGGAAGTCATTACTCTAAATGTAGCTATGTAAGGTTGCCCACCAAAAAAGGGCTTTTGCTTGGCCTGGGGCTAGAGGGGGAGAAAGAAATGAAGTCAGTTTACCTTCCTAGATGATCCAAAGTGAAGACCACAACTTAAGAATTATAGCTTCTTTATATTTTAACACCTGTCCTATGAAAACTGGAGAATCAAGAAAACCGGAGTGAAGAATAACCTCACACCAATTAGCTTTGGCTCTAAATCTGGGGTAAGACTAAACATAAGGGTCTGTGGTTACTTTTGGTGACCCTCTTCCAACTGTAGTTGTCTTCCACCAGGAAGTCCAGGAAAATCCTCAGCTTATCAGTCTTCATATCCCCAGTGCTGAGCCCCACCTGGTCTTACTCTCCCCAGACACCTCAAAGCTTCAGCTCTTTCCTTTTATCTTCTCCTTTACTCGTATCCTACTCATAGGATACCTTCAGCTAAGGTTGTTATAGTGGGTGGACATGAGGTAATCCATGAATTTCCTGAAATTGTATTAAATCGTGTGTGCACACGTGCAGTGTGGTGTGTGCCTGTGAATATGTCTATTATTCTAAGAAACTGTTCATACCGTTAACCAGATTTCAAAGAAAACCATAGTGATGAAATGACTGAGATACCCTCTTAGGTGACAGTCAAGTATCATCTAATATGGTAGAGATCAACAAACTGGCATTTAATGAGGGCCTTGAGCAAGAAATCTCTTAATTGTGAGATATCTAATAAGCTGTAAACGTGCAGATATTCTTCCAATTTGAAGACATTTACTTCTTATCCACTACTTTGATTAACTAATGTAAAATATAGAAAATCCATTAAAAATGGTAGAGAGCAATGCTACAAAAAAGGGACAGTGAAATTGTGTTCATGTCTGGAGGCAATTTCATTTGAATGACAATGTGGCAGTGTACTCAAAAGGCTCAAAACAAAGTTTCTGCCATTTGAACCTTTCTACTTCTGGAAATGCCTTTTGAAGAAAAACTCAGATACATAAAAGGGAATATTTATAAGAGTTTGTTAATTTAGGCATTATTTGTAGAATAAATAGAATTTAAGTGTGCAATAAGAGGGAAATGTTTATATTAAGGTCTATAAATTATGAGATGTTAAATAATAATTATGAAAGCTTCACAGTAATGTGAAGATTGTAGGTAAGATTTTAAGTAAATTCTGAGGGATTTTGAACATGAGCTGATCATTTCCTTCTGTGAAGGTATCCATTGCCATTAGAACTAATGATTCACAACCTATAGTCCTTGAATCCCCATGTATTTTTTTTACTGTCTTTGGGGTAGTCAACTGGATTCCCCTAACCTGGGCTTTAAAGGGCGCTTTACGTCAGCTAACCCTAGATGTCAATTTCATTACTTGTTTTTTTTTTTTTAATATTAGCTGGATTTTTTTAAAGATTAGATATTCTTCACACTTCAAGCAAAAATAAAAGGAAAAATCTTACACATACAGCCTCAACAAACATTTTAATTTGCTTATATTCATGAATAAGAATGAATCAAAATATAAAGCAGTAAATTTATCAAGACTGAAGAAAACCTAAAAAGAAAAAATTTACTAGAGGATGCATGGGGAATTTCTCAAAGTTGTATTTGCAATTTTTATTCTTTCTGAAGGATGAGAAGCAAACAAAACTGTTTGTTTATGAGCTGCATTTGTTAGGATAAGAAAGCACTGCTCATTTGAGAGCTAGAATGAATCATTTAGCTCTTGGTTGCTAAACATTGTCTCGCAGGTAAGATAAATTAGGTGAGCAGTAATAATTAGAATCCTACTTCTAATGAGTGTGTCTTAAGGATAAATAAAGCAGAAAAAAATACATTAAAAAAATCTCTACTAGTGTTGGCTTTAATAGACTTGGGGAGATGGATCAAGGTGGTACAGACCTCGTGTTGCAAGTGGGGAAGATGGGGGGGGTAGGGTGGGGAACTGAAGAGTAGGAAATTTCTGTTAAATTAGATATTACATAAACTTAGATCTCACTTAACATTTTGACTTTCTATTGAACAGCCCAAGAACACAGAAATAAGTCCTAGTGGAGGTAAAAGTTAATTTGCATCTGTCCCCAGCCACCTTGTCTTCACAGAGAATAGCTGGTACAGAGAAATCCGTGCATGGATAAACTCTTGATGCCACTGCAACCTCCTGTACCCACTATAACTGATCAACATGCCTCCTGACCTATTTGAATGACATTTAAGGTGTTCAAATAGGAATTCAAAGTGAGTTAACTATTTTTTTTAAAAGATTTTATTTATTTATTTGACAGAGACAGCCAGTGAGAGAGGGAACACAAGCAGGGGGAGCGGGAGAGGAAGAAGCAGGCTCCTAGCAGAGGAGCCTGATGTGGGGCTCGATCCCAGAACACTGGGATCATGCCCTGAGCCAAAGGCAGATGCTTAACAACTGCGCCACCCAGGCACCCCGTGAGTTAACTATTTTTTTCTGCCCTTCATCTTATGTCCAAAATAGCTGTACCTTTGCTCTATCATACCCCTAATTAAATTGTAATTTTCCTTCCTATAAATTCAAGTTAGACATACATAAGAACAGCTGCTCCCAGGAAGTATACATCACTGTCTGGGCTCAGGTGAACAGTTCAACCTTGCTCAGGGTTTCCTTGTGTGAGTGTGTGGCTTCATTGAGTTGCTGGATACCTGACTCTGGACATTTGTTAAAATACGAAAAATAACCTCTATTTAATTAAGCCACATAGACATACTTTCTATTACTTGCATTCAAATAAGATAAACTCTATTCTAAGAAGATATTTTTTAAAAAAGCTTCTTTATAATTTCTAGATCTTACATTGGAAAGATTGTGTCATTCAAACCCCACACCTGCCAAGATCCCCACTGGAAGAAATCTATCAAGGAGAAAATGGCCTTTTCTGAAGCTAGATATTTTAGATACCATCAATAAATATGTATGAAGAAAGCATTGAGATGGTGGCAATACTTAGTCATAACGAAACACAAGGTCACTACCCACAGCATTTATAACTAAATGGAAGCCTGAGGGAACACAAAGCAAATTGTGTATTTTATGTGCAAGATTGCAGACAAACACAGAGCCTGTAAACATGGATGGGAGCAGGGACAATCTGGTTGCAATCAAGTTAGTATGAAAGGTGCTGGTTAGAATTTTTCTTGGGGGAAAGAAAAGTATATGTGTAAGATAAAAATGTTTTCTTGGAGGAGGATCTCTATGACATGCCAATTCCATAATAATGCTTTTGGATGCCATAGGCTGGAGAAGATATTCCTTAGAATTAAAATTTAAAAATCAAAAAAGATGTAGTTTGGATTCTTTACACATTCATTCATGCCAAATTGTGAAATCCTGAGACTTTTACGAGTTTTTGAAAGAATTTATTATTCTATTTTTTCAAAGAAAAGATAATTAACTCTCCATTAGCATATGTAGACACAGAGACAGTATTTAAAATATCATCTTTTGAATCTACTAAATCATATCTTATTAAAGATCTTGATTTCTTGCTCTAACAAATAAGAACTACAGCTAAAGTATCATAGTCTGATCAAAAGGAAAAGGGATACATACAAATGCCAATAACACCTGTATTTTCATGTCAGCAAGATGAAATACTGAATGGAGTTAGTGTAGTGACAAAAAGAGCCCTATCTTAAAGTTTTTTCTTCTAATACTGAATACATTACCATCCTTTTAATTGCACTGGATAGTAAGGATACCTGATTTCATGATTGCTATGGTATCAAAAACCTTAAGAAAAATTCTTTTGAAATAGACGGCATAAACTTAACAAAAGAGGTGAAAGACCTGTACCCTGAGACTATAAAACATTTATGGAAGAAAATGAGTTGGAAGAACGAAGTATTAAAATGTCTATACTACCCAAACCAGTCTACACATTTAATGCAATTCCTATCAAAATATTAAGAGCATTTTTTACAGAACTAGAATAAACAATCTTAAAATTTGTATGAAAACATGAAATACCCTGTATAGCCAAAACAATCTTGAAAAAGAGAAAACTGGAGGAATCACAATCCTTGAATTCAAGTGATGTGACAAAGCTGTAGTAATCAAAATAGTATGGCACTGGCACAAAAATAGACACACAGATCAGTGGAACAGAATAGAGAACCTAGAAATCCATGGTTATATGGTCAATTAATTTTTGACAACGAAGGAAAGAATATACAATAAGGAAAAGTCTCTTCAACAAATGGTGCTGGGGAACTGGATAGCTAGATGCAAAAGAATGTGGATCACTTTCTTACACCATACACAAGCATAAGCCCAAAATGGACTAAAGGTTAAATGTGAGACCTGAAACCATAAAAATCCTAGAGCACAGGCAGTAATTTCTTTGATAACAGCTCTGGCAATATTTTTCTAGATATGTTTCCTGAAGCAAGGAAAACAAAAGCAAAATAAACTATTGGGACTTCATTAAAATAAGAACTTCTGCACAGTGAAGGAAACAATAAAACTAAAGGGCAACCTACTGAATGGGAGGAGATATTTACAGAGGCTAACAGACACATGAAAGATGCTCAACATCACTTATCAGCGAAATGCAAATCAAAACCACAATGACATAAGTGCATAAAATCAATACCTACATTAAAAAACACAAGAAATGACAAGTGTTGGTGAGGATGTGGAGGAAAAACCTCTGCACTAGTTGGTGGGAATGCAAACTGGTGCAGCCATTCTGGAAAACATTATAGAGATTCCTCAAAAAGTTAAAAGCGAGCACCTGGGTGGCTCAGTCATTAGGCGTCTGCCTTCCGCTCGGGTTCGTGGTCCAGGGGTCCTGGGATGGGGCCCCACATTGGGCTCCCTGCTCAGCGGGACGCCTGCTTCTCCGTCTCTCACTCCCCCTGCTTGTGTTCCCTCTCTCTCTGTCAAATAACTAAATAAAATCTTTAAAAAAAAAAAAAAGTTAAATACAAAACTACCCTACAGTCTGGTAATCATGCTACTGGGTATTTATCCAAAGAATGTGAAAACACTAATCCAAAAGGATACATACACCTCTGTGTTTATTGTAGCATTATTTACAATAGCGAAATTATGGAAGCAGCCCAAGTGTCCATCAATTGACAAATGGATAATATATATATAACAGAATATTATTCACTCATTAAGAAGAATGAAATCTTGCCATTTGCAACAACATGGGTGGAGCTAAAGAATATAATGCTAACTGAAATAAGTCAGAGAAAGACAAACACCATAGGATTTCACTCATATGTGGAACTTAAGAAACCAAACAAAGGAAAAGAGACAGAGAGACAAACCAAGAAATAGACTCTTAACTATAGAGAACAAACTGGTGGTTACCAGAGGGGAGGAGAGTAGGGGAATGGGTGAAATACATGAAGGGGATTAAGAATACATTTACAGGGGCACCTGTCTGCCCTCGGCTCAGGTAAGATCCCAGAGTCCTGGGATCAAGCCCCATGTCAGGCTCCCTGATCAGCCTCCCTGCTCCATGGGGAGTCTGTTTCTCTCTCCCTCTGTCCTTCGCCACCCCCCCCCCACCATTCTCTTTCCCTTTCTCTCTCTCTCAAATAAAATAAAATCTAAAAAAAAATACTTTTATCATGATGAGCACTAAGTAATGTATAGAATTGTTGAATCACTATACTAATACGCTAATATAGTATATTATACTACGTATACATCTATACTAACATAGGAATACTATATTGTACACCTGAAAGTAATCTAACTCCAGAAATTAACTATAATTAAAATAAAAAATAATAGAAAAAGATTGCAAAAAAGAGGTTGAAAGAGTGGCAATCCAATAATCGTACAGGGATATTGTGATTTAGACAGGATACTGTGTGCACAGTATAATTGAGCCAATTAGTATCTTTTGTGCCATTGTACTGACCAAAGCATGAGAAAACTTCTGTGACTGTATTTTTAAAAAGTCAGTAGTGAAACAATATTACAATTTATCATATCCTTTAGAAGACTCTTAACTATGTAAATTTAAACTGAGTAATGGATACAAAGCTTCTATTCGAATTATTTAAAATTCTGTGGGTAATAAAATTTACAAATGAAATACTGTGGATATTGTTAGACATTGTTGGATATTTAATCATAGACTCCGCAGTCAAATGTATCTATCAGCAGTGGAAAATTTCTGTGGATTAGAATTGAAATCTGTAACAAATTGATGAATGAAAGCTGTAAGAAAATATAAACTTGAAGACAATTTAAATATAAAGCAACAGATAATTCCTTTGTTGTGAAAAAATCTTTTTTCAACGTCTTTATATGCAAAATCAGTAATAAATCCTATTAGCTTTTTTTCTCTAACATTAATTTTAATTACCAAATAAAGTGCATTAATCATAGAAAAATATATAGGAATAAGTTGAAGGTAAAAAAAGCAGTCTCATCATTCAGAGAGAACAACTGTTGATATCAATATTGGTATTTGCTCTATTTCCTATATTATTTATATTTTATGCAAAATGTTTTAAACATTAAAAACTTATTGAGTTCTTTTGTTTTCTACATATGCTGTGAAAGAACTTTTTCTCTAAAATACATCATTCATAAGACCTTTTAGTACTGTTGTGTTTTTTCTTACATCTAAATCTTAATTAGAAATGTATTTATGTGAGGTAGTGATATAATTTTTTATTACAAATACTTAAATCAGTTTCCATAATGTCATTTATGTTATCACATCATTGATTAGTATGTAAAAATGCACTTTGGTTTATTTCAGGATTTTCTATTTCCACTGATCAGAGATTAGTATCACACTTCTTTATTTAATTTTATAGTATAGTTAGTATTTGGTAATATGTGGTAGGAGGGATCTCTTCACATTCTCTTTAAACAAAAGAAGAATTTCAGGTTTCTTAACACATCTTGGTAGAAATGCCTCTTCTGAACATTTTGAATCACAAACCTGGAGGATTTGACAGAAAACAAATAGAAGCTATATCTTAGGGGCATTGCTGTTAAAAACAAAGAATATTTGGCCTTAAGTATTCATCAAGTTCACAATTGAAGATCCATCAAAATATTCGTGGAACTTGATACAGTACCTTATTAGCTGAATGTATGCTTTTTTAAAGTGACAGAACATTCTCAGTATCTGGTAGCATAGTGTGACTTTTAGCATAAGGTATCTATAACAGAATGTTCTTCAGGAAAATATTCATGGATGTGCAAGGAGGGGTGCTGAAGAGGAAGGGTCTACTGAGGAGTTCTAGTATTAAGATGTGGAAGCCCTGTCCAAGGAGAACCTGAATACACCTAATCACTGGTCCAGGCTCTCTGGGTCTCAATTCTGATGGAATGCTGGACCATTAGGGTGGCTGTTGCCCTAGCCCATACATCCATGAGGGATCATAACCCAAAATTTGTAGACATGCATAATGTTGTATATAAGTTCCTCAAACAAAAAGCCAAAATTGATCTATATTTTCTGTATTGTTGTACAGAATTCCTTAAAGTAAAATGGTGGTCACTAGAGTAGATATTTTGCTTGTTGGGGCTGAGCAATTCCATTCTGCCCTCCCAAGTCTCCTGCCATGGTATCATGTACTGAGGTAATAATTTAGAGTATTTAGCTATTGAAAAACCTGAACCTTAATTCTGATTGTACCCAATGTTTTCTCTATATCGTATTTTAGAGTAATTTCTACTCACACAGCAACTGAAAAATAAAACAGTGCTTTTATTTTTTAATTTAAATTCCAGTTATTTAACATACAGTATAATATTAGTTTCAGGTATGCAGTTTAGTGATTCAGCACTTCCATACAATACCCAGTGCTCATCACAAGTGCACCTTTTAACCCCATCACTTATTTAACCCACCCCCCCCACCTCCCCTCTTTGTAACCATCAGTTTGTTCTCTATAGTTAAGAGTCTGTTTCTTGGTTTTCCTCTCCCTTTTGTTCCCAATGATCATTTGTTTTTTTTTTTTTTTAATATTTTTTTTAAAGATTTTATTTATTTATTCGACAGAGATAGAGACAGCCAGCGAGAGAGGGAACACAAGCAGGGGGAGTAGGAGAGGAAGAAGCAGGCTCATAGTGGAAGAGCCTGATGTGGGGCTCGATCCCATAACGCTGGGATCACGCCCTGAGCCGAAGACAGACGCTTAACCGCTGTGCCACCCAGGCGCCCCCATTTGTTTTGTTTCTTAACTTCCACATATGAGTGAAATCACATGGTATTTGTCTTTCTCTGACTTATTTCACTGAGCATAATACTCTCTAGCTCCATCCATATCATTGCAAATGGCAAGATTTCATTCTTTTCTATGGCTGAATAGTATTCCATTGTATATACCACCCCTTCTTTATCCATTCATCAGTCGATGGACATTTGGGCTCTTTCCATATTTGGCTATTGTGGACATTGCTACTATAAATCTCGGTGTGCATGTATCCCTTTGAATTAAATTTAATGCTTTTATGAGGCTAAACTTTTCTTTTTCTTTTTCTTTTTTTTTTTGAGGCTAAACTTTTCTGGTAAAAGAAAGGAAAGAATGTATGGGGCGCCTGGGTGGCACAGCGGTTAAGCGTCTGCCTTCGGCTCAGGGCGTGATCCCGGCGTTATGGGATCGAGCCCCACGTCAGGCTGCTCCACTAGGAGCCTGCTTCTTCCTCTCCCACTCCCCCTGCTTGTGTTCCCTCTCTCGCTGGCTGTCTCTATCTCTGTCAAATAAATAAATAAAATCTTTAAAAAAAAAAAAAAAGAAAGGAAAGAATGTGAATAAAATTAAGTATTTTTTAACCTATATTTTAATGTTGGACAGCAGACAAGGAATCATAGAAAGTATTAACAGAGGGTAGGGAGGGAAATATAGACAAAATAGATGATAGAAAGTTCTGAGAATACAGGAGAAAATGATGAATACATACTTAAAATATGTTTAGTATTTATCTTAAATTATTTTCATTTAGTTTATAAATTTCAATGTAAGGCTAAATATCTGTTCTTTCTTTTTAAAGCTGGTTACAATTCACTCACTCTATTTTCACTTGACCTCAGCCACTATTTATCATCAGAAGGCTGTCTATGTCTTTCCACCCGAAATGATATCTCCATGGTGTGTAAGACATCATGGTTCTTGCCCCAGCCAAGCTATATTAATGAATAAATAAGCCCTGGAAAGCCATAGTTCTCTCAGGCATTGTAAACTAAAATAGTTGTTGTTAGGGTGAAATTGTTGTTGGAGGGTGGCCGATAAAATTCTCACTTTCAGAATTTAGCAGGAGGGAGTAAGCTCTGGGCTGATGGAAGCAATAGCTGAAGCTGGAAGAACGTAGTATCCATAGACTCCATGAGAATATGAGTTAGCTCAAGTTCTGAGAATCCATGAGTTAGACCAGTTTGTGAGAATTGATGATTTAGATCAAATTATAAGAGTTTGTGGCTAAGTAAACTTGAAAAGGAAGAAGAAATTATGTTGTAATGTACAATAGAAGGTGAGTAAGCCACCAATTCATTGTGGGGAAATTAAACACAGAAAATCATAGAAAACAGTACACTGAAGAATTGTCTTAAATCTGGAATAATGACTTAGTTCCAAAGTCAGGACTCTACTTCAACGCCTGGTTTTGTTGCTCTTGAGATTATCTCTTCTTCCTAGTAAATTCTGTAAGTGAGATTGGTCATCTTGGGGCAACATCCAAACTTTTGAGCAAAGCAAGAAAATCTTTTTCTTGTAAACGCAGTTTCTAAATAAAATAACTGGAAAGAAAGCCTACAAATTCAAATAGAGGTTCTGTATGTTTTTAAAATGAAATTTGCCATGGAAACCATTTTTTCAGTTGCTCTTGCACAAAGAAAATAACGTAATCAAAATGTCAAGTCACTACAGAAGGAGCCAATGGGAATGTGAAGAATTCCATTTTAGCCTCCTTCAGTTTCACACGATAGCAGGAAACCAAATGAGAAAAGCTGAGACTAGAAAAGGAAATTTTGAGTCTATTTTGAAGAAACCTTTTTGTAATTACTTTCATATTGATGAAAGGAAGTATTTTTTGACTTACCCAAGAGTTGTGACCCATTTTTTCCAAATTTTTATTTGTTTACAGGTTTATCTTCACCAGTACACTAACACTTTACCTAGCGCTAGGCCCTTAGCTTGTTGGTTATATCATTAATACTTAATAACCATCCCCTTGTATTAGTGAGTAGCCAGCAAATGCTGTGGATGAATGAATTGGTTTCTGAATATCCTTCAAGGTGTTTTGTGGGTCGGTGTCGTGTATGGGTCTTTGCTGACTACCATAGCCTCTTATCTAGACTCCCATTAGTCTGCTGCATATATGTAATCGTAAATATATATTTTGTTTACATATTTTGTTCTAATTATGTTTCTGTTTTCTACCAACTAAACTGTTAGATCCTTGAGGAAAGGGACCGTGTCTTATAGTTTTCTTGATTGTTAGTTGATTGATTGAAACTCTAATTGGGAACGTTCAGTTAATTCTACCTTTTCTTCCAAACTTTCCTAATTTTTCCAGGCTAAGCAGAATAAAAGGATTGCCTACTTACTAGCTACCAAATCATTTAGATCACAAGTTCATTTCTTTCTTTTGGGCTTGCTTTTTATCTCCTTGAGGGTGAATGTTTTAGAGAGTACCTCAGTGGTTATAATGGAGAAAAACAAACTAGAAATAGTTTCAGAAGTTTCATTTTTCAGAAAAAAAAATGTATTATAAAATCCTTAAATATCTCATAGGGCCCAAGGGAAGAAATGAATTTAGACTTTAGGAACTGGAATCGAGGCTGTTAAAGTCAACAAAAAAGAAATTTCCAAATGTTGATTTATCTTATCCTGCATGCCCTCTGAATATCTTTCTCCCTTTCAATTGCTTTTTTCCTCTACCCTGATCTACATGGTGGAGCTTTGGGTCTGGACATCTCTGGAGCTTTAAACACTATGATATGAGTAACATAAAGTTTGATTTAGCATGCCTCACCTAGTATCCAATCCAAAATTCTGAAAGAAGGGATTCACTGGCCCCAGTCAGTCTTGCTGGGGAGCAAGAATTTCTGTCCCCTTCAAGGGACCTTCTAGCTGGACTGAGAATCAAATTGATATAAGACAGATAAACAGGAGAAAATAAAATTTAATAACATATGTACAGGGAATCCACACAGTCATGGAAATGCCCAAGACAGGCAAAATGAAGTATGTTTTGTCATCCTGAACTAAGAAGGGGATAAGGGTCTGGGACTGCAGAGGGAAGGAATGTACTTCATAGGGCAATAAGAAGAGCAGGTATTTGGTAATTAGATGTTTGTTTTGCCATGCAGATGGGCCACTCAGATAAAATTTATCTCTGCTAATAACCCTTATTCTGGGAAGGACCCCCAATTTGGATTCTTCTGTGCAGGTAAGGGAGGGGGGAAAGCTTCTCTTGAGCTAGTAGAGTCTTGATTGCCTTCAGCTTAGAATAATCTTTATGACAAAGTGGCCATCTTAGGGCAGACTGCCCTTCAATCTCATTGACTCAATATATTATGGACGAGGGGCTGGGTTATACTGAGACATGACTGTTTCCTCTGGAAGGTGTTCCCAGAAGCAGGGAACCTGGCTGAACTTGAGAGAGAAAAAAATTAAGATACATTTTTTCCTTATCTGTGTTTTCCAGAGAGCCCAATACATTGTCTCACTGGCACATATCAAAATCAATGGTCTATATGAAAGATCTTTATTCTTTCCCATTCATTTAAATTTCTTTCTCTGAATTCTTCCAATTTTTTTCTTTTGTTATGTGTATTAGTTTCAGGTATACAATATAATGATTCAATAATTCTATTAATGATTGCCAAATGTGTAGTAAGATTTTTACAGTAAAAATATTTATAGGTCTGTGCACAGAAATTACTCAAAAGCATTCATACCAATCTCAAAATTTGAAAAAGTGATATTACTATTTAAAGACTAAAAATTATCCCTCAAAATTTCCACAAAACTATCAGCATTTAACATATTTAGTATAATTCTATTTACAAGGGCTTCTTACTTTCTATAAAATCTGTACTAGTTCAAACGGACTCTAACCTCAAATAACTCCCAAAACAAAAACTAGGACCTCTCATTTTTAGTTGTCTGTTTTCTTATATACCTATGTCTGTGTTTAGAGCAATGGAGCTGATATTAGTGTCCAGTCTGAATTTTAGAAGGAATAAAAGAGGAGCCAAATTAAAGCAACATGGAAGAAAAAAAAAAATAGCGGCTTTCCTGAAAAAGGAAATGCATCACGAAAATTATCAGCAGCTGAACAGCTGAAGGACGTGAGAGACACGCTGAGGTGACAAAATCAATCCCTAGCACAATCCATGGATTTTTATTTTGTCCTTGCCTTTTTTACCTATTAATTGGTTCTGACTCACCTCCCAGCTGAGACTGCATGGAAGCAAGGAGAAAATTTCTACTTCTTTTCACAAACCCAAATTTCATTGTTCAGGTGGACGAGGAAATACATTTTGACATATTGAGAAGTTTTAATTAATTTTGAACAGTAATCACAGTGATGCAAACATGAAGGAAAGTATCAGACATTTCCTCCCATGCTCAGGTAATGACTTCGCTTCCTGTTTCACTGAGAAAATAGAAATAATCAGAAGAGGTTATACACTTCCCATCATCAGATACTCACATATCTACTGGCACCATGTAATTTACCTCCCCTCCTGGGACATTGGATTGGGTGCAGCCTCTGTATTGTAAATAAACCAAACTCTTTACTTAAAAATTAGATGCTACCCTCTCCAGCCCACTTTAAGGAAATGCTCTAGCAACTCTCTCCTCTTTTCTGCATCAGTGTTTCCTTGTTCACACACCGTTCCCTTCAGCATTCAAACAGATGTTCAAATACCCTTCCTGTGACCCACATCCTCCTTCAGCTTCTGTTGCCTTTCTCTGGTTCTATTATAGAGTAATGGTAGTTCAGACTTACATAGCAGTAACTGTGTCAGACATGACTACAGGAGCTTCACATATGTTAACTCTGTTAACTCATTTAGTTCCCTGGTATTCTTAGAAGTTCATTTTACAGATGAGAAAGCCAAGGCAAAAATGGAATGAATAATTTGCACAACCTCACACAACTAGCAGGAAGGTGGACACAGGACTTAAATCCTGGTATCCTGGCTCCAAGCTTATTCTCATTTCTCTGTTACACTACTTCTAAGCAAAATTCCTGGAAAAAGTTACCTATACTGGCTATCTCCAGCATCTGTCTTTCTGGGCTTCTTGAGTCACTGCGATCAAGCTTTGTCCCCATTACTCCATTGAAATTGTTTTTTTATCACCAGTGAGTTAAATGCTGAAAAATCCAGTGGTCAATACTCAGTCCTCAACTTTTGTGATCTCTCAACACTATTTAACACCCCTGGTCACCTTCTCCTTCGGAAACTTCTCACTTGGCCTCTCACATTTCCCATTAACCTAGCCTTACTCCTGTCACTGTCTGTTCCCTTCATCTCTCAGACTTCTGAAGGTCAAGTGCTTTGGTCCTTGAATCCCTTCTCCATCCTCAGTGGCCACATTCAGTGTCTTGGCTTTAAATTCTACCTATTTATAAGCTGATGATGCCCAAATTTATCTCTCTAGGTTATCTTTTTCACCAAGGTGACTTAGTAGTGTATGTGCTAAATTCCATGCTTCATATTTTCAAAGACCTTATAAAATAATGATTTGGGGAAATCATTTTATAAGTAAATGTCAGAGTTATTTATTTTTGTTACTTTGTGAAAATACATACCAGTGCAATATAGAGTTAGATTTTGAAATGTAATCCTTTAATGGACAATCAAAACTACTTATATACTCAAAATTATCAAGAAATAATCTTATCCTTTGTCGAATCAGAAAACTAAGATACTTTGAAAATAGCTATTTTGTATAATAAATACGTATATATTTAATTATCCATATGTGGCATATGTAATTATTATAAACAATGTTACTAAACCTCAGGAAACGAAAAAAAAGAAAACAACAAAACAAAATAAAAACTGTAAAAGACAACCAAGATTGCAAAATAAAATATAAACTTATGGAAATAAAAATCACACCTCCACATCTGCATAGAGTAACCATATATATGAAAATAAAGATACTATTTTATTTTTATTAAATAATTTTTATTTCTTTTAAATTCCAGTATAATTAACCTGCAGTGTCATTACTTTCAAGTGTACAATAAAATGATTCAATAATTCTACACATTAAACAGTGCTCACATTTTAAGTGTATTCTTAATCCCCTTCACCTATTTCACCCATCCTCCCACCCAGCTCCCCTCTGCCAACCACAAGTTTGTTCTCTATAATTAAGAGTCTGTTTTTCAGTTTGTCTCCTTAATTCCACATATGAATGAAAGCATATGGTGTTTGTCTTTCTCTGACTGACTTATTTCACTTAGTATTATCTAGATCCATCTATGCTATTACAAATGGCAAGATTTCATTCTTAATATGGCCAGTAATATTCCATTGTGTGTGGAATCTTTATTGTGTGTCCATCTTTATTCAACTGATGTACACTTGGGCCACTACCATAATTTGGCTAGTGTAAATAATGTTGCAATAAATATAAGGGTGCATATATCTTTTTAAATTAATGTTTTCACATTTTGGGGGTAAATACCCAGCAGTGGAATTGCTGGATCATATGGTAATTCTATTTTAATCTTTTGAGGTACCTCTATACTGTTTGTCACAATGACTGCACCAGTTTGCATTTCCACCAACCATGCATTAGGGTTCCATTTTGTCCATATCCTTGCCAACATTTGTTTTATTGTGTTTTTGATTTTAATCATCCTGACAGGTATGAGGGGATATCTCATTATAGTTTTGATTTGCCTTCCCCTGGTAATTAGTGATGTTGAGCATCTTTTCACGTGTCTGTTGTCCATATGTATGTCGTCTTTCAAGAAATGTTTATTCATGTCTCTTGCCCATTTTTTAACGAGATTGTTTGTTTTAATGTTGCATTGTATAAGATCTTTATATATTTTGGATACTAATCCTTTATCAGATATGTCATTTGCATGGATCTTTTCTCAATCAGTACATTGTCTTTTAGTTTTGCTGATTGTTTCCTTCACTGTGCAAAAGCTTTTTTTTTTTTAAAGAATATTTATTTATTTATTTATTTATTTATTTATTTATTTATTTATTTATTTATTTATGAGAGAGAGTGTGAGTGAGTGCGTGCAAGGAGGGGAAGGGGAAGAGGATAAAGAAGAGAGAGAACGCCAAACAGGCTCCATACCCAGTGTGGAGCCTGAAGCAGGGCTCAGTCTCACAACCCTGAGATCATGACCTGAGCCGAAGTCAAGAGTTGGACACTCAATTGACTGAGCCACCCAAGGGCCCCAGTGCAGAAGCTTTTTATTTTGATGTAGTCCGAATAGTTTATTTTTGCTTTTGTTTCCCTTGTCTCAAGAGACTTATGTAGAGAACTGTTGCTATAGCCAGTGTCAGAGAAATTACTGCCTGTGGTCTATTCTAGGATTTTTATGGTTTCAGGTCTTACATTTAGGTCTTCAATCCATTTTGAGTTTATTTCTGTGTTAGGTATAAGAAAGTGGTCCAGTTTTACTCTTTTGCATGTAGCTGTCCAGTTTTCCCAATGCCACTCCTTAAAGAGACTTTTTCCCTGTTGCTTATGCTTGCCTCCTTTGCTGAAGATTAATTGACCATAAAAGTGTGGGTTCATTTTTGGGCTCACTATTCTGTTCCATTGATCTATGTATCTATTTTTGTGCCAGTACCATATGTTTTGATTTCTACAGCTTTGTAGTATATCTTGAAACCTGGGATTGTGATACCTTCAGCTCTGTTCTTCTTTTTCAAGATTGCTTTGGCTGTTTGGGGTCTTTTGTGGTTCCATACAAATTTTAGGATTATTTGTTCTAGTTCTGTGAGAATGCAGTTGGTATTTTGATAGGAATTGCATTAAATCTGTTACTTGCTTTGGGTGGTATTGACATTTTAACCATATTTGTTCTCCGAATCCACACTTTCCATTTGTGTCATCTTCAGTTTCTTTCATCAGCATTTTATACTTTTCAGGGTGCAGGCCTTTCACCTCTTAAGTATTTTATTATTTTTGGTGTAATTGTAAATGGGATTGTTTTCTTAATTTCTCTTTCTGCTACTTCATTATTAGTATTTGGAAATGTAATGAATTTCTGTGTATTGATTTTGTGTTCTGGGACTTTACTGAATTCATTTATTGGTTCAAATAGTTTTTTGGTGGAGTCCTTAGGGTTTTTTATATGTACTATCATGTTGTCTGCAAATAGTGAAAGTTCACTTCTTCCTTACCAAATTTGAATGCTTTTTATTTGTTTCTGTGGTCAGATTGCTGTGGCTAGGACTTCCAGTACTATGTTGAACAAAAGTGGTGAAAGTAGACATCCTTGTCTTGATCCTGATCTTTAAGGGAAAGTTCTCAGTTTTTCATGATTGAGTATGCTGTTTTTCATGTAAAGCCTTTATTACATTCAGATATATTCCCTCTAATCCTACTTTGTTGAGGGTTTTTATCAATATATGTTATATTTTGTTATACTTTGTCAAATACCCTTTCTGCATCTACTGAAATGATCGTAAGGTTTTTATCATTTCTCTTACAATATGATGTATCATGTTGATTGATTTGTGAATATTGAACCACCCTTGCATCCCAAGGATAAATACCACTTGATTCGGATAAATGATTTTTTTTTAAAGATTTACTTATTTAAGAGTGAAAGAGAGCAGGGAGAGGGAGTCTTAAACAGACTCTGTGCTGAGCATGGAGCCCAACTCGGGGCTCAATCCCATAACCCTGAGATCACAACCTGAGCCAAAACTAAGGGTAGGATGTTTAACTGCACCACCTAAGTGCCTCAATGATGAACAAGTTTTTAAATGTATTTTTTGGATTCAGTTTGCTAGTATTTTTTTGCATCCATGTTCATCAGGAGTTATCATGCCTGTAGTTATCACTTTTAGTGGAGTCTTTGCCTGGTTTTGGTATCAGGGTAATGCTTGCCTCATAAAATGAATGTTGAAGTTTCCCTTCCTCTTCTATTTTTTGGAATAATTTGAGAAGAATAGGTATTAACTCTTTAAATATTTGGTGGAATTCATCTGTGAATCCATCTGGACCTGGACTTTTGTTTTTGGGAGTTTTGTTTTCTTTCGTTTTTTCATTTTTTTAATTATTTTCAATTAGCCAGCATATTGTACATCACTGGTTTTTGAAGTACTGTTCAATGATTCGTTAGTTGCATATAACACCCAGTGCTCGTCACAACATGTGCCCTCCTTAATACTCATCACTCAGTTACCCCATCCTCCCACCCCCCTCCCTTCTGTAACCTTCAGTTTGGTTCCTGGAGTCCAGAGTCTGATTCAAGTACATTTCTAGTAATTTTCAGTCAAATTTTCTATTTCTTCCTCATTCAGTTCTGGGAAGTTACATGTTTCTAGGAATTCATCTGTTTCTTCCAGGTTGCCCAACTTGTTGGCATTTAATTTTTCCTAATGGTTTCCTATACTCCTTTGTATTTTTGTGATGTCAGTTGTTAATTCTCCTCTTTTCTGATTTTATTTGAGTTTCTCTCTCTTTCTCTCTCTCTGATGAGTCTGGTAGAGGTTTATCAGTTTTGTTGATCTTTTCAAAGACCCAGCTACTGGTTTCATTCATCTGTTTGTTGTTGTTGTTGTTGTTGTTGTTATTTTAGTTTCTATTTCATTTATTTCTGCTCTAATCTTCCTTCCTTCTGCTGGTTTGGGTTTTCTTTGTTCTTTTTCTAGCTCCTTTAGTGTAGGGTTATGTTGTTTGAGATTTTTCTTGCTTCTTGATGTAGGCTTGTATTGCTATAAACTTCCCTATTAGAATAGCTTTTGCTGCATCCCAAAGATTTGTGACTGTTGTGTTTTCACTTTCATTTGTCTCCATGTATTTTTTTTTTTATTTCCTCTTTGATTTCTTGGTTGACCCATTCATTGTTTAGTAGCATTTTATTTAACCTCCATGTATTTATGGTCTTTCAAGATTTTTTTCTTGTGGTTGATTTCTACTTTCATGGCATTGTGGTTGGAAAAGATGCATGGTATGAATTCAATCTTTTGTAATTTGTTGAGACTTCTTTTATGGCTTAATATGTGATCTTCTGGACTGTGTTCCATGTACACTTGAAAAGAATGTGTATTCTGCTTTTTTTAGAATGGGATGTTCTGAATATCTTTTAGATCCAACTTGTCCAATGTTTCCTTCAAAGCCAGAGTTTCCTTATTGACTTTCTGTTTGGTTGATTGATCCATTTATTTAAGTGGTTGGTAAAGTCCCCTAGTATTACTGAATTACTATTGATTTTTTCCTTTATGTTAGTTAATAGTTGCTTTATGTATTTGGGTGTTCCCATATTGGATGCATAAATATTTACAGTTGTTACATCTTCTTGTTGGATTGTTCCCTTTATGATTATGCAGTGCCCCTCTTTGTCTCTTGTTATAGTCTTTGTTTTAAAGTCTATTTGTCTGATACAAGTATCGCTATCCTGGCTTTCTTTTCATTTCCATTTGCACTATAAATGCTCTTCCATCCCTTCACTTTCAGTCTGCATGTGTCTTTAGAGCTTTTGTAGGCAGCATTTGGTGGGTCTTTCTTTTTTATCCATCCTGCTACTCTATGTCTTTTTATTGGGGCATTTAGTCCATTTACATTCAAAGTAGTTATTGGTAGGTATGTACTTATCACCATTTTGTTACTTGTTTTACAGATTTTTTTGTAGTTCTGTTTATTTCTTCTCTTGCTCTCTTTTCTCACAGTTTGCTGACTTCATTGACATACTTGGATTCCTTTTATTTTTTTTAATATCTATTACCAGCTTTTGATTTATGATTACCATTAGATTTATATATAACATCTTGTGCATATATAGTCTATATTGATGTTTGCTTAAGTTTGAACCCATTCTGAAGGCACTAAATTTTTACTCCTTTCCCCCAACATTTTAGATATATAATGTCATATTTTACATCCTTTTATTTTGTGAATCCCTCGACTGATTTTTATAGATATACTTAATTTTACTGCTTTTGTGCTTCCTACTTTTCTTACTCCTGCTTATGGTCTTTCCTTTCCACTCAAATAATACCCTTTAACATTTCTTGCAGAGCTGGTTGAGTGGTCATGAACTCCTTTAGCTTTTGTTTGGTAAAGTCTATCTCTTCCTGTGTTCTGAATGATAGCCTTGCTGGATAGATTATTCTTGGTTGCAGGTTTTCCCCTCTCATCACTTTGAATATATCATGCCACTCCTTTCCGGCCTGCAAAGTTACTGCTGAAAAATCAGCTGATAGACTTATGGGGTTTCCCTTGTATGTTACTGCTTTCTTTTCTCCTGTTGGTTCTAAAATTCTGTCTTTGTCACTACTGTTTGTTATTTTAATTACCATATATCTTGGCGTGGACCCTCCTTAAGTTGATTTTGTTGGAGGCTTTCTGTGCCTCTTGGATCTGGATGTCTCTTTCCTTTCCCAGATTAGGGAAGTTTCAGTTTCCAATTCTTCAAATGCATTTACTGTCCCGCTTTCTCTCTCCTCTTTCTGGGGTCCCTATAATGTGAGTGTTGTTACATTTGATGGTGTTACTGAGTTTCCTTAGTCTATTCCCATTTTTTATTAATAATTTTCTTTTTTTAAATCCTTTTGGGCTTAATTGCTCTCCATTACCCTGTCCTCCAAGTCACTGATTCTTCTTCTGCTTCCTCTAGTCTATTTATTCCCTCTAGTCTATTTTTAATTCCAGTTATTGAGTTCTTCAACTCTGATTGGTTCTTTTTTATGTTTTCTTTTTGTTGAGGATCTCACTGAGGTCCTCCACTCTTTTCTCAAGTCCAGTGAATATCTTTATGACCATTAGTTTAAATTCTCTATAAGACATATTAGTTTAAATTCTCTATAAGACATATTACTTGTCTCTTTTTCATTTAGCTCTCCTGCTATGATTTTGTCTTATTCTTTCATTTGGAGCATATTCCTCTGTCTCACTATTTTGTCTAACTCTTTGGGTCTGTATCTATGTGTTAGGAAAGTCAGCTACATCCCCTGTTTTTGCAACTGATGGCCTTATGAAGAAGAGGTCTTATGGTGCCCTGTAATGCAATGTACCTTGTTCACCAGAACCTGGAGCATCAGGGGTGTCTCCTTTGTGTGTTGTCTGTGCCCTACTTTTGTGGCTGTGTCACATTTATCTTCGATTCAGTCATCTGCAATGGCTCTCTCTGCCTGTTGTGGGCAGGGTTTTGGTTTGTGTTGTCCTGGGCTTCCTTAAGCTTGAGTTGGATCAGACCAGGAATTTGCCAGAGATGTGGTCCTACTGACCTTCAGGGTACCCTCCTTACATTGTCCTATGGGAGGTTTCTTTGGTGGGTGGGGCTTGCAGTCAGACCATATGTCTGCCCCCAGTCCACAGTTAGGGTCATAGTCAAACTGGTGTGTGTGATTATCTCCCCCTCTCCCTGGAACAGGAGTTACTTTAGAGTGGTGCTGGCCCCTGTCAGCTGCTTGCACAATACCATGCTTGTGGCACCACTTTGGATGGACTCTTACACTGAGGACAAATTGGAGAGGGCAAGTCACTCTGTTAGCTAGGGAGAATGTTTGTCCTGTACTGGTTGCCACAAGTGTCCATGTACCTAGGCTGGGGCCAGGGGAGGGAAATGGTGCCTGCCAGCTCTTTTGTTTTTTGAGAAGTCTCCTAAAGGTCCCGGCCCCTCCATCGCAGTCTCTGAAACTACAAAATAAATCTCCTTCGCATATACCCCAGGCATTTTTCAAACCGCTGCTTCTGTGCTGTGTACAGTATTGCAGTGGGGCTGTTTGTTGTGCTGTGTCTTTAAGGACAGGGACTCCTATTCCCCTCTGGCTCGCCCAGAGCCTGGCCTGCTCATTTTTAAAGTCCCAGGTGTTAAGCCCCACTGATTCCAAAACTTTGTGATGTTCAGCATCACTGGTTTTCAAAGTCAGATGTGGAATTTGTTTCCCAGTGTGGGTTCCCTGTGCCTAGGGTGCCCACTGGGGTCTACTCCTCTCCTCTGTCCTTGTGGTGACCCTCTCTCCCATGGACAATCTCCTAGGTCAACTTGGTTTCCAACTGCACCTCTGCCTATCCTACCATTTTTGATGTGGCCTCTTCTCTGTTTTGCTGTAAAGAGTCTTTCTGCCAATCTTCAGATCATTTTCTAGGTTACTTGCACTGCTGTGGGTGTTATCTAGGTGTATCTGTGGGACAAGTTGAGTTTAGGAGCCTCCTACTCTGCCATCTTCTCCAAAAGTCTAAGGAGATTATTTTAAATGTCAATATAGGAATTGATTTGACAAAGAATATCCAAGGCCATTTGGGGGAAAAATACAAAAAAATTTAATGCACTGATTTTAAATTATGTACAGGAAGAACATAGTTTGAGTATCAAAACCATATTTAAAAGTAGAGAAATATGACATCCTTGTAAATACATAACGTTTAAAATATTTTAGGACAGCCACAGGATAACTAATAGAAAGGAAACTGAATATAGAATCTAGAAACAGATCAGTGCATGAATGTGGTAGGATGTCATCACCAATCAATGGAGAAAGGTTGTGTTGCTTAGTAAGTGATGTTAGGAAGCTTGGCTTAGTATGTGAAGGAAAACAGAGTTGGATTTAAAACTCACACCAAAAATAAATAAATAAATTTGAAGTGAATTAAAGATCTAAATTTTAAAGTAAAACTTATAAAAAGAATAAATATATAAATGTTTTTGTGACCTTGCAAAATAGTTGATTTCTTAACACCGATAAAGTGCAAACATTACATGAAAAGTATTGATGTATGTGATTCCATTAAAATTAATATTTGTGTTTAGTGAAAGACTACAGGGAAAAAGTTGACAAGTGGGAAACATGGAAGGTGTTTGCAATAACATTGCTGATAAGGGATTATAATATCTAGGAAACAGAAGGAATCCCTGCAATTCAGAAAAAAAAAAAAAAGATCAGAAACCCAATAGAAAATAGGCCACTATTCATTCATAAGCTACACACAACAGAGAAAAATTAAATATCAAATAAATATATGAATAGATGTTCAACATTAGGGAAATGCACCTCTAAACAATAGGTACCACTCAGAACCTATAATTACAAAGAAGTCAGTCTCTGCTTGAAGAGGCAGAACTATTTTAACTTTTCAGCAAACTTTCAGGATCTAGTGAAATTAAATACTTAAATACTCTACAACCCAACAATGTCATCCTTGGATGTATGCACCACAGAATTGCTCACACGGGTCTTCAAATAAATATCATTAAGGATATTTATTGCAATTTATTTTACAACCTAAATGACTGTAAATGGGAATTAAGACTATTCATCATTAGGGGGATGAATATGTAAATATATATATATCATATATGGTAGAAGAATGCAATACTCAGAAACACTAGACTTATGTATAACACAGGTTTTTAAAATGTAAAGATAAATGATAACAGCATAAAATAAAAGGTCCTGTATAGGCAGCTAATAGTAGGCCACCTTATGCAAGGAGTGTAATAAACTCAATTCTGGACCCCCAAAATCTCAAAATACCAACTCCTGATATTTTTAATTTCTCCTGTTCATATTTTCAAATGACTTTCCATGTTCTCATAACAGATTCTAAGAAACCATGCAACTATCTTCAAACCAATAATTGCTATTTTACCAATATTGGTAAAATTGAAAGAAATCTTATAATGAGAAATTTTCCACTTTCAAAAGATAAAACAAAAGTAGAAGAAAATGGCATAGTTTGTTGTTAACATTTTTGTTCAATAATCAAAACAGCACATTCATTAAATTTTATTAACATGGACCATTACAGAAGGACTTATTGACACAAATTCAAAGAAAGAAAGAAAGAAAAAAAAGAAGAAAGAAAGGAAAAGAAAAACTAACTTACTCTAAATGTCCTTGTAACTCTTAGTTTCCTGCTTGAAATTAATGCTAGGTAACATCACTTACATACCAAACCCAGACAGACATACCTCCCCATGAACAAGGAAGAAAAAAAAAATCCTTGGGCAAAAGTTACTAAATTGAATTCTACTGTGTTTTAGAAGATAAATACAAGATCACATGGGATTTATCTCAAGAATGTAAGGTTGGTTCATTGTTCAAAAACAATCAGTTTAGCCAGGAAAGCTATCTGATCATTTTATTTGATGCAAAAAAATAATTTGACAAAATTCAACATCTTTTCATGGTTAAAAAAAAAAAAAGAAAAAGAAAACTCTCAGCAAACTAGAAATAATATAACAGGTGAAGTGCATCTACCACCCTCCCCCACTCCCTGAAAAACACCCCAAACCAGTGCTTACAGCTAATAGCATACTTTCATACACACTGTCTTGGTAACACCAGCTCTACGTATATATGAAATATTGCCGGGATAACCACTCCAAACTTTTACAATACGCTCTGAAATCTGAGCTGTATTCTCAGGCATTTCGTGTTATTTTTCCAGATACAAATTACTGACTCATTATGGCTCACTTTGTCAAAATTGCATGGTTTTAGAGTGGTATGTCCTATCCCTATTTTTTCCATTAGTCCTGTTACTTTTATTGTGCAAATTTGTAGAACTTGAGGTTTTTCACCAATGCAGACACCATGCTACATTAGATACGCCTCTAGTTACATAGCTCTGCACTGTCCAAAAGGAGAGCCATTATGTAGCTCTTAAACTTTTAGGAAATGTGACTAGTCCAAACTGAGTTGTCCTATAAGGGTACAGAAAAGACACCAGATTTCAAATATGTAAGATGAAAAAATATATAAAATATCTAAACAATTTTTGTATTAATTTCATGTTGAAATGACAATATTTTTAATATATGGGGCTAAATACGACTGTCATTAAATTTAATATGTTTTTTCTTTTTTTTCTTGATATAGCTACTAGAAAATATAAACTTGTAAGCATAGCTATCTATTGGACAGCATTGATATAGATTATCGCTCTAGCAATAAAAAATTTCTTTCCTGAATTTTTGAAATCTAATTCTAAAAATCATTTTAGAAAATCTGGTATAAATTTGTTTGTTTGCAAAATATTACCTGAAGTGAAGCTATTTATAGAGCTGCTGGTTACAGGCTGCTGTCCTGAAACCCTCTGGGGATGTGATACCATCCGGGCCCACATTCTCTTATACAATACTCTGGGGACAGATAACTTTTCAAAAGTCAGAAATTTTTAAATGTTATATACATAACACAGTTTATTATATAAACACCGCTATCTGCAGAAGCACCCTAAATTCATCTGAGTTGCCAAAGTGCAATGTATGAATATTCACTCTAAGTGGAATAATTAAAGACTATTAATAGCACCTCAGTTTATATAGTAATAAATAATGGTGTAAATATAATCTGTAAATGATATTGTGTTGATTTTTTTCCTAATGAAAACAAACTTCAAGCATATATGCAACTTCAAGCGTATATGCACTTTCAAGATAAGCTGAATTATTGGGTCTATATATGCAATAAATTATGATTAAATCTGAGAATCTTGGAAAATTGTGTATACTACTTTCATTATCACTTGGTTGGAATTGGACTTCTGAGACCATGGCTAAGAGATTCTTCAGAGATGAACTATGATTTAGCCTTTCTTTTTAATGGCTTTGTTGAAATATCCACATACTGTACAATTCACTCATTTAAAATGTCCAATTCAGTGTGGTTTGGGGTATATTCATAGAAATGCACAACCATCACCGCAGTCAATTTTTGAACATTTTCATCATGTCAGAAAGAAACTGAATACTTTGGCTATCACCCCATCTCCTCATCAAACCTAAACCCTAAGCAACCACGAATCCACCTTCTGTCTCTATAGATTTTCTTATTCTGGACTTTCAAGTGAACGGAATAATGTAGTATGTGGTCCTTTGGGACAGACTCTCACAGCACAATGTTTTTAAGGAAAATAGTCTTACAAAGCTTTTTTCAGTGTTGTCTGAGCTATTAACATGGGGTTCTACCCAAGCAGATTTTCTTTAATTGATTCAACTGCTCTGACCTCGTGTTTTATTCAAGGCCAGCAATTAACTGATTACAGTTTCACCATATCATCCAGAGAATTTTTTTTCCCACAGTCAGCATCATCCTCACAATTATCCACCTGCTTCACTATGTTTTAAACTATTTCAGAAATATTCCCATCTCATAATTTTCCCTTGAAGGAATGCACAACAGGCGCATCATTGTTAATGTTCAGCATTTCTTCAATGTGAGCCTTTCTCTAGCTTAATTGCACTTCCACTGATGCATATTTGGTGAACTAATAAGGTTTAATGTAGTCTTTTCATTAGTATCAGGAAACCCTTTTAAGTCTTCAATTGCATGCTTGTTTTGAAGCCTCTGCAGTATCCTCACTTCGTGCCCTCCAGATATTGGCAGATGCTTCCTTTTCTATTTCTGTTACCTACGGGGGCATCCTTAGCTATTTCAAAACTGTTCATGATGTAGTTAATTACAAAACTATAAAATAAAACAGTGAAACATCAGTGAATTGCAGCATCACTTATGAGAGGAAGCTGAGACACAATCCATGCTTCATGGCAGGTCAGATTCTGCTTCCAAAAAACCTTTGGCTCCAAGCTAACCGAAAATTTAGTATTCAGAGCTTTTTTGGGTAATTATGAATAAGAGAATGTGGACCTGAATATTATGTATGTGTCCTAAGTAATCTTTCTAAAAATGCAAATAATCCTGGATGCCAAAATGCATCTGTCCCCAAAAGATTAAAGTAATCGAGTGGTTTGGTGTTCTATTCTATAAATATCAGTTAGGTGAAGTTGGTTGATAGGTTGTACCTATCTTCCGTATCTTTACTGGCTTTCTATCCATTACCAAACAAAGGTATTAAAAATCTTCAAAAATATTTGTGTATTTTTTTTGTTATTAGGTGTATATACATTTAGATTTTCTAATATCCTCCTGATTGATTTTTCAAATTGAGATTTCATTTGCATTTAACACTGTGTAAATCTAGTGTACAACATGTTGACTTGATACATTTATCTATTACAATATGATTACCGCTGTAGCTTTAGTTAACATATCTATCATGTCACATAATTATCTTTTTTGTGTGTATATGGTGAGAACATTTAAGATCTAGTCTCAGCAATTTTGACATATATAATACAGTATTGCTGCCTATAGTTACTATACTGTGGTGTTTTTATCATTATGAAATGCTCCTCTTTATTTCTGGTAAGACCCCTTGTTTAACACCTACTGTGTCTGATATTAGCCTAGCTTTACACAAGCTTTATTATGTTTGGTGTTTGGTATATCTTCTGAATGGTATATCATGAACCTGTGTGTATCTTAATATACAAAGTATCCTTTGCAAACAGCATAGAGTTGTATCTTTTCTAATTTTTATTTTTTTTTTCATTTAAAAATTTATTTCCAGTATAATTAACATACAGTGTTATATTAGCTTCAGGTATACAGTGTAGTGATTCAGTGCTCATCGTGATAAGTGTACTTTAAATCCCCTTCACGTATTTCACCCATTCCCCCACCCACTTCCCCTCTAGTAACTATCCGTTCTCTATAGTTAAGAGTCTGTTTTTTGGTTTGTCTTCTTTTTCCTTTGTTCATTTGTTTTGTTTCTTAAATTGCACATATGCATGAAATCATATGGTATCTGTCCTTCTCTGACTGGCTTATTTCATTTAGCATTATGCTCTTTAGATCCATCTATGTTGTAGATGGCAACATGAATGAATAATATTCCATTTGAATAATGACGAATAATATTCCATTGTGTCTAGTCTACCAGTCTCTGCCTTTTGATAGATTTTTTCTTTCCATTTACCTTTTTGCTACTTGTTTTCTACCTGTGCCCTCTGTTTTTGTTTTTCCTTTCCTGTCTTCTTATGGAATGATTTAATATTTTCCTATTTTTCCCCTGAATTAATGTTTAAAATCTTACTTTATTACTTTTAAGTAAATTTCCCTAGGGATTGCAGTATTCTTATTTAACATAATATATTCTATTTCAAATTAATATTATACTATTTCATGTGTAATATAATGCACTTAAAAATATAATTCTATTTAAACCTGTTTCTGCCCTTTGTGCTATTGTTATTTATTTTTCTTCTACTTACATTATAAACCTCATAAACATTGTTATAATTTTTCCTTTAAGCAATCAGTTGCCTTTGGCAAATTTAAGAAAGATGATCTTTTATATTTACTCACTTATTTACCATTTCCAGGGCTTTTTCTGACTTCCTATAAATCTGAGTTTCCATCTGGTATCATTTTCCAGACTAAATGACTTCCTTTACTGGTAACACAATTTCCCAGTTATTTTTATCTGGAAATGTTTTTACCTCACCTTCACTTTTTCAAGATATTTTCATGCCATATAGAATTTTAGATTGGCAGGTGTTTTCTTTTCCACCAAGCACTTTAAATGTGTCATGTTATTATTATCTTGACCCCAGCTCTTTCGGATAAGAATTCAGTTGCCATTCTTTTATTCTTGTTTTTCTATACAATGTGTTTTTTCTGTAGCTGCTTTAAACATTTCCTTTACCTCTGGATTTCAGCAATTTGATCGATGGGACTACTGAACAGATTTCTTAGTGTTTTTCCCTTCTGTGGTTGGCTAATCTCTCTGTTATTGTAGGTTGCTATTTGTAAACAAATTTGGAAAATTTTTAACCATATCTTTCAGATATTCTTTTCTGTCTCCTTCTCTCTCTTCCCCTGGGACTCTGATTACATGTAAGATTGCTTGACATGTTTTCTCAGGTCACTGAGGCTTTTTATAATTTTTTGCAACCTTTTTTCCTCTCAGTGCTTCAATATGTGAAATGGATTTACATGTCTTCAAGACAATTGGCCGTTTTCTTTTGAATTGTGCCCGATGTGCTATAAAAATTATCCAATAAAATTTTTATTTTGTATTTTTCAGTGCTATTTTCATTTAGTACTTTTTTTATAATTTCCAAAGATTCCAAAATTATTCATCTTGTCACCCATTATATCCATTTTGTCTTTTAGAATCTTTAAATATTTCTCATAGTTACTTTTGGTGACTACAAATTTGGGGGTAACTATCAGATCCAGTGGTGCAGGGGGTATAGTTGATTGATGACCCTCCCTACTATATACTGAAAATCATTACCTTGTTCACACTGAAGGCACAGGCCCTATGGGACAGTCCACATAGTAACAGCTAAAAAGGAGAAAAAAGACCAAACGTGATTTATAGATGGATTCCTTGGCACGTGGTTTCAAGGCTAAAACAGAGGTTTCATTGTAACCACATTTAAGAGCTTCTGTGAAAGACAGCAGGGAGGAAAATCTTCCTAATGAGCAGAACTGCAAGTGTGTACCTAGTCATCCACTTTGGTTGAAGAGGTGGCCCAGTATGAGAGTACAGATAGTTTCCTGGTTAGGGGATTTAAAGGAAAAGGACTAGAATATTGGAGGTGAGAAGATATAGAGTATGTAGAGTCATTTGGATGGTCATGAAAAGAGAAAATTTTTGTATCCTATGTTAATACCTACCAGAAAGCACCTGCCACTGAAGAAGCATTGATCAATGATTAGTTGATGTAAGCCAGCCTCATCATTGGTCCTAACCAACAGGATGGGCCCATGAATGCAGTGTCATGGTGGTAGACACAGAAACTGTTATGAACCCAACGCCATATGAACCCAATGTTATGAACCTCACTAGGGCCTTCTCACCACTTCTCTCTCTGACTGTTCATGTTAGCAACAGAGACCATTATGGCACCCCACATATGACACAATTCCTCAAGGATACCACTTGGACACTGGTGGCAACTCAAATACATAAGCTCCTTTTATTCTGGAAGGACCAGCAGTTCATACTCAAAGGGATAGATTACCTATTTCAGATACGAATTTTTCTTCCCCCTCTATAGAAATTCAGTCTATGCAGGGACTTATCAGTCTTCATACAGCATAACACTCGGCCCAGGGAACCCACTTCAAAATGAGAGAGATACAAGAATGGATACAGGACCATGGGATCCACTGATTATAATACATATAGCACCACCCAGAGGCACTGGTCCTCATAGAATGCTGGAACAGTTTTCTAAAGGTACAACTATAACACCAGCTGAATGACAAGGATATGAAAAGACAGGGTGTATTTCAGACTGTATTAAATCAGAGACCTTGCTATGACACTGTGTCCCTAATAAAATAATACATGATTTCAGATGTAGCTAAGAGATGAAAACTAGAGGAGTCTTTCTTTCCAGTACTCTCAGTGCTTCACTGGGGAATCTGTGCTTCCTATCCTGATTGCTCTAAGCTCTATAGGATTAGAGGTTTTGTTTCCAAAGGAATTATACTCTTGCAAAAGGACACAGTAACAATCCTGTTGAACAAGTCAGGTTGCCAATAGGGCACCTTGCATTTCTTGTATCCAGGCAGCAGCAGGTAAGAAGTCACCGTAACATCAGAAGTCATTGACTCTGATTGTCAGGAAGAGGTGGGCTGCTTTTATATGAGGACAGAAAAGAATAAGTGTGCTTAATTTGTGTTTTTGGTACCCCTTTTCCCAACTGACCCTGCCAGTCAATACATTCAGCAATCTCAGATTGGGGGGGGGGGGAGTGATTTTCAGTGGCTCAAAAGCCTTAGGATTGAAGGTATGGATCACATGATCAGTTAAGCCACCTAGACTTGCCAAGGTGATAGCTGAGCATGAGAGGAATTTCAAACGGTAGTGTAAAAGACAGAGGATGAATATCAGTTACAGGAATAAATCAACTGCAGTGACAGAGACTATAGTTTGTCCTGCTAACTTTCTCCTCGGGAGAGGTGGTGTGTTAGAACCACAAAGGAGCCACTCTTCAAACTTCTGTGGAGAAGTAAATCTGTGTGGTGGAAGAGTGGGCTGCGGCAGCCGTGAGAATATGCTCCCCAGATCTCTATGGAAAGTGTAATAGATTTCCTACAAGCGGCTGGAGCCAGACCAAGTATGACAGGGATGCTAAGGGAGACCTTTCCTGGCATGTGCATGGCTCTTCTAATGGGCAAATATGGCTGGAGGATAGTCATCCTTCCTTCACTCTAAAATACTATCACCCAATTTTCTTTCCTTCTCTCTCTCCCTCACTCAGAATCAGACCTGCATTAATCTGGTGGCTCTCCTAGGCTTTCTCAATTCTCTCCCATTTCTTTTTTTCTCACAGGCCTTTCCCTTAAATAATTCCTTCCTCATCTAAGTTCATTGTGGTGTTTGCTTCATAGAGGACCCAGACAAACATTATTTCATAGTACTTGTATACTTGTTCTAATATCTGGGTTATTTGTGGATTTTTTTTAAAACTGATTCTTCCCTTAACTGTGGGTCATATTTTCTGCTTATTCATGTATCTAGTAATTACTTCATTCTATACTTGTACATTGCTCATAGGTTGTAAACACTCTGGATTCTTATATTTTCCTCTGAAAAATGTTGAATTTTGTTCAGGAGGCTGTTCAATAACTGATAGACTGCCTTGAACATTATAAGGTGTTCTGCCAGGCAAGTCAATGTTTGTTTTGCTCTTAGTCTTAAGGTGAATCCTTTAGTCCTGAGAATCATTTTAAAGTGTGTACCTTCTGGAGTATCAGTGGAAAACTTGAGGTGCTTATAGGGTTTCTCTAATTTGGCAAGACTTGAACTCAATACTCTTGTCACCCTTGTGGTGGGGCCTAACTCAATTCCCTCCTCATCTCCATCGGTCTCATAACTGTTGCTTTCTACTGGGCTCCTTGGAGTCTTGTTTGCACAAACAGAATAGTTCTGGAGTTAGTGAAGAATTTGAGGAGATTTTGTATGCAGAATTTGGGACTCCTTCGATATGGTTCTTTTTTGTTCTAGGATTTTGCCCTTCGGTTTTTAGTCATTCTAGCATCCCTGAACGCCATACTCTGTATAATCAGGTCAATGAAAGTATGGCTTTCTGCTTAAACTTTATCAACTATTGCTGGAGAGAGTACTTGGTACTCTCCTCCATGGTATTTCCTTTGTTTCCAAGGTAGGATTCTCTAGTTTCTGGCTGTATTTTTTTACTGAGCTCCAGGTTTTTCAGTTGTACTTTATATTATTTTAAGAGTTAAATATTGCTATTTATTAGACAATTAGTTCAATAACAGAAGCTCCATAATTACTAGCAGCCTGAACTCCCGGTCAGCTTATTACCTAGGGCAGCTCAAACCTAGGGCAATTTTTTTAAATTACTATCTGATAGAATAAAGTTGTTCAATATATAGTAGGTGCTCAATAAATATTTGTTGAATTAATAAATATGACTGGATATTCAAGAATCATTAAACAGTTCTTTTAGAAGCCTAAAATGTGGGGTGCATGGGTGGTTCAGTCAGTTAAGCGTCTGCCTTCGGCTCAGATCATGATCCCACGGGCCTGGGATAGAGCCCCGCATTGGGCTCCCTGCTTAATGGGAAGGCTGCTACTCCCTCTCCCTATGCCATTCCCCCTGCTTGTGCTCCCTATCTCTCTCTATCTCTCTGTCAAATAAATAAATAAATAAATAAATAAATAATAAATAAATAAATAAATAAATAAATAAAATCTTAAAAAAAAAAAAAAGAAACCTAAAACATGAAAGAAAGATCAACACAATGACAAGAAAAGAGTGAAGGGAAACAATACAGTTTGCCAAAAGATAAAGAGAGATACCAGATCTATAAAACAAGAAAACCTATACATGGAATCAGTAGATAACAAGATAATAAGAAAAAATTCTTGAAAATTTAAAGTAGGTAAAATATACTTCATCCTTATTGCTGGAAAATAGACTAAAGGAGATCTTCTAAAAATGGAATAAAAGGAAGATGTTAAAAATAGACAACAAAAATGACATTTAAATGATCAATTCAGGATGTTCAACAGCTTACTAAACAGTAGGATAAAGGACAATATAAGGGAAAATAAAGGAAAAGAAGAAATGAACAAAAATAAAAGAATAATACCCAGAATGAAATGACATAAGACTTTATATTTAGTGAGCTGATGCCTAGAACAATAAATGGAGGAAAAATAGATATAACCCACGGCAAATCAGACTGTAATTTAGAATGCAAGGACTAAAGCATTCTTAAATCTTTAAGAGAGAGTAAAATAAGTTACATACATGAGATCAATAGTTCAAACAGCAACCAAACTGAAAGCTGTCATACAATAATAGAGGGATAATTTCAAAATTCTGAGGGAAATTATTTTAAGTTTTTGTTTATTTAAATTCCAGTTAACATACAATGTTATATTAGTTTCAGGTGTACAATTTAGTGATTCAACACTTATAACACCCAGTGCACCTCACCACGACAAGGGCACCCCTTAATCTCCATCACCTATTTAATCCATCCCCCCACTCACCTCCCCTCTGGTAACCATCAGTTTGTTCTCTGTAGAAAAAGAGTCTGTTTCTTGGTTTGCCTCTTTTTTTTTCCCCATGCTTATTTGTTTTGTTTCTTAAATTCCACATATAAGTGAAATTACATGGTATTTGTCTTTCCCTGACTTATTTTGCTTAGCATAATGCTCTCTAGCTCTATCCACATCATTGAAAATGGCAAGATTTCATTCTTTGTTATGGCTGAGTAATATTCCATTGTATATATACATCACGTCTTCTTTATTCATTCATCAGTCAATGGCATGGGCTGTTTCCATAATTTGGCTATTGCAGATAATGCTGCTATAAACATTGGGGTGCATGTGTCCTTTTGAATTAGTATTATTTATTTATTTATTTATTTATTTACTTATTTATTTATTTGAGAGACAGAGCATGTGTGCACCCAAGCATGTGAATGGGGGGAAGGGCAGAGGGAGATGAAGAAAGAGACTTTTAAGTAGGCTCCATGCTCAACACAGAGCCCTGCTCGGGGCTCGATCTCAGGACTCTGAGATCATGACCTGAGCCAAAATCAAGAGTTGGACACTTAACCACCTAAGCTACCCAGGTGCCCTTGAATTGGTATTTTTGTATTCTTTGGATAAATACCTAGTAGTGCAATTGCTGGATCATAGGGTAGTTCTACTTTTAACTTTTAAAGGAAACTCCATACTGGTTTCCACAGTGGCCGGACCAGTTTGCATTCCCACCAACAGTATAAGAATGTTGCCCTTTCTCCACATCCTTGCCAACACTTGTTTCTTGTGTTGTTAAATTTAGACATTTTGACAGGTGTGAAGTGATATCCCATTGTAGTTTTGATTTGTATTTCCCTGATGACCAGTGATGATAAATATTTTTGTATGTGTCTGTTGGCCATCTGTATGTCTTCTTTAGAAAAAAAGTCAATTCATGTCTTCTGCCCGTTTCTTAACTGGATTATTTGGTTTTGGGTGTTGAATTTTAAAAGCTTTTATATATATATATTTTTTGGATACTAACTCTTTATTAGATATGTCATTTGCAAATGTATTTTCCTATTCTGTAGGCTGCCTTTTAGTTTTGTTGATTGTTTCAGTGTACAGAGGCTTTTTCTTTTGATGAAGTTCCAATAGTTTATTTTTGCTTTTATTTCCCTTGCCTCCGTACACATATCTAGTAAGAAGTTGCTACAACCAATGTCAAAGAAATTACTGTATCTTTTTGCTCCAGGATTTTGATGGTTTCCTGTCTTACATTTAGGTCTTTAATTCATTTTGAAATTATTTTTGTGTGTGGTGTAAGAAAGTGGTCCAGTTTCATTCTTTTGCATGTAGCTTGCTAGTTTTCCCAACACCATTTGTTTAATAGACTGTCTTTTTACCATTCGATATTCATTCCTGCTGTGTCGAACATTGATTGACCATATAGTTGTGGGTTTACTTGTAGGTTTTCTACTCTGTTCCATTGATCTAGGTGTCTATTTTTGTGACAGTACCATACTGTGTTGATCACCACAGATTTGTGATGTAACTTGAAGACTGGAATTGTAATGCCTCCAGCTTTGCTTTTCTTTTTCCATGTTGTTTTGGCTATTTGGGGTTTTTGTGGTTCCATACAAATTTTAGGATTGTTTGTTCTAATTCTGTGAAAAATGCTGGTGGTATTTTCATAGGGACTGCATTAAGTGTGTGGATTGCTTTGGGTAGTATGGGCATTTTAACAATATTCTTGTAGTGAATGAGCATGGAATGTTTTTCCATTTCTTTGTGTCATCTTCAGTTTCTTTCACCAGTATTTTACAGTTTTCAAGGTATAGCTCCTATACCTCTTTAGTTAAGTTTATTCCTAGTTATGTTACGGGTTTTGGTGCAATTGTAAATGGGATCAATTCCTTGATTTCTCTTTCTGCTCCTTCATTATTGGTGTATAGAGAAATGCAACAGATTTCTGTATGTTGATTTTATATACTGCGACTTCACTGAATTCATGTATCAGTTCTAGCAAATTTTTTTGGTGTAGCCTTTTGGGTTTTCTGTATATAGTATCATGTCATCTGCAAATAGTGAAAGTTTTCCTCCTTCTTTACCGATTTGGGTGTCTTTTAGTTCTTTTTGTCATCTGATTGTTGAGGCCAGGACTTCCAGTACTATGTTAAATAACAGTGGTAAGAGCTAGATATCCTTGTCTTGTCCCTGACTATAGAGGAAAGCTCTCAGTTTTTCCCCATTAAGGATGATATTAACTGATGGTTTTTCATATATGGTCTTTATGATGTTGAGGTATGTTCCCTGTAACCACACTTTGTTGAGGGTTTTTGTCATGACTGGATGTTGTACTTTGTCAAATGCTTTTTCTGCAACTATTGAGAGGATCATAGGGTTCTTATCCTTTCTTTTATTAATGTGGTGTATAATGTTGATTGATTTGCAAATATTGAACCACCCTTGCAGCCCAGGAATAAATCTCACTTGATTGTGGTGAATGTTTCTTTTAATGTACGGTTGGATTCAGTTTGCTAGTATGTAACTGAGAATTTTTGCATCCATGTTCATCAGGGATATATGCCTGTAGTTATCGTTTTTAGTGGAGTCTTTGTTTGGTTTTGGTGTCAGGGTAATGCTGGCCTCATAGAATGAATTTGGAAGTTTTCCTTCTTTTTCTTTTTTTGGGGGGTGGGAATAGTTTGAGAGAATAGATATTAACTGTTCTTTAAATGTTCGTAAGATTTGCCTATGAAGACATCCAGCCCAGGACTTTTGTTGAGATATATATATATATATATATTTTTTTACTGATCAATTTCTTTGTTGTTTATTGGTCTGTTCAAGTTTTCTATTTCTTACTCTTTCAGTTTTGATACTTTATATATTTCTAGGACTTTATCCATTTCTTTCAGGTTGTCCAATTTGTTGGCATATTATTTTTCACAATATTGTCTTATAATTGTTTGTATTTCTGTGTTGGTTGTTATTTCTCCTCTCTCATTTGTGACTTTATTTATTTGGGTCCTTTCTCTTTTTGATAAGTCTGGCTAGAGTTTTATCAATTTTATTTTTTTTTCCAAAAAACAGCTCCTGGGTTCATTGATATGTTCTTTTACTTTTTTAGTTTCTATATCATTTATTTCTGCTCTAATTTCTATTATTTCCTTCCTTCTGCTGGCTTTAGGCTTCATTTGTTCTTTTTTTTTTTTTTTTAGCTCCTTTAGGTGTAATATTAGGCTGTTTATTTGAGATGTATTTCTTGCTTCTTAAGGTGGGCCTGTATTGCTATATACTTCTCTCTTAGGACCATTTTTGCTACATCCCAAAGGTTTTGGACTGTTGTACTTTTGTTTCTATGCATTTTTTTTTAAATTTCTTCTTTGATTTCGTGGTTCACTCATTCATTCTTCAGTAGCATGTTATTTAACCTCCATGTATTTATGGTCTTTTCAAATGTTTTCTTGTGGTTGACCTCGAGTTTCATAGCATTGTGGTCAGAAAATATGCATTGTATGATCTCAGTCTTTTTGCACTTGTTAAGCCCTGATTTGTGACCTAGTGTGTGATCAACTCTGGAGGATGTCCCATGTGCACTTGAAAAGAATGTGTGTTCTGCTGTTTTAGGATGGGATGTTCTGAATATATCTGTTAAGTCTGTCTGGTCCAGTGTGTCATTTAAAGCCATTGTTTCCTTGTTAATTTTCTGTTTAGATCTATCCATTGATGTAAGTGGAGTGTTAAAGTCCCCTACTATTATTGTATTATTATAATGAGTTCCTTTAGGTTTGTTAGTAATAGTTTTATATATTTGGGTGCTCTCATGATGGGGGCATAAATACTTAACAATTGTTAGATCTTCTTTTTGGATTGTCATCTTTATTATGATATAGTGTCTTTCCTCATCTTTTGTTGCAGTGTTTGTTTTAAAGTTTAATTTGTCTGATATAAGTATTGCTACTCTGGCTTTCTTTTGACATCGAGTTCCATGATAAATGTTTCTCCACCCCTTCACTTTCAAACTGCAGATGTCTTTAGGTCTGAAATAAGTCAGCATATAGATGGGTCTTGTTGTCGTTGTTATTTTTACCCATTCCGACACCCTATGTCTTTTGGTTGGAGCATTAAGTCCACTTACATTCAGAGTAATTATTGATAGGTAAATATTTATTACCATTTTATTACTTGTTTTGTCATTGTTTCTGGATATTTTCTCTGTTCCTTTCTAGTCTTTGTTGCTTTTGGTCTTTCCTTCCCACTCCCCTTTAATATTTCTTGCAGAGCTGGTTTATTGATCACAAACTCTTTTAGTTTTTGTTTGGGAATATCTTTAGCTCTCCTTCTATTGTGAATGATAGCCTTCCCGGATGGAGTATTCTTGGCTGCAGATTTTTCCTGTTCAGTATTTTGAATATATCATGCCACTCTTTTCTGGCTTGCCAATTTTCTATTGAGAAATCAACAGCTAGCCTTATGGGTATTCCCTTGTAACTTAGGGACTTCTTTTTGTCTTGCTGCTTCTAAGATTTTTTTGTTTTTCGCTATATTTTGCAAATTTAATATATCTTGGCATTGGCCTGCTTTTTTTTTTATTTTGATGGGAGTTCTCTGTGCCTCCTGGATCTAGATGTCTGTTTCCTTCCCCGGATTAAGGAAGTTCTCAGCTATTATTTCCTCAAAAACATTTTCTGTACCCTTTTCTCTCCTTTCTTCTTCTGTGACTCTATAATATGAGTGGTATTATGTTTGATGGAGTCACTGAATTCCCTGAGTTTCTTCTTGTATTCCATAATTCTTCTTTCTCTCTTTTGTTCAGCTTCATTATTTTCCATTATTTTGTCTTCTGTATCTCTAATTCATTCCTCTGCTTCTTCCGGCATACTGTTCACTGCATCAATCCTATTTCCAATCTCAGTTACTGCATTCCTCATTTCTGACTGATTCTTTTTTTAATTCTTTTATCTCTGTGGTAAGGGTTTCCCTGATGTCTTCCAGTCTTTTCTCAAGCCCAGTGAGTATTCTTATGATTATTGCTTTAAATTCTCCATCAGGCATATTACTTATATTTGTTTCACTTAGATCTGTTGGCCATGACCTTATCTTGTTTCATTAAGGATATATTCCCCCATCTTGGCATTTTGCCTATGTCTCTGCCTTCTCCTGTGTGTTAGGAAAGCCCATTGTTTCCTGCTCCTGAGAGTAATGGCTTTATGAAGAAGTCATATAATGGCCAAGGACTGGCACTTCAGAATGTGTCTCTGGTATGTGCTGTGTGCACTCTGCTGCCATGTTTTGGCTGCTCTATCCCTCAGGGCAGTCCTCTGCAGATTTCTCCTTGCCTGCAGTCACAGTGTTTGGTCCTTGGCCAGATGTGAGTTTTATAACTAGGTGTGCTCTCGTCTCTTTGTGAAATGAGACCTGATACTCCGTCCAGTAGAACTGAAGCCTGCAGAAACCTCTGGTTGGGAGATGTGGTGTGGGCAGGGGTTTCTGCTGATCTTCTGGGGAAGGGGCCCATCGCACTGGGACTGAGACGAGCTTGCCTGAGAAGGGCAGTCCCATCGGAGCACTGGGGAGCGTGACTTGGTGTGAGCAAGTTAGGCAGCAAGCGTAGGTGCTGAGCTGCTTCCCACGGGTGGCTCTGTGTTAATGCTGAGGGACTGGGGAGGGAAATGGTGCCAGCCAGCTCCTTCGTTCCCAGAGAGTGTCTCCATGAATGCTCCCTCTCAGGGAAGTGCTCCAAGAAGAGTGAGTAATGTGTCCCCTGTGTGTCTCAGGTATTTTCAGATCGCTATTTCCACACTGTCTGCCTGGGGCTTGTTTGCCTGCCTTTTCTCCGGGAGCAGCACAGTGCCCCCCTCTGGCCTCTATCCCACCCAGCCCTGCTGACAGTGAAAACTCCAGGCTTTAGGGATGTGGTTTGGGCAGCACTGGTCCTGGTATTCTGGAGGAAGGGTCCCCACACTGGGATTGAGGCAAGCTTGACCCAGAGGGGCGGTCCTGGCAGAGCGCAGGGGAGTGGGCCTTGCTGTAGGCAAGCTAGGCAGCCAGTGTCCTGCAGGTGGCTCTGCGTTTATGTTGAGGGGCAGGGTAGGGAAATGGCACCAGCCAGCTCCTTTGTCGCTGGAGAGCGCTGCCTGAATGCTGCCTTTCAGGGCAGTGCTCCAAGAAGAGCGAATAGTCTCCCCCACTGTGTGACCCAGCCATTCTTGAAGTTCTTTCCGCACCATCTGTTCCTGGGTTGTTGCCTGATTTCTCTACAGGAGTAGGGCAGCGCCCTGAGGACTCTATCCCAGCTAAGCCCACTGACCCTTAAAAGTCCGGGTTATAAACCCTGCTGGTTGGAAGAACTCACAGAAATCATCCTTCTCATTTTCCCAGCCAGTGGCTTTGGGGAAATGTTCTCCTAGTGCATTCCCTTACGTGTTCCTCTCTCGCGTGCGCTCGTTCTTGCGCTCTCTCTCTCTCTCTCTCTCTCGACCTTGTCCGTGACCTCAGCTCCCTAGCCCCTGCAGCACCCACCATCTCCATTTCTCCCCTGAACCACGTCTCCACACTTCCTATGTTCTTCCTTGTGGTTTCTTCTCTCCCTTTAGCTGTGGAGTTTGTTCTATCAGTCTTCAGGTTAGTTTCTGGGGTATTTAGAATGATTTCATAGTTCTCTACTTGTGTTCATGGGACGAGATGACCCTGGGGTCTTCCTACTCTGCCATCAACTTCCTCTCAGAATGGAAGTTTCTGCTTTAATAATTGCAGTGAAATTATTTTCAACATAGAGTTCTATACCTATCAATCAAGTATGAAAATGGAGTAAAGTAATGAAACATGTAATGACACAAAAATATTTATTTTTTGATGTTCCCTCTCTTGGACAGCAGTTGAACAGTGTGAACCATAAAATGAGGATATAAATTTTAGGATATGGCAAGAAAAGAAGTCCGTCACAGAAGCGAAAATAACATTCAGATGATGGTAGTTGAAGAAGGCTAAAAAGTAACCAGTCTAGATTGGAACTGAAGAAAAGAAAACCATGGGAATGATGACTCCAAGAAAAGAAAATGGAATTGGAATATGGCATATGGAAAATATTTTAAGTAGGGAGGTGGCAGAACTTTTTGGGACTTGGAAAATTATAGTGGATGCATTAAAAAAGGAAAAAAATGAAATAATTTTTAACCTCAGGGGAAAAAATTAAACGGTGCATAAAATGGAGGCATAGACATAATTTATTCCTTGACTCAAGAGTAGAAAAAATATATCGAGGAAGAGAAAAGAGAGAAGTTATCATCTACAAGATGGGAAATCAGGAGATAATGCCTAAAATACTTTTGCCAACCTGTGTCAATATAAACATTATTTAGAAAAACATTTGTAAATGAGAAGTAGCCATATGAGTTGAGAAAGGTTTATGCTGGTAAGCAATAGTTCAGATGAAATAGAAAAAATGTAAGAGATTGCTATTTTCACATTTTATGTTCTTCAATATTTTTAAGTGTATTACTTTGATTAAAATTTTGTATTTGAAAATTTTGTTTAATGAAAAGAATTGGAGAAAAGGAATAAGTGCTAAGGATTTGGCTATGGAAAGAGCATTTTAAAAGGCAATGAGGGACACCTGGGTGGCTCAGTCAGTTAAGTGTCTGCTTTTGGCTCAGGTCATGATCCCGGGGTCCTGGGATCAAGCCTCATGTAGGGCTCCCTGCTCACTGGGGAGTCCGCTTCTCCCTCTCCCCCACTCGTGCTCTCCCTCACTCTCTCTCAAATTTTTAAAAAACCTTAAGAAAATAATAAAAGACAATGAAGATACAAGCCTGATAGGAGTAGTAGATTTGTGTGTGTGTGTGTGTGTGTGTGTGTGTGTGTGTGTGTGTATGTGTGTGTATGTGTGTGAAATAGTAGGACATTTTGTTGGAAAAGACACCAAGGTTTCCCTTGCCAAGATGAACTCCATCCTGTAGCATGGATGGGCAGCTAGTGACCACTTCTGATCAGAGAAGTTGTTCAGTGAATTTAAATGGGCATCGCTATGAAATAATGAACTGTAGGCACCTAGGTGTAAGATAATTGAATGTAAGGACTGGGTTTGGGTTTGGAAAGGAAGAAGTGGGTCTCAGAAAATCTGAAGGAATAACCATCAGACAGGACTTGGATGAATGGGTTGACTATTCGACCTAAGGAAAGCATGAGCAAAGAAGATCCAGAAATCTAAGTTTAAAGCAAAAATACAAATACATGCATATATCACACATACATACAAAGAAAAGCAGCTGGTCTTGGATGTAGCAGATTTTGTTTGGATTTTCAGAGTGTGGACTGGGGTAAAAGAGAACTATTCAAAGAAGCATTTGTTCAAATAGCTTAATGCGTACTTAAAGCAATGAGGTGACTTAATATAACAACTTCATTGAATATTTTAAAATAGCAAAAATAAATAGTTAATGCATTTAGTTCTATTATTATTATTATTATTATTGTTATGTTAGTCACCATACAGTACATCATTAGTTTCTGATGTAGTGTTCCATGATTCACTGTTTGCGTGTAACACCCAGTGCTCCATGCAATAGGTGCCCTCCTTAATACGCATCACTGGACTAACCCATCCCCCCACCCCCTTCCCCTCTAAAACCCTCAGGTTGTTTCCCCGGAGTCCATGGTCTCTCATGGTTCCTCTCCCCCTCTGTTTTTCCCCACTTCATTTTTCGCTTCCTTCTCCTAATGTTCTCCCTGCTATTCCTTATCCTCCTAACCTTCCCTGTCTTTATATTTACTGATATAAACTCTTTTTTATTCTCTCATTTAAAATATGGAGAAGATTTCTACACAAATATAAAAGGTATCTGCTTGAAAGAAAAGAGGATCCTAAAAAGTCTTTTTATTGCTAAGAGAAACAGTCTACCTTTAAGCCAATAAAAAAAAATGAGATAAATTTAGTCACTTAAGTGAATTTGTAAACATGAGCTATTCCTAAATGGGGTAGCTAATGCTCCATAACTATCATGGGTCCATCAAATGCTATAGTCTCAGATAAACCTGGAGTTATCAGAGCACGGAAAAGATCCATTTCTTTCCTTTTTTTTTTTTTTTTTCAAAGTGAGATAAGAGAGTATCTGATTGTTTACAAGGAGGTTAGGAGCCAGTGAAATCTGATATGCCTCTTTTTATTAGACAGATTAGTCTACTTAAATTCCAAAAGGATGCTCTAAAACAAAATGGCAAATCCTGGAGCCAGGCAACACTAGCTGTTTGTCCTCTTAAAGTGAAAGTACCTCTGAAAAGTGAGTGATGCATGACAGCAAATGAAAGTATATTAAAAAAAAAAAACATAAAGGAAATTGAAAATAGATTTTTCAATAATTGCCTGAGAGAATACTGAGGATGGAAATAACATGTAATGGTAAAGTCAGACTTGATGAAGGGCCAGGATAAAATTGTCCTGCATCCCTGGGTTACTTGAATATATACAATAATTTTCGGAAGGAAAACAAAAACAATAGCTGTGCAAAGACTCTCAGTACTACTAGGAGTCTATATATGAACAAAAGACGATTTTTGAAAGAAAAAGAAAAGGCTATAAACAAAATATAAAGAAGTACCTTCCATTGGTTGCTAAAGCTTTACACAGAGCAGTCTTTCCATAATTTTCGTTAAGTGTCTGTTGTCTGCTAAGTCCTACATCATTTCTAAGGGTATGATTGCTAAGATCGTATTTTTTTTCTGCTCAAAATGGCATTCCTTGTCATGTTACTATCTGTAAGCACATGGATCTCAAACTCTTATGTTAAAGAGTTAATCTTGTATCTCCCATTAAATTTCTTAGATTTTCATATTAAGCATATATCTGGAACTCAATAAAATATTGTCTTGACATTTTTCAAATTGCAAATGAGACAATATTTTAAAAGGGAAAATAATAAAATACTACACATAAATTTCTAGAAAGGAAGAAGCACACATGTATTTTTTATGTTGACTTTATTATCTAAAACATAGCTATTTAACTGATAGTAATATCCAAGACAATAAATAATGCTTTAGAAAGAGTTTTAAATTATAAAGCACCATTCAAATAGAAGGTGTTACTAATTTACCAACCTATAAATAACTTGATTTGGAAAGCTAGCTTGTGATTTTGTGATTTTTTTGTATTAAATAATCAGTAAATAATCAATTTTAAATGCTATGATATAGGAAGAGGGCTATTGGGCCTATTTTGAAGGAATCATCTACAAATTATTACACAGAAAAATGACCAGCATTTAGGGGGTGTGTCAGAAGGAAACAAATCTTTTACTCCAAGAGATCCAGTTCTTTTTTATTGAGCTACCCTTAAAGAGACTGTCCTTTATGATGCTGGTATTCAGAATATGAAGATCTAAACCTTAAGAGATTCATGCAATATGCAAGACAAGGAAGCAGAAAGTCTGAATTTAGCAAGTCATTCGATGTCAGGTGTATGGAAAATCAGAATCAGGAGGGTCAAAACAACAAGAACAAAAACTATCCTGGCTAAAGTTTACTGATTCTTGATACCATTGAATACTTTGGCAGTGTAAGACCAAGGCTTCTAAGTACAAAAATAAGCCACTGAAGGAATTACAGTAAGGAACTGTTGTAGAAAACTCACTCTTGCTGCTTTAGGAAATATGCCTTGGAAGTGACAGTATGAAAATGGTAAGAAAAATTTCCATTGTAGTCAGCCACATGAAATGGACAATGGTTCTTCCACTCCAGTGTCTGTATGTTCTCATTCTTCCTTTCTGGTGCTCCCTCTTTACTTTGCCTTTTAATTTTGGAGGATCCTATTACTTAGTCATTAGCTTTTCTATTTACACTCACTCTCTTGATGATGTTATCAAGCCCCAAGGTTTTAACTATCAAATATTTCCCAGTAATGCCCAAACGTATACTCCAACTCAGACCTCTCACTTAAACTTCAAGCTCATCTATCCAAATGCCTATATGACACACTTGCTTGGAGATGTAACTGATGCCTCAAATCCAAATGCTTAAAATGCAACTCCAGGGGAAAGGACAGTCTCTTCAATGAACGGTGCTGAGAAAACCGGACAGCCATAAGCAAAAGAATGAAACAGGATCATTATCTTAAACCATAAGCAAAAAATAACTCAAAATGGATTGAAGACTTGAATGTAAGACCTGAAACCATAAAACACCTAGAAAAAAAATGTAGGTGGCAAGCACCTTGATATAAGTCTTAGAGATGATTTTTTGGATTTGACACCATGATCAAAAGCAATGAAAGCAAAACTAAACAAGTAGGACTACATGAAATTAAAAAAAATAAAATCTGTACAGCAAAGGAAACCATCAACAAAATGAGAAAGTAACTTCCTGAATGGGAGAAAATATTTGTGAATCATATATCTGATAAAGGGTTAATATCCAAAATTTAAAGAACTCATGCAACTAGCAAAAATAAAACAATCTGATTAAAAAATGGGCAGAGGCTCTGAATAGACATTTTACTAAAGAAGACATACAGATGGCCAACAGATACATGAAAAGATCCATAAGATTCTCCTATGCAATCTGACCTTCCATTGAGCGGTACACAGTTGAAGATCAAATGCCACAAGGCTTCATTCCCTGATGATTTTAATATTGGTTAGTATTAGTAATCTGTTGCTACAAAAGAAAGTAACCAAAACTTACTAGATTTAAAAAACAAACATTTATCATCTCACAGTTTCTGTCTAGTAGGGATCTGTAGACTGCTTAGCTGGGACATTCTGGCTGAAAACCTTTCCTGAGGTGGTTGTTAAGCTGTCAGCTCTGGCCTCAGACTCCTCTGAAGAGCCAGCTGAAGAAGGAACCATTTCCAAGATCACACGTATCTTGGTTGGGAGGCCTCTGGTTGTTGGCCAGAGTTTTCATTTCCTCACCGCATGAATCTCTTGATAGGCTTCCATACGTGCCCTTGTAAGATAGTATCTGGCTTCCCAAGGGCAAGTGATCAAAGAGAGGGCGAACATGCAAGAATTCCCGAGACAGGAGCTTTAGTCTTTTTATAACGTACTTTTGGAAGTGACATAACCTCAGTTCTGTTGTATTCCACACTAGAAGCAAGTCACTAAAGCCAGCTCACGTTGAAGGAGAGGGGAATTAAGCACCATTTCCTAAAGGGAAGAGCATCAGATTGGCTAGATGGTAGTCTCAAGCTTAATGGAATCATTGTCTTTTTCCCTTGATGGAAGTATTCCTCCTTTTAGAATTACAATTTCTAAACTACATGACTCTGAAAAGTAGGGGCAGGGAATAAAATTGTTAACAGTGAGAGAAATCAGCCCCATTGCCACATTTTGACTCTGAAACTATGAATGCCGGCTATGCAAACAGGTCTTAGTAGACACTAAATTCTTGAACAAAGAAAACAAAATTGCCTTAAGAACTTCCCATCAAGAGTTTGGTGTTTTATTGGTCCCACCAAACTATAAATCTGGTTGATTGCAGCAACAATCCTTCACCAAAATGAAGTGGTATATATAAGATAGGCTCAAACAGGTCTTCAAGGAACAAGGACTTTGCATGAGGAAGTGGGTCAAATACCATTAGCCCCTTGGTTAGCTACACATATTACCTTATCTCTCCAATGCTCTCCTATTTATGAGGAATTCTTTTTTTTTTTTAAGGATAAAGAGGACTTTATTTTTTTTATTTAATTTTTTTAAAGATTTTATTTATTTATTTGACAGAGATAGAGAGAGCCAGCGAGAGAGGGAACACAAGCAGGGGGAGTGGGAGAGGAAGAAGCAGGCTCATAGCGGAGGAGCCTGATGTGGGGCCCGATCCCATAACACCAGGATCATGCCCTGAGCCGAAGGCAGACGCTTAACCGCTGTGCCACCCAGGCGCCCCTTTATGAGGAATTCTTGATAACCAGTGACTGAGGAAGCAACAACTCAGGCTTGGTTTACAAATGGTTCCATACAGTTTGCCAAAACCATCCAATAGTGGACAGCTGAGGCATTACAGTCCTACTTTGTTGTTGTTATTATTGTCGTTTTATTTAAATTCAATTAGCCAACATGTAGTACATCATTCGTTTCAGGTGTAGTGTTCAATAATCCATCAGTTGCATATAACACCCAGTGCTCATCACATCATATGCTCTCCTTAATGCCCATCACCCAGTTACCCTGTTCCCCCACCCACCTCCGCTCCAGCAACCCTCAGTTTGTTTCCCTGACTTAGGAGTCTTTCATGGTTTGTCTCCCTCTCTGATTTATTCCCATTTAGTTTTCCCTCCCTTCCCTTCTGATCCTTTGCACTGTTTCTTATATTCCACATATGAGTGAAACCATATGATAGTCTTTCTCTGATTGTACAGTTCCACTTTGAATTGGCCTTTAGGACAAGGAAATATTCACTGGGAAGAATTTTATGCAGCACATCTGGTTGTTTATATTGCTGAGAAGGAGACATGGCCAGACGTATGACTTTCTATTGGATTATGAACTGTGGCTAATAATTTAGATGGATAGTCAGGGACTTCAAAGGAACATGATTTGAAAATTAGCAACAAGTAGATTTAGGGAAGAGATGTGGATAAATACCTCAAAATGGTACAGAATGTGAAGATTTTGTGTCCCTAGTGAATGTTCACCAAAGGGTGACCTCCTCAGAGGAGGATTTTAATAAAGTGGATAGGATGGACATCAATCAGCCATTTTCCTCACCTACACCTGTGACTGACCGATAGTCTCATGAACAAAATGGCAGGAATGGAGGTTATGCATGAGTTCAGTAACCTGAGCTTCCACTCACCAGGGCTCATCTGGTTACAGCCACTGCTGAATATCTAATCTGCTAACAGCAGAGCCTAACACTGAATTCCTAGTATGGCACCATTACCTGGATGAATCAGCCAGCTAGCTACCTGATGTCAGGTTGATTAAAATTGATTGCTTCCATCATGGAAGGGGAAACACTTTTTTTTCTTACTTGAATAGATTTATTCTGGAAATAGTTTGCTTTTCTTGACCATGTTGCCTTTGCCAAAACTACTATCCATGAGCTACAGAATGCCTTATCCACTATCATAGTATTCCACTCAGCATCATTTCTGATCAAAGAACCAATTTCACTATAATTGAAGTGCAGTATTAGGCTATACTCATAGAATTCACTGGTCTTACCTTTCTCTGTCATTCTTAAGCATCTAGATTGATAGAATGGTGGATGGGCTTTTCAAAACTCATTTAGGTGGCAACACTTTATGGTGCTGGAGCAATGTCCTCTAGGATGTGGTCAGCATATGCTGTAAATTAGCATAGAATATGATTCTCTTCCCTTGGCCAACATTCGAGTTTGGGAATCAAGGGGCAGAAATGGGAGTGACTCCTCTCTGTTCCCACGAGTGAACCACTAGCAACAGTGGGGAGGGGCAGAGAGGGAAGAAGAGAATCTCAGGCAGACTTCCCAGTGAGCACGGAGCCTGACACTAGACTTCATCTCAGAACCCTGAGATCATGACCTGAGCCAAAATCACGAGTCAGATGCTCAACCAGCTAAGCCACACAGGCACCCCATATTCATACTTTTTAATCTGTGACCTCTTGCACAGACATCACAAATAGCTGCTAGGTTGGAACTGTAAAATGAACATCTGTCTGTACAATCATCTGTCTATGGAGCCTAGGATAGGGCACAGCCGTCCTGGTCTTGACCGCCCACAGCATGTGTACATTCAGATTTGATTTTCTGCTAGATAGATAGATATCACCGAAATGTTAATCGAGGTCACTTTTGAACTATTCAATAAAATCACTTTTCTTCCTTAAGAAAAAGTTACTTGTGGGGCGCCTGGGTGGCACAGCGGTTAAGCATCTGCCTTCGGCTCAGGGCGTGATCCCGGCATTATGGGATCAAGCCCCACATCAGGCTCCTCCGCTAGGAGCCTGCTTCTTCCTCTCCCACTCCCCCTGCTTGTGTTCCCTCTCTCGCTGGCTGTCTCTATCTCTGTCAAATAAATAAATAAATAAAATCTTCAAAACAAAAATTAAAAAAAAAAAAGAAAAAGAAAAAGTTACTTGTGACACATTTTTGTTTTCATTCAACGAACAAGTAATGAGTGCCTTTTAAGAACCAGACACTGTGTTGGAGGCGGGATTAGAGGAGTTGAGAGGACAGTTCAATGATAGATAAGAGAGCCGGTCTCAGCCTTCATGAACTTTACTTTAGCTGGAAAGAATAGAAGCAAATATGCAAACTACAGTGATAAATGGTGATCGCAAAATCTCGGCTTCCTGCCACCAGGAGCACATCTGTAGCCAAAACTTCCTGTTTCCCTTGAAAATAACGATCTCATTAAAAATAGCTCATGTTTGCAAGATACAGGAAGATAAAAGAACATATTTAAGATAATACTGAAGGAAAATCAGAGTGGCGTAATAGATTAGACGTTAGAGGAGACCTGTGTCCCAAAAAGTTTTCTCCTTTAATCTTATTGAACACCCCACACACTTTGTTTTTCATTTTTTAAGAGACAAAATACAATCTTAACTTTCTGAAATTTTCCTTTTGATGAAATTTTGTAGGAAGTATGAAAAAATGAATTAGTGATGAATTGAATTCAGATACTAGTGCTGCCACTTACAAATTACCACAAATTTAGTGATTTTAAATAGCACGAATATATCACCTTACATTTCTGTAAGACAGAATTCCAACACAGGTCTCACGGGAACAAACAAAGCATTAGCAGAGCTACATCTTTTTCTATAAGCAGCTTTAGGGGAGAATCTATTTCCCTGTCTCTTCTAACCTTTAGAGGCTTTTCTGTGGTCTTTACACATAAACCCCTACTTTTCAGAACCCGCAATGAGATATCAAATCCTTCTCATGATAACAGCTCTCTGACCACAGCTGGGAAAGGTTATTTACTTCTAAGCACTCATGTGATTAAACTGGGTCCAGGTCATCCAGGATGGTCTCCTTATCTTGGTGTCCTTAACCTTAATCATACTGGCAAAGTCTCTTTGGCCATGTAAGGTAGGCTGTTCACAGGCTGCAAGGATTAGGGTGTGGATATCTTTGGGGCCATTATTTCCCCTCATAGACATTTTAAAAATAAACATTTAAATTTGGGCGATCAATTAATACATACAGAAATACAAGCACCTTTTAAAATAACTTTTCCCAGAATCTGTAGTCCCTGTGAGAGGCCAACACTAGCTCTCCGAATAAGTCCTCATCATAATGTCAGCTCCAGTCAGGTCATATACTCTGTGTTCTGGCAATGGATTAGTACCACTGCCCAGACACCCATTTCTAACAGCCCTCTGATATGGTAGTGTCCAAACTGAAACAAATAACAGTAATATTAATGTTTACCAATTTTTAAGTAAATATGAGAAGTATTGATTAGGTTAGCTGTCTGTAACACTCTATCCCAGAGAGCTGCCAAATCTACCACTTAATTCTAACTTTTTTTTTTTTTTAAGATTTTATTTATTTGACAGAGAGAGAGACAGCCAGCGAGAGAGGGAACACAAGCAGGGGGAGTGGGAGAGGAAGAAGCAGGCTCCCAGCGGAAGAGCCTGACGTGGGGCTCGATCCCAGAACTCCGGGATCACGCCCTGAGCTGAAAGCAGACACTTAACGACTGAGCCACCCAGGTGCCCCACTTAATTCTAACTTTTGACAGGAAAGGTGGCATACATACATTAGTCACTTCCTCTTAATTTTCTAAATCACAAGGTATATAGTACCTTTCTTTTTTTAACAAGTATTTAAAACTGAGTCTGAAATTTAATTTCTCCAATAATGGAATTTAAGTCAAATTAGCAAATGTTTATTGAAGCTCTAATACCAGGGAAAGGCATTTGCTTGACAGTTAATTAAAAAAAACTGTATTATGTGTCACACTTAGAACCCATAATTAATATGTGCATATAGTACATGTTTTATTAATAATAAACTGTTTTATCAAACTCTTTAGTCATCTTCATTCCACAAGATGAATGTAGAAAACATGGTAATAGTTGAGTATGAGACAAAATTTGGTTGTATTTGATGCATAGCTGTCTATAATTCTGAGGACGAATGGATGCCATATGCAAGGTCAATTTGAGTAAGCAAATCACAGATGAATGACCTGGATTTTCTTTGTTTTTGAATCCTAATGACTCACAGACGGAGGTAATCTTTAGGCCCTGCTTTTTATATAGAATGTGAAGAAAGCAGAAGAGCAAATTCCTTTCATCTTCTTTCACCCACCTAGACCTACTTCTTGGTAGAATTCCATATCTTGTATATTTTGGTCAGAAACAAAATGTCTATGTGAAATAAAATCTAGCTTTGCATAAGCAATATGGCCACCAAATGATCCTCCATATGTTTGCAAGTGTCATAGTAAGTCTGCTTCATCCTGGAATGGGTAAAATTCATGCAAGGGTACCACCACCGGGAGGATCACCAAGCTGTGATCACTGTAACTTTTGGGCTTTTAAGGTTCCTACATTGGACATAATCCCTCTAAAGTTTTCAAATCAATGCTTTTATGGTTGCCAACTAAGAAAGGGAGATTTGACAGTAGTTGAGAAAATTGGAGCTATGATTATTCCTAATACTCTGTCTGCTTTCATCGGTTTTCCCAAGAAATGAAAATAGGCGAACCTATTAGATTGTAAAGCATTATTGTTTGTTACCTTTAGTTTTTCCATTTGGCCAGTAAATTGATTGCCTAAGATTGAAGGTTTAATTCTAAAGGCAGTATTTGATTGGGGAACTATCCTGCAGACATGTGACAAATTGCAAAAGCTAAGAAACCTTTGGCCAACAAAAGGGGCATGAGAAAGAATAGTTAAGTGATATAATTAAGAAATGCACTTAGAAAAACATTCATAACTTCACCCAACTTGATATTTTGAAATCCAAACTTCTAATATTTCAGTAAAATTGCAGTCAATTCAGAATCTAAAGATCTCCTTTTTTAAAATACGTCCAGTTGTCCTTTTGATTTGAGAGCAACTTATACTTGGTGAAATTTTCATTAAATGGACTGTGCCTTAAATTTCTAACTTTGGACTCCCATTGCATATATAAATATTTTTCCTCTTGATCTCTCTTGATACTCTAGCAGAGTACTTTAGCATGAGGCATATAGATGATGTTACTCTATGTACTAAAATAAGCCAATGATTCTGCATTGCTTAATGCAGAGATTTTCCACATCAACTGTATTCAAACTGAAGGGAGGTGGGACATGTGTGGCTCAGTTCTACACTGGTGCTGGGCCTTTTTGTCCCTGGAACCATTCCTCATGTTTTTCCTGCTATGTCGGCTTCCACACGTCATAGGAAGCATTTCCCAGACTCAAGTCAGCTGCCTTCTGCCAATGTTAAGCCTATTGGAAGCACTGGCAGGAACTGCTGGCAAAGGCAGTCTACTGCAAAAATGATTTTTTTTTTCTTTTTCTTTTTTTTTTTAGTTCCAGGTACAGAGAACAGATTCATCTGGTTTCACATTCTCTTGATACTGCTGGCTCCTTGGTGCCAACTAACACCACCTTCTCCCTTTTCCCTCCAGTTCTTTTTCCTAAATGCGATCATGGTTTCCAAGTAGCCTCTAAGTACTCCTCCATCCCCTCTTTGATTCTCAGATTTTCAGTACCTGTGTGTCAAATCCCTGTACCATGTTCACTCTGTTACAAATACTTGCCGTGTATTCACCTTTCCTGAGTAGCCTTTGATGCAGGACCCTCACATGCTTTGTAACTAGATCTGCTCCTTGTTTACACATTGTGATGTTGGATTTCTAAGGAATCCTTTGGATGAGGAGGGGGTTCTGAATCCACATAAAAGGTTTGAAACTCAGTGTAGATGTGAAATCCAAATTCCCCAAGAATTCAACACTTCTAGTCTCTATTCCCATCCTGATTTACCATTCTAATTCCTGGTTTCTGCCTGAAATGTACTCCAGGAACTCTAGCCATATACTTACTTGCCCATGATCATAATTTCGTTGATACCATTGTCTCTTACCAAATACCCTTCCTTCTCCACTATCCATGTTAAAATCCTACCCAAAATTCATGGGCATGAACAAATACTATAGTTACTCATTATTTACAGATTTCATATTTGCAAATTTTTCTACCCACTGTAATTTATTTATAACCCCCAAGTCAATACTCCGGGCACTCTCATGGTCATTTGTAGATAGAGGTGGAATGGGGAAAGTTTTCCCACTAACTCCCAAAGGCAGAGTTCCTAGCCAAGATAGATGGTGTTCTGCCTTCTTATTTCAGCTCTTTTACTGTGAGCAGAGTCATCTTCATAGTCTACTTAGTACCAGGCTTTTCACATTTTTTTGTTTTTTGTTGGTGATTTTACTATTAAAATGGCCCCCAGGTGTAGTGCTGAGGCGCCGTCTGGTGTTCCTAAGCGCAAGAAGGCTGGGATGTGACTTACAGAGAAAATATGTGTTAAATAAGCTTTGTTCAGGTGTGAGTTAAATGCTGTTGACCATGAATTCAATGTTGATGAATCAAGATATATATTAAATAAGGTGTCTTTACTTTTTTTGGAAGATTTATTTATTTATTTTGGGGAAGAGGGGCTGAGGGAGAGGGAGAAACTCAAGCAGACTCCTCACTGAGCACAGAGCCAACATAGCTCCATATCACAACCTGGAGATCATGACCTGAGTTGAAATCAAGAGTCAGAGGCTTAACCGACTGAGCCACCCAGGCACCCCATATTAAATAAGGTGTCTTTAAAGGGAAATGCACATAAAATAAGACTATGTATTGATTGGTTGAAAAAATGCCATGATTAGATGCTCAAAGAAAACTAATTTGGTTTTCTCCTAGAAGCAGTGGTTTAATATTTGCAAATTCATTGCTTGCGGTGACTCTATAGAACATAACTAAACAGGAATAATATGGATCTGCTGTACTCCCCTGTCTAGGAAGCTTCCTCCGATCTCTCTTCCTTCCAGTTTCCTCTGCTTTACTTTCCTATAATCCTTTTTCTGTAATTCCTTCCCCTCTTCTAAGACATACTTAAATATTCAGGGTGAGCAATAGAAATGTCTCTTAACAGAACAAATTCAAAGATGAAAAGCAAGCCAAGAACAAGTGGGTAGCCAAAGTCAGTAAGCCAGAAAAAGAAGGATAAGTACTGTGTCAAACCATGGAGGCATGATGAAAGATTGAAAACTTAAATCTGCAGCCAGAATTAAGGGAAGAGCAGAGCAAATAGCAAATGAGGATTCGAGAAAAAAGCCTCCAGTTGGTGGTGTTGTATATGACCGGCTTTTATGGACTCACTATAAAATGGTTTTGAGGAAAAGTGACTGCATTGAAAGTACCAGAAATTAGGCAGACACCTGTCATCACTTTGTGCCTTCTATTATGGCTCTTTATGGACATGTCCTATTCTAACTAGACTGTAAGCTCAGGATCTGAGTATGATTCATTTGTGTTAATGTCTAACAATCTCCCACACATAATCACTATAAATATTTCTTGAATAAGTACATACCGGAATAAATCCTACTGTACCCTCCATTAATGTAAAAACTGCAACTTTTACTAGTTAATAATCTGATTCTTAAGGCAAACTTTGTATTGCACATGGCTCATGATTATTTTTCTTTTAACTTTTGGAAGACTAGACAAAGTCCTGGTGTAACCTAATATAAATCAAGTATAATACCACCAGTGTGAGTATTAAATAAATTGCAGTTGTGTTATCATTTCTACAGAATTTTTGCAAGAAGCTCAGTAAATATAAAACGTGTTATTATTAGTAGTAGATAATACTTTTTACAGAAATCATGAGTTTAAAGTTTATGAAATAGACTTCAAATAACTAATGTGTTCATAAGGAAATGACGCTCTGTTGGCCAATGCCATTACTTCGTATTCATACCTATTACATTTTCTCGAAAGTATTTTTGGCTTTAGAGAATATAAAATACTAGGTATAGATCGAATTTTAGCCCAAAGGTGATCATTACTAAGAAGATTATTGCCTTGGTTCTTAGTCATTGTACATGTCTCGTGTAATAAAATGGTAATTTAGCATTAATCTGTCCGTTCTTTATAAATTTTTTCTAAAATTATAAAGAACCTTTCTTAAATGTTTGGACCAATGTATTATTTATTATCTCAGACATTTCCTAGGGGAAAGGATGCCAACTTGATTTGAAAACAATAATTCTCATAGAAATATATGGAATCGATACAGTCAAATATTCCTTTCTCATTCATTCTTCACTTTGAATAATTAACCTCAGCAAAAAAGCTGTTAGGTAACTCCATCTGCTTATTTTAGTTCTAATCATATTTGTGGAAACTAAAAGTTGAAAATTAGCCACCTTACAAATCAATATCTTTATATATAGCCATCATTTTCTTGGTCTAAATGATAAGGTTTCCCACAGTAGAAAAAGCTATAAGCCATGCTGAAAAAAGCTCTTTTCTAGCATTCTTCTGGTTTCAAAAATTATGATTGGATCTTTTTTTCAATTCCAACTTCAATGGGCCCTTTACATGAAATTGCTGTGCTCAATAGCACAGAAAGAAAAAGCTTCATCAAGGAGATCTTTTGGTGTTCATTCACTGAAAAACTACATTGCGTCGTATCGCTACTTACATTTGCTGAGGAACTAAATGGATTGTAAGGTGATGATCTGGAGAGATAACAGAACTAAAAATAGTTCTTTCCCATTATAGAATAGCAGAACATGAATTTATTTGGCATTTCTATCAAGGCAAATTATATGTAGTTTTACTTCTAGCAGCCATACGTGTTTTTGCAATTTTAACCATATTCTGCTTCACTGTGCAGTATTGTCAAATGTTTCACTGAATCATAATCCTTAATTCTGGGAGTGAATCAAAATGTTCTGTGAAAAGGCCTCTGTTCATTGAAAAGCACAGATACTGTTACATAAATTAGAGTGCTTCATCAAATCATTTGATATTAGAGATCCAAAACTCATTTTATGACAGATTCAACTACCATTGCTCCTAAATCTCTTTCACACACACACACACACACACACACACACACACACACACACACACACATGGGCTCATTGTTCTTAATTTCTCTTTAATGATGCCAGCAAATGATAAGTTCTTGTGGAACGTGGAGGTCACAATGACTTCCCCCCATTTCCCACCCAAGAACCTAGAAGTAAGAGGAACATAGCTGACTTTTGAGGAATGAACAAATTTTTAAATCATAATAACAGAGGACTCAAACCATGGAACCGTAACATGCATCTAACCTTAGATCAGTCAGTGATATGTTAAAAGATAGGGAGCCGGAAAGCAACAGTAGGCTCGGCAAGATAAAATGTGATGGTGTAGACCAAGCGTTGGCCACAGTGGCACTGAGCCTATGAGAACACAATGAACTAGATCACAAGAAAGGAATTCCATGTGGAGAAATGGGATATTTTATCAGGTTTTATTCTGGCCTTGGTAAGTAGCCCACAGTTCAACACATTTACCTTTGCTCTAATTCTGTGCTTATTATGATTAAACTTCTCTGCTCAGTAAGGCAGATTTTCAGGCATCTTATAGAAGAAAAAGGAGAAATGTGCTCTAGAAAATGGATGTGAGCAGCCCAGTGACTAGAAAGCTTTAGTCCCCAATGTAAATTAATAAAGACATAAGTAGGTATTAATTCCACAGTGGCATCGGGTGAATATAATTATTATTGGTTCATCTCCCTAATAACCAAATTAACTCTAGCCATATTGATAAAAGTCCTATTTCCTACCTATAAAGGTGAAGACCACACGTTAAACCTTGATAAATTTAGCACAATAATGCCATTCTTTGAGGTCTGCTGACTTTAAATAAATCATAGCTTAGCTACATGACTGCTGGACATTAATGACAAAAATAATATCTAAGAGTAAATTATACAAGTTATTTCTTAACGTATGCAATAATTTTGAAGTTATTTTCTTTACATTAACATAAGAAAACTGCTCTTAGTTTTAACTCTACGATCTTCCAATATCAGATATTTTTAACCTACAAATAGGCAATTTCACATGATTTAACTTAACACTTGGCTTTGTTTAGTTTATTGGTCTCAATATGTTTTGCAATGATATATCTTTTCTTTGTTCCTTAAACTTCCCCCTCTACTCGTCCGTTTTTTTTTTTTTTTTCAATTTATGCCAAAGAGATCATTTTACACTTGTGGGTGTCTGGGCCTTGTTTCCTCTAAGCTGCATTTCCTCTTTAATTACACTCTGGTGGCAAAGAAATGATTTCCGAACCCTAATTTCCCCAGGCTCTCTTCTCACCTGGTTGCCTGATGGGCTTGCCAGTGGGAGGCAGTGGTGGAAGGGTGGAAGAGCAAGAAGGAAGAAACTAGAGCCATTCTTGTTCTCCTCTGTCTCTATGTTTTGTGGTGTCTCTGGCAGCAGCTGCCTCTCCTCCTGCCCCCACTGGACAGGCTTGCTCTATTTCTAGCTTCCAGGGGATGACTTCAGCCTGGAAGCAGTAACACCTCCTCTTCTCCATGACCTTCCCATGTAGGGGTATAACAATGGTTAAAGGAAACCTCACTTAAAATGAAAACAGGAAGCCCTGAAGGGGGTCCTCTCACACACAACCACTTGCTGCTGTTCAGAACGTCCAACAGGAAGAAGCTTGAACCACCACACTCAGCCAATGAGAAGCCATCACCTCCCCTGAACACTCATTCTCCCCCAGTGAACTTTCATCCTTAACGGCCCCTGTCAATTCACCCGTTTTCTCTATAAAAGAATGTTCCTCTCCTTTGTTTTTCAGACTTGCCTACAGTTCACCAGAGCTTGCTTGTCCTGGATTGCAATTCTCTGCTATTCCTACGGTCTCCATATCCCTACGCAGAGGCCCTGCTGGCTTATCACCTGCATAATTCTCTGCATTGTGTTTCTTCTGTTGGAACCCTTCGAAGTGATTTCTCTTTTCTTCACTAGACCCTGACTGATAAAATACCTAAAGAATACAAACTGATAGATTTGAATCCCATTTTATTCTCATGACCAAATAGGAGTTGGAACTCTCTTCTTCTTCCTTCCTACTAAAATAAATTGCGCACCTATCAATGGCAAACTCCTCCACACACCCTTGGTATCCTGTCTCCTCTGCTTTTCTCAATTTCTTATTTCTAGTTTAAAATATTTAATTATGCATACAGTTCATAAATGTCATCAGTTTCTAGTAGAATCATTTCTCGAAAAGCCCTTCCTTGGCTGCAAATTCCTACCCAGCAAACTGCCTCGATTTCTCTTTCTTTTCCCAGCAAATCTAACCAAAAATTTGTCTAAACTGATTTTGTCTACTTTCTTCACTTACCGGTCTATACTGATGTCCATCCTTATCACTCTACCTGAAATCTGGTGTCAAACTGGATCAACCCTTATTTTATAAAAATTTTTAATTAATTAACCTCCAAGTTGGGTCAACCTTTAAGTGAAAAAAAATGAACACTTTTTTGTCCTCATTTCAGTTGCCTGCATTGTAGCTTTTAACAAATATCCAGTCTCTCCTGAAAGCTTTGGTCTCTCACAGACTCTCAGATTCCATACTCCTCTGAGTTTCTTGTTTGCTTGCTTACTGATCTCATTATCTGTTTCATTTGCCAGCTCTAGCTCCTCGATTTAACCTCAAAGTTCAGGATTTCCTAAAGGCTTAGAACAGGTTCCCTAAAACTCCCTGACCTCATCTTCTCACTGGGTGATTTAATCTCCTTTTAAGGTTTTGAGAGTCATCTCTATAGTGATGGCTCTGAAAATTTTAACTCAGTTAAGTCCACTTTTCTGAGGCTCATATCCAATTTCTAATTGAAATCTCTACTTAGATAGCTCATGGACATCTTACACTTCACCTGTAACAATTTAAATTTCCATTTTCCCAGATCAAAAATCAAAGATCAAAATAAACCCAGTAAGCCTAACCAGAATTTTAGGGGACATATTTGAGGCCCTTCTAATTTCAGTGCATTAGCCATAAAAGTAGCATTTATGAAATGTGCATAATGTGCTATACATCATAATAGATTCATTACAAACATTATTTAATTCTCATAACCTGCAAATGAGATATATCCTACTACCTACTCCCTTTTAATGGATAAAGAAATTACAGCAGAGAAAGTATAGGTGATGTACCAAAAGACACATAGCTGGTAAGTGATACAGCAGGATTTCAGGACTGCCATTCAGTTTTAGAACTCATGTTTATAAATATTACACTATGTCTCAAATTATAATAAAGGCCATAGTTAACACATTCATAGCTCTTATTATGGCATCGTTGTAAGTGCATTAGATATAGTAAGTCATTTATGAGGAGCATATTTTATGCCTATTTTGTAGACCAGGAAATACACAGAGAGGTTAAATAATTTTCCCAAAGCTGGTTAAGTATAGAAACAGAGTTTAAAACCGGCTACTCTGGCTCCAGAGTCTGTTCTTTTAATGACCATGCTATACGTCCTCTTAATCATCTTGTGGCTTCTACCTGCAAAATAAATTTTTATATTTTTTTCATGGCTGAGGAACAAAACCATGCTCAGATTCTTAGGAAGGAAGCCAAAGTGCATGACTTGTTAGGGATCTGGGATGACAATCAGAATATTCATCGTTGGATGAGCTCAGGCTACAGAGTGCAGGGGAACGTTTAGGATTGTTGCGAAGGTGTTTGGATCCAGCCAATTGACAAACGTAGGTCTTACCATAGGAAAACCCACCACTAACTCTTCTAACGAGCAAGCTGAACATTACAGTTAGGCAGGAAGCAACCAGAATGTCTTTTTTTTTTTTTTTTAAGATTTTATTTATTTATTTGAGAGAGAGAGCGCGCTTGAGAGCATGAGCAAGGTGAGAGGCAGAGGGAGAAGCAGGCTCTCCACTGAGCAGGAAGCTTGATGTGGGGCTCAATCTCAGGACTCCAGGATCATGACCTGAGCCAAAGGCAGACGCTTAACCGACTGAGCCACCCAGGTGCCCCCAGAATGTCTCTTTTAACCATTGTGAGAATGTGGTATGGATATGGCAGACAGAAACTCCCATTATGTGTAGCCTTATTTTATAAGAACCAGAGAGGTTGAAGGAGGCATCTGTATTGTTAAATTAATTTGCAAGTGCTCATCTAGGTCTTCTGATTCATACTCGAATGATCATTATGTCATGTGGACTTTCCTGTGGTGCCTTATTGGGATTTTTATAATAAACCAAGAAATAAGGCAGTGGGTTTAAGAGCAACAAAAATACATGAAAAAGCAATGCCAGGTGTCAAGAAACAGGGAATTGTTATCTGGTGAACAACCTACCAGGAAGGAAATTTTAAAGGTTAACATCAGTACTCAGATTTTGTGAGATACTCTTTCAAATAAGTACATATAATTTGGGGGGAGAGAAGAAAAAAGTAGTGACAGAATTAACTTTAAAAAATTCTATCTTTATGTCCTATCTAGCTGAAATGTTTTAAACCAGGATGCTGATAAGAACTACCAAGGATATTTCTACAATTATAAAAATACATAATATGTGGGACCAGCTCATTTACATATGATTTGAATATGTCATGAGAGAGATGAACAACAGAAGACTTTAAATAGAAGTATCAGTCACACTAGTACCTAATTACAAAATCAAGATTTAAGCAGAAAACCTTAAGTATCTTTGTACATAGACCACATTTTGTAACCAAAGTTTAGCAAAAGGTACATATGTTCTCAAAGTTTAAGTTTTACATTGCCATATATTGTGAATGTTAAGAGAGTCAAGTTCTTGGTGCCAGAATTAGATGCAGCTGCCCTATGCAAAGACGGATGGTATTGGAGCTGTCATGGCTCTACAGAGCCTGATTTAATGAATGCTTTGTTATCACTGTCATCCTATCTCCTAAAAAATAATGAGGAGAATGCTGTTGCAGCTCAAGAATCATTTATCCCAAACTGTTGGAACAAGACAGAGAAAGACAAATACTGTATGTTATCACTGCTATGCGGAATCTAAAAAAAAACAAAAAACAAAACTGATTTCATAAAAAAAGAGAATTGAACGGTGCTTGCCAGGGGCTGGGGGGAGGGGGAAATAGGAAGATGGAAGTCAAAGGATACCAACTTTAATTATAAGGCGAATAAGTTCTGGGGCACCTGGGTGGCCCAGTCAGTTGAGCCAGTGACTCTTGGTTTTGCTTCAGGTCGTGATCTTGGGGTGGTGGGATTGAGCCCCATGGGGCTCTTGGCTCAGCACTGAGTCGGCTTGAGATACTCTCTTTCCCTCTCCCTCTGCCCCTCCCCTATCTTGTACACAGGCCTGCTCCCTTTCTCTCTAAAATAAATAAATCTTAAAAAAAAAATGAATAGGTTCTGAGAATCTAGTGTGCGGCATAGCACGATGAAGATAGTTAATAATACAGAAATTTACTGAGAGTAAATCTGAAGAGTTCTCACCACACACACACACACACACACACACACACGTATGTACCTATGTGAGATCATGGACGTGCTAATTATCTTGATCTTGGCAGCCATTCCACAAGGCACATGTATATAAAATCATCACGTACATTTTACATATATACAATTATATTTGTCAATTATTTCTCAATAGAGGAAAATATGTCTTAAAAAATTATTGGGCCAGATGTTTTCCAAAATCATAACCTGTTGTATTTGAGAAATTTAATGTGAAGCATACCTCAATATTACAAATATTTCATAACCCTCCCCAAGGGGTTTGAGTAGCACCCTGTAATTAATCATTGATATTTACACTGCGGGGAAAGACAGACAATAGTCTATTGTCACATCAAGTCCAACTTTGTCACAAAATAAGTTCAGGCCAGGTCAAGTTTTCCCCTTCCAGAATACATTTAAAGTAATTCTTGGTTTTCTGAGATTTTGGATTTCAAAATTGCGCATAAGGTTTGTGGGTTTAGCCAAGAGCATCATGGTGATTAAGAGCGACATCTAGTGGCAAATACGTTGATCTCCATTAAATAAATACTTGCTATTAATTATAATGCTGGTAAAATGTTACGCAAATAATCAAGTATTTTGTGTCTAGGCATATAAAAATACATAAGAAATTTTCCTTACATGGAAGAATTTTTGCCTATTGTATGGAGTCAAGTACACATCCTGTCAATACAATATGATCAGTGTAATGGAAGGGGATCACAGAGAACAGTCTTAGGGATAGTAGTCAAAGAAGACTTTCTGGGGGCGTGATCCCGGTGTTCTGGGATCGAGCGCCACATCAGGCTCCTCCGCTAGGAGCCTGCTTCTTCCTCTCCCACTCCCCCGCTTGTGTTCCCTCTCTCACTGGCTGTCTCTGTCAAATAAATAAATAAAATTAAATTAAATTAAAAAAAAGAAAGACTTTCTGGAACAGTAGACACTGACTTAAGGTCTTAAAAGAAGAAAAGGGATAAGATTTTTTCTACAAAGCAAATGCACAGAGGAAAGCAAAAGCAAGAAACTGAAGTTGGTACAGGTACTGATGTAAGTTGAGGGGAATGATTCATGATTCATTTCTAGTAGCATCGTGAATACCAAATGGTAAACGTGTTTGTTTATTTCTATTTTTGAGTATTCTGTTTAGCTTAATTTCATTGCTTTTTTATTATCAACCTTTAATAGAAAATAAAATTAAAACCACATATCCTATACCTATACCTATAAGATAACCTCAGATTTTTTGGATATAGAAAGCTATTATTTAGAAGTAATTAAAATGATGTAAAGAGATATTTTAAATAATTATTTGTCACAAATAATACGCATGCTAAAATATGGTTAGTAATCCAGGCACAAGGATAAAACGGCCCTCACTAAAAGAGGTAGCTGGGTAATTGTATCATAACAAATTATCATTAAGCTCATTACAGTACTGATAAAGTACTATAAAATCTTATTTCGTAATTTCTCATAAGAGAAACTAAACCTTTTTTTTCCATTTTATTTCCTACCCCTTTTATTGAAACCCGTTTTACCCTCAATTATTTTGAGATGTTATGCTATTTGGACATTCTGGCCCTGTATTTCTCAAATTATAGTTTTATTTTCCACTTTTCATATAATCAGAATATTCCTTTTTCTATTTGAGAATTCTCAGGTCATTGCTCATAGAACTTTGGTTCCTTTAACTAGACACCTATGTGGATTAAACTAGAATGACTCAGAATCATGGCAATTCAAGGGACCCTTATTAAGATAGAAAAGTAATAGTCCACACTACCTGTATGCAAACATTCACACATACACATTCACAAATGCAACTTTAGTTTGATCAAATAATCTTCACACTTACTAGATACATTACAGTTAATATTTGGGAATCTATTTTTCTTTTTTGATTCTTTTTCTTTTCACTTGGTTGCTTAATGCAAGTCACCATTCTCTCTGTTGATCTTATGATCCACTAATAGATACTGACTGGGAAAATATTGCTCCAGAAGAAATATTAATTTGGTTGAAAAGAATATATATACAAATAAAATATTTGAATAATAAAACTGATATATAGAAAATTATGGTTTGGGGTTCAAAAGGGAGAGGTCAGAAAATGATTGTTTTGGAGAGAATAAGTCTTGATGTTAGCCTTGAAGGATGGCTGAAAATTGGATGTACAGAGAGTGGGGTAGCAGCACTGCATGAAGGATCAACCTCTTCTCAGTGAAGAATCAGTTGGGTTGAATTGGTATATTCAGAGGACCAAAAGCAGATCAGTCTAGATAAGTGTGAAGAAATCTAGCAGGACTGGGTATGGCTGATGACAACTATTCTTTTTGATTGCTTTTCTAGTGATGGGGAATTTGAAACATACACTACCTTTACATCCACCCTGTTGTGGTCGGTGTTCTTGACCTCATTTTGTATAGAGGAGAAATAAGACATTTAGAGGTTAAATAACTTGAACTCAGACCTAGTAAATGATAGACTGCTGTTTAAGGTCATTCTCTGATCCTAATATCTATAATCCTAACTACTGAAATAAAGGCAGATTAATTAGGAAAAATGAGCTACTTTGTAGAATATCTAAAATTCTGAGACGAATAGTTTAGATTTTTATTTTATAGTCAGTGGGGGATTATTAATAGCATTTAATTACAGAGCAATGTAAGAATATTTTTAAAATACGCATTTGCCAGAATGATGGACTAGGATAGGAGTGTAATGTTATTAAAGTATTATTAGGTATTCTAGAGTTATCATGATAAGGATTAGACTGTAGTTCTTAAGAAGTCATGGATGGGCAAAACATTATCCAGAGCATCACCAAACCAGAACTGGCTACAGGAAGAAAGAAGTATTAGCACTTTTTAGTCTTATTTAGGGCTAAAAACAGATGGCAGGGTCTGAGATTTGAAGACTTAAGTTTCTAGTTTCCACTTTTTGAAGTACAGTATATCCATAGCCAAAACAAGAAAAAAAGAGATTCAGGCTTCCAGGTTTTGCATGAGATTTGAAATGGCAGTGAATTTAAAAGACAAAAGGGTTACTTATTAATATTAAACAGATAATATTATTTGACATATAGTGGGGTTTTAGTTAATACTTGAATAAATAAGTAGATATTCAAATTTTTAATTTTAATTTTTAAGAATTTTTAAGAATTAAAGTGATAGAGAAAATTCAAATATATGCACTCCCACAAAATTCCAAATGTAGATAAATCAGTTCAATTAAAAATATATTTATCTGTCTCTGGCTTAACCACAATTTGTATGTGTGTGTTTCACAAAAATGTGAAATAAGTAAAAAGAAAGAATTGGAAAGAAGCATAAATCTTAAAAATTTCAAAGAGAAAAACAGATTTTGCTTGAACTTTATTCCTGATTAGGAAGAATGAAGATACTCCAAAAAAGAAAAATAAATCAAATGCATCTCACTCTACTTATTGACTGACCATAAAAATCTTATTAAGATGAAGTCTTCCCAGTGGCCTTGAGGAAAGGGTTCTTCCAAAATTTGGGCATTTTTATCTCTTGGCATAAGAATTGAATTTCAGCTAACATGCTGCATTGGTCATTAGTTTTCACCGCCTTCACTAACGATGAATCCAAGATGACACTGAAATTTGGAATCTGACTGGTTAAATGTCCACTATGGATTCTTGGCAAACATCTTTTCTGGTGATATCAGGATATCAAATTATAAATGACCAATAATTTCCTGAAAATTCAGGTCTAGATCTCAAATATGTTTTGCTCTTATTTCTGCCATCGTCAAGTTAAACAGTGATTCTTTGAATTGAAACGTTACATCCAGGGGCGCCTGGGTGGCTCAGTCATTAAGCATCTGCCTTTGGCTCAGAGTGTGATCTGGGCGTTCTGGGATCCAGCCCTGCCTCAGGCTCCTCCTCTGGGAGCCTGCTTCTTCCTCTCCCACTCCCCCTGCTTGTGTTCCGTCTCTCTGTCAAATAAATAAATAAAATCTTTAAAAAAAAATATTACATCCATTTTATTAGCATATTTCCCCCATTTTCTATCTGTTGAAATTGTAATTATGCTTCAAGAGCCACTTTAACGACAGACTTTTACGACAGCTTTCAAAATGATCTCCTTTCCATATTCTTTTTCTGCTCTATCCTCCTCAAAACCACTATAATGTGATATCTTAGAGGGTTAGAGTTTGGGAATGAGCTTAGAGGAATATCCAGTTAAAAGGCAAAACAAGGGAGGAGCAGCCAGGGTAGTGGGATCTGAAAGGAAACCAAGGATTGATAAATAATCCAGGGAGGGAAGTCATTTCTTAAAGCACGTGATACCAAGAGTGCCAGGCATCTTGAATCAGCAAAGAATGTTAAGTTTAGTAGAAAAGTGGGAATCAGAGCCAGACTGCAAATAGATGAGAAATGTCTCTTCATCCCCACCATACTTCTTTAGTAGAGATCTTCTTGCTCTTCAGTGTTCCGTTATAGTTATCTGTTCACAGGTCTTTCTTCATGAGATTGCGAAGCTTTACGAGAAGTCCACCTGTTGTTTACCTTTGTATCCCTAGTGTTATGGCGTAGTACAAATGCATTTCATTTATTTGGCTTTATATTAACTTCAGATCATCTCTTTATTATTTTGCTCAGACACTCACGCACTTTGCCTCATTAATGACTCTCACCCCCAAGAAGCTTGAATAAGGCTGCTGTGCACGGGAGAGCAAGATCAGTCTTCAGCACAGCCCAGAGCCTGCAGCAATTTCCACCAGAGGTCTCTGATTCCTTTTTTTCATCACTAAGGTTATGTGCCTCATAGAAGTGCAGTACAATATCAAAGAATATTTTTATTACATCTGCCACCACTCATTAGTTTTTATTAAAAATTATTTCATTTGTGGAACTGTCAAAACTACAAGTTCACCCAACATTTTAAAGCCTTATCAACTTTTCTTTTTAATTTCCACCTTGCAGTGAGAATATGCAATGCTATTCAACTCTTCCATCACTGAGATAATCCTTTATAACAATTTTAATTGAAAAATATAAGGTGGCTATCAGCATAATGAAGAAAGCAGTAAAATATATTACAAAATATTTATTTTGGAGTTTAAGAGATATGGCCATGAGTTAAATAGAAGAAAAAAGGAAGCAAAGAAAAGTAAAATTAGATAGGCCAGACTAAGAATGAAGTAATTTTAGAGGAAAGGGCCTTGCCTGTTGCTTGGGTATATAATTTTTATAAAGTATGAGACAGGCCTATGGATTTTCCTTCTCAGATGTTTTACAACAACTTAGAGAAATTCTTAAAATATTTTCCTTCTGGGTGCCAGGATTTTCTTATACTTCCTTCACAAATGAGCTTTTTTGATAATGCTGATTAATAAAACAGAGAGGCAGTTGTATTAGTCTTTTGATTTTTCCTGTTTGTTTCTCATTTTCATGAAAAGTGGGATATGATCCGTTCCCTAATCAGCTTCTCTGATATGAATTAATGTTCAGCATCACGTTGTCGCCTTGGCTCTTGGGTCATGGTTGTCCTGATTCTTCTTATTTCTTCTGCTTTTTCCTTTAGGCAAGTCTTCTGAGTAGCTGTAGCTTGCCACTTATCTTTTTATATTCTTTGTCAAGTGGAAATCATATCGCTTACATCTACCCTTTTCATTTTCGTTGGATTGACACCTTTTCGTCTTTCCTTTCATCCTACTTTATATTGATCTTATAGCATCTTTTATTTTTGTTTTCCTTACAGCTTTTATTTTTGTTTTTATACACGCAAGTATATAATGGGGCTCACTTTCCATCAAGCCTGTGACAGTCCATTCAATAATTCAACAAATGCTCTGATGACTTCTTGAATGTGGCTTTTATAAGCCAACAAATCTCATAGCTTCTGAATGTGACTTTGTGTCGTTTCCTTTGGTCCTATGAATTTGCTTTCCATTGATTTCGTCATTTTTTAAAAAAATATTTTAAAGAAATAGTCATTGTTTAACCAGTATTAGAGTCTGGGTGCATTCAATTAATCTTTCCTAAATTCTTGGCTTTTTCTGCCATGTTCTTATTAGGTTATAAAACACAAAAATAATATATTCATGTAAAAATCATGCTCTTTCCTCCTCCAGTGAAAGATACATTAGATATGTTTGTGTTATAACATCATTTAAAAAATCTCTAAAATTACACAATCTAAGGAAATCAAATAACTAATTTACAGATAGATACATAATTCAAATCATTTTTATATTAAAAATATAGAAATTCATAAAAAGTAAATATTTACCCATACTGTTAGCCCTTTTAAAAATTATGTAAGGAAATGAAATCTCTTCCTTTTGGCTCTTCAGTGCCATCTTGCAAGTTAACAACTCTTAAGAGTTGTACATCCCCTTTTTCTCCCCTACTTATACTGATATAGCAATATGCATATCAATATGTATATCTACTTTTATAAATCTCTCTCTGTATACATATGTGCATATATATGTATACACATTTTTATTACATATCATTGTGCAATCTGCTTTGTTACTTAAAATTAGTTTGTGGCATAGGATACATTTCCTTTAAAAAGATGCATAACATTGGGGCACCTGCATGGCTCAGTCAGTTAAGTACCCGACTCTTGGCTGCGGCTCAGGTCACGATCTCCTGGTGGTGGGCTTGAAGCCTTTGTCAGACTCTGCTCTCAGTATGGAGTCGGCTTCAGATTCTTTGTCCCTCTCCCTCTGCCCTTCCTCACTCTCTCTCTCTCTCTCTCTCTCTCTCTCAGATGAATAAATAAAATCTTTAAAAAAAAAAGATGCATAACACTGATGATACTTTAGATCATTTCCAGTTTTGGTTAATACAAATAATACTGCAGTGAAATTCAGATATATATGTATGTGAGTGCGTGTGTATATTATGTGAGTGTGTGTGTGTGTATATATACACGCACTCACACATATACCCCATACACACACACACACACACACACACACACACATTCATACCTTATTATTTATGTGGATAATTAGAAGAAGAATTGTTGGGCCATGGGATATGTATTTTTTATACTTCTATTTTTCAGTGTTTTCTGATTTTACAAATAAATGATTTAAGTTTGCTTTTCTTATATTATTGCTTCCCAATTCCTTTCTTACTCTCTAAACTTTTAAAGTGCACAAAGAATTCTCACCAACTCTGTCCCCATATTGATTTGTGCTACCTCCTCTCTTTTTATAAGAATTTTAATATCATGCCATGCTTTATTGATTCTTGTAGCAATTGCCTTGGCATAGTCCCTGTGCGTTAAAATTTAATCCTGTCTCTTCTCACTTTCTATTACTGTCGATGTGATATTGTCAGTGAAAGCCATACCTAACCTCAGTTCATCTGTCAGTCTCTGTATACCCCTCCTTTCATGTTTATCCTTCATTTTCACTCTCATATACTTGCTCAAGAATGATTCTCATTCAGCCAAGAATTGCATAAGCAGGCTTGTTTCTTTAATTTCCTTCATCTGTCTGCACATAGACCACAATCATTCCCAGCAGCCTGTGTCCATATTTGATCAACCATTTGGAGAAGAAAGCATTTGGAAAATGAGGATTATAATTAAACGTTTCACTTTACCTGCAATAGCCATGATTACACTGGGCCTTTGTCCAAATCACTTCCATGATCTTGGTTTTTGGTAATAATAGGAAGGTAATGTCTCTGGAACAGAAATAAAACTATTGCTTTTCCTTAGTGCCCTTGAAAGTTCAGCCCTATAAACCACTCAAATGGAGCTTAATGTCCTGATGTCCAGCTTAAGGAAAAAATAGCAACTGTGTATGAAGCTGGCTAGGATTCAGGTCAGTATATATCATTCTTTTTTACACTGCACATATGTCATTTCCAAGAAATTTTCCACTACTTTGGATTTTATATCTTATCAACAAATCAAAAATGTTTCTCATTGGTTCATCTTGAAGAATTTTAGTTCTAACGCTTGGGCAGCATGGATTCATTTTCTAAGTCTACATTTGTACTTTCTGGATTATTATCTGTTTTTCTTAACACATGCACCATTTTGCCCAAGCTGATAGGTGGAAGTACCCTCTACTTGGGCAAGGATCAAACAAGTTTCTCTCCCTCTTTCTTTTTATTAATCATGTGGATGTTACCTAACCTTGCACACCTGCCATTTAAAGCACATGACTCCCACTTTAATCAAGAACACAAAATGTTTGAACTCCAGATGCTCATAGAGAGATTAACTGTCTCATCTGATAGTAGGAGCCATCAATTCAAGTTAGGAGCCAAGTTTACTTTTGAGAAAGGTGAAATAAAATGCATATCAAGCAACCATTCCTTTGATTTTTTTCTAAGTTTAATGTTTACACAAGTGTAAGGCTACATAGACTGCTTATTTGTAATACTTTTCCATAAGTGGCAATTTAAATGTTATAAAATAAAGAGGCAGTCATGTAAGAAAATATTTCTGCATTATTTACCAAATCTTATTTCTATCTGACCCAAGAACATATTGTTTTACCTTGTTAAGACACAAATTTCTAGAGGTCAAATTGTAGTCTTAGACGACATCTTTTTGAGTTTTCTGATGTTCATTTTCTATAATTCTATAAGGGACTATATTAAAGAAGCTCCATTCAGCATAAAAAATCGGGGGGAATATTGCCTCTTCTAAAGAATGGAGTGGGGCACCTGGATGGCTCAGAGGGTTAAGCAAATGAATTTTGATTTCGCTCTGATGGAGATCTCAGGGTCTTGGGGTCCAGCCTCCCCTTGGGGCTATGCACTCAGCAAGTAGTCTGCTGGAGATTCTCTCCTTCTCCCTCTTCCTCTGCCCCTCACCGTATTCCTGCTCTCTCTTGCTCTCGTTCTCACATACATACACAGATACATACATACATCTTTTATTTTTTAAAATGTTTATTTATTTGAGAGCAAGAGAGAGCGCACAGGGGAAGACAGAGAAGCAGACTCCCTGCCAAGCAAAGAGCCAGATGTGTTGCTCAACCCCAGGACCCTGAGACCATGACCTGAGTTAAAGCCAGACACTTAACCGACTGAGCCACCCACGCACCCCTGAGTAAATCATTAACAACAACAGAAAAAGAATGGGGATGCTTTTTTTAAAATCAGAAAATGGACAGAAGATCACTCTTGTGCTTTCTCTCCCCCCTTGACTGCTAGAAAACTCAAATTTTATGTTTAGTTGCTATGGTTTTCTTATACGAGGTTCCTCTCATGATATCTACCAACTCTATAATTGGCTTAATTTTTATTTTTTGAAATGAATTTTGGCTACAGTATATATATTTTACTCTAAGCTACTCAAATCTTTGGGGATTTAGATACGTTATAAATATGTAGAAAGCATTTTTACTTTGACCACCCAGCTATATTTTGATTTTTAAATTTTTTTCTTGCAAATTTCTTACAGATTTTAAATGAAAATCATTTTGCTTGATTATAAAAATTCTACATCGTTAATATAAAAATTTTGGATGATTCAGAAAAGAACACAAGAGAAAATTATTCACTGATGCTTTGTGAATTGTTTGGTTATAAGAAACCTAACTTTACTTAACCTAATGCCAGAAGGGACACTGATTGGACAGATGCAGGGACTTTTATGAAACCCACAACTGAAACAGACAGAAGATGCTTACAAGGGAAGAGTCAGGAGCTACAGAGATCCTGTTTCCCCTTTTCTGCTTGACAGCTTTATTTCCTTTCTCTGTAAATTTGTTCTTGCTACTTTAGTATACGAGTAAATGCGTGTAGTAGAAGATGACTGTCCCAGTCTTATTTTTATCATGAATTCCAGTTTCAAATTCCCAACGGCTGAGTTTCTGATTGGCTTAGCTTGGATTGGGTACCTACTGGCAGACACATCTAAAAGCCTAGCTCTTCACTAGCAGCTGTGGGTAATGAATAGTTTTCAAAGAGGCTGTGGGAGACTCCTCTTCCTCTCCAAAAGATGACCACAACTTCTATCTCCTTATTACACAAATCACTGTTTATGTATATATTTTTTTGGTTTTATGTATATTTATATTTAGTTTTAGATTTTTCTAAGTTCCTGAATATAAATGATGTGTAAGATCTGGATTCTATAATTTCCACTTAATTATAACATAAACACTTTCTTATCATTAAAAATTTTTCAAAAACACATCTTAGGCCATAAAGTTTTCTATTACTACCTAACAAATTACCATAAACCTGGCAGCTTAAAGCAACAGGAATTTATTAGCGAATAGTCCTCTAGGTCAGATTCACAGGCGGACTCAACCGGATTCTCTGCTTAGGGTCTCAGCAGGTTGAAAGCAAGGTATTGGCTGGGCTGGGCTGGGCTGGGAGCTTATTTGGAGGCTCAGACCAGAATCCTTCCAAGCTCATTTAGTTTGTTGGTAGAATTGAGTTCCATGCAGTTGTGGGGCTATGGTTACCATTTTCGTTTTTGCTGACAGCCAGAGGACCTCTTTCAGAGTGTTAAGGCCACCCCCACTTGACCCAATGGTAAATCATACATTCTCCTAGTTGTGAATCATACATCTATACTCTAGACAGTATTCAAAACATATGTATAGGGAAGCTTAGTACAGCACTGTTTGTCCTAGCAAACACTTGTAAGGATTAAATATTATCAGGAATTGATTCAATAAATTAGGATATATCCGTATTATGGTTTTCTGCATTTGTATAAAAGTATTCAGGTATATCTGTATGTCCTTACATAGAAAAATGCTTACACTAAGAATTAATTGCAAAAAACAAGTTAAAGGATTCTATGATCTCATTAGTGTGAAAAGATCCTGTTTATTTTACATATTTTCCTAAGGTGCTAATTTTTTTGCCATGAGCAAGAATTACTTGTATTACAAAAACCAATTCTAACACAGTGTTATGAGTCTCTCACATTTATTCACATATTATAAGAAGAGGCACTGACAACTTTTTATGCCAGACTATCAAAGACGTGTGTTCAGTGCACAGCCCTAGAAGACAGAGATAGTCTCCCTTGAGAGCAGAGGGCAGATTTTTTTACTACCAGTATAATAATGTCTCCCTCTGATGAAGAGATTGGGCCAATTTGCCTGCAGTTTTCTTAGAAAAGATTGAGCTTTCCTAGATCTTGATTCTCCAGTTGTGACGTAAACTCCCTGTGTGTTCAGCATTCACCTGTACCCCCCTGCACCTCATCCCCCATGAGGCTTGGTTGGCAGCAGGTAAGGGGAGCACGCGTTGGTGGGACATAAAGCTCGTACTGCTTGCTCTGCCTTGAGTAAAAAAAGTCTTTTGTCTCCAACCCAACAGTCTTTTGCCTTCTGCAAGGGTCCATTAAAGAGTCTCTTTAAGGAGGCTAAACTATTAGCTTCCGAGTATGGTAAAATCTCTCCATATTTCCTGACCTGTGAGTTATACAAAAATGTATTTCAAATAAGATACACAAGATTATCATTTAAATTACATAAAAATTTATAAATTAAACAAAATATAACATTTTGACACATAGTATTCTGGATGATCAAATTTTCCATTGGAAGAAAGAAAAAGAAGCATCTAGCATCCAAATTATTATTAATATTTCAAAAGAGGTTCACTTGAAATAGTATCTGCCATGGTATAGCACGTTTTTGTTTAAGGGGTTTCAGAAGCTAACAGCCCTATCTTTTAGCATGATACGGAGAAAGTCTCTATTGTAGTAGGATGCAGTGTATCAGTGTAGAATTTGAAGGGTAATACAATAGGCATGGAGATTTCATGTGTTTCTCCATAAAAAGGCAATTCCGATTATTTGGGGGTTCTAGCAGCCAATTCTTAAAGATTAGCTTTGGGTAACAGTCATTTTTTTAGAAAATACTCCCAGGGGTGCCTGGGTGGCTCAGTCGTTAGTCCTCTAACTTCGGCCCAGGTCATGATCCCAGCGTTCTGGGATAGAGCCCTGCATCAAGCCCCGCATTGGGCTCCCTGCTCAGCAGGAAGCCTGCTTCTTCCTCTCCCACTCTCCTTGCTTGTGTTCCCTCTCTCACTGCCTCTCTCTCTGTGTCAAATAAATAAATAAAATCTTAAAAAAATAAAATACTCCCAGAACTATCGAATAAAAAGCAAGCTTTTTGGTATTAGCATAATTTTTTTGAATGGATTGCATTCTCTATGTAGTGAAAATGCTTTCTGCTCTTATGAATAGTAGTTACACGTAGGGGTTGAGAGAATTGAAATTAAGTGGTCTCATTTACAGTCAATTTAATTCCTCATCCACTTCTACAAACCCTTGAGAGCCTACTTAGGACTCTTTCCATTTGGCTCAGAATGTAAGGCTTGGACCAATCTGAGGGCAAAGGCACAGTTTCTTCTCCACAAGACAGAGGACACCGTAAGCATAACTGCTGTGAATCTGGTTATAAACTTCTGAGATTATCGAGAAGAAAGATTGTTGAGTTTGTGCTTTTGTGCGTGTGGGTGCTTTGGGACACCTAGAGTTCTTCTGCTTGTTTGACTGAGTCCCCGCTTTCTCTTTCTTTTTCCTCAGTGTCTACTTTTTTGAGTCAGATCATTTCACTCCTTGGTCCAAAAGCCTGCACTCAAAGTAAGCCAAAGTCTTACCTGGTCCTAAATGACCTATGTGATCCTACTTGACCTGGCCACCCTGCTCTCTCTTAGCTTCCATTTTCCTAAAAAGCAGAGCCCGAGACAAGTGCTTACAAGCAAGAAGTTTATTGGGGGAAGTAATGCTGGAGAACCAGAGTGAGGGAACTAGAGACACCAAAGTGGGTAAGAGAAATGAGCAAGGATGAGCTGTTGAGCTGGTCACCTCTGTGGGCAGCAGTAGCTCAATCCTCGGGACCCCTCTGAGGTCAGGGGCCCTCTGTGCCTAGACGCTGTGGGGGCAGCTGCCATCCTTCATTGCTGCAGCACTGCTCTGGGGCATGGCTGCCAGGCGCTTCCAGTTTGGCTCAAGAGCGAGGACAACAGGGCAGAACCCACAGGCATCCTCACTGTGCTACGCAAGCAGCCTAGGGATGCAGTGACAGCAGGTCCTACGTGCCTGTGAAGCAGCAATGGCCAGAGTGAAGGGGGGTGAGAAGGAAAGGATGTTACACACACACACATCTGAGCTCGCCTTCCAAGGCTTTCCCTCTCTTTGATGTCCCTTGACCAAACCAGGCACCCTCTGCCTTAAGGCATTTGCTTCGGCTGTTCTTTCTGTGTGAAAGCTATTTCCATAGTGTCTTCAGGTCTTTGTTCAGACCCCATCTTCTTAAGGATGCAGATATTGGTCACTCCCTTTAATGTCACATCACCCTCCGTGCTCTTGCCCACAGCCCACACTCTCAATCCCCCACACCTTCAGTCCCCCACAAACTCAGTCCTTAAATGCTTCTCTATTTGTTCTCTTCTTTCCTTAGCAATTATCACCTTTAAACCAACTTTCTCACTTATTATTTATACTTATTACTTATAACCTTTCTCCCACCCCCAGTCTATAGACAGAATCTTCTTTAGGGTTTTAATTTGATTTATTCACTGATGGATATATTTCACACAGTCTTTGGAGCCATCCCAGTTCTTTCCTTTCATAATATGTTTTTTTTTTAATGTGTATGATGTCATACTTTACATTCTTTTATTTTGTGAATGCCTTGACTGCTTTTGTAGATATTACTGATTTTTACTGCTTTTGTGCTTTAATTTCCATACTGGTTTTATAAGTGATTTCATAATCTGTTTTGATTCAAATAAAATGTGACACCAATTACAGAGGTTCAAAAAATCAAGGGACGAAAGGGCTTACCTTTTTTGCAGTGACTATTAAATGTCAGTGCTCTTAGAGGAGAGTAATTAAAGTGTTCAAGATGAATTCAAAGCAATTGCACTTTTATGAACCTTCTAAAGGCATCAAGTGCAAATCTCTTATAGTTTAGATAGTTTTCTTATTATAAACCCTAGGTCAGTTTGTCCACTTGATGAATATTTAAAGTAAAAAAGATGACCTCATAGTCCAATAATAACTAACTGGCAGGTGTAAGGCAACAGTATTACGAATTTTACATTGGAAAGATCGATCGATCGATCATCTATCTTTTTAAATGCCTTTTGAACTTATGCCACCTTTCATACAACCTTATTTCATATTTTTACGATTTTACCATTTTAAATGTTACACTTTAATATAGTTAGTATGAATTCCTTGTTTTCCTCAGCTCATTTGAATTAAATTTCTTTAACTTTCAATTAAAAATCATACAACACATAGAAGGTTACTCATTTCTCCTAATTTTGGATTTGTATGTATGAGCTGGGATCTGATTGCAAGTTGTTGAATGAACTAAAATATGTACCAGATAACAATCTTATACAGAATTTCTCGTATGTGAAGAGCACTTCATATTCATGAATATAATTTCACTTTCAATTTTTATAAGGTTACATAATGGTGGGTATATAAGAAAGCAATGGCAAAAGGAGTATATGAAGGAATATCCCTAAATCATATTATTACTAAAGCTGGTCAAAATAGGGATTTTGAAGGAGAGGAAAATATGCATCTCAGAATGGATGAAATATAGCATGTCACTTGTCAGAGAGAAGCAGCATAGGAATGCTACAACAAAAGCTTTTTGAAAGCTCAGGGTAGGAGAAAGAATTTTTGTTGGGATGATCTGGAAGGTATTTCTGGAGGAAGTGGTAGCCAAAATGAGCTTTGATAAGTTGGGGTTTGACAGTCTGTGTTTGTCTATAATTGTGGCATATAGATAGAGAAAATGGCAAGAACAAGGCAGAGAACGCATGGAGATACCAAATATGTGGAGAAAAACCTAGAGAAATGCAGTTATTGTTATGGACTGAATTGATTTCCCCTCAAAATTAATATGTTGAAGCCATCACCCCCAATGTAACTGTATTTGGTCATAGGGCATTTAAGGAGGTAAAGCTAAATGAGGTCATAAGGGTGGGGCTGAATCTGATAGGAGATATTGTTATAAGAAGAGGAAGATGTACTGTATGGTGAATAACATGATAAAAAATATTTTTTAATTAAAAAAGGAGGAGACACTAGAGTTCTGTCTTTCCACATGCACAGAGGAAAAGACATGTGAGGACACGGTGAGAAGACAGTCATCTACAAATCAGAGAGAGAGATCTCACCAGAAACTAGTCCCAATGGCACTTTGATATGGACTTCTAACCTCTAGAACTGTGCGAAGATAAATGTCTGTTGTTTAAGCCCCACGGTCTTTGGTGTTTTGTTATGGCAGCTTGAGTAGATTAAGGCAGTGCTGTGATAACTATAATAAGAGATAATATTCACTGAGTACCTATTCAGTGAGTGACACTCACTGATAATATTTCAGTGAATGTCTGTTATTCGTTACTATGCACATTATGGACTTCTGCTTCTCAAAAATCCCTACATGGTGAGGGTTATTTTGTAGATAGAAAATAAATGAGAAGATTTAGTAGCTTGATCCAAGTCACAAAATGTGTGAATAGAACAAAACTTCAAACTGATTCTAGTACGCTAATGGGTGTTTTGGAGCTGGCTTGTTCCAGATCTTGAGAACTGATTATGGACATCTCTTCCCAAGGGATCATGCTTGAAATCAGCCATCGTTGGAGTACTTACATTGCAGAAATTGGCAAACACTAAAAATCAGGTCTTCCCCAACCTCCCCCTGCCCCAGAAAGCTAGTTGTTAAACATTTGTATCATCATACCACGGATAGCAACCTCCTGCGTAAAGAAGACGAAGAAAACACTGCAAAGACAGGTTGAAGTCACTGTAGAGGGTTTACTTCAGTTATCTTTTAAGAAAGGTTAACAGCATTTTACCTCTTTGTAAAAAAAGATTTTATTTATTTATTTATTTATTTATTTATTTATTTATTTATTTATTTATTTTAGAGAGAGAGAGCATGAGCTGGGGGAGAGGCAGAGGGAGAGGGAGAAAGAGAATCCTAAGCAGGCTCCATGTCCAGTCATGGAGCCCGATCTCAGGATCCTGAGATCATGATCTGAGCTAAAATCAAGAGTCTGCGCTTAACTGACCAACCATCCAGGCGCCCCAGCCGTCAAGGGTTTAAGCGTTGATTATACTTGCTTGTTGTTGCTGCAGAGTAACGCTAATTATTCAAGTGTAGTTGATCGCTTATTAATTGCACTGAAGATTACAGTTAATAAATAGTTTTTCCTATTGCCTATTAACAAAGAATATAGAGTAATATCTTATGTTCTCAGCCAAGAAGAGGACCGCCATTGTGGTTTTTGTCCAACTTAGTGACACTTCATAAATGCTTCTCACTCTACTTTAGTCTCTTTCATGTTGCGTTCTAGAGAAAGTATAAACTGAAATGGCTGGCAAAGCAGCTCCAGCAGATAGTACTAGAGTATTGAAAATGTCTAGAAAAATTGCCATACTGGGTGTAAAAATGCAGATTTTATGAATGTTCAGGGCGGGTGAATATTCCAGGAATTGGTGGAGAAAACAGAGGGCAGCAAGAGCTTATTCGGGATTACTGCACATTGTCTTATATCATAAAGGGCATCATACGAAGTACTACAATCGGAGCAGAAGCAAGTAGCAATGCACGAGTGGTAGCTAAAAGAAACTATGGCTGAGGGCCAGATTGCAGACTCGGAGCTGATAAGGAGGAAACACCAGATGTCTTCCTGAGCACATTTCCATCGAGTCTGCACTCTAAAGAAACGGACTGCTGTGTAGTTCATTATGCTCACACCCCAGCTTTGATGAGCATCACCTGTCTATAGTTTTAATGTTATGTGGACGAAGAGATGCTGGTAAGGTTTGCATTAAAAAAAAAATAAGCTGCTTTGAGTGTTGTTTGAGAGAAACAATTGAGTTAAGTTCAATTTTACTTAATGTTATGATTTGCTGTGTTGGTTTCCCAACACTGTAGCTCTGTGTGTACGTCACTGAAACGGTCATCCCTACACTTAATGAGTGTAACCATAGGATTGCATTTTATGTTAAAAAGTTCAGCTTCAAAGCTGATGAAGTCTGCTGAGTATGTGTGCTTTATAAGGAACCCAATGGGTCCAAAAGAATAACCGATAATAGTATCAGGCATACTGCTTTGATTATTACAGCTTTGTAATGTAACTTGAAATCCAGAATTGTAATACATCTAGCTTTGTTCTTGTTTCTCAAGATTGCTTTAGTAATTTGGGGTCTTCTGTGGTTTCATATAAATTTTAGTATTATTTGTTCTAGTTCTGTGAAAAATGCTGTTGGTAATTTGATAGGGATTGCATTAAATGTGTAGATTGCTTTGGGTAATGGACATTTAATTATTAATTTAATAATCTATGAACATGAGATAGCTCTCCATTTGCGTTATCTTCAATTTCTTTCATCAGTGTTTTATAGTTTTTAGAGTACAGGTCTATTTTTTCCTTGGTTAAATTTATTCCTAAGTATTTTCTTCCTCTTCCTCTTCTTTCTCCCTCTCCCCCCTCCTCCTCTTCCTCCTTCTTCTTCTCCTTTTCCTTCTCCTTCTTCTTTTAAGAGACGGAGGGGGAGTGGCAGAGGAGAAGAGAGAATCTCAAGCAGGCTCCATGCCCAGTGCAGAGCCCAAAGCAGGGCTCTATTTCACAACCCTGAGATCATGACCTGAGCCGAAATCAAGAGTCAGACACTTAAGCGACTGAGCCACCCGGTTACCCATAAGCATTTTATTCTTTGGGGTGTGATAGTAAATGGAACTGTCCTTTAAAATTTCTCTTGCTGCAGCTTCATTAATAGTGTATAGAAATGCTACCAGTTTCTGGGTATTGATTTTGTATCCTACAATTTTACTGAATTCATTTATTCTAGTTTTTGGGTGGAGTCTTCATGGTTTTCTATGTATAATATCATGTCATCTGCAAATGGTGGCAGTTTAACTTCTTCTCCTTACCAATATGGATGCCTCTTCTTTCTCTTATCTGATTGCTGTGGCTAGGATGTCCAGTAGTACGTCGAATAAAAGTGGTGAGAGTGGACACCCTTGTCTTGTTCAGACCTATAAATACAGAGAGCAAACTGGTTGTTGCCAGAGGGAAGGGTGGGAGGAATTGGGCAAAACGGGTGAAAGGGAGTGGGAGGTACAGACTTCTAGTTATGGAATGAATAAATCATGGGAATAAAAGGTATAGCATAGGGAATACAGTCAATGATATTTTTTTAAGTTTTTAAATTTCAGTTTAACATACAGTGTAATATCAGGTGTACAATATAGTGATTTGACACTTACATAAAACACTGAGTGTTCATCACAACTAGTCAATGACACAGTAATAGCACTGGATGGTGTCAGATGGTAGCTACACTTTGTGGTGAGCACAGCATAACTATAGAGCTGTTTTATACTTGAAGCAAATGTGACAGTGTGTGTCAACTATACTCAAAAATAATTTAAAAAGCTAGTATCAGGCAATTGAATAATGGCTTCTTAAGGGAAGTTTAAAATATTTGATGATATATTGTCTTAGAATTTATTTTGCATATTTTAGTTACAATGAAGGCATTTTGTTTTGGTGTAGAAAAAGCTATCATGCAAAGAAATAATGGAAACAATGCTATTAATATAAATATAAAAATATTTCCATCACATAGTTTATGGTGATAGTTAAAAATATTTTATATTTATTATCTTTTTCTGTCCATGTTCCTAAGCAAAACTAATTAAAAGGATTATACTGTAGAGAGGAAACTCATGTAGAAATAACTGTCCTATAAGGTTTTATCAACTGAAATGTTTTTAACTGGAATACTAATATGGTTATTTTTTAATGAATATGTGTGTGATTTTTAAATGTTAAATAGTTAAACCTTAGGATTAGGTGAAAACACATGTGAATACAATTGACCCTTGAACAACACAGATTTGAATTGTGCTGGTCTACTTGTGGATTTTTTTAATAAATATGGTACAGTGCTCTAAACATATTTTCTCTTCCTTACAATTTTCTTAATATTTTCTTTTCTCTAGCTTGCCTCATTGTAAGAACACAGTCTATAATACATATAACATACAAAATAAATGTTATTGACTGTTTATGTTATTGGTAAGGCTTCTGGTCAACACTATTAAATTTTGAGGGAGTCAGGTTTTTGACTGCACATGGTGTCGGCACCCCTAACCTTCACATTGTTCAAGGGTAAACCTTTATATGGACTGACTTACCACCAACTCCAGTAATTTGATCCAATTATTTGAACAAACAAAAGCTACATAAATAGGATTTGTACAATGGAACAAAAATCAGGTTGCCCTCAAAATGTATCTGTGTGGGATGCCTGGGGGACTCAGTTGGTTAAGCATTTGCCTTCAGCGCAGGTTATGATCCCAGGGTCCTAGGATCGAGTCCCACATAGGACTCCTTGCTCAGTGAGGAGCCTGCTTCTCCCTCTGCCTGCTGCTCCCCCTGCCTGTGCTCTTTCTCTCTCTCTGACAAATAAATAAAATATTTTTTAAAATGTATCTGTGCAACACCAAACAATAGGAGAAAATGAAACAATATACTGTTTTGAAATTAAAAAATGAGTGCTCAGTCACACATCATTTAGATGTAATAGTTAAATATGCAAAGATAGAGATCATCTTAATGATTAATTGCATAAAGTCTTGCTAAAAAAAGTGAGAAATGAATAAAAATTAGAAACTCATTATCTGGGTTATTATGACTGAAAAGGATGTGATTTTGAGCACTAAATCAAATCAACATACAGGACTAACCTAATTTATTGTAAATTTTCAGGCAAAGTTAAATAAAAAAATAAAAAGGAAAATTGGATGATAATTAAATCCTGAGTTAAATTAATGAAATTATGTAAAAGGTTAGAGATAGAGGGGATACTGTTATTCCAAAGAGTGGAACAAAAATGCTGTACATTTTATCTTTCTTACCAAGGTTTCAAAATGATTGTTATACTCTTTACATTTATAAGAAAAATGGAAACATGAATTTTTAAAGCTTTATTATAAAAAATATTGAAACACTTTGACAGCAGAAAAGGGCTCCTAGAATTTATCATTAAGAAATAATCCCATATGTAGAACAAAGTGCATGAATATTTTAGTACTACATTATTTTTAACTGCAGAAACTTGGAAATAACCTCTTTAATGCTAGGGAAATGGTTACATAAGTATAGTTATCCATAATATAGTTAATAAGTAGGCATTAAAAGAGATGGTGAGAAATAATTCATAATACTATGGGGAAATGCTTAAAATTTGGGGTGAAAAATTAAAGTGTATGTAATCTATATGTGTGTGCACACACGTGCACACTACACATTGCATAATAGTACATAAAATATTAGCTACCTGACTAAACTGTATGCTGAAATAAATATACGGAAATTGTTCCTGTTGTGTAATGGTCATGAAACTTTAGGTAATGTTTCCTCTTTAGGTAATGTTTAACACACACACACATAATAATAGTTAAATTCTATAAAGTCATCACAAACACTGAATTAGTGATATTAAGCTATTACTCCCCAGGAAAATGCAAAATTACGTCCTGTAAGTTTTTGGTCACAACGTTTTCATCAATTAATCTATACATAAACTTGTTTTATGTGTTTCTATTTAAAAACACTATGTGTATATATCTCTTACAAGCAATTATGTTCAGTATTTCTTTATAATAAAGCACTAGTCATGAAAGGTTTAACATCTTCCTGGGTACGTGGCTGTAAGTTACTTTGGCTTTCAGCCTCACAACAGTGATGTCTAGAACACTTTTTTAAATGTCATCATCTCATAAATTCACAAATTCAGCCATTTTCAACTTTTTCCATAACTTCATCAAGCATGATAGGTGTTACTTCAGCACTTTCTGGAACAGCCTCATGTACAAATCAATGAATTTTTTCTTATCCTGGATATGGCATGTTGTTGATTCATTAACATTGGACTCAAGGCCAACAGCACTATAACTTGTGCTTGAATGAAACTTATCCAGCACATGTATTTTGTCCTCCTTAAGACACATCACGGCTTCTTGTCCCTAGGAACACTAGACAGCGCTTCAGCCCTGTGTTTGGAACCCATTTTAAACAACAATTCACCAACAAAATGCACATGAATGCAAAACACAAGGCACTAAGCTGACTAGGAAAAGGACACTTGCTTACAACATAAGAGCTGAAGCAAGAAGGCGGAGCGTGGCCTTCTTTGACCTCAGCTGGTAATGTGTGTTATAGGGCGAATCAGATTCTCAGTTTTGTGCATGTCCACAAATGATCTGGAATGATCGTGAAAAACATTGGCAGTATTGATTTAGGGATTACAAATAAATTTTAGTAAGTGAATTTCCAAATGCAGAATCTGTGAATAATGAGAGCGAAGTGTGCGTGTGTGTGTGTGTGTGTATATACATATATATATAGCAGAGTTTATTGTATTCACATGTTTTTATACCTAGAAAGTATAAGATAATTGGCTGCAAAATTAAGTTTTTGTCTATAAAAATTATTGATTTCCTTGTAAATAAAGAAAAAATCTCATTCATAATGGCAACAAATATAATAAGTGCATTAATATTTTACTGGTAGAAATTCTTAATAAATAATTTTTCTTTACAAATTTAGTTGGTTATCAAATTTGGTTAATTATCAAACTTAATTGTCAATAATTTTGGTAGGGAAATTTTAAAAATATATTTTAAAGAAACCTGGGAAAATATGTAAAAAATGCCAATGATATTTTCAGAAAGAGTATAGAATTTCATAGCAAATATGAAAACAAATTTTAGCCACAGAAGACGGGACAGAAAAAAAATGGAGCATAATAGATAAACCAGAAACACCCCTTATTATGTATAAACATTTAATAAGGAATGAAGAGACATCATACCTTAGCAGAAAAAAAATTCAGTAAATACAGGCATACCTCATTTTATTGTGCTATCTTATTACACTTCATAGATACTACATTTTTTTGGGGGGGG